>NC_058095.1:87583750-88235000 GCF_020171115.1 Neogale vison | reverse complement strand
TCAGCAGTCCAGACTGGGTGGACAAGAAGTAAAGGGAGTGTGGGTAGAAGGGGCCCACGCAGGCCAGCAGCAGGATCTCTAGCATCCAAGGAGGGAAGGGATCGTGGGAAGCAAGGCCGAGCAACCCCAAGAAACAATGTTCAGGTAATCAACTTCCTTATAATTTTTGCCCTTCAGCTTTCTGGATTTCAGGACATTTTTAAAAAGCATTCTTCACCTCCAGATTAAACTTAAAAAAAAATCCATTCGGACCGTGCAGCCGGCAGGACGGCGAACCATCTGGCCTGCAGCCTTCGTCCTCAGTTAAGGAAATGACCAACCAGTACAGCATTCTCTTCAAGCAAGAGCAAGCCCATGATGATGCCATTTGGTCAGTCTTCTGGGGGACAAACAAGAAAGAAAACTCTGAGACAGTGGTCACGGGATCCCTGGATGACCTGGTGAAGGTCTGGAAATGGTCTGACGAGAGGCTGGACCTACAGTGGAGCCTGGAGGGACACCAGCTGGGTGTGGTGTCTGTGGACATCAGCCACACACTGCCCATTGCCGCAGCCAGTTCGCTCGATGCGCACATCCACCTCTGGGACTTGGAGAACGGCAAACAGATAAAGTCTATAGATGCAGGACCTGTGGATGCCTGGACTTTGGCCTTTTCTCCTGATTCCCAGTATCTGGCCACAGGAACTAATGTGGGGAAAGTGAACATTTTTGGTGTGGAAAGTGGGAAAAAGGAATATTCTTTGGACACAAGAGGAAAATTCATTCTTAGTATTGCATATAGCCCGGATGGGAAGTACCTGGCCAGTGGAGCCATAGACGGGATCATCAACATTTTTGATATTGCAACTGGAAAGCTCCTGCACATGCTGGAAGGCCACGCTATGCCCATCCGCTCCCTGACCTTCTCCCCGGACTCTCAGCTCCTTGTCACCGCTTCCGACGATGGCTACATCAAGATCTATGACGTACAACATGCCAATCTGGCCGGCACACTGAGCGGCCACGCATCGTGGGTGCTGAACGTTGCCCTTTGTCCCGATGACACACACTTCGTTTCCAGTTCATCCGACAAAAGTGTGAAAGTTTGGGACGTTGGAATGAGAACGTATGTGCACACCTTCTTCAACCACCAGGATCAGGTCTGGAGAGTAAAATACAACGGAAATGGCTCAAAAATTGTGTCTGTGGGCGATGACCAGGAAATCCATGTCTACGATTGCCCTGTGTAAACGCCACTCTCAGAGTGGTGTGTACATCACGACATTCCTTACCTTTCTAGCATTTATTGGAGCAGAAACCTAAATTTTGTAGATACAGATCAGTCTTTTCATGTTCTATTAGAAATGCTGTCCATGCTCAAACATAAAGTGTTGATAACACACACACACACACACACACACACACACACAAAAATCCCTTCATTTTTTTTCTTTCTTTTTTTTAAGATTTCATTTATTTACTAGGACAAGAGAACAAGGGGGGTGAGGGGCAGAGGCACAAAACAAATACAAACCCCAACACAGACGCTGACACACATACAGACACATCTGCCTACTTGACACACAGAACACCACCAGGTGTTTAGAGCAATAAGACAGAAAGGATAGAGAATTAGAAAATTAATGATTACTAATAGAGGTTCCAGAAAAAGAATCCTGAGAAAATTAATAGAATGGAAAATAGTTTCTTATATATTTTTAAAGAAATATCTTTAGAGATGTGTTCCACTCTTTTCTAATTTAGAAGACCAATAAAGGACTTCCAAGAAAGATGGTAGAGTAGGAGGACCTACTCTGCTCACCTCATCCCATGAATACAACTAGATAATACCCACATTAGTGTAAATAACCCAGACAATAACCCAAAGACTGACAGAACAGACTATCTACAGCCAAATGTAGAGAAGAGGCCACATGAAAGAGAGTAGGAAGGGAGGAGATGTGGTCCAGAGTGAAACGGACCCAGGTGACTATCCCTGGGATGGAGGAATGCCAGGCGCCCTGAAAGAGGAAAGAAACAGACCCTCACATTGGGCACCACAGACACATAGAACCTGCACAGGGAAGACAGATCCCCATAACATTTGGCTCTGAAAACCAGAGCAGCATAATTTCATAAGTTCTTCCTGTCAATAGGGCTTAATACCTGGAATTTTGAAGATCAGCCTGTTTGGCTCTAGGGGAGCTGGGAGGGTGAGGGAAGAGTGAGTCCCTACCCTTAAAGAGACAACAAACAACCACATGGAGATTCAGCATAGAAGTGGCATTTTGAAAAATGCTTGGAGTACATGGGAGGGACATTTGTTCACTAAGCTCAGAGTGCATGCTGGAGAGGCAGGGATCCCTGGAAGACTTCTTCAAGAACAAAAGAGCTGGCGGGTGCCATGTCCCTCTGCCACCCCTCAATCTAGACCCAGGGACACATGCAGGAACAACTGCAGTGCCAACACCACCTAATTTTGCTAACAGCATATCCCTCCCCCATGTTCTGCCAACGTGTCCCCTCCACCCAGGCCTTGGGTCCAGGTCCTCTTCCACAACAGACATACACAAACGTTGCTAACATGGCACCCTTCCTCCACATTCTGCAAACCTGCCCCTTCTGCAAGGCCCTTGACAGGAGTCCACCTGAAGCAGTGCCATAAGCCTGCCAGTGTGCTGGCAGTCCAACAGGGATCAACACAACCCCAACATGACTCTTACCCCAGGGAAAGAGGAAGATAACCACAAACACCAGTCTGACTGCAGCCCCAAAAGTGGGCTGGGAGCAGACATCTGGTCTGATCTGATCTGATCTGCCCATAATCAAAGGCATCTTAGAGGACAACACAGGGAAAGTGCCCTGTGGCTCAGGGCTACCCTATCTCTAGCAAATGCCTGGTCTGACTCAACTCCAGCCCCAGACAGCCCCAGACTGACTAACTTAACAACACAGGGACCAAACTCTGTCTGCAGGCAAACTCTGCCACGGGCAAAGAAAGCCACTACAGATGACTGGACTAAAGGCAAATGCAACTCAGCCACAATGGTAGGGTGAATGCAACAAACATAAGAGACACCCCTGAAACACCAGGGCACTACACAGCCTCTTCTTCATAAGTCCACTACTTTCAAGAGCAAGAGAAGTAGCTGACTTTCCTAACACAGAATGAGACACAGAGAGTTAGACAAAATGAGGAGATAGAAGAATATGTCCAAAATGAAAAAGCAGGACAAAATCACAGCAAGAAAGCTAAATAACAGAGTTAAGTCATATGTCTGATAAAGAATTAAACTAATTCCCATTAAGATACTCATGGGACTTGAGAAAAGAGTGGAAGATCTCAGTGAGGTCCTTAAAGAAAAAGATAGAAAACATAAAAAAAAAACCTGATCAGAGATGAAGAACTCAATAAATAAAATTGAAATACACTAGATGGAATGAATAGTAGATTAGAGGAAGCAGAAGAATGGATCAGCAGTCTGGAGAACAGAGGAATGGAAATTCATCATGCTGAACAGGAGATTTTAAAAAATAATAATAAATGAAAATAGACCTAGGGAACTCAGCAACATTATCGGGTGTAGTAACATTTGCTTTATAGAAATCCCAGAAGGAGAAGAAAGAGAAAGGGGGAGGGGACAGAAAATTTATTTGAAGAAATAATAGCTGAAAATATCCTGAACTGGGGGAAGGAAACAGAAATCCAGATCCAGGAGTCACAGAAAGCTCCCAATAAAATCAACCCAAGGAGCTCCACACCTAGACACATAGCAATTAAAATGGCAAAAAGTGGTTATAGTATGTGTTGGAGGGATGTGGAGAAAGGGGAACCCTCTTACACTGTTGGTGGGAATGCAAGTTGGTGCAGCCTCTTTGGAGAACAGTGTGGAGATTCCTCAAGAAATTAAAAATAGAGCTTCCCTATGACCCTGCAATTGCACTCCTGGGTATTTACCCCAAAGATACAGATGTAGTGAAAAGAAGGGCCATCTGTACTTCAATGTTTATAGCAGCAATGGCCACGGTCGCCAAACTGTGGAAAGAACCAAGATGCCCTTCAACAGACGAATGGATAAGGAAGATGTGGTCCATATATACTATGGAGTATTATGACTCCATCAGAAAGGATGAATACCCAACTTTTGTGGCAACATGAACAGGACTGGAAGAGATTATGCTGAGTGACATAAGTCAAGCAGAGAGAGTCAATTATCATATGGTTTCACTTATTTGTGGAGCATAACAAATAGCATGGAGGACAAGGGGAGATGGAGAAGAGAAGGGAGTTGAGGGAAATTGGAAGGGGAGGTGAACCATGAGAGACTATGGACTGTGAAAAACAATCTGAGGGTTTTGAAGGGGTGGGAGCTTGGGGGAACCAGGTGGGGGGTATTGGAGAAAGCACAGATTGCATGGAGCACTGGGTGTGGTGCAAAAACAATGAATACTGTTATGGTGAAAATAAATTTAAAAATTAAAAAAATGCTTACATGTGAAAAAAAAGTGGTTATAGAGAGAGAATTTTAAAAGCAGCAAGAGAAAAGAAAACAGCTATATACAAGGGAAACCTCATGAGCCTCTGAAACACTGCAAGACAGAAGGAAGGGCCATGATATATTCAAAGTACTAAAAGAAATAAAACCTCAGCCAAGAACACTCTATCCATCAAAGCTACCATTCAGAATAGAAGGGAAAAATAAAGAGTTTCCCAAACAAACAAAAGTTAAAGGAATTCATGACCACTAAACCAGCCCTATAAGAAATGTTAATGGGGATTTTTGTGTGGAAAGGAAAGACCATAGGAGGAGTAAGAAAATTAGGAAGCACAAAAGCAGTAATATTAGGTACATCTATAAGAATCAGTCAAGGGTCTCACAAAATAAAGCTATAAAATATGACACCAGATACTTAAAATACAGTGGAGAGAGGAGTAAAGAATGAGTTCAAACTTAAGCAACCATCAACTTAATATAGACTGCTAAATACATAACATATTATACATAAGCTTAATAGCAACTACATATCAAAAAAACTGGTAACAGATATGCAAAAAATAGTGAGGAATCCAAGTATATCACTGAAGAAAGCCAGCAAACCATGAGAAGCGAGCAAGAAAAGAAACAGAGAACAACAAAAACAACCATAAACAAGTAACAAAATGGCAAGAAGTACATATCTATCAGTAATTACATTGAATATAAACACACCAATACTCCAATCAAAAAACACCAGGTGATGGAATTGTTAAAAAAAAAAAAAGTAAGACCCCCCCATCTTGTATATGCGCCTTACAAGAGACCCATTTCAAACCTTAAGACACCTACACATTGAAAGTGAGGGGTAGAGAAACATCTATCATGTAAATGGAAGTAAAAGGAAAGCCAGAGTAGCAATACTTGTATCAGACAAAATAGACCTTAAAGCAAAGACTGTAATAAGAGACAAAGGATACTATATAATTATATAAGGAACAATCCAACAAGAAGATATAACAATTGTAAATATTTATGCGCCCAACATGGGAACACTCAAATATGTAAAACAGTTAATAACAAACATAAAAGAAGTAATTGATATTAAAACAATAAAAGTAGGGGACTTTAACAGCCCACTTACATCAATGGATAGATTATCTAAACAGAAAATCAACAAGGAAATAATGGTTTGAATGACACATTGGACCCAATGGATCTAGCAGATATATTCAGAACACTCTATCCTAAAACAACAGAATACACATTCAAGTGCACACAAAATATTCTCCAGAATAGATCACATATTAGGCCACAAAACAAATCTCAACAAACATGGTATGATTGAAGTCATACCACGCATCTTTTCTGACTACAATGCCATGAAACTCGAAATCAACCACAAGAAAAAATCTGGAAAGAACACAAATACATGGAGGTCAAATAACATGTTACTAAACAATGAATGGTCAACTAAGAAATCAAAGAGGAAATTAAAAAATACATGGAGATAAGTGAAAATGAAAACATGACAGTCCAAAGTATTTGGGGATGCAACAAAAGCTATCCTAAGATGGAAGTTAATAGCAATACACTCTTACATCAAAAAGCAGGAAAAAGAAAATCTCAAATAAATAACCTAACTTTGCACCTAAAGGAGCTAGAAAAAGAAAAACTAAGAAAACCCAAATCCAGTAGAAGGAAGAAAATAATAAAGATTACAGCGGAAGTAGAAACTAAAAAAAAAGAAGAAGAAGAAGAAGAAGAAGGAGAGATCAATGAAGCCAGGAGCTGGATCTTTGAAAAGATCAACAAAATGGCTAAAATTTCGCCAGAGTCATCAAAAGAGAGAGACAGAGAGAGAACTCAAAAAAATAAAATAAAAAATGAAAAAAGAGAAATAACAACTAACACCACAGAAATGCAAAAGATAATAAGAGAATATTATGCTTCTGCACAGCAAAGGAAACAGTCAAAAAAACAAAAAGGCAACCCACGGAATGGGAGAAGATATTTGCAAATGACAGTACAGACAAACGGTTGATATCCAGGATCTATAATGAACTCCTCAAACTCAACACACACGAAACAGGCAAACACATCAAAAAATGGGCAGAAGATATGAACAGACACTTCTCCAATCAAAACATACAAATGGCTATCAGACACATGAAAAAATGTTCATCATCATTAGCCCTCAGGGAGATTCAAATTAAAACCACATTGAGATATCACCTTACACCAGTTAGAATGACCAAAATTAACAAAACAGGAAACAACATGTGTTGGAGAGGATGTAGAGAAAGGGGAACCCTCTTACACTGTTGGTGGGAATGCAAGTTGGTGCAGCCTCTTTGGAGAACAGTGTGGAGATTCCTCAAGAAATTAAAAATAGAGCTTCCCTATGACCCTGCAATTGCACTCCTGGGTATTTACCCCAAAGATACAGATGTCGTGAAAAGAAGGGCCATCTGTACCCCAATGTTTATAGCAGCAATGGCCACGGTCGCCAAACTATGGAAAGAACCAAGATGCCCTTCAACGGATGAATGGATAAGGAAGATGTGGTCCATATACACTATGGAGTATTATGCCTCCATCAGAAAGGATGAATACCCAACTTTTGTAGCAACATGGACAGGACTGGAAGAGATTATGCTGAGTGAAATAAGTCAAGCAGAGAGAGTCAATTATCATATGGTTTCACTTATTTGTGGAGCATAACAAATAGCATGGAGGACAAGGGGCGTTAGAGAGGAGAAGGGAATTTGGGTAAATTGGAAGGGGAGGTGAACCATGAGAGACTATGGACTCTGAAAAACAATCTGAGGGGTTTGAAATGGTGGGAGGGTGGGAGGTTGGGGTACCAGGTGGTGGGTATTATAGAGGGCACGGCTTGCATGGAGCACTGGCTGTGGTGAAAAAATAATGAAAAATGTTTTTCTGAAAATAAATAAATTGAGAAAAAAAAGAGAATATTATGAAAAGTTATACACCAACAAATTGGATAAACGAGAAGAAATAAATGAATTCCTAGAAACATGTAACTTCCCAAAACTGAATCAGGAAGAAATAGAAAAATTGAACAGACTGATTACTAGCAATGAAATTAAATCAGTAATCAAAAAAACTCTCAACAAACAAAACTCCAAGACCAGATATTTTCAAAGATGAATCCTTGAAAGATTCATCTTTGAAAATATCTGGTCTTGGAGTTTTGTTTGTTTGATATAATATATCTGGAGTTTTAAACATTTAAAGCATTAACATCTATTCTTCTCAAACTATTCCAAAAATCAGAAGAAGAAGATAAACCTCCAAACTCATTCTATGAAGCCATCATTACCCAGATACCAAAACCACATAAAAACACTACAAAGAAAAAGTGGACTATAGGACAATCTGATGATATCGCTGATGAACATAGATGCAAAAATCATGAACAAAATATAAGCAAATCAAATCCAACAATACATTAAAAAGATCATTCACCGTGATCAAGTGGGAATTATTCCTGGGTTGCAAGTGTAGTTCAATACTTGCAAATCAATCAATGTGTTATGGTATATAAACAAGAGAAAGGATTAAAAACATGATCATTTCAGTAGGCGCAGAAAAAGCATCTAACAAAGTTTGACATCCATACGTGATAAAAACTCTCAGCAAAGTAAATTTAGAGAGAACATACCTCAATATAAAAGCCATATATGAAAAAACCACAGCTAACATCATACTCAATGTTGAAACACTGAGAGCTTTTCCTCTAATGTCAGGAATAAGACTAGAATGTCCAGTCTTACCACCTTTATTTAATATAGTACTAGAAGTCCTAGTCACAGAAATCAGACAAGAAAAAGAAATAAAAGTCATCCAAATTGGTAAGTAAGAAGTAAGACTTTCACTATTTGCAGAAGACATGATACTATATATAGAAGACTCCACCAAAAACTACTGGAACTGACAAATTCCATAAGGTCACAGTTACAAAATCAATATGTAGAAATCTGTTGCATTTCCATACACTAATAATGAAGTAACAGAAAGGGAAACTAAGAAAAAAATCTCATTTATAATAGCACCAAAAAGAATAAAATACCTAGGAATAAACCAAGGAGGTAAAAATACTGACTCCCCCCAAAACTATAAGACATTAATGAGAAAAATTGAAGATGACACAAACAGAAAGATATTACAAGTTCATGGATTGAAAGAACAAATATCGTTAAAATGTCTATGCTATGGAGCACTGGGTGTGGTACAAAAACAATGAATACTGTTATGCTGAAAATAAATTTAAAAAAATTTTTTAAAAATGTCTATGCTACTCAAAGCAGTCTACTCATTTAATGCATTCCCTTCAAGATAACAAGACATTTTTCAGACAACTAGAACAAATAATCCTAAAATTTGTATGGAACCACCAAAAAAAAAAAACAAAAACAAAAACAAAACAAAACAAAACAGCCAAAGCAATCTTAAGAAGAAGAAAACTAGAAGTATCCCCAGATTTCAAAATATACGACAAAACTATAGTAATCAAAATGCTATGGTACTGGCACAAAAATAGACACAGAGATCCTGGAACAGAATAGAAAGCCCAGAAATAAACCCAAGATTGTATGGTCAATGAATCTTTTACAAAGCAGGAAAACATATCCAATGGGAAAAAGACAGTCTCTTCAACAAATGGTGCTGGGAAAACTGGACAGCAGCATGCAAAAGAATAAAACTGGACTTCTTTCTTACACCATATACAAAAATAAACTCAAAATAGATTAAGTACCTAAATATGAGACCCGAAACTATAAAAAACCTAAAAGAGAGTACAGGCAGTAATTTCTCTGAGGTTAGTCATAGCAACATTTTTCTAGATATGTCTTCTGAGGCAAGGAAAACAAAAGCAAAAATAAACTGTTGGAACTACATCAAAATAAAAAGCTTCCACACAGCAAAAGAAACACTAAACAAAACTAAAAGAAAACCTACTGAATGGGAGAAGATATTTGCAAACGACATATCTGATAATAGATTAGTATCCAAAATATATAAGGAACTTACACAACTCAACACCAGAAAAACCACTAATCCAATTTAAAAATGGATAAAAGACAAGAACAGATATTTTTCCAAAGAAGACATATATATGGCAGCAGACACATTAACATCAGTAATGATCAGAGAAATGCAAATTAAAACCACAATGAGATAGCACCTTACACCTGTCAGAATGGCTAAAATCCCAAAACACAAGAAACCACAAGCATTGGTGAGGATGTGGAGAAAAAAGACTTGTGCACCATTGGTGGGAATGTAAACTGGTGCAGCTACAGTGGAAAACAGTATAGAGGTTCCTCAAAAAAATTAAAAATAGAATTACTGGATGATCCAATAACTCCACTACTGGGTATTTACCCAAAGAATATGAAAATTCTACTTCCAGAAGATATGTGCACCCCTATGTTTATTGCAGAATTATTTGCAATAGCCAAATTATGGAAGCAACCCAAATATACATCAATAGATGCCTGGATAAAAAAAATGTGGTGTATATATACAATGGAATATTACTCAACCATAAAAAAGAATAACATCTTGCCTATTACAGCATGAATGGATGCAAGGGTATGACACTAAGTGATAAAGTCATCAGAGAAAGACAAATACCATATGATTTCACTCATATGTGTAATTTAAGAAACAGAATAAATGAACGAAGGGAAAAAAAGACAAAACAGACTCAAGCTCAGAGAAGAATCTGATGGTTATCAGAGGGGAGGTAGGTGGGGGGATGGGTGAAATAGGTGACAGGGATTAAGGCTGTGCTTATCAAGATGAACACTAAGTAATGTATAGAGTTGTTGGATCACTATATTGTATACCTGAAACTACTGTAACAATGTTAATTATCCTAGAATTTAAAGTCTTTTTAAATAATTATTTTTTTAGAAAGACCAGTTGGTGCCCAATATGGGGATAAAAACAACAACTCTACATCTGGACAAAATACTGTGATATTTCCAGATACCAAGGAAAAAAGGGAAGATGTTACAGGCTCCTAAGGAGAAATAAACCAATTACTCTGAAAGAAATGAGACTCAAGCAGAGATAACTTTACTCTTCACTAATGCAATGCCAGAAAGTAAACCAATGAGACCTTCAAATTTCTTTTTTTTTAAATTTTTTATTTTTTATTTTTTATAAACATACAATATATTTTTATCCCCAGGGGTACAGGTCTGTGAATCGCCAGGTTTACACACTTCACAGCACTCACCAAAGCACATACCCTCCCCAATGTCCATAACCCCACCCCCTTCTCCCAAACCCCCTCCCCCCAGCAACCCTCAGTTTGTTTTGTGAGATTAAGAGTCACTTATGATTTGTCTCCCTCCCAATCCCATCTTGTTTCATGGATTCTTCTCCTACCCACTTAAGCCCCCATGTTGCATCACCACTTCCTCATATCAGGGAGATCATATGATAGTTGTCTTTCTCCACTTGACTTATTTCGCTAAGCATGATACGCTCTAGTTCCATCCATGTTGTCGCAAGTAGCAAGATTTCGTTTCTTTTGATGGCTGCATAGTATTCCATTGTGTATATATACCACCTCTTCTTTATCCATTCATCTGTTGATGGACATCTAGGTTCTTTCCACAGTTTGGCTATTGTGGATATTGCTGCTATAAACATTCAGGTGCATGTGCCCCTTCGGATCACTACGTTTGTATATACTAGGGTAAATACCCAGTAGTGCAATTGCTGGGTCATAGGGCAGTTCTATTTTCAAATTTTGAGGAACCTCCATGCTGTTTTCCAGAGTGATTGCACCAGCTTGCATTCCCACCAACAGTGTAGGAGCATTCCCCTTTCTCCGCATCCTCGCCAGCATCTGTCATTTCCTGACTTGTTGATTTTAGCCATTCTGACTGGTGTGAGGTGATATCTCATTGTGGTTTTGATTTGTATTTCCCTGATGCCGAGTGATATGGAGCACTTTTTCATGTGTCTGTTGGCCATATGGATGTCTTCTTTGCAGAAATGTCTGTTCATGTCCTCTGCCCACTTCTTGATTAGATTATTTGTTCTTTGGGTGTTGAGTTTGCTAGGTTCTTTATAGATTTTGGACACTAGCCCTTTATCTGATATGTCGTTTGCAAATATCTTCTCCCACTCTGTCAGTTGTCTTTTGGTTTTGTTAACTGTTTCCTTTGCTGTGCAAAAGCTTTTGATCTTGATGAAATCCCAATAGTTCATTTTTGCCCTTGCTTCCCTTGCCTTTGGCGATGTTCCTAGGAAGATGTTGCTGCGGCTGAGGTCGAAGAGGTTGCTGCCTGTGTTCTCCTCAAGGATTTTGATGGATTCCTTTCTCACATTGAGGTCCTTAATCCATTTTGAATCTATTTTTGTGTGTGGTGTAAGGAAATGGTCCAATTTCATTTTTCTGCACATGGCTGTCCAATATTCCCAACACCATTTATTGAAGAGGCTGTCTTTTCTCCATTGGACATTCTTTCCTGCTTTGTCAAAGATTAGTTGACCATAGAGTTGAGGGTCTATTTCTGGGCTCTCTATTCTGTTCCATTGATCTATGTGTCTGTTTTTGGGCCAGTACCATGCTGTCTTGATGATGACAGCTTTGTAATAGAGCTTGAAGTCCGGAATTGTGATGGCACCAATTTTGGCTTTCTTTTTCAATATTCCTTTGGCTATTCGAGGTCTTTTCTCGTTCCATATAAATTTTAGAATGATTTGTTCCATTTCTTTGAAAAAAAATGGATGGTACTTTGAGAGGAATTGCATTAAATGTGTAGATTGCTTTAGGTAGCATAGACATTTTCACAATATTTATTCTTCCAATCAAGGAGCATGGAACATTTTTCCATTTCTTTGTGTCTTCCTCAATTTCTTTCATGAGTACTTTATAGTTTTCTGACTATAGATTCTTAGCCTCGTTGGTTAGGTTAATTCCTAGGTATCTTATGGTCTGGGGTGCAATTGTAAATGGGACTGACTCCTTAATTTCTCTTTCTTCTGTCTCATTGTTGGTGTAGAGAAATGCAACTGATTTCTGTGCATTGATCTTATATCCTGACACTTTACTGAATTCCTGTACAAGTTCTAGCAGTTTTGGAGTGGAGTCTTTTGGGTTTTCCACATATAGTATCATATTATCTGCGAAGAGTGATAATTTGACGTCTTCTTTGCAGATTTGGATGCCTTTAATTTCCTTTTGTTGTCTGATTGCTGAGGCTAGGACTTCTAGTACTATGTTGAATAGCAGTGGTGATAATGGATATCCCTGCCGTGTTCCTGACCTTAGCAGAAAAGTTTTCAGTTTTTCTCCATTGGGAATGATATTTGCGGTGGGTTTTTCATAAATGGCTTTGATAATATTGAGGTATGTGCCCTCTATCCCTACACTTTGAAGAGTTTTGATCAGGAAGGGATGCTGTACGTTGTCAAATGCTTTTTCAGCATCTTTTGAGAGTATCATATGGTTCTTGTTCTTTCTTTTATTGATGTGTTGTATCACATTTATTGATTTGCGGATGTTGAACCAACCTTGCAGCCCTGGAATAAATCCCACTTGGTCGTGGTGAATAATCTTTTTAATGTACTGTTGAATCCTATTGGCTAGTATTTTGGTGAGAATTTTCGCATCTGTGTTCATCAAGGATATTGCTCTATAGCTCTCTCTCTCTCTTTTTTTTAACCAATTTATTTATTTTCAGAAAAACAGTATTCATTATTTTTTTCACCACACCCAGTGCTCCATGCAAGCCGTGCCCTCTATTATACCCACCACCTGGTACCCCAACCTCCCACCCCCACGCCACTTCAAACCCCTCAGATTGTTTTTCAGAGTCCATAGTCTCTCGTGGTTCACCTCCCCTTCCAATTTACCCAAAAGCACATACCCCCCCAATGTCCATAACCCTACCCCCCTTCTGCCAACCCCCCTCCCCCCAGCAACCCACAGTTTGTTTCGTGAGATTAAGAGTCACTTATGGTTTGTCTCCCTCCCTATCCCATCTTGTTTCATGGATTCTTCTCCTACCCACTTAAGCCCCCATGTTGCATCACCACTTCCTCATATCAGGGAGATCATATGATAGTTGTCTTTCTCCACTTGACTTATTTCGCTAAGCATGATACGCTCTAGTTCCATCCATGTTGTCGCAAGTAGCAAGATTTCGTTTCTTTTGATGGCTGCATAGTATTCCATTGTGTATATATACCACCTCTTCTTTATCCATTCATCTGTTGATGGACATCTAGGTTCCTTCCATAGTTTGGCTATTGTGGACATTGCTGCTATAAACATTCGGGTGCACGTGCCCCTTTGGATCACTACGTTTGTATCTTTAGGGTAAATACCCAGTAGTGCAATTGCTGGGTCATAGGGCAGTTCTATTTTCAACATTT
This sequence comes from Neogale vison, assembly GCF_020171115.1. Lineage (NCBI taxonomy): Eukaryota > Metazoa > Chordata > Mammalia > Carnivora > Mustelidae > Neogale > Neogale vison. Next base: position 88,221,117 of record NC_058095.1, on the reverse strand, counting down.
TGAGGAACCTCCATGCTGTTTTCCAGAGTGGTTGCACCAGCTTGCATTCCCATATAGCTCTCTTTTTTTGATGGGATCCTTGTCTGGTTTTGGGATCAAGGTGATGCTGGCCTCATTAAATGAGTTTGGAAGTTTTCCTTCCATTTCTATTTATTGGAACATTTTCAGGAGAATATGAATTAGTTTTTCTTTAAATGTTTGGTAGAATTCCCCCGGGAAGCCGTCTGGCCCTGAGCTTTTGTTTGTTTGGAGATTTTTAATGACCATTTCAATCTCCTTACTGGTTATGGGTCTGTTCAGGCTTTCTCTTTCTTCCTGGTTCAGTTGCGGTAGTTTATATATTTCTAGGAATGCATCCATTTCTTCCAGATTGTCAAATTTGTTGGCGTAGAGTTGCTCATAGTATGTTCTTATAATAGTTTGTATTTCTTTGGTGTTAGTTGTGATCTCTCCTCTTTCATTCATGGTTTTATTAATTTGGGTCCTTTCTCTTTTCTTTTTGATAAGTCTGGCCAGGGGTTTATTAATTTTATTAATTCTTTCAAAGAACCAGCTCCTAGTTTGGTTGATTTGTTCTATTGTTTTTTTGGTTTCTATTTCATTGATTTCTGCTCTGGTCTTTATGATTTCTCTTCTCCTGCTGGGCTTAGGGTTTCTTTCTTGTTCTTTCTCCAGCTCCTTTAGGTGTAGGGTTAGGTTGTGTACCTGAGACCTTTCTTGTTTCTTGAGAAAGGCTTGTACCGCTATATATTTTCCTCTCAGGACTGCCTTTGTTGTGCCCCACAGATTTTGAACCGTTGTATTTTCATTATCATTTGCTTCCATGATTTTTTTCAATTCTTCTTTAATTTCCCGGTTGACCCATTCATTCTTTAGAAGGATGCTGTTTAGTCTCCATGTATTTGGGTTCTTTCCAAACTTCCTCTTGTGGTTGAGTTCTAGCTTCAGAGCATTGTGGTCTGAAAATATGCAGGGAATGATCCCAATCTTTTGATACTGGTTGAGTCCTGATTTAGGACCGAGGATGTGATCTATTCTGGAGAATGTTCCATGTGCACTAGAGAAGAATGTGTATTCTGTTGCTTTGGGATGAAATGTTCTGAATATATCTGTGATGTCCATCTCATCCAGTGTATCACTTAAGGCCTTTATTTCCTTGTTGATCTTTTGCTTGGATGATCTGTCCATTTCAGTGACGGGAGTGTTAAAGTCCCCTACTATTATTGTATTATTGTTGATGTGTTTCTTTGATTTTGTTATTAATTGGTTAATGTAGTTGGCTGCTTCCACGTTGGGGGCACAGATATTTAAAATTGTTAGATCTTCTTGTTGGACAGACCCTTTGAGTATCATATAGTGTCCTTCGTCATCTCTTATTATAGTCTTTGGCTTAAAATCTAATTGATCTGATATAAGGATTGCCACTCCTGCTTTCTTCTGATGTCCATTAGCATGGTAAATTCTTTTCCACCCCCTCACTTTAAATCTGGAGGTGTCTTCCAGCTTAAAATGAGTTTCTTGTAGGCAACATATAGATGGTTTTTTTTTTTATCCATTCTGATACCCTGTGTCTTTTGATTGGGGCATTTAGCCCATTAACATTCAGGGTAACTATTGAGAGATATGAATTTAGTGCCATTGTATTGACTGTAAAATGACTGTTACTGTATATTGTCTCTGTTCCTTTCTGATCTACCACTTGTAGGCTCTCTCTTTGCTTAGAGGACCCCTTTCAATATTTCCTGTAGAGCTGGTTTGATGTTTGCAAATTCTTTCAGTTTTTGTTTGTCCTGGAAGCTTTTAATCTCTCCTTCTATTTTCTTTCTTTTTTTTTTGTTTTTGTTTTTTATTCTTTTTCCAATTTATTTATTTTCAGAAAAACAGTATTCATTATTTTTTCACCACACCCTGTGCTCCATGCAAGCCGTGCCCTCTATAATACCCACCACCTGGTACCCCAACCTCCCACCCCCTCCCGCCACTTCAAACCCCTCAGATTGTTTTTCAGAGTCCATAGTCTCTCATGGTTCACCTCCCCTTCCAATTTACCCAAATTCCCTACTCCTCTCTAACACCCCTTGTCCTCCATGCTATTGGTTATGATCCACAAATAAGTGAAACCATATGATAATTGACTCTCTCTGCTTGACTTATTTCACTCAGCATAATCTCTTCCAGTCCCATCCATATTGCTACAAAAGTTGGGTATTCATCCTTTCTGATGGAGGCATAATACTCCATCGTGTATATGGACCACATCTTCCTTATCCATCCATCCGTTGAAGGGCATCTTGGTTCTTTCCATAGTTTGGCGACCGTGGCCATTGCTGCTATAAACATTGGGGTACAGATGGCCCTTCTTTTCACGACATCTGTGTCTTTGGGGTAAATACCCAGGAGTGCAATGGCAGGGTCATAGGGAAGCTCTATTTTTGATTCCTTGAGGAATCCCCACACTGTTCTCCAAAGAGGCTGCACCAACTTGCATTCCCACCAACAGTGTGAGAGGGTTCCCCTTTCTCCACATCCTCTCCAACACATGTTGTTTCCTGTTTTGTTAATTTTGGCCATTCTAACTGGTGTAAGGTGATATCTCAATGTGGTTTTAATTTGAATCTCCCTGAGGGCTAATGATGATGAGCATTTTTTCATAGGACTTTTCTTTTGTTAAAAAAGAAAAGTCCAAAAAAAAAAAAAAAAAAGAAAAGTCCAAAACGTCAAAAGTCTTTCTTTTTTTAACAAAAGAAAAGTCCAAAACGTCAAAAGTCCACTTTTGATCATACTCTCAGCTTAACTGAGAGATACGATTAAAACTTCCGGCATTGACACCACTCTTATCTATGACTCTGAATTTCTTAGAGTTTTTATTATTCTTATGTATGTAGGAACCAAGGCCAGGCTGCCCCCAGATATGGAACTTTTAGATGTCGATTGTTTTTTAAAGATGTTATTTAAGAGTCACTTGTGCAAGAACACTCAGACCATCCTCTCTCCTCCTGAAAGCAGGAAATAGATCTTCCATATGAAGGGTGCCTGCCCTATACCAGGAGCTAAAGAAACATCCTTATCAACAGAGATGGGAAATTTAGAGCTGAGAAGACTATGTAAACAGCTTGCATGGAGCACTGGGTATGGTGAAAAAATAATGAATAATGTTTTTCTGAAAATAAATAAATTGGGGAAGAAAAAAAAATATTTCAAACACAACCTGCTATACAAAATTCAGTTTCAAATAAATAAAAAAACTCTTCTCCTTCTATTTTCAATGATAACCTAGCTGGATATAGTATTCTTGGCTGCATGTTTTTCTTGTTTAGTGCTCTGAATATATCATGCCAGCTCTTTCTGGCCTGCCAGGTCTCTGTGGATAAGTCAGCTGCCAATCTAATATTTTTACCATTGTATGTTACAGACTTCTTTTCCCGGGCTGCTTTCAGGATTTTCTCTTTGTCACTAAGACTTGTAAATTTTACTATTAGGTGACGGGGTGTGGTCCTATTCTTACTGATTTTGAGGGGCGTTCTCTGAACCTCCTGAATTTTGATGCTCATTCCCTTTGCCATATTGGGGAAATTCTCCCCAATAATTCTCTCCAGTATACCTTCTGCTCTGCTCTCTTTATTCTTCTTCTGGAATCCCAATTATTCTAATGTTGTTTCGTCTTATGGTGTCACTTATCTCTCAAATTCTCCCCTCATGGTCCAGTAGCTGTTTGTCCCTCTTTTGCTCAGCTTCTTTATTCTCTGTCATTTGGTCTTCTATATCACTAATTCTTTCTTCTGCCTCATTTATCCTAGCAGTGAGAGCCTCCATTTTTTATTGCACCTCATTAATAGCTTTTTTTATTTCAACTTGGTTAGATTTTAGTTCTTTTATTTCTCCAGAAAGGGCTTTTATATCTCCCAAGAGGGTTTCTCTAATATCTTCCATGCCTTTTTTCGAGCCCGGCTAGAACCTTAAGAATTGTCATTCTGAACTCTAGATCTGACATATTACCAATGTCTGTATTGATTAGGTCCCTAGCCTTCGGTACTGCCTCTTGTTCTTTTTTTTGTGGTGAATTTTTCCGCCTTGTCATTTTGTTCAGATAAGAGTATATGTAGGAGCAAGTAAAATACTAAAAGGGTGGCAACAACCCCAGGAAAATATGCTTTAACCAAATCAGAAGAGATCCCATATCATGAGGGGGGAGAAAGGGGATAAAAAGAGGTTGAGAAAGAAAGAAAGAAAAAGAAAAAAAAGAGAAAAGAAAAGAATTTAAAAAAAGAAAATGAAGAAAGAAAAGTATAAAAAAGAAAAAATATATATATTAGATAAACTAGTTAAAAAACGTTAAAAAAGAAAAGGGTAAAAGTTAAAAAAATTTAGCAGAAGAAGAGAAAAAAAGTTAAAAGGAAAAAAATATTAAATTAACTGCAAGACTAAAAAATCACAGGGAGAAAGCCATGAGTTCGTGCTTTGCTTTCTCCTCCTCTGGAATTCTGCTGCTCTCCTTGGTATTGAAACTGCACTCCTTGGTAGGTGAACTTGGTCTTGCCTGGATTTCTTGTTGATCTTCTGGAGGAGGGGCCTGGTGTAGTGATTCTCAAGTGTCTTTGCCCCAGGCAGAATTGCACCGCCCTTACCAGGGGCTGGGCTGAGTAATCTGCTCGGGTTTGCTTTCAGGAGCTTTTGTTCCCTGAGCGCTTTCCGTAGAGTTCCGGAGGACGGGAATACAAATGGCGGCCTCCTGGTCTCCGGCCCGGAGGAGCCGCGATCCCCGGGCCCCACTCCTCAGTGCGCCCTCAGAGAACAGCGCCAGTATCTCCCGTCTGCCGGACCTCCGGTCGCGCTCGAGCTCACCGAGCCTGTGACCGGTTCAAGGCAACTCCGAGCTGCGAGCTTACTGTCGGCTCTGTCTCTGCAGCCGGCTTTCCCGTTCCAATACCCGCAAGCTCTGCTACACTCAGACTCCCCCGATCCTTCTGTGACCCAGCGGGACCTGAGGCCATGCTGACCCCGCGTGGGCTTCGCCCCGGTTTAGCCTCTGGAGCGACGTCCCTCAGCGGAACAGACTTAAAAGTCCTGATTCTGTGCTCTGTTGCTCCACCGCTTGCCGGGAGCTGGCCCCTTCCCCCGGGGTCTATCTTCCCGTCGCTTTGGATTCACTTCTCCGCCAGTCCTACCTTTCAGAAAGTGGTTGTTTTTCGGTTTCTAGAACTGCTGTTCTTCTTCTCTTCGATCTGCCGATGGATTTGCAGGTGTTTGCAATCTTTAGATAAGCTCTCTAGCTGATCTCCTGCTAGCTGAAGTAGTCTCAGCCTGCTACTTCTCCACCATCTTGACTCCTCTCCCGAGACCTTCAAATTTCTAAGGCAAACTATTTTTATCCTAAAATGTATACCCAACCAAATCTCTAAGTAAGTATAAATGAAGATATAATAATTAAGAGTGTTTTTTATTTGTGTCTCTCTTATTCTTTCCCTTTGCTTGTCTGTTTTGTTTCTTAATTCAACATCTGAGTGAAATCACATGGTATTTGTATTTCAAACTGATGGTTATGGCAGGAATGGGGGGAGACAGGTGAAATAGGTGATAGGGATTAAGGAGGACAGTTGTGATGAGCACAAAGTGATGTATAGAAGTGTTGAACGGTTATATTGTACCCTTGAAACTAATAGAACACTGTGTGTCAACTAACTCAAATTAAAATAAAAACAAATAAAAAGAAGATGTGAAATATATATATAATAAAATATTACTCAGCCATTAAAAAAAATGAAATCTTGCCATTTGTACAACATGAATACAGTTAGAACATATAATGTTAAGCAAAATAAATCAGAGAAAGACCTATAGAGTATCTTGGGAAAAAATCCTAAAGATGAAATCTACCAACCAATAGAGGGATCAAAATGGAATTCACAGCACCAGATTGGTGAAATTCAAATGATTATAGAATTACAGATCAATAATTATGGAAACACTGTTCTTAGAAAGTAAGTGATATAAGCCATATCAACAAAAAAATAACAGTAGGACTATTGGAATATAAAAACTGGGACTAGAAAGAAAGTGAGAGAAATGATATGAAGTTACTTACCTGTTTTCTACTGCTGCTCAAATTAGGAAGTTAATACTTATTCTTTAAGATTATAGCATGAAGCTAAATATGTATTTAAAGACTGTAGCTTCTCATATTTTCCTACATATTATTTCTTCATCTTTAAGAACTTGTTTAGAAAGCAATGGTTCCTCTGTGAAGAAATATTTGAGTTTTAGTATTTCTACTAGTTCCAATTTGGCTAGGCTTTTATCCCTATAAAACTTGAGGGAAAAATTAAATGGTTTTCTTTTTTAAAAGCATGCATTGTATGGCCTTATTTGTATAAAAACTATTCTACCCAACAATTTTTTTCTACCTATCTATTTATATGTTAAAGAGATCTGTTTGGAATTGTGTATGACCAACATTAATGATGGTTATTTATAGTAGGAGTGTGAGTAGGTTTCAACTTGTATCTTTGTAATTCCCCATATATTTTTTTAATATTTTATTTATTTATTTATTTGACAGAGAGAGAAAGATCACAAGTAGGCAGAGAGGCAGGCAGAGAGAGAGGGGGAAGCAGGCTCCCCACTAAGCAGAGAGCCCAATGCGGGGATCAATCCCAGGACCCTGAGATCGTGACCTGAGCCGAAGGCAGAGGCTTAACCCACTGAGCCACCCAGGTGCCCCTGTAATTCTCCATATTTAAAAAATATATAGTAACTATGTGTTGTTCTTATAAAGCTATAGCCATTAAAACAAAGTGAGAATGCTAACAAAAGGGAATCAGTTTCATGTGAAATTGAATTCTAAGACACACTATATTAAGTTGGACAAACAACTACTTTCTACTGCTGAAAGTTTACAATCCTCTGAAAAGAGAGAACAGTAAACATTATGTAGATAATAGCATATGTTTTATTTTTCAGCTAATGTAAAGAAGTAGGATGACTTGTATTTTAATAACACATTAAAAATTTTAATATGTGATATTTTATGTGATATTCACCAAAGGGGTTACCTCTAGAAAGGGGAAGGAATTAGGAATGAGAAGGGGCAGAGAAACACAAGTTTTCTGGTTTTTTTAAAGATTTTATTTATTTATTTAACAGAGAGAGAGAGAGCACAAGTAAGCAGAGCAGCAGGCAAAGGGAGCAAGAGAAGCAGGCTCTCTACTAAGCAGGGAGCCCAAGGCAGGGCTCGATCCCAAGACCCTGGAATCATGACCTGAGCCGAAGGCAGGCACTTAACCAACTGAGCCACCCATGCACCCCACAAGTTTTCGTTTTTATTCCACGTATTATATTTTCATATTAAATTTTGCCCTCTAGAATGTTTTCCTATATTTTTTGAATAATTTTTAAATAAGCAATGTCATTTATATTTTTGCCTCTTTGACTTATGAATGTGGTAAAGTTTTTAAATAGGTTTCCTAATAATGAATAATCCTCATCTTCTTGGAACAGTTCCATCTGCTCAGGTTGTACCATTTATTAATGTTCTACTAAATTCTATTTGCTAATATTTTACTAGAATTTTTGCATTAATATCATGGTCAAGATTGTCCCATGGTTTTCTTTCTGTGTACTGCTTTTACTAAACATTTAGATATTTTACTAGATATTGATGTCTTTAAATAGTAATCAGGCAAGTTTCATCTTTTACTGTGATCTGGAATAGTTTAGGTAGCAGGGCGATGCGGTGAGATAGCATAGTGCTAAGTGCAGACTTTGGAGGCAGGCTGCCTGGATTTCCATCCCAGATCTTCATTTCCTAGTGGTGCAACATTGGGCAAAGTAATCATTTCGTGCCACGGTGTCCTCGTCTATAAAATAGGGGTGAGGATGATATGATTTCATAGTGTTATTTTGAAGATTCATGAAAACACATAGAAAATTTTCGTAAGTTACTTAAGTGTTTGTAAAAATTCATTCATGAATTTGTCTGAGCCAAGTCCTTTTGGGTGTCTATCCCTTTGTAACATTTCTATTTAGACACAGTGATAATATAGATTGCACTGCTATCAAATATTACATGAATATAGCACTACTATATCCATTTCTACTGATAGCCATTTAGACTGTTTCTAGATCTCACTACTACAGACAATGCTACATATACATATACACGCTTCCCTACACATATAATGAGCATTTTTCTAGGGTCTATACCCAGGAGCTAAATTGTTGTGGCTTAGCATATATGGATCATCAACTTTAGCAAGTATTTCCAAATTCTTCTCAAAGTGTTACTTCTGTTCTCTTCTATTGTTTAATTCTCTGCATATGCTTTTGCCTGTACTAAAACTTTCCTCCTGTTTTCACTCTGTCATTTGTATTTTTGACTTCTAGAATTTAATGTTTATGATTACATTCCAAAACACATGCCTGTTCAATGTGATGATTATTCATACTTTATATCTCAGCTGATTGGATTTTGTCTACCAGTAGAGTTTTCAAGAAGAGAGCCTGGGCAATATACTTCTCTCAACTCCCAAGACCTGTAGGCCACATTCCTGAGTTGAAGCAACAGCTGACTGTATCCCCTTCAGAGTTCTGAGCACCAACTTGCTGGGTCTCCCTTTCAAATTTCTATGTTTCCTATCCCTTCTTTTATCTTCCTCAATCCGGGCATGATAGCTTCTTCCTGGAGATTTTACTGTCTTTGGATTTTGCTCTTTTAGCCTCCAGAACCCATGTAACCCTTTCCTCATATTAAATCCCTTCTGCTGATACACCTGTGTCGTTATGTGTTTTCTGACTTTACTGTGGTCATAAGCTGAAGAAACATTGGTTGGATCCATGCCTTCTTCCAATATAACCAAATTACATTTTGTCTGATTTACATTCTTCGGAATTGATAGCATGAATTTGAAGACTTTAAGTTTTCACATAAATATACATTTTCCTCTCTATTTCTGTTTCTTTCTGAAATATATTTTAGCAAGTGAAGTTCCTTCTACAGAAAAAAGAATGAAAGAAAATATGTTGAAATTTTAAACAATATTATCTCTCAGGGATGGGCTTTTTTGTGTGTTTTAAAATTGCTCACAATAGGTATGTATTACTTCTATAAGCAGGAGTGAAGATATGTTAATTTTTTTGCATAATTTTTGGTAAAAGCTATCCCCAAAATAATGATGGAGGTACCTGTGTGGCTCAGTCAGTTAAAAAGCCAATTTTTTTTTCTTAAAGATTATATTTATTTATTTGATAGAGAGAGAGAGAGATCATAAGCAGGCAGAGAGGCAGGCAGAGAGAGAGAGAGAGAGGAGGAAACAGGCTCCCCGCTGAGCAGAGAGCCCTATGCAGGGCTCAATCCCAGGACCCTGAGATCATGACCTGAGCTGAAGGCAGAGGCTTTAACCCACTGAGCCACCCAGGTGCCCCAAAATGTGATAGTATATTTTAAAGATTTCATTTATTTGAGAGAAAGAGAGAAAGAAAGAGAATGAGAGAGAAGAGACAAAGAGAGAATGATAGAAAAAATTCTCAAGCAGACTGTGCTAAGCATGAAGCCTGACTCCAGGCTTGATCTCACAACCCTGAGATCATGATCTGAGCCAAAATCAAGAGTTGGGTGCTCAACTGACTGAGCCACCCGGATGCCCCAGTGTTGGTTTTATAAAGTAGAAACATAAGGGCCATTCTTGGTATTTTAAAGATTTGGTCCTTAAATAACATCTTATTTGCAGAGTAATTATGGAGCCACAAAATTAACACAAGGGCAGGTTTCTTCAAAATGTAAAATACTCAGCCACTAAAAAGAGGTCATTGAAAAGTCTAATCTTTGTCTAAAGCTTGGGAACACAACCACCACTGTCAGCCATTATCTTGTCTTCTGGAAACTGGGCTGTTTGTTTGGCATTTTCAGTGACCCATGTGTCTGGCCTTTTTGGAAAACAGTCTAGCATAGACGGCCCTGCTCTTCGTTTTTCAGTGTTAAAACAAGATTGAAGAGGCATCCTCAACAAGGCAGCTGCCACCGCCAAGTGAATTATAGCAACTTCCTCCACATGGAGTGCTATTTCTACAAGATAGCATTCCTCTGGCAGGCCATCTCCCAAGCAGAGAAGGCAGGCAGCATTGATCAAATGTTGGCCGGGGGGCCACATGCATGAAAATGCACAAAAGGCAGCTTAAAGCTTCCAATTCTGCATTTTCAGTCACCCTGTTTGTTTCTTTTCTGGGACCATCCCTATGGTACATAATCTGTTTTGTAATTTTCAAGATTCTCTCCCTTCTTCCCCCACAGAAAGGATATTTTGCAAATCTTCAGCATCATTCTAAAGACATAGATCATCCAACTTACCTTCAGTGAAAAGATCTTTTGGGAAAAGCAGATTTATGTAAAAATGGCTCTCCCCCAACCCATCCAAAGCATTTCTCTAATTTTTCCAGTGTAGGCATGCAATGAGCAAAACTATTAAAAAAGTATCGTCAGAGATTTGAATGGCAGTGCTATATCCCAGCTTATGAACTGGGACTAGTAACAAATTTCTCTTTCTCTCAGCACAGGACATTAGTCATCCTGTCTTGAAGGGAAATGGAAGTTTCAAATTATGACTATAATATCAAGTATAAAAGTTAATATAAATGATAGCAACAAATGTGTAAAATTGGAAAACAAGCATTAGGTCAACCCTACATAAGACAAAATAACTCTCACAGTGATTTGGAAATGGAGAGTCATAGATAGGTAAGATAGGTAGATAGCTAAGACTGAAAGCTTATTAATTTAACTTAGCAAAATGCCTACAATCCAAAGAACAGGCTCTTAGGTAACCTCATGTGAGGCTCAAAGAAAGAATTTAAAACATCCTCCCTTGTGGGTCAAAACCATAAAAGACACAAACATTGCTAGGTAGAAAATTATAAATAGATCATGAACCTGTATATTTGTCATCAACCTTATTTATTGGGAAAACAAATGAACATATTAAGGAAAATTCTTCCTTATTCTCAAATGGGATCCTGGTGTAAAAATTAATTAAGTTTTGCTGCCACTTTCTCAGAGACATCCCATGCAGGGCATATTCTAGATTAATTTCCAACCCTTAGTCTAGTGTCCCTCATGTAATGGGTAATACTCACATAAACACTCATATAGCTGAAGTCTATTACAGTTGACCGTGCCTTTTTTCTACTTCAAGTGCTTCTACGTTTTCTAGTCAATTCATTTTGCTCTATCTTTTCGATCTATCCATCTAGCAAAATCTATCATTTTGCTCTTAGTATCTTTTTGTAGCCAGGTTAGAGAAGGTGGAATTTCTTGGTGATAAAAGAAGCAATGAAAGATAAATAATGAGAACTTTAGGACCTTTGGCTAGAAACATGTGGACACTACCATCATCAGACCTTTTAAAGCATTACTGAGTTCACAAGGAAGCATCAAAGGCTATCAAAAAAGGTGGAATTAGGGGTGAAAAAAAGGATAAAGAGCTGAAATGAGAATAGTAGGCAACAAGATAGGATTTGTAGTAGGATTTTAAGGTAGGATTTGACCTGGAAGCAGCCTAGTCTCCTGAAGCCCACCACACACTGGAAGAATTCAACCTTGAACTCCCCCTGTTAGCGGAGGCCTTCAGAGGGAAAAATTAAACTTGGACCTGAAATGGCAACTTAAGCTGAGAAAAAGAATTAATGGATGAATTTTTTTTATTTTTTAAAATATTTTATTTATTTATTTGACAGACATTACAAGTAGACAGAGAGAGAGAGGAGGGGAAGCAGGCTCCCTGCTGAGCAGAGAGCCCAATGTGGGGCTCGATCCTGGTACCCTGGGATCATGACCTGAGCTGAAGGCAGAGGCTTTAACCCACTGAGCCACCCAGGCACCCCATGGACAAATTTTAAAAAATTGTCCAGAATTGCAGCATGAAGAGCAAGGAGATGGAACAAACTAGTCACTAAGAAACACAGCAAGAGCAGACTTCTGGGGCACTGGGGTCATGGGTGTCATCTACACTGAATGTCCCCACACATCCTCCAGTGACATATACAGCACAAGGACAAAGTAGGCCAAATCCCGTGCTATCAGCATAAGTAGAAGACAGAGATAACAAACTTTAGATTATTCGTGTGTGGAAAATAAACTATGGTTTCCAGAAAGATATACCTCAAATTCCTAGCACAAGATTTTGTGGAGAGCTTTGGAGGTCCCCACAAAAGAGAAAATAAAGGAACAAAGGACTTAGTATTTACCTAAAAGCTCCCAAAGACACAGAAACTCCACCTCAAGAATGAAAATATTGAAAAAGTGTCCTAGCACATCAGAACATTGACTTAAAGTACTGACAGGACTTAAAAGTAGATTGAACTCTAGACGGCAGTACATAAAAACATCACTTCTGAGGGAAAAAATGCTCAAAAAGATAAGCAAGGCCCCTTTGGAGACCTAATGGTGAAGGAAAAAAATAAACTAGAGGGGAAATTTAAGGTTCCTCAAAGATAAAAGTGAAACAACAGTTGAGGGACACACATACCCAGGCTCCTTTTTTCTTCAAAAAAAAAAAAAATCCATTAAAAAACAGTAGTATCTTACATATCCAGTTTGCTACATAGAGAGAAGAGGGTTCTCTTGGAATTTGTGATTTTCTGTAGAAATTATTCACAAGAGTGATACAACAATTCTACTTATTCACCTGCACGTGCTCTTTGCAATGGGATTTAGCACTCTATTTCCCCTGTGCCTTGTATCTGGGCTAAGCTCATGATTTGCTTTGACTAGTAGGATGCAATGGAAATGACACTGGGTGGTGGCTGAGCCCAGACCTAGAGAATCCTTGCAGCTCCCATGCTTACCCTCTTAGAACACTGCCTTCAGGATGAAAGACTCAGGACCAGAGTCCCAGCAGTCCACTAGAGCTGAGCCTACCCCAGCCAGCCCATCAGCTAAATGTGATTGCCTGAATGAGCCCAGGTGAGACAACTGAAGTCTCACCAGTAGCCAATACACACTTCAAACTACTAAAAGTACTGTTTCGGGCCCATAAGTTTTATAGTGCTTTGTTGTACAGTGAAAGACAACTGATAACACATCATGAACAAACAACTTTGCACCTAAAATGCATATATTAAAGCAGTCTTCCTTTACACATAACTACTGTAAAAGGAAAAAATATTCAAAAGTAAGAATCAAAACATTTAACTGATGAACCCAATGAAATGTTTTTCCTTGACAAAAGCAAATAACAGAGGGAAAGTGTAACACAATACTACAGAGAGAATTAAATCATTTCAAACAAACATTTGGGAAAATGAAAAAATACCTTTAATGAGGAATTTTTATTTAACAAAGAAAGAAATGCATCCAAAAACCAAAAGAAATAAAATGAAATTTGATTAAAATGAGGGAAGCAATGAAAGCAAAAAACAAGATTGTATCAGAAATGAAGAATAAACTGCAAAGTTTCTGAGAGAGAATAGACTCAATGAAAATTTACTAAGGTGCATTGAAGAGATGTAAAAAATGAAAAAAAAATGAGGTGAGATTTTTAAAGGAGAAAATGGTTGACACACAATATGGGAAAAGAAGATCTAACTTGGATGTACGTAGGCCCCCTCAAAGAGGAAAATAGGAAGAATAAACACTGGATAACAAGGAGGAACAGAAAGGGGACATGTGGGAGTAGAGGGCACAAAGAAGAAGGGAAAGGGGTTGGTGAAGGAGGGACAAGGAAGAAGAGAAGTAGGAGAGCACTCTAACAGAACTCATCCATAAGCTGTACTCCAGGAGAATGCTCATGAAGTAAAAGAAAAGCTAAAGACACTTATTGAGAGGATCAATCAGCTATCTGGGAAAATTAAGATAGCCTGGTAAAACTGTTAGAACTTTAAAGATAAAGAGAAAGTAAATATTCAGGGCCTCTGGGCAAAAACTCAAATAACTTATTAAGGGCAAGCGAATTCGACTACTAGCTAAAAGCAGCATACATAGGGAAACTGCAGGGGCACAGGCAAAGAATGAAAGTGGACCACTTTCTTACAACATATGTAAAATTTAACTCAAAATGGATGAAAGAACTAAATACGAGACCTGAAACCATAAAACTCCTAAAAACAAAATAAAACAAGACCATAGGCAGCAATCTCTTGGACCCTGGCCTCAGCAACATTTTTTCTTGATATGTCTCCATAGGAAACAAACACAAAAGGAAACTATTAGGACTACAACAAAATGCAAACCTTCTGCACAGCAAAGGAAAGCATCAACAAAACAAAAAGGCAATCTACTGAATGGAAGATATTTGCAAATGACATATTTGATAAGGGTTAATATCCAAAATATATAAAGAACTAAGACAACTATGACATCAAAAAAATAAACAATATAATTTAGGGTAGAGGACCTGAATAGAGATTTTTCTAAACAAGACATAGAGATGGCCAAAGGACACATGAAAAGGTTCAAAATCATGAAAAAAACACGTGAAAAGTTGTTCAAATCATCATCAGGGAAATGCAAATCAAAACCACAAGGAGATATCACCTCACATCCGTCAGAGTGGCTGGTGAGGATGTGGACAAAAGGAAACCCTCAAGGGAAATCATATGGTATTTGTCTTTCTCTGATTGACTTACTTTGCTTAGCATTACACCTTCTAGATCCATCCATCTTATTGCAAAGGATAAGATCTCATCCTTTTATATGGTTGAGTAATATTCCATTGTATGTATATATCACATCTTCTTTATTCATTCATCTGTTGATGGACACTTGGGCTGCTTCCATATCTTGGCTATTGTAAATAATGTTGCAACAAATAGAGGGGTGCACTCTGAATTAGTGTTTTCATTTTCTTTGGGTCTATGTCCAGTAATGGCATTACTAGATCATATGGTAATTCTATTTTTAATTTTTTGAGGAACTTCCATACTCTTTTCCACATGGCTGTACCAATTTGCATTCCTACCAATGGTACAGGAGGGTCCCTTTTTCTCCACATTCTCACCAACACTTATTGTTTTTTGTGTTTCTGATTTTAGCCATTCTGATAGGTGTAAGGTGGTATCTCGTGGAAGCAACATTTTAAAGAAATACAAGGAAAAACACCATGAATCAAAGTATATAAAGAAAATGTGAGCCAATAATGATCTAGTCAAACTCTTTCAAGCTAAAGGCTTACAGAAAAGTAATTTTAAACATGCAAAATACAGGAGATACAAGAAACAATAGATATAAACACATTAATAATAAAAGAGTTTAAGACACCACTCTTACTACAAGTTAGATTAAGTGGATAAAAAATAAAAATAATGAAGACCTAAACAATATAACCAATAAAGTAGGACTTCTGGGATTCATATAGAACTTCACATACTAATACTATAGAGTATATCTTTATCTCAATTGCACATGGAACATTCACAAAAATTTACTTATGTTATGTAATTAAAAAAATCAATAACTTCCATAAAATACAAATAACATGATCAATGTTCTCATCATAGTGTAATAAAACTGTTAATCAGTAACAAGCTTTTTTTTAGAAATATCACCATTTAATTGTGATACAAAATATGGATATGAAAGCTAAAATTTACAAACAGGATTTTTTGTTATTATTCAATACCCTAAATGCACAGAGGTGAAGAGCATAGGCTCTGTCATTTATCAGCTCAGTGAGCTTAAGCAATTGTCCAACTATGATTACCTTCCTTTTCTTCATCTGTAACAGAATTAAAGAGAATGAAATTAAGTGTATCTCTGAGTTCACTGCCTGCATACAGTGAGCACTCAGCTATTAACTGTAAGCGCTAGCTACTATTAAGGGTTGATAGGGGTCTGTACATCTCAATAATTGAAAATTATAGATTTGAGGGGTGCCTGGGTGGCTCAGTTGTTAAGTGTCTGCCTTTGGCTCAGGTCATGGTCCCAGGGTCCTGGAATCAAGCCCCACATCGGACACCCTGCTCAGTGGGAAGCCTGCTTCTCCCTCTCCTGCTGCCACTCTTCCCCTGCTCTTGCTCTTTCTCTCTCTCAGGTAAATAAAGAAAATCTTTAAAAAAGAAGAAGAAAGGAGAAGGAGAAGAAGAAAAAGTATAGATTTACTAGAATCAGGACTTAAAAACATCTTTATAAGTGTAGGGAAATTGTACTCTGAAAAACAGAACTCAGTCTAAAGTCCAAGAAGTTTAGAATTTACATTGTGGCTAGCAGAGTTCTACTTCATAGTGAAAAATGGTTGTGTCCCCAGGGAAACTCAAAACTACCATGAGATATCACCTTACACCTGTCAGAAGGCTAAAATCAAAAACACAAGCAACAGAGTGAAATAACTCAATTAGAGAAAGATAATTATCATATAATCTCTCCGATGTGAGGAATTTGAGAGGCGGGGGGTGGGGGCTGTAGTGGGTAGGGAAGGAAAAAAATGAAACAAGATGGTATTGGGAGGGAGACAAACCATAAGAGACTCTTAATCTCATGAAACAAACTGTGGGTTGCTGGGGAGTTGGGGGGGTAGGGATACGGTGGCTGAGTTATGGACATTGGGGAGGGTATGTGCTATGGTGAGTTCTGTGAAATGTGTAAGCCTGATGATTCACAGACATGTACCCCTGGGGCAAATAATGCATCATATGTTAATAAAAAAAATTTTTTTAAACCCACAAGCAACAACACATATTGACGAGAACATGGAGAAAAAGGAATCCTCATGCACTGTGGGTGGGAATGCAAATTGGTGCAGCCACTCTGGAAAAGAGTATGGAGTTTCCTCAAAAAGTAAATACAGAATTACTTTATGATCCAGTAATTCCATTAGTGGATATTTACCCAAAGAATATAAAAACACCAATTTGAAGGGATACATGCACCCTTATGTTTACTGCAGCATTATTTACAATAGCCAAATTATGGAAGCTGCCCAAGTGTCCATTGACTGATGAATGGATAAGATACACACACACACACACACACACACACACACACACACGAATATTATACAACCATAAAAAAAGAGTGAAATCTTGTGATTTGCAATGACATGGATGGAACTAGAGAGTATAATAATGCTAAGCAAAATAAGCCAGTCAGAAAAAGTCAAATACCATATGATCTCATTCATATGAAGAATTTAAGAAACAAAACAAATGAGCAAAGGAAAAAAAAAGTGGGGGAAGAGAGGGAGGCAAACCAAGAAACAAAATCTTAACTATAGAGAACAAACAGTTATCAGAGGAGCACCTGGGCAGCGGGGCAGAGAAGGATAAAAGATGGGGATTCAAGAGTACACTTATCATGATGAAAAAATTAAGTAAAATAATATTTTTTAAAAAGAAAAGAAAATAGATGTGTCCCTAAAAGGATATTTGTGTTGTTTTTGGCTAGGCTACAAGTGAAGTTGAAGTTAATTATGATTTTCCAGTGAAACTGATGAGATGATACTTTAGAGGGATCAACATATAAATTCTTTTCCCTTCTGAAAGTTTTATTGGGAGATTTGATGAAGCTTAACAAATTGTAGCATACCCAATAAATTAAAGTCAGATAGCTGTCTTGAATATGTGTCTGCATGTTTCTTCCCCTTTAAAAAGTCCTGACAGAACAAACATTTGAAAAGTTCCTTCCAGTGGAAATTTAAAACCTTACATTTAACAACTCTCAAGTGAAAGGGCAATTTTTAAAATTACAAGATCCCTGCAGAATAAGGATATTGAAAACCACTATGAGAATCTATGAGATACTTTTAAAGATAATGATAAAGTTTATAGTATTAAACACATATACCAATAAAAGTGAAAATTAAAATAAGTTATTAAGCTAAATGCTATTTATGAGAGACACGCCAAAAATATAGGGACACTGAAAGTTTGAAAGCAAAGAATGGAATTGTACATTATCCAGATACTAACAAAAAGAAAACAAGAGTGACTGTTAATAAGAGACAGTAGTATAATATAATAGTACAATAAGGACAGATAATAGTAATGTTACTAGAGGTAAAAGGGTTCTGCCTAATGACAAAAAATTCAATTCACCTAATAGCGTTAATGTGCATAAGGAAAACTTGACAGAACATCAGTGTGAAATTAACAGAATCACCAGGACTGTGGGAGTTCTTGACACATAGTGTAATTTAGTGAAGAGCATACATTCTGCAACCAGAGTGTCATATGTGTTGCTTGCTCTAGGATCTTGGACAAACTACTTAATTCCTTTCAATTTCCTCATTGGTAAAATGAAGGTACTGAGAGTACTCACCTTAAAGGGTAGTTAAAATAATTACCTAATAACTAATGCCAAGAGCCTGGAACATCATCTGGTACATAGTAAGTACTATGTAATTGCCCATTATTTCATTGTTGAGATCAAAAACAAATAAACTAATGTACAAAATGTAGAAGATGTAAATGATATAGAGTTTGATTTTTTAATAGGTATTGAAATCTTGCACTTAACAGAGAATATTCTCTTCAAGCACACATAAAAATGGAGCAAGTGCTATATCAAAGGCTTCAAAAAGAGTACGGACCACATTCTATGACCACAATTCAACTAAGTTAGAAACCCATAACAGAAGTAAATATAGGTATTTTAAGGAAGATGGTTGGAAATGTAGAACTCAAGAGGCAAAGCAGAATGCACTCTGAACTAGAAATACTTAGAACTGAACATTAATTAAAATGATCAAAATTTGTAGGATAATGGTAAATCAACACAGGAGATAAATTTAGAGACATCATGTTCATGTCAGAAAAAATAGAAATGAAAAATAGTCCCCAAATTAATTAGCCTAATGTCCATTTTTAGAAATTAGGAAAAAAGCAACAGAGAAGATAGAAGAGTCCAAGGATAGGAAGAGAAATTAATAAAATAGGTAATAAAGACATGATACAGAGTATCAGCTAAGTCAACAGTTTATGCCTTCAAAAAACTAATAAAATAGTTTTATTAGTTTTATTACACACACACACACACACACACACACATACACACACAGAGGAGGTAATTTATAAAAAATAAGATAATACATTAATGACCAAGTTTGATTTATCCTATAAATGCAAGGGTAGTTTAACAAAATAAATGAATACAATTTAGTACATTAACAGATTAAAAGAGAAAACCTTTATCATCTCAATGGATACAGGAAAAGGAAGAAATTAAATACTTATTGATTTTTTTTAAGATTTTATTTATTTATTTATTTGACGGACAGAGATCACAAGTAGGCGGAGAGGCAGTCAGAGAGAGAGGAGGAAGCAGGCTCTCCCTTGAGCAGAGAGCCCGATGTGGGACTCAATCCCAGGACCCCCCCCCCCACCTTTTTTTATTTTGTATTTATTTATTTTTTTTTTTGGAGAACAGAACATTATGTTTTGGGGGGGTTTTTTGTTTTTTTTTTCAATTTATTTATTTTCAGAAAAACAGTATTCATTGTTTTTTTCACCACACCCAGTGCTCCATGCAAGCCGTGCCCTCTATAATACCCACCACCTGGTACCCCAACCTCCCACCCTCCCACCATTTCAAACCCCTCAGATTGTTTTTCAGAGTCCATAGTCTCTCATGGTTCACCTCCCCTTCCAATTTACCCAAATTCCCTTCTCCTCTCTAACGCCCCTTGTCCTCCATGCTATTTGTTATGCTCCACAAATAAGTGAAACCATATGATAACTGACTCTCTCTGCTTGACTTATTTCACTCAGCATAATCTCTTCCAGTCCTGTCCGTATTGCTACAAAAGTTGGGTATTCATCCTTTCTGATGGAGGCATAATACTCCATAGTGTATATGGACCACATCTTCCTTATCCATTCATCCGTTGAAGGGCATCTTGGTTCTTTCCATAGTTGGGCGACCGTGGCCATTGCTGCTATAAACATTGGGGTACAGATGGCCCTTCTTTTCGCGACATCTGTGTCTTTGGGGTAAATACCCAGGAGTGCAATTGCAGGGTCATAGGGAAGCTCTATTTTTAATTTCTTGAGGAATCTCCACACTGTTCTCCAAAGAGGCTGCACCAACTTGCATTCCCACCAACAGTGTAAGAGGGTTCCCCTTTCTCCACATCCTCTCCAACACATGTTGTTTCCTGTTTTGTTAATTTTGGCCATTCTAACTGGTGTAAGGTGGTATCTCAATCCCCCACCTTTTTTTAATGTACACACAGGAATTTGCTTACCTAGGTAAAGAGAATCTTAAAAAAAAAATCTGTAAAGGTGAAATACTGACCAGGAGAAAGACAAGAAATCTATTATACCTGCCCCTATTTAGAATTGTAACCCAACCAAGGGAGTTGGGGTGGGGAGGTGTGGAAACCAGGTGAAAGATCAAAGGGTTGCAAAGAAAGAAGTAAAACGGATTATTTGCAGAGGATATGACTGTCAAAGATAGAAATGTCTAAATTATATAAAGATAAATGATTAGAAATTATTAGAATAAGGATTACAAATTCATTATATGAATTCAAAATTGCATTTTATACAATAAGAAATGTTAATTGTTTTCTTTAAAAAGTGAATACCATTTAGAATAGCAATAAGAGCTTGTGAATAAATCTTACAAACAGTGTGCAGGTCCTATTAGGGAAAAAGGACATAAAACTTTATTAAAAGACATCAATAAGACCTAAATAAATGGAACATCATACCATGCCCCTGATAGGAAAACTCAGTATTATATGATGTAATTATCCACAAATTAATCCATAGATTCAATGGAACTTAAGACAAATTTCCAACAGATTTTTTCATGAAACTTGTAAAGCAGATTTTTATCTTCCTAGAAGAGAGCCAAGAACAAGCAAAATAGTCCAAAATGAAGAACAAAGTAGGAGAACTGGACAATTATGAAGTTATAGAACCTAAGTTTGTAATTAGTTTTTATAACAGTTTAGTCAGTGCAGAATTGATGCTGGAAGAGTGTCAGTAGAACCAGTGGAACAGAATAGCAAGAAAAATGTGTGCACCTACACGAAAGGTGGTCTCTGCCAGGGGCTATGCTCTGAGCGGTGGGAAAATAATAGATTGTTCAATAAATGGTGCTGAGATTACATGTGAAAAAAGTAAAATTATGTCTCTCACACCACCCCTGAGTCAGTTCAAGGTGGAAAGAGCAAAAACTGTTACGACTTGTAAGTAGGGAAAGATTTTTAAAATACCCCCCCCAAACCCCTGTAAAACCATAAAGGAAAAACGTGAATAATTTTAACTACATTAAAACTAAGAACTTCCACTCATCAAAAAACACTCCAGATGAAAAAGACAAGAGCAATCTGTGATTAAACATTTGCAACACATGTAACCAACAAACAATGGACAGCTGGAATTTATGAGTTAATAAGAAAAAGACAACCCAATAGAAAAAGAAATGAGCAAAAGATATCACTGATATTTAATTGGAAAGAAAAATACGAATGACCCATAAACATATGAGAATATTCTCAACATTATTAGTCATTTAGTAACTAACTATTAAGCCACCAGGAGATACCATTTAATACTAATTAGACTGACAAAAATTAAGGAATTCCTCATTGTTATTTTTAGTGAGGATGCAGAAAGAAAGACTCACAAACACTGCTGGTAGGAATGTAAATTTATACAACTCCTGTGAAAAACAATTTAAACATCTGCATACTCAAATACTCCATGGAAGAGTGGCTTTAAATCTTGTGACTATCAACTGCAATAATACATTTTATATCCCAAACCAGTACAACAACATGCTTATAAGTGGAAATAGTGTTCTATACGATATACTGACATTTTCTATTTTTTCATATGAAAGTGTTTTTCTTTTATGCCAGTCCTTCCATGAATTTTTTTTTAAGATTTTATTTATTCATTTGACAGAGATCACAAGTAGGCAGAGAAGCAGGCAGAGAGAGAGGCGGAAGCAGGCTCTCTGCTGAGCAGAGAGCAATTCCGGGCTCAATCTGAGGACCCAAGACCTGAGCCGAAAGCATTGGATTTAACCCACTGAGCCACCCAGGCGCCCCCGCTGCCATGAATTTATATAGAGTCAGTCCCAGCAGTTTAAACCTCTTCATAAAGGCAGTGTTTTTACACAGAGCAGGCTGCTATCCCAGTAGAACCCCAGGCCTTTCTCTGTTGACTTCCGTTTTTTTTTCACATTTTAGTAAATTCCCTCAGTTCATTAGAGATCTTATAACATGCACAAGTCACACACAACTTCTGGTAAATATCTTCTTTGATCCAACAATTTCAGTAGTGTGGTATTTGTCACCCATTCTAGATTCTTTCCAGGTTTGTCACAGTAACATTTGCAGGCCTTCCTTTTAGAATAGGCTATATTCTCTTGATGCCTGCAATATCAACTTTCTGTTGGATTCCATGTATGTAACCAAAGGAACAACTCCATATTTTCAGTGAGGCTCAGGGAACGTGTCCTTCCTCTTTTTCCCTGTTCACCATCTTGGTAACCACTAAAAGATAGCACTTTGGGTTGAAATCTGTTGATGCTGGTGGCATACTAAAAATTTGTTTTCATGACTTACTAATGAATTGTGAACCACTCTTTGAAAACATTGCCCTAGGAAACTTCTTACATGGTATGTCATGAACTACAGGCAGAAATATGCATCACACCATTTGTTCATAGTAGAAAACAATGTAGAAACTACAAAGTGCCCACTCCCAGGAGAAGGGATAGTTAATCTCACACAATGAATGTGCTGCAGGAACATTCATGAACCCAGATACACCTAGATAAAAGGTGGATAAATCTTAGAAATGTGTTAAGTGAAAATAAGCAATTTTCACACTACATATAAATACCATTTTAGTAACACTCAAAACAAGCAAAATATGATGTTTGGGGAAATGTATATATGTAATATAAAAAACTATTTTAAACCACCAAAAAAAATTTAGAAATGTTTTATATTTTTGGAGAAAAAAATTTTTTTTAATTTTTTAAATAAAAAATTTTATTTTTAAATTTTTTAAATAAAAATTTTATATTTTATTTTTTTGTCAGAGAGAGAGAGCACACAAGCAGGGGGAGCTGCAGGCAGAGGGAGAAGCAGGCTTCCCACTGAGCAAAAGTCTAATGAGGGACTCAATCCTAGGACCCTGAGATCCTGACCTGAGCCAAAGGCAGCACTCAACCAACTGAGCCACCCAGGCATTCCCAAATTTAGAAATTCTAGAAAATTTATAATAGGGAAGAAGCCTGGGTGACTCAGTCATTAAATGTCTGCCTTCCACTCATGTCATGATCCCAGAGTCCTGGAATCAAGATTCACATTGGATTCCCTGCTTGGTGGGAAGCCTGCTTTTCCTCTTCCACTCCCCTTGCTTGTGTTCCCTCTCTTGCTGTTTCTCTCTCTCTCTCTCTCTCTCTGTGTCAAATAAAAATCTTTGAAAAAAAAATTTTTTTTAAGGAAAGAAATTTAGAGTAGTAGTTAGTTCTATGGGGAGTCAAGAAGATGGGATTGGGTAAGAACACCCAGGTAACTTCACCAATATTGATCATGTTCTGATTCTAAATTGGATGATGATTTCATGAGTGTTTTATCAGTACTACTCATAATTCATATCTATGTTATTATACTTATTTGTTATATTTATTATATAGTTATTATATAGTATGTGCTTGTTATTATTATGTTTATATATTTATGCCTACACTTATCCCACATAACCCATACTTCTTTTTTTTTATATGTATCAGATAGCATATAATGTACTTTTAAAATTAAAACAAAACAAAACAAAACCTGTAAGTTTGGTCCAAGTTGCCATGTACAAGGGTCAAGAGTGCATCCCATATGCTCAGAGTAAGAACAGCTTTTCCCAAACCCCAGCAGGAGAAGAGAGAGAATAAAGATCAGAGCAGAAATCAATGAAATAGAAACCAAAAGAACATTAGAACAGATCAATGAAACTAAGAGCTGATTCTTTGAAAGAATTAATAAGATTGATAACCCCCGGCTTATCAAAAAGAAAAGCAAAAGAACCCAAATTAATAAAATCATGAATGAAAGAGGGGAAGTCACAACCAACATCAAAGAAATAAGAACAATTATAAGAACATATTATGAGCAAATATACACCAGCAACTATACACTAAATTTGACAGTCTGGAAGAAATGGATGCATTCCTAGAGACATATAAACTACCACAACTGAACCAGGAAGAAATAGAAAACCTGAACAGACCCATAACCAGTAAGGGGATTGAAACAGTCATCAAAAATCTCCCAAAAACAAGAGCCCAGGGCCAGACAGCTTCCCAGGGGAATTCTACCAAACATTTAAAGAATTAATACCCATTCTCCTGAAACTGTTCCAAAAATTAGAAATGGAAGGAAAATTTCCAAACTCATTTTATTGGGCCAGCATTACCTTGATCCCAAAACCAAAGTCCCCATCAAAAAGGAAAGTTACAGACCAATATCCTTGATGAACACAGATGCAAAAAAACTCACCAAAATGCTAGCCAATAAGATCCAACAGTACATTAAAAGTATTATACACCATGACCAAGTGGGATTTATTCCTGAGCTGCAATGTTAGTTCAACAACTGAAAATCAGTCAATGGGATACAATACATTAATAAAAGGAAGAAAAAAAATAAAAATTAAAAAAATTAAGAAAGAACAAGAACCATATGTTAATCTCTATAGTTGCTAAAAAAGCATTTGGCAAAGTACAGCATCTTTCCTTGATCAAAATTCTCCACAATGTTGGCATAGAAGATACATACCTCAATGTCGTAAAAGCCATCTATGAAAAAACCCACAGTGGGGCGCCTGGGTGGCTCAGTGGGTTAAAGCCTCTGCCTTCGGCTCAGGTCATGATCCCAGGGTCCTGGGATCGAGTCCTGCATCGGACTCTCTGCTCAGCAGGGAGCCTGCTTCTCCTTCTCTCTCTGCCTGCGTCTCTGCCTACTTGGGATCTCTGTCTGTCAAATAAATAAATAAAATCTTCAAAAAAAACCCCACAGTGAATATCATCCTTAATGGGGAAAAATTGAGAGCTTTTCCTCTAAGGTCAGGAACACAGCAGGGATGTCCACTATCACCACTGCTATTCAACATAGTACTAGAAGTCCTAGCCTCAGGAATCAGACAACAAAAAGAAATAAAATACATCTGAACCAGCAAAGAAGTCAAACTCTCACTCTTCGCAGATTATATGATATTTTATGTGGAAAACCCAGAAGACTCCACTCCAAAAATGCTAGAACTCATACAGGAATTCAGTAAAGTGTCAGGATATAAAATCAGTGCACAGAAATCAGTTGCATTTCTAAACACCAACAACAAAAGAGAAGAGAGAGAAATTAAGGCATTGATCCCATTTACAATAACACCCAAAACCCTAAGATACCGAGGAATAAATCTAACCAATGAGGCAAAGAATCTGTACTCAGAAAACTATAAAGTACTCATGAAAGAAATTAAGGAAGACACAAATGGAAAGATGCTCCATGCTTATGGTTTGGAAGAACAAATATTGTGAAAATGTCTATGCTACCTAAAGCAATCTATACATTTAATGCAATATCTATCAAAATACCATCAACTTTTTTCAACGAAATGGAACAAATAATCATGAAATTTACATGGAACTAAAAAGGATCTTGAATACTCAGAGGAATGTTGAAAAAGAAAACCAGGATTGGCAGCATCACAATTCCAGACTTCAAGCTCCATTACAAAGTTGTAATTATCACAACAGTATGGTACTGGCACAAAAACAGACACATAGATCAATGGAACAGAATAGAGATCCCAGGAATGGACCCTCAACTCTATGGTCAACTAATCTTCAACAAAGCAGGAATGGAAAAAAGACAGTCTTCAACAAAGGTGTTGGGAAAATTGGGCAGCCACATGCAGAAGAATGAAACTGGACCATTTCCTTATAGCACACACAAAAATAGAATCAAAATAGATGAAATACCTAACTGTGAGACAGGAACCCATCAAAATCCTTGAGGAGAACACAGGAAGTAGCCTCTTTGAACTCACCTGCAGCAACTTCCTCTTAGAAACATCGCCAAAGGCAAGGGAAGCAAGGGCAAAAATGAACTATTGGGACTTCATCAAGATCAAAAGCTTTTGCACAGCAAAGGAGACAGTCAACAAAACCAAAAGACAACCAAACAGAATGGGAGAAGATATTTGCAAATAACATATCAGATAAAGGACTAGTGTCCAAAATCTATAAAGAACTTATCCAACTCAACACCCAAAGAACAAATAATCCAATCAAGAAATGGGCAGACCACATGAACAGACATTTCACCAAAGAAGACATCCAAATGACCAACAAACACATGAAAAAGTGCTCAACATTGCTCGGCATCAGGGAAATACAAATCAAAACCACAATGAGATACCACTTCACACCAGTCAGAATGGCTAAAATTAACCAGCCAGGAATTGACAGGTGTTGGTGAGGAAGCAGAGAGAGGGGAACACTCCTACACTGTTGGTGGGAATGCAAGCTGGTGTAGCCACTCTGGAAAATAGTATGGAGGTTCCTCAAAAAGTTGAAAATAGAGGTACCCTATGACCCAGCAATCACATTACTGGGTATTTACCCTAAAGATACAAATGTAGTGATCCGAAGGGGCACATGAACCCACAGTTTATAGCAGCAATGTCCACAATAGCCCAAATATGGAAAGAGCCTAGATGTCTACCAACAGATGAATAGAGGAAGAGGATGTGGTGTATATATATATGTGTGTATATATATATACGGTGTATATATATAGTGTATATATGTATATATATAGTGCATTGTGCATATATATAGTATATATGTGTATATATATAGTGTATATATTTATATATACACAATGGAATACTATGCAGCCATCAAAAACCCAAAATCTTGCCATTTGCAACAACGTGGATGGAAGTAGGAGGTATTATGCCAAGTGAAATAAGTCTATCAGAGAAAAACAATTATCATATGATCTCATTGATAGGAGGAATTTGAGAAACAAGACAGAGAGGATCATAGGTGAAGGGAGGAAAAAATAAAACAAGATGAAAGAGAGAGGGAGACATAGCATAAGAATCTTTAATCTCAGGAAACAAACCGAGGGTTGCTGGAGGGGAGGTGAGTGGAGGGATGGGGTAGCTGGGTGATGGACATTGGGGAATGTGCTATGGTGAGTGCTGTGAATTGCATAAAACTGAAGAATCACAGAGCTGTGCCCCGAAACAAATAATACATTATATGTTAAGAGAGAAAGGGAGGAAGAAAGAAAGAGAGAGAGAGAGAAAGGAAAGGAAAGGAAAGAAAAGAAAAAAGAGAAAAGAGGGAGGGAGGGAAGGAAGGAGGAAAGGAACCTTTCTCCTAAGGACACTCTTGCCCTCACAGCCTTCTCATAGGATTGCTGCCTTCTCTCACATCTCTCATACAGCTGGCAAAGAGATGGTGAAATATCCCTTTCTTCTACATTGCTGCCTCCAGGCCATTCTCCCTCTTTCTCTAAAAAAATCCCTGAGCTCTGATACTCAGGCCATCCAACTATACCACTGGCTACCCCAGGCCATTCCTCCTTATCTTTTTCCTTGAAGACTTTAGCTCCTGATTGATTTCCACTCTTTTTCCAGTGCTACCTGTCCTGCGATTTTTAGTGATTTCAGTGTTTGTGTAGATGATCCATCCAGTACCCTGGCCTCAGGGTTCCTTAACTTCCTTTTCTCCAGTAATTTTTATCTTCACCAACATTAACATTCATCCCCATGGTCACATGCCTAGCACTGTCCAGAACATATTTCTGTGATGATGGAAATATCCTATATCTGTACAGTTCAATATGGTGGTCATCTGTCACATGTGGCTTTTCATATGGGGCTGGTGTGACTGAAGAACTGAATTTTTTATTTTGTTTACTTTTAGTTTAAATTTAAATAGCTACCCAAGCCCTGTGGCTATTGTATTGGAAAACACAGCTGTAGATTCTATTAACACAAGTAACTGGAAAACTCCTCTCCAATTTGAATTTCAATCATCACATTTTCTATGACCTTTTTTCTACCACATTCTTTGAACATCATCTATAATAATCTTTTCATCAATATAGGAGTGAAAACCCATTGATTCCACAATTATTTAATTGTCCCTCAATTAATTTCCCTCTTTACATAATTTGAATTCTATAATTCCAAACCCCTTTTATTTCCCAGCTTCCTTTTACCTACTTGGCAAAACCTAAAACCTGATTCAATCCAAGTCTCTGCCTTCTACAAACTAAAATCTGACTATCTGAATGGGAAGAAGAAAAATGCCCAACCTTGCGGACTGGACTTGTTGAGTGACTGCCAACCTCAAAAGGATACTCAGTAAGTATTGCCTCACCATCTTTTTTTTTTTTTTTTAAGATTTTATTTATTTATTTGACAGAGAAATCACAAGTAGATGGAGAGGCAGTCAGAGAGAGAAAGGGAAGCAGGCTCCCTGCTGAGCAGAGAGCCCGATGCGGGACTCGATCCCAGGACCCTGAGATCATGACCTGAGCCGAAGGCAGCGGCTTAACCCACTGAGCCACCCAGGCGCCCCTCTCACCATCTAATCTACTCGTTTTCTGACTGCTTTAGGGTGGCTATTTTACATCTTCTTTCTTCTCAAACCTCTATACCTTCACCCACATCAGCACACTCAGTTTTCACAAGCTCTACCATGTCACATGCCACATCTACACCCACAAGTTTTGCATTCCCTTGAGTTATGATGGGTCATCTATCTCTTTTATCTGAGATGGGCCCCATCTCCCCTCACTTAACCAAGGACATCATTCCAGCAATTCTCCCCTCTCTCGCTCAATTGCATCACCATTTTTTCCCTCCCCATTGGGTCTTTTCTGTCAGCATACCAACACACCATTATTTTTAGCATCTTAAAGAATGCTTAATTCTAATTTTCCCTCAAATTCTTACCCTGCTTTTCAACAATCTCCTCTAAATTTCTGCCTTTTCTTGCTAAAAATTCTGAATTTCTGAATTTCTCTCTTCCCAGTCTCTCTTTCACTTTTTTTGAAGTAAAATTGGTGTACAATAAACCACATGTATTTAAAGTGTACAATTTGATAAACCTTGGCATATGTGTTCACCTGTACACAAACTAATGAACATTTTCTTTAATCCCATAAGCTTTGCTCTGTTCCCCTTGTGTAACTTCTTTTAAATATTTGAACATATTTAGCATTCCATTTTAATTCATCTATTGGTGTTTGGATTATATCTCTTTGTACTTTTGTTGTTGGTTGGGATGGTTGCTCTAGGGATTATGATATACATAAACTTTCAATTCCATTAATTTTAGAGATCCTGCAACTATTGAGATCATGTCATTCTTCCCCCAAGGCTTTGTAACTTTGTGTTACAGTTATCACAAGTATTACATCTACATACCTTTCCTTTCAACACTTTAAGGATGTTCTTCCACAAAATGTTGGCATCCTTGGTTTCTGACAAGAAACCCATGATTATTCAAACTGTCATTTTTCTATAGTTACTTTAAGTTTGTCTTTATCTTTGATCTTATACAGTTTGGTTATGATATACCCAGAATAATATATTATAACTTGTTCTGCTTGGAGTTTGGTGAGCCTGTTAAAGTCAGAAAGTTTCTATTATTTCTTTAAATGTTGTCCCTACTCCACCATCTATCTCCTCTCCTTGTGGGACTCTTGTTAGATGTATGTTAAATTCCTTTAGATTGTACCACATGTTCCTAAAGCTCTGTTCATCTTTTTAAATCTTTTTTCTCTCTATTCTTCACATTTTATCATATTTATTGATCTTCCAAGTTCATTATCTTTCCTATATCATTTTCATTTTGCTATTAGTTTCAAAAGTGAATTTTGTTATTTCAGATGTGGTTTTCAGCTATAAATTTTCATGTGTTTTTTCATTATAGTTTTTATTTATCTATTGAGGTTTCTTATCTTTTAGTCATCTCAAATGAGTCTTCTTTCACTCTACTGAGCATCTTAGTATTGTCTCTTCCCTTGGGAATGGATCACATTTTTCTTGGTTCTTTGTATTTCATGTAATTTTGTATTGTGCCCTAGACATTGTCAATATTAAGTCATGTGGATCTGAGTTGTGTTTTAATGCTCTAGAGAATGTTGATGTTTTTACTTCTTACTTTATTTCTGTCCTGGCTAACCTCAGACCATAACTCCATTTTCCCTTTAGTGTTCAGGTCTCGGTTCAATTACCTAAGAATTTGCAACCTTGGTTTGTGTCTGCCCTCCACACGTGTGGTTCAGGGTTAATCTGAGACTCATACACAGAGTTAAGGAATCCCCTTCTCTGTCTTCTTTTTTCCTTCTCAGATCTGTCTATCCCTTCACCACCCCCATCCCTCATCAGACTATACACACTCTCTTTCCAGTTCATGGGGCTCATTTACCTGAATCATCTGGCCAGAAAGACTAGGGAGTTTCTACTGGAATTTCAGCCATCTGAAGTGCACTGATAAGCTACTATGGCCTGCCCCTGGGGGAAAAGAATTGAGGGGGGGAAAGAAAAAAAGGAAACTGACCCCTTTTCAACAATCTGTCTTCTGTTGCATATGTTTCAACATCTTTGTGTAGCATTTTTGTGTTTTATACAGAGTTTATATGTGTAATCAGCATGAAGGATGTGCTATCAGGGGAAAGAACATAATAACCAGACTAGAAATCTCCTTCCCTTTGACTGACTCAAGACAGGTCTTCCTCACCACTGCACCCAATTGTGCTGCTAAACATGACCAGAGATTTCCTCTTACTTGACAGTTAACTTCTTTCTCCTTCGACCTCACTGGAAATTCATTTTCAGTCTCCCTGGCAGGTCCCTGCTCACCACTTTGACTTTTTTTATGTTGGAAAACCCAAGTTTGTCCCTTTTTTAACTCACTCTTTTGTTGATAACCTGGCCTGATAAAATTCCAAAATTTAGGGGCACCTGGGTGGTTCAGTTGATTAAGTGTCTGAATCTTGGTTTTGGCTTAGGTCATGATCTCAGGGTCCTGGTATTGAGCCCCACATTGGGTTCTCCACTCAGCAGCAGTCTGCTTGTCTCCCTCTCTCTCTCTGCCCCAGCCCCACTTGCTCTCTCTCTCTCTAAAATAAATAAATAAAGTTTAGGGGGAGGAGTCAAGATGGCGGAGAAGTAGTAGGCTGAGACTACCTCAGCTAGCAGGAGATCAGCTAGAGAGCTTATCTAAAGAGTGCAAACACCTGCAAATCCATCGGCAGATCAAAGAGAAGAAGAACAGCAATTCTAGAAACAGAAAAACAACCACTTTCTGAAAGGTAGGACTGGCGGAGAAGTGAATCCAAAGCGACGGGAAGATAGACCCCGGGGGGAGGGGCCGGCTCCCGGCAAGCGGCAGAGCAGCGGAGCACAAAATCAGGACTTTTAAAAGTCTGCTCCGCTGAGGGACATCGCTCCGGAGGCTAAACCGGGGCGAAGCCCACACGGGGTCGGCGTGACCTCAGGTCCCGTGGGGTCACAGAAGGATCGGGGGTGTCTGAGTGTCGCAGAGCGTGCGGATATTGGAACGGGAAAGCCGGCTGCAGAGACAGAGCCGACAGTAAGCTCGCAGCTCGGAGTTGCCTTGAACCGGCCGCAGGCTCGGTGAGCTCGGAGCGCGGCCGGAGGTTAGGCAGACGGGAGTTACTAGGAGCTGTTCGCTGAGGGCGCACAGGGGAGCGGGGCCCCGGGGTCTCGGCTCCTCCGGGCCGGAGACCAGGAGGCCGCCATTTGTGTTCCCGTCCTCTGGAACTCTACGGAAAGCGCTCAGGGAACAAAAGCTCCTGAAAGCAAAGCCAAGCAGATCACTCAGCCCGGCCCCTGGTAAGGGCGGTGTAATTCCGCCTGGGGCAAAGACACTTGAGAATCACTACACCAGGCCCCTCCCCCAGAAGATCAACAAGAAATCCAGGCAAGACCAAGTTCACCTACCAAGGAGTGCAGTTTCAATACCAAGGAGAGAGCAGCAGAATTCCAGAGGAGGAGAAAACAAACCACAGAACTCATGGCTTTCTGCCTGTGATTTTTTAATCTTGCAGTTAATTTAATTTTTTTCTTTTTCATTTTTTTTTCACTTCTTCTGCTAAAAATTTTTATAACTTTTACCCTTTTCTTTTTTAACGTTTTTTAACTAGATTATCTAATATATATATATATTTTTCTTTTTTATACTTTTCTTTATTCATTTTCTTTTTTTTTAATTCTTTTTTTTTCTTTTTTTCTTTCTTTCTTTTTGAACCTCTTTTTATCCCCAAATCAGAAGAGATCCTAATCTCTTCAATCTTTTTTTTTCTTAATTCTTTTTTAAATTCTTGATTGAATTTTTAATTCAATCTCTTTTTTTTAATTCTTTTTAAATTTTTTTTTCTTTCTTTCTTTTTGAACCTCTTTTTATCCCCAAATCAGAAGAGATCCCAATCAGAAGAGATTGGGAGATCCCAATCAAAGGAGATCCCAATCAGAGGAGATCCCTCACCCAATCGTGAGGGAGGAGAAATCGCCCCTCACGATTTGGGATCTCTTCTGATTTGGTTAAAGCATATTTTCCTGGGATTGTTGCCACCCTTTTAGTATTTTACTTGCTCCTTCATATACTCTTAGCTGGACAAAATGACAAGGCGGAAAAATTCACAACAAAAAAAAGAACAAGAGGCAGTACCAAAGGCTAGGGACCTAATCAATACAGACATTGGTAATATGTCAGATCTAGAGTTCAAAATGACAGTTCTCAAGGTTATAGCCGGGCTTGAAAAAGGCATGGAAGATATTAGAGAAACCCTCTCCAGAGATATAAAAGCCCTTTCTGGAGAAATAAAAGAACTAAAATCCAACCAAGTTGAAATCAAAAAAGCTATTAATGAAGTTCAATCAAAAATGGAGGCTCTCAATGCTAGGATAAATGAGGCAGAAGAAAGAATTAGCGATATAGAAGACCAAATGACAGAGAATAAAGAAGCTGAGCAAAAGAGGGACAAACAGCTACTGGACCATGAGGAGAGAATTCGAGAGATAAGTGACACCATAAGACGAAACAACATTAGAATAATTGGGATTCCAGAAGAAGAAGAAAGAGAGAGGGGAGCAGAAGGTATACTGGAGAGAATTATTGGGGAGAATTTCCCCAATATGGCAAAGGGAATGAGCATCAAAATTCAGGAGGTTCAGAGAACGCCCCTCAAAATCAATAAGAATAGGCCCACACCCCGTCACCTAATAGTAAAATTTACAAGCCTTAGTGACAAAGAGAAAATCCTGAAAGCAGCCCGGGAAAAGAAGTCTGTAACATACAATGGTAAAAGTATTAGATTGGCAGCTGACTTATCCACAGAGACCTGGCAGGCCAGAAAGAGCTGGCATGACATTTTCAGAGCACTAAACGAGAAAAACATGCAGCCAAGAATACTATATCCAGCTAGGCTATCATTGAAAATAGAAGGAGAGATTAAAAGCTTCCAGGACAAACAAAAACTGAAAGAATTTGCAAACACCAAACCAGCTCTACAGGAAATATTGAAAGGGGTCCTCTAAGCAAAGAGAGAGCCTACAAGTGGTAGATCAGAAAGGAACAGAGACAATATACAGTAACAGCCACCTTACAGGCAATACAATGGCACTAAAATCATATCTCTCAATAGTTACCCTGAATGTTAATGGGCTAAATGCCCCAATCAAAAGACACAGGGTATCAGAATGGATAAAAAAACAAAAC
Source organism: Neogale vison (assembly GCF_020171115.1). NCBI lineage: Eukaryota > Metazoa > Chordata > Mammalia > Carnivora > Mustelidae > Neogale > Neogale vison. The sequence continues at coordinate 88,187,414 of NC_058095.1, read as the reverse complement.
CCATCTATATGTTGCCTCCAAGAAACCCATTTTAAACCCGAAGACACCTCCAGACTTAAAGTGAGGGGGTGGAAAAGAATTTACCATGCTAATGGACATCAGAAAAAAGCAGGAGTGGCAATCCTTATATCAGATCACTTAGATTTTAAGCCAAAGACTATAATAAGAGATGAGGAAGGACACTATATCATACTCAAAGGGTCTGTCCAACAAGAAGATCTAACAATTTTAAATATCTATGCCCCCAATGTGGGAGCAGCCAACTATATAAACCAATTAATAACAAAATCAAAGAAACACATCAACAATAATACAATAATAGTAGGGGACTTTAACACTCCCCTCACTGAAATGGACAGATCATCCAAGCAAAAGATCAACAGGGAAATAAAGGCCTTAAATGATACACTGGATGAGATGGACATCACAGATATATTCAGAACATTTCATCCCAAAGCAACAGAATACACATTCTTCTCTAGTGCACATGGAACATTCTCCAGAATAGATCACATCCTCGGTCCTAAATCAGGACTCAACCAGTATCAAAAGACTGGGATCATCCCCTGCATATTTTCAGACCACAATGCTCTGAAGCTAGAACTCAACCACAAAAGGAAGTCTGGAAAGAACACAAATACATGGAGACTAAACAGCATCCTTCTAAAGAATGAATGGGTCAACCGGGAAATTAAAGAAGAATTGAAAAAAATCATGGAAACAAATGATAATGAAAATACAACGGTTCAAAATCTGTGGGACACAACAAAGGCAGTCCTGAGAGGAAAATATATAGCGGTACAAGCTTTTCTCAAGAAACAAGAAAGGTCTCAGGTACACAACCTAACCCTACACCTAAAGGAGCTGGAGAAAGAACAAGAAAGAAACCCTAAGCCCAGCAGGAGAAGAGAAATCATAAAGATCAGAGCAGAAATCAATAAAACAGAAACCAAAAAAACAATAGAACAAATCAACCAAACTAGGAGCTGGTTCTTTGAAAGAATTAATAAAATTGATAAACCCTTGGCCAGACTTATCAAAAAGAAAAGAGAAAGGACCCAAATTAATAAAACCATGAATGAAAGAGGAGAGATCACAACTAACACCAAAGAAATACAAACTATTATAAGAACATACTATGAGCAACTCTACGCCAACAAATTTGACAATCTGGAGAAATGGATGCATTCCTAGAAACATATAAACTACCAAAATTGAACCAGGAAGAAATAGAAAGCCTGAACAGACCCATAACCAGTAAGGAGATTGAAACAGTCATTAAAAATCTCCAAACAAACAAAAGCCCAGGGCCAGATGGCTTCCCGGGGGAATTCTACCAAACATTTAAAGAAGAACTAATTCCTATTCTCCTGAAACTGTTCCAAAAAATAGAAATGGAAGGAAAACTCCCAAACTCATTTTATGAGGCCAGCATCACCTTGATCCCAAAACCAGACAAGGATCCCATCAAAAAAGAGAGCTATAGACCAATATCCTTGATGAACACAGATGCAAAAATTCTCACCAAAGTACTAGCCAATAGGATTCAACAGTACATTAAAAGGATTATTCACCACGACCAAGTGGGATTTATCCCAGGGCTGCAAGGTTGGTTCAACATCCGCAAATCAGTCAATGTGATACAACACATCAATAAAAGAAAGAACAAGAGCCATATGATACTCTCAATAGATGCTGAAAAAGCATTTGACAAAGTACAGCATCCCTTCCTGATCAAAACCCTTCAAAGTGTAGGGATAGAGGGCACATACCTCAATATCATCAAAGCCATCTATGAAAAACCCACTGCAAATATCATTCTCAATGGAGAAAAACTGAAAGCTTTTCCACTAAGGTCAGGAACACGGCAGGGATATCCATTATCACCACTGCTATTCAACATAGTACTAGAAGTCCTAGCCTCAGCAATCAGACAACAAAAGGAAATTAAGGGCATCCAAATCGGCAAAGAAGAAGTCAAATTATCACTCTTCGCAGATGATATGATACTCTATGTGGAAAACCCAAAAGACTCCACTCCAAAACTGCTAGAACTTGTACAGGAATTCAGTAAAGTGTCAGGATATAAGATCAATGCACAGAAATCAGTTGCATTTCTCTACACCAACAACAAGACAGAAGAAAGAGAAATTAAGGAGTCAATCCCATTTACAATTGCACCCCAAACCATAAGATACCTAGGAATAAACCTAACCAAAGAGGCTAAGAATCTATACTCAGAAAACTATAAAGTACTCATGAAAGAAATTGAGGAAGACACAAAGAAATGGAAAAATGTTCCATGCTCCTGGATTGGAAGAATAAATATTGTGAAAATGTCTATGCTACCTAAAGCAATCTACACATTTAATGCAATTCCTATCAAAGTACCATCCATCTTTTTCAAAGAAATGGAACAAATAATTTTAAAATTTATATGGAACCAGAAAAGACCTCGAATAGCCAAAGGGATATTGAAAAAGAAAGCCAAAGTTGGTGGCATCACAATTCCTGACTTCAAGCTTTATTACAAAGCTGTCATCATCAAGACAGCATGGTACTGGCACAAAAACAGACACATAGACCAATGGAACAGAATAGAGAGCCCAGAAATAGACCCTCAACTCTGTGGTCAACTAATCTTCGACAAAGCAGGAAAGAATGTCCAATGGAAAAAAGACAGCCTCTTCAATAAATGGTGTTGGGAAAATTGGACAGCCACGTGCAGAAAAATGAAATTGGACCATTCCCTTACACCTCACACAAAAATAGATTCAAAATGGATTAAGGACCTCAATGTGAGAAAGGAATCCATCCAAATCCTTGAGGAGAACACAGGCAGCAACCTCTTCGACCTCAGCCGCAGCAACATCTTCCTAGGAACATCGCCAAAGGCAAGGGAAGCAAGGGCAAAAATGAACTTTTGGGATTTCATCAAAATCAAAAGCTTTTGCACAGCAAAGGAAACAGTTAACAAAACCAAAAGACAACTGACAGAATGGGAGAAGATATTTGCAAATGACATATCAGATAAAGGACTAGTGTCCAAAATCTATAAAGAACTTAACAAACTCAACACCCAAAGAACAAATAATCCAATCAAGAAATGGGCAGAGGACATGAACAGACGTTTCTGCAAAGAAGACATCCAGATGGCCAATAGACACATGAAAAAGTGCTCCATATCACTCGGCATCAGGGAAATACAAATCAAAACCACAATGAGATATCACCTCACACCAGTCAGAATGGCTAAAATCAACAAGTCAGGAAATGACAGATGCTGGCGAGGATGCGGAGAAAGGGGAACCCTCCTACACTGTTGGTGGGAATGCAAGCTGGTGCAACCGCTCTGGAAAACAGCATGGAGGTTCCTCAAAATGTTGAAAATAGAACTGCCCTATGACCCAGCAATTGCACTACTGGGAATTTACCCTAAAGATACAAACATAGTGATCCAAAGGGGCACGTGCACCCGAATGTTTATAGCAGCAATGTCCACAATAGCCAAACTATGGAAAGAGCCTAGATGTCCATCAACAGATGAATGGATCAAGAAGATGTGGTATATATACACAATGGAATACTATGCAGCCATCAAAAGAAATGAAATCTTGCCATTTGCGACAACATGGATGGAACTAGAGCGTATCATGCTTAGCGAAATAAGTCAAGCGGAGAAAGACAACTATCATATGATCTCCCTAATATGAGGGAGTGGTGATGCAACATGGGGGCTTAAGTGGGTAGGAGAAGAATCCATGAAACAAGATGGGATAGGGAGGGAGACAAACCATAAGTGACTCTTAATCTCACGAAACAAACTGTGGGTTGCTGGGGGGAGGGGGGTTGGGAGAAGGGGGGTAGGTTATGGACATTGGGGAGGGTATGTGCTTTGGGGTAAATTGGAAGGGGAGATGAACCATGAGAGACTATGGACTCTGAAAAACAATCTGAGGGGTTTGAAGTGGTGGGGGGGTGGGAGGTTGGGGTACCATGTGGTGGGTATTATAGAGGGCACAGCTTGCATGGAGCACTGGGTGTGGTGAAAAAATAATGAATACTGTTTTTCTGAAAATAAATAAATTGGAAAATAAATAAATAAATAAATAAATAAAGTTTAAAAGAAAAAAAAACTCCAAAATTTATATTACCCCACAATACTCTTCTTAACAGCAGACTTATGTTTCCAACTGCCTACTACCCATGTCCACTTGTATGTCTGAAGGCATGACAAAATTAAAATATCTGACTATAGCCATGATTCTACCATCCCTTCTCCACCTACTCCTCCGTCAGTCTTATCCTTCCAATGAATGCCAACTCCTTTTCCCCCAAAATCCTTGAAGTCACTTTTGATTCTTCTCTTAGTCTTACCTCATATTCCATCTATCAATAAGTCCTGTCAATTCCAACTTCAAAATATATTTGGAATCATCAAGCTTCCCTATCACCCACACTGCCCCAGCTTGATTCAAATCACTCTCATTGCTTAGTTAGATTCCAGGAATAGTCTCTCAACTCATCTCCTGTTTCTTTGCACCAGTGTTTTCTAGCACACCTTCTACTGACATTTTGTACATTGCAAAATGTTTAGCGCCCCTGGTCCCCAGTCATTGTGACAGCTAATATCCCTTAACCCATATGTTTGTACACAAATGCATCTCTGAACATCCTATTAAGATGGAGTTCATAGAAAGATGTTTTATACTCATGGATTAGAAGAATTAGAAGAATTAATTAGAAGAATTAAGAATTAGAAGAATTAGTGTCCACATTTCCCAAAGCAATCTATAGTTTCAATGTAACCTGTCAGAATTCTAAAGGCATTTTTCACAGGAATAGAAAAAAAAATTCTAAAATATGTAGGGAACCACACAAGATCCTGAATAGCCAAAGCCACCTTGAAAAACAAGAACAAAGCTGAAGGCATCATGATTACTGATTTCAAACTGTATTACAAAGCTATAGTAATCAGGGGCGCCTGGGTGGCTCAGTGGTTAAGCCGCTGCCTTCGGCTCAGGTCATGATCTCAGGGTCTTTGGATCGAGCCCCGCATCGGGCTCTCTGCTCGGCAGGGAGCCTGCTTCCTCCTCTCTCTCTGCCTGCTTGTGATCTCTCTCTGTCAGATAAATAAATAAAATCTTAAAAAAAAAAAAACAAAGCTATAGTAATCAAAACAGTATAGTATTGGCATAGAACAGACACAAAGCTCAATGGAACAGAGAAGAGAATCCAGAAATAAATGTATGCATATATGGTCAATTAATTTATCATCAAAAAAGCCCAAAATATACATTAGGTAAAGGACAGTTTCTTCAATAAATGTTGTTGGGAAAACTGAATAAGCCACATGCAAAAAATGAAACTGTGTCACTCATATCATGCAGAAAAATTAAATCGAAGTGGATTAAAGATCTGAAACCATAAAACTCCTAGAAGCAAATGTAGGCAGTAAGCTCCTTGACACCAGTCTTGGTGATAATTTTTTTTGAATTTGACATCAAATGCAAAGGCAACAAAAGGCAGACAAACAAGTGAGACTACCTCAAACCAAAAAGTTTCTGCACAGCAAAGAAAACCATCAACAAAATGAAAAGGCAACCTATTGAACGAGAGAAAATATTTGCAAATCATATATATGATAAGGTATTAATATCCAAAATATATTTTTAAAAACTCAGACTACTCAATACCAAACACAATTTCTAAATGGGCAGAGAATCTGAACAGATATTTTTCAAAGAAGACATGCAAATGATCAACTGGCACATGAAAATGTGCTCAACATCACTCATCATCAGGAAAATGAAAATCAAAACCACAAGGAGATAGCACCTGATATCTGCTGGAATGGCTATGATCAAAAAGATAAGAAATAACAAGTGCAGGTAGGGATATAGAGAGAAAGGAGCTCTTGTGCACTGTTGGTGAGAATGTAAATTGATGCAGCCGCTTGGAAAACAGTATGGACACTCCTCAAAAAATTAAAAATTGATCTACCAGATAACTTAGCAATTTCACTTTTGGGTATGTATCCAAAGGAAACAAATACACTGATTTGAAAGGATATGTGGCAACCCTATGTTCATTGCAGTACTTTTTTACAATAGCCAAGAGATGAAATCAACTTAAAGTGTCATCAATAGATTAAGAAAATGTGGTGTGTGTGTGTGTGTATAATACACACACACACACACACACACACACACAATAAAATGTTATCCAGCTACAGGAAAAGAAGGAAATTTTGCCATTTTTGACAATATGGATGTATCTTGAGGGCATTATGCTAAGTGAAATAAGTTAGAGAAAGGCAAATTCTATTTTCTATGCGAAATCTTAAAAAACAAACAAACAAAACCTGAGAATACAGACAACAGAGTAGTTGTTCCCAAACGTGGGTGTGGGAAGGTAGACAAAATTAGTGAAGTTGATAAAAAGGTACAAACTTCCAGTTATAAAATAAATAAGTCATGAAGATGTAATGTACAGCATTAATGTGAAAGTTGCTAAGAGTAGATCTTAGAAGTTCTCATTATAAGAAACAAAAAATTGTAACTATGTGTAGTGATGGATGTTAACTAGCCTTATTATGTTGATCGGTTCATAACATATACCAATACTGAATCTATACATTGTACACCTGAAACTAATATATCTCAATTTAAAAACTATTGCTCCTTGAACTTACTAAAATTTTCTCATAAGTAAGGTAATATTTCTCAAATGTATCTTCTTTCTGGAATTTGCTAAATGTGTTACATATTTCATTCTTTATGATATGCAGCTATATCTCATGGCCAAATTTTATGCATTGCAAGCTTTATGCTCTTCATAAAAATTTGAATCAAATCAAATAAATTTCAGGGTGTTATTTTGCCTCAAGACCAAAAGTATAACTATTAATCACTTCTGATTTTATTAGGGTTCTCTAAATATTATAATATTAATGTTTTTTAAAAGGCAGAGATCAGATTGTGTACTCCTCCACACAAATCCTCTAAAGACCTCACCTAGACCGAAAGCCAAAGCCCACCTCATGGTTTACAGAGCCCTACACAGTTCAATGGCATGTTAGCTCTGATCCTCCCATAGATTCCTAATCCCCTCCCTCTCTTCCTTCCTGCCATACTGATGCTCCTTGAGTGAGCCACTGAAGCCTCCTGCCTCTGATATGTTTGCACTATTTCCCCGGCCTGCTCCTGCCCAAGTCTCTGCATGACCCTGCATCATCAGTTTGTAGCTTTGATCAGACCCCATCTTCTAGAGGAGGCCTTCCGCAGCTACTTCATCTCACATTGTAAGTCTCACCCCCAGCACTCTATTCCTCTTTCCCACTTTATTTCTTCCATGTGTTTATCTCCACCTCACATTCTACATATTTACCTTATTTTTTCTTTTTTATATAATCTGCAGCCCCAAACTAGAACATATGTTCCACTGGAATTGCTGGGCTGGAATTTTTGTGTGATGTATTTACTTAACTATGCTGACACTTAGAAAGGTGTCCGGCACATAATAGTTGCTCAACAAATATGTGTTAATAGAATGAACACAGAAACATTGTATGCTTCCTAAGAATGAAGGAAAAAATACACAGGTGACCGATAAGCATATGAAAAGACGGCCAACATTCACCATTAGGGAAATTGAAATCAAACCCACAATGAGATACTATTTCACACCCATAGGATGGCTATATTTTTTAAAAAAGAAAATAACAAGATATGAAGAAACTGGAACCCTCATACATTGCTGGTGAGAATGTAAAATGGCACAGCTACTTTGGAAAAGTTCAACAATTCATCAAAATGTTAAATAGTCACAATGTGACCCAGTAATTCCTTCCCTATGTACATGCCCATGAGAACTGAAAACATACATCCACACAAAAACCTGTGCATAAATATTCACAGCAGCATTATTCATAATAGCCAAAAAGTAGAAACAACCCAAATGTCCATTAATTAATGAATGAATAAGCAAAATGCATTATATCCATGAAAATAATTCTATTCAGCAGTAAAAAGGAATGAAGTAAAAGGGAATGAATGAGATATCATACAACATGGATGATCTTTGAACACATTATGCTAAGTGAAAGATGCCAGTCACACTTATATGAAATGTCCAGAATAGGCAAATAGGCAAGTAAATATATATATATATATAATATATATATATATGAAAAAAAAGGAGATGAAAGTTTGCCTAGGACTTGGGGTGGGAGTGGGGGGGGGAGAAGGGAAAGTAATAATAATGTATGGGGTTTCCTTTTGGGGAGGGTCAAAAATATTAAAAAACTAGATTGTGGCATTGCATAACTTTGTGAATACACTAAAAACCACTGAATGTATACTTCAGATGGGTGAACTCTATGGTATATAAATTATTCTCAGTAAAGCTGTTTTTTTTTTAAAGGATGAGTTGCATTAGAGTTGACAAATATTTAATCCACTATACTTGGTCAGTTGCATTTTGTATCCACTTTTCCTACTCCATCTGTAAGTTTTCCAGTTCCTTCTATTACACTGAATTAGTGGCCTACTTCCCAGTTTTGTAAAACAGTCTCAGCAACTGGTTTATGATCTGTTCAATTATCCTTAAACACCAAAGGGCAAGTTTTCTTCGCTGAATTCAAAACATCTTGACCAAACTCACTGTAAGCCTTATAGTTCTATTCTTAAATAGCGAGGTTCATAAAATGATAATCAGAAGTTTCTTGCAAAGTAGATATTTGTTGATTCAATGACTGCTCAGAACTGGATTTTTCTTCCTACTTCATTGGTTTCTATAACACTGGGTTTTCGAAATCCAGTTAAAACCTGTGATTTGTTGCCTGAGAGGAAAAAGAAAAATAGTTTAGACTTTATTGTGATCATTATAATTGTTGACATTCATTGCATGCTTTGCTGGACCCAGGTTCACATTGAAGCAAGTCATGTATCTTACTCATTTTAATCCTCAGAGTCAACCTGTAAGGTAGGTATTATTGTCTCTATTTCACTAAGGAGTTACTTAGAAGACAGAAATAACTTGGCCAAGGTCATATACCTACTAGTGGTGGAGCAGTGATTCTAAACCTAGCAACATGGTTCCAACACTTATGCAGAGAAAAGTCCGCAGGGGGTCACCGAATGAACCCTTTCCCACTGCAGTTTTCATTCAATTAATAGACATTTGTGGAGTCCAATCACATGAAGACACAAACACAAAACAAAATAATAACGAGACAGGGCTCTTGTTCTGGAATTACACAATCTAATGTGGGAGACCAATACATTCTTGAGCAACAACAATATAATACTGTAAGCCTATAGCACAAGGTCCAAAGTCTAACCAGAGCAAAAGGTGCATGTTAACTTTGTTGGAGATGGGAAAGTGTGAGGAAAGATGCTGTATGTTCCAGACAAAAGAAGCAGAGGTTGCAAACACAAAGTGGTATGAAAGAACATAGTGTCCTGGAATGGCCTTGGTGTATGAGCGTGGCAGAAGAGGGCTGGTGAAGGGGACACCTGGATGTGAGGGAACATGTATATTCTGCTAACGCATTTGGAATAAAGAGCACCAAAGAGTATGGGCTTTACATAATCCTATTTGCATTTTGAGGTGGTAACTAAGAATTCCGATCACTGACCAGGGTAGAGGCGGCAGATGGTAGGTTGTTATAATAATTAACCTTCTTACACTGTTAGTAGGAAGGCAAACTGATGCAGCCACTGTGGAAAACGGGTTGGAGGTTCCTCAAAAAGTTAAAAACAGAGCTACCCTATGACACAGCAATTGCATTACCAGGGATTTACTCCAAAGATACAGATGTAGTGAAAACGAAGGGGCACCTGGACCTCAATGCTCATAACAGCAATGTCCACAATAGCCAAACCATGTAGAAAGCCAAGATGTCCATCAACAGGTGGAAAAATAAAACATGGTACACACACACACCACACACAACACACAATGGGACATTACTCAGCCATCAGAAAGGGTGAATACTTACCATTTACATCAATGTGGATGGAACTAGAGGGCATTATCCTGAGTGAAATACGTTAATCGGAGAAAGACAATTATCCTATGGTTTCATTCACATATGGAACATAAGAAACAGGGCAGAGGATCATGGGGGAAGGGAGTGAAAACAGAATGGGAAGTCATTAGAGAGGAAGAAAAACCATGAGAGACTTTCAACTATAGGAAACAAACTGAAGGTTGCTGGAGAAGAGGTGATATAATGAGTACTGGGTGTTATATGACACTGATATATTATTGAGCACTATATCTGAATTGAATGATGTACTCTAAGTGGGCTAATTGAAATTAAATTTGAGGGCGCCTGGGTGGCTCAGTGGGTTAAGCCGCTGCCTTTGGCTCAGGTCATGATCTCAGGGTCCTGGGATCGAGTCCCGCATCGGGCTCTCTGCTCAGCGGGGAGCCTGCTTCCTCCTCTCTCTCTGCCTGCCTCTCTGCCAACTTGTGATCTCTGTCTGTCAAATAAATAAATTTTTAAAAAAAAGAAATTAAATTTGAAAAATGAAAAAAGGAACACAATTGCCACAGTTTTGGTTTCGTTTTTGTTTTTTGTTTTTTAAGAAACAAATTAAAAGTTTGTGATTTCAGGTGCCTGGGTGGCCCAGATGATTGGGCATCTGCCTTTGGCTCAGATCATGATCCCAGAGCCCCAGCATCGAGCCCCACATCAACTGAGGTTCCCTGCTCAGTGGGGAATCTACTTCTCCCTCTGCGTCTTCTTGCTGCTCTGCCTCTTGTGCTCTCTCTCTGTGTCAAATAAATAAGTAAAATCTTTTTAAAAAATAAATAAATAAAATGTTACAAAGAGAAGTTTGCAATTTATTTCTCTTTTTTAGGTTTATAAGCCGTTTGTGGTCCCAGGACCATGGTTAGTACTATAAAAGCAGAATTGCTCTATGGTATCTAACATAACATAATAAAAAAATAAACAAGTAAATAAAGCAGTAGTGTCCAACAAATATAATGAAAGTCACATATGTAATTTCAAATTTAAATTAAATCAAAGTAAAATTTAGGCCCCCCATTAAAACAAGACAAACACATGGAACTAATATTTTATTTAAACCGAAATATTATCATCTCAAAGTGAAATCAATATGAAAATATTAATGAAATATTTCATTCCTTTTTTCATTCCAAGACTTTAAAATCCAGTGTGGTTTTATACCTAAAAGCTTCTTGAATGCTAAACTTGATCTGCATGTAGATTTCATAAAATTTACCATCTAAGAGTAGACTCATATATCTAGGTTGTTTCAAACACACTTAAATGTCGCCCAATATTTCAATTGAATGTCCATTTTCAAACTTAAATTGATTCAAATGAAAAATTTTTCGAAGATTTACTTATTCATTTTTTAGAGAGAGAGAGAGAACACAAGCGGGAGATGGCAGAAGAGAGAGAAAGAATCCCAAGAAGGCTCCACACCCAGCACAGAGCCCTATCTGGAGTTCCATCTCATGACCCTGAAATCACAGCCTGAGGTCAAACTGAGAGTCCAAGGCTTAACCCATGACTCAAACCCAGACATCCCTCAAATGAAATTTTTAAATTCAGTTTCTCAGTCACACTAGCCATATTTCAAGTGCTTAGTGCCCACACATGGCAAGTGGCTACCATTTTAGATGGTGCAGATTGAAGTACTAATTCTGAACCAAGGCAGAATGACACACTCCTGCTTGGCTTATCATAGGTGTTCTTTCTAAATATGTTTGTTACTATCAGAAAGCATAGGATTTTAAAAATAGAGCGGGATGCCTGGGTGGCTCAGTTGGTTAAGCAGCTGCCTTCGGCTCAGGTCATGATCCCAGGGTCCTGGGATTGAGTCCCACATCGGGCTCCTTGCTCGGCAGGGAGCCTGCTTCTCCCTCTGCCTCTGCCTGCCTCTCTGTCTGCCTGTGCTCGCTCGCTCTCTCTCCCTCTGTCTCTGACAAATAAATAAATAAAATCTTTAAAAAAATAAAAAATAAAAATAGAGAATCTGGGCCACCTTTGTGGCTCAGTTGGTTAAGCATCTGCCTTCAACTCAGGTCATGATCTCAGGGTCCTGGGATCAAGCCCCAGTCAGGCTCCCCACTTGGGAAGTCAGCTTGTCCCTCTGCTTCCAACCTTTCCCATGCTCATGCCCTCTCTCCCTCTCTCTCAAATAAATAAAATAAAAGATATTTTTAAAAAATAAAATTAAAAAAAATAGAGAATTACTAATTCTAAAGTAACTGCAAATAAAGCCCTGTATAAAATGGTAGGAATTCTTCCAGAGACCATGAGGTATAAATGCTCGGCACAGTATTTATTTTGGCTGTTATTTGAAAGAACACTTTTCTTTAGGCCAACCCTCTGTTCAGCTACATAGAAAATGTAAACTATGATTAGAAAGAATTATTCTTTGTTATTAACATACCTACAAAGTAGTAAAACACAAAACACCAGTCCCAACAGGTCAGGGAATTTACACCTCATCTTCCCTGCCCCCTGCTGTCAGCTGCCTGTCACTGCAGAGCTCTAATACTGAATTCACTGCATTCAAAGTGATGACGGATGGGCAAGGGCTTTCCACAGCACCGAGAAATTTGCCAGATGGTGAATACATTTCCTTCCCATTGATTATTTCAGCAGACTAACCATCATCGCTCTCATATCTCTGTGAGTAGGGAAGACTGGGAGCCTGGCTCCCTGCCAGTTGGTTTCCCCACCAGTCATGGCACCAGTAAAGGAGACTATAGAGAGGACACCTATGACAGTTAAAGGAGAGAAAAGTAATGGACAAGGCCAGTGTGCAACAGAGCAAATGATCTTACTGGCACAGCAGGTCATTCAACAAGTGGTGTGAACATAAGAGATGGCAGGGGGCTGTGGGGACTAGAGTAAACTGGAGGGTCAGTGACGGCCCTGGACAGACAGCTCCCTGAGGAGGTGGGGAGGCCAATCACTGCTGCCAGATCTGTCCACTGTCTGTTCACAAGAGAGAGATTTGGGATTTCATGTAAAATCAAAAAATATCCTGTGGGCCAAACAGGTCAAGTTGCAGATCTCTAGTTTACAGCCTCTGAACATACAGTTACAGAAGGTCAAGATTAGGAGTACCTGGGTGGCTTAGTCGGTTGAGCATCCAACTCTTGACTTTGGCTCAAGTATTGATTTCATGGAATCTGTCCTGTGTTGGGCTCCACAGTCAGTAGGAAGTCTGCTTCTCTCCCTCTCCTGCTGTCCCTTCCCCTGCTCATGCTCGCTCTCAAAAAACAAAAAACAAAAGAACAAAACAAAACCAAAAAAACTTAAAAAAAAAAAAGCTCAAATGAAAGAGCAACATCAGAAACAGAGTTAAAGTAAAAGCTATGTGAAGGATAGTTATTTTGAAGAAAGAATAATGCAAACTAGATCATAGACAAAAGAGAATAAAATCACTGCTGGGATAGATGCAATCTAGGTCAATTTATATCCATATCAGGAGTAAGATAGAGTCAATCGAATATGTACCCATAACAATTAAGTAAAGGCCCTCCCTTTAGAACTATATTTGGAGGTCCCTGAGTAGCACAGTCAGTTAAGCATCTGACTCTTGATTTTGGCTCAGATAATGATCTCAGGGCCATGAGATTGAGCCCAGCATGGGGCTCTGTGCTCAGCAAGGTGTCTGTTTGAAATTGTCTCTCCCTCTTCCTCTGCCCCTCCTGCTCATTCTCTTTCTCTCTTTCTCTCCAATAAATGAAATCTTTAAAAAAAATATATATATATGTATATACATGTATATACATGTATATACATATATATATATATTTGGATTAGATCTCCTAAAATACACTCCCACTACAAAACATCTAAAAATGATGTGTAGAATTTTTTTAAAACACTTTTCTTTAAATGGGCTCTATGCCCAATGTGGAGCTTGAACTCACAACCCCAAGATCAAGAGTTCCATGCTCTTAACTGACTGAACCTGCCAGGAACCCTTAAAAATACCTTCTAAACTCATAGCTGAGCTAGTAAGAAAAGGCATATTCTTAGAAGTTAAAAAAAATTTTTGAAGTGAAACCTTGAGGAAGGGGGAACACAGATGTTGGTAGCTGTCAATGATCTAGAGGGTTTAGCAGCTTCTTAGGGGACAGACCAAGGCCCAGGAGCCTGTACAGTCTACCAGTTGTCCCCAGAACACACTGTCCCCTTTTTCTTTACCAGTAGGAGCTTTAGCTCAGTGCCTGACTACCTACCAAAAGACATATCCCAACCTCACTTGAAACCAGGTTCTGGCCACTGTGATGTGGGCAGAAGTGATATATGCAACTTCCAGATCACACTCTTAAAAGAAAGAGGTGTTCTTCTTTCTATGCTTTCCTTCTTCCCATGAGCTGATATGCAAATATATTCCATTGTGCAGACAAGAACATTACTCTCCAAAGAGCAGAACAACACTATTAGGAGTCTGGGCCTCTGAGTCTGCTGAGCAGTCACATCAACCCTGGACTGCTGCTTGGACCATCATATGAAGAAGAAATAAACTATCTTATTCAAGCCACTGTGTTTTGAGGTCTCTTAATAAAGTAGCTTTGACCACATCCAAAGGAATAAGAGTCATAAAAGTAAGGAGATGAAAGAACTCTCCCCCCACCCCTGGACCTTGTAGAACAGGAACACCAAATGTCAACAATGAGAACCATCTTTTTCATTTACTGGACCAGAAGACTGTGATTATTTTAGGCTTTGTAAGCTGTATGGCCTCTCTCCCCACTAGTTAACTCTGCCATTGCAGACCAGAAGTGGCCACAGACAAAAAGTAAACAAATGGGTATGGCTGTGTTCCAATAAAATTACTTACAAAAACAGTAAGTGGGCTTGATTTGGACCACAGGTATAGTTTGCCAACCTGTTATCAATATGTTGCTAAATAAATAAATAAATAAGTGTCTAATAAAGAAAAGTTGCCTGTTGTAGCTCTGGCTCTCTCAAGTAAAAGAAAATTCTACTGAGAATTCATTACTCACAACTGACTCTCAGAAGCAACTATGGTTTCAATTCCCACTATATATGTGGCTTCATAAAGTCCTCAGAGTGAGATGTTATTTTGAAGTGGAGCTGGGACAAGTGCCTAACAAAAACAAATACAAATCCTCTGGAGGACTATATCTTCAACCTCAAAGAATTCCCAATGATAAATTCCTATCAAGGATGAGCTCACAAATAAAAATTATGAAATGCACAAGGAGAAAGACATTCACATAGAACAAGTCAGAAGAAAAAATAATCAGACTTTATTGACTTTAAATACTCGACTTATCAATGACAAATATAAAATGAGTGAATTGACTAATGCATAAAGAAAAGAAAGTGTAGGGACACCTGGGGTGGTTCAGTCATTAAGCATCTGCCTTTGGTTCAGGTCATGATCCCAGGGTTCTGGGATTGAGTCCCACATCAGGCTCCCTGCTCAGTGGGAGGCCTGACTCTCCTTCTCTGACTGCCCCCCTGACCCTGCTTGTGTTCCCACTCTTGCTGTGTCTCTCTCTGTCGAATAAGTAAATAAAATCTTAAAAAAAAAAAAAAGTAAGGGCGCCTGGGTGGCTCAGTGGGTTGAGCCGCTGCCTTCGGCTCGGGTCATGATCTCAGGGTCCTGGAATCGAGTCCCGCATCGGGCTCTCTGCTCAGCGGGGAGCCTGCTTCCTCCTCTCTCTCTCTGCCTGCCTCTCTGCCTGCTTGTGATCTCTCTCTGTCAAATAAATAAATAAAATTTAAAAAAAAAGTAAAAAGAAAAAAAAAAGAAAGAAAATAGAGTGTAATTAAGGATAAGAGAATATCAAAAAACTGACCAGGCATAGTTTTTAAAGGACTAATGAGAACTTCTGCAAAGGGGAAAAAAATCAAAATGTAAAATTAAATGAATATTCAATAAAATTACCAAAATGATACAAATTTTTAAAAGATGGTCTAAATACATGAAAAAAAAATCATCATCACTCAGCATCAAGGAAATACAAATCAAAATTATAATGAGATACCACCTCACACTAATCAAAATGGCTAAAATTAACAAGTCAGGAAATGAAAGATGTTGGCAAGGATGGGGAGAAAGGGGAACCCTCCTACACTGTTGGTGGGCATGCAAGCTGGTGCAGCCACTCTGGAAAAGAGCATGGATATTCCTCAAAAAGTTGAAAACAGAACTACTTTATGACCCAACAATTGTACTACACAGGTATTTACCTTAAAGATGCATATGTAGTGATTCGAAGGGGCACTTGCACCCCAATATTCATAGCAGTGATGTCTACAATAGCCAAACTATGGAAAGAGCCCAGATGTCCATCAACAGATGAATGGATAAAGAAGACGTGGTATATATATACAATAGAATATTACTTAGCCATCAAAAAATTTGAAATCTTGCCATTTGCAATGACATTGATGGAACTAGAGGGTATTAGGCTGAATGAAATAAGTCAATCAGAGAAAGACAATTATTATATGATCTCACTCATATGTGGAATTTAAGAAACAAAACAGAAGATCATAGGGGAAGGTAGGGAAAAATAAAACAAGAAGTCAGGGAGGGAGAAAAACCATAAGACATTCTTAATCATAAGAAACAAACTGAGGGTTGCTGGAGGGGAGGTGAGTGGAGGGATGGGGTTCCTGGGGAATGGACATTAAGGAGGGCACATGATATAATGAGCACTGGATATTAAATAACACTGATGAATCATTGAACTCTATGTCTGAAACTAATAATACACTATACATTAATTAATTGAATTTAAATTTTTAAAATAATGAATAAATAAAATAAAAATTAAAAAATAAAAGATTGTCTAAAACCACAAAAACAATGAGAATAGGAAAAAAGTTAATAGCAAAGGAATTTTAGGAACTTGAATGGAAAAGTAACTGACTTAGCAGATAAAGAGGGAAGGGAGGGGCAGAGAGAGAGGGAGAATCTTAAGCAGGTTCCAAGCCCAGCATGGAGCCCTGTTCTATCTCACAGCCCTGAGATCATGACCTGAGCTGAAAGCAAGGGTTGGATGTCTAACTGAGCCACCCAAGCACCCTAAGAAAGCTACTGATACTTTGGCAAGTAGGGGTGAAGACAGGACTGAAAACGGAATTGACTAAAAGCTTCAGGAGGTAAAAAAACAGTCACTTCCAAATGGAGAAAAGGGAGACTTCTGCTTTTGTAACAAGGTTTATTGAAACAGTTGATTCTTTAAACTGTGTCATGTGATTTTGATAAAAAATAAGAATTAGGGGCACCTCGGTGGCTCAGTGGGTTAAAGCCTCTGCCTTTGGCTCAGGTCATGGTCCCAGGGTCCTGGGATGGAGCCCCGCATCAGGCTCCTGCTCAAGGGGGAGTCTGCTTCCTTCTCTCTCTCCCTTTGCCTGCCTCTCTGCCTACTTGTGATCTCTGTCAAATAAATAAATAAAATCTTTAAAAATAAAATAAATAATATTTTTTAAATTAAAAAATGAAAATAAATTCTATTTTCAAGAGTTAAGAAATTCACTAAACATAATTAAGTCAGTTAGAAGGACATAATACTGATATACAAAAATATATTAAGATACATCTTTATATATCATCAAAAATAAGGATGACTTTCAAGGATACATTTTCATTCTTATTTATATACAAATGATTTTTATTATTACTGTATACACACAGACACACACAGATACACACACCCCACATACAATTACAGTTTTAGGAGAAAAAATGCAAGTAAGACCACATCTACATATAGGCTCAACACTACCTACATAAGGATTCTAAAAGTGGTAGTTTCTAGAAACTTAACAGATTATTTCAAAAATAAGATAAAATAAAACAAGGGCTATCAAACAAGGGCTCAGTCTAGAATGTCCAATTAAAAGATAGTTTATCCCAGTTTCCGTAATGACACCTACACAGCTCACCATGTAAGATAAACTCAGGTTGTTTATCTAAAAGTTGGTGTCCTTGAATCAAGTTATTATGCCTGTCTAGGAGAAACATTTTTAAAAAGGAAAAAAATATACATTTAACTTTTAACTTTTCTTCTGTCTTCTCAATATAACAATATAGAGGGCATTAAAGTTGGAAATGACACTGAGCTGAAAGTGCCATCATTTAATAATGGGTTTCTAAAAGACTAGAATACCTGGGATATTGGAGTTTGAATCTTTAGCATCATCAATTAGGACTTGCATCACTTTGCGCAAATTATTTAGTTTCTTCTCTCATCTCTAAAAGAGAAATATCACCTACCTTAATGTTACTGGAATGCTCGAAAATTTCACGATGGCCAACGCACTCTAGAAAGTGGTATGCATGACGTTTTCTTTTAGTCCTGCCATTCTCTAATTACAACCTGGCACCAGCCACCTTGCTGAGTCTCTAAAGGCAACTTTATACAATTATGAAGTTGCAGTGGTCAATAAATACAAGACTATAAATTGTATAACTTAAAATGTCTTAATTCCCTTTTTTTCTTCTCATTGGCTTCTCACTTGTTCCCAGAAGTCATTAAAAAAAAAAAAGACTAATAAATTTTGGCAACATAAAAAATTAAAATTCCTCCACAGCAAAAACAAAATCAACCATAAACAGGTGAGAAGGTTAACTGTGAAACATTTGCAATACATAAGAAATGATATAAAATATTAAGAAAGTTTGAAAGCAGAGAATATTCAGCAAGATGGCAGCGGGGGGGGACTCCATTTCAACTGGTCCCCTGAATTTAGCTAGAAGTCTACCAAGCCACACTGAACACCCATGAAATCATCCTGAGATGTAAGATTTTATGTCTGGATCCCTCGGGGGCAGAAGATCATCAGTCCAGAGGTACGAAAGATGTTGTGATTGCACAGGTATTCAAGGACAAATAGAAAGGGGAGGGAGCCACCAGAAGCTAGCCACTGGAAAGTAATACCCCAGTGCAAAAGTACCCCGTGCCTGGGGACCAGCAATAGCTTGGAGAGGGGTGGCAGTGAGATGGGAAAGGACCGAGAAGAGTGCTCAGCTAGAACATAGGCGCTTAAGGGGCCAACGCTCGGACCCGGTGGCCACTGACCTGAACCTGCAGTCCCAGAGTGGCTACCGCTGCCTCTGGCACCCGAAGAAGATCTGGCTTGGACTGGAGCCCATGGTCCCAAGAACAGCAGCTGCCAGGGCCCAGGATCACCAGGACCTGGCTCGGGCACAGTTTTGGTGGCATGGAGATACAAAGACAAGCGAGGGGCCAGGATCCCCTGCTGAGAGGATCGCCAGGGGTGTGCACCACCTGTGGGAGGCTGTGGTTTTCAGCAGCACCTACAGAGGTGGAGACTGTGTTCTGGAGGATTCAGAGAGGGGCAGACTATGGCTTCTCTGCTCTGAGGTGGAGGTCTGGGTGCAGACAGTTTACTTTGCTCTGACTCTCCCCAAAAGGCTCGAAAAGCCCCCAGAAAACAAAAGGCCAAAAAACTGGTTTCCACAGAGCCCAGACCCTTCCCAGGGGAGAGGGCAACTCTGCCCAAGCAGCACTTACTGAAAAATAACACAACAGGCCCCTCCCCCAGAAGACAGTCTGAAAGAATTAGAGGACTCCAAGCACTGGGTCCCCATAAAACTATAAAACCCTAACATCAGGGGAAAACAATATATTAAGCTCCTGGTGTTGCCTCACAACCTATGTATTTCTTAGATACAACTTTTACCTCTCTTCTTTTTTTTAATTCTTTCTCATGTTTCTTTTTTTTTAACCTAGTTTTCATTCGAACTAGATGTTTAATACAACATATTCCATGGTAACTTTTTAACTTGAACTTTTTCACACACATATTTTTTCATATATATATATATATACACCAGTTTTATCATATATATATATATATATATATATATATATATATATATGATGAGAGCTTCAATGTAGTCCTTTCTTCTCTATTCAGTACTACCATTATATATATACACCAGTTTTAATTTCCTGTATCTCTGGAATGTAGAATTCTCTAACAAAGAGAACAAAATACACCCAGTAAGAACTGAAATACACTTCCTTGCCCACATTGAGGGATTATAACCACCTTCCCATCACCTCCCCTTTTATTTTGAGTTCCCTTTTTTGTTTGTGTGCGTGTGTGTGTCTGTGTGTGTATGTTGGTCTTTTCATTTGTTTTTGTTTTTTGTACTTAATAAATTGTACTCTTGGGTTTCATTTTGACTGGGGTTTTTTTGTTTGTTTGTTTTTCGTTTTTGTTTTTGTTTTTTATGGGGTGTGTGTGTGTGTGTGTGTGTGTGTGATGACTTCCATTGTTCCAAACCTTCCCAGGTTGCACCTTGCCTGGATTGTGGTTGATATTTTCAGCTGTACATCCTCTCAACCACAACACAACAAAATGACTAGGAGGAGGAATTCCCAACAAATAAAAGGCCCAGAGACAACGGCCTCTCCCACAGACCTAATGGATATGGATATAAGCAAGATGTAAGAAATAGACTTCAGGGTAGCAATTATGAAGACAGGCTGGAAAAAACTGTTAAAGGCAACATAGATTCCCTAAGGGCAGAAATGAGAGCTGATCTGGCAGAACTTAAAAATACTATCAATGAGACCAAATCTAATCTAGATACTCTAAAAACTAGGGTAAATGAAGCAGAAGAACGAATTAGTGATCTAGAAGGCAAACTGATATAAAAGAAGGAGCAGGAGAAGTCCTGGAAAAACAGCTTAAAAATACATGAAAACAGAATTAGAGAAATAAATGACACCATGAAATGATTCAATGTCAGAATTATTGGGATCCCTGAGGGGGATAGACAGAGAGAGAAGACTAGAAGATATATTTGAGCAAATTGTAGCTGAGAACTTCCCTAACCTGAGGAATAAAACAAGCATTCATGTTCTAGAGGCAGAGAGGACCCTTCCCGAGATCAAGGAGGCCAGACCAATGTCCCAGCATGTAATAGTAAAACTTGCAAATCTTAGAACCAAGGAAACCATTTTAAGGGCAGTTAGGGGAAGAGATTCCTTGTACAGAAGGAGGAACATCAGAATAATGTCAGATCTGTCCACAGAGACCTGGCAAGCCAGAAAGGGCTGGCAAGACATATTCAGGACACTAAATGAGAAGAATATGCAGCCAAGAATTCTTTATCCAGCAAGGCTGTCATTCAGAATGGATGGAGAGATAAGGAGCTTCCAGGACTGGCAAAGACTGAAAGAACATGTGGCCACTAAGCCAGCCCTGCAAGAAATATTGGGGGGGATGGGGGTTCTATCAAAGAAGAAAGACCCCTAGAGTGATATAGAACAGAAATATACAGAGACAATTTACAGAAACAAGGACTTCACAGGCAACATGATGACAATAAAATCTTATCTTTCAATAATCAGTCTCAACGTGAACAGCCTAAATGCTCCCATAAAACAGCACAGGGTTGAAGATTGGATAAAAAGACAGGACCCATCCATATGCTGTCTACAAGAGACTCATTTTGAACCCAAAGATACATCCAGACTGAAAGTGAAGGGATGGAGAACCATCTTTCATGTCAACGGACCTCAAAAGAAAGCTGGGTTAGCAATTCTCATGTCAGACAAATTCGATTTTAAGCTAAAAACTGTAGTTAGAGACACAGAATGACATTATATCACTCTTAAAGGGTCTATCCAACAAGAAAATCTAACAATTGTAAATATCTGTGCCCCCAACATGGTAGCAGCCAACTATATAAGCCAACTGTTAACCAAAATAGACATGTTGATATAATACATTAATAATAGGAGACTTCAACAATCCACTCTCAGCAATAGATAGATCATCCAAGCATAAAATCAACAAAGAAACAAGAGCTTTGAATGACACACTGGACCAGTTGGACCTCATTGATATATACAGAACATTCTACCCTAAAACAACACAATACTCATTCTTCTCAAATGCACATGGAATGTTCTCCAGAATAGACTACATGCAGGGTCACAAATCAGGTCTCAACCAGTACAAAAAGATTGAGATTATTCCCTGCATATTCTCAGACCAAAATGCTTTGAAACTGGAACTCAATCACAAGAGAAAGTTTGGAAGAAATTCAAACAACTTGGGATCTAAAGACCATCCTGCTCAAGAGTGTTTGGGCCAACCAGGAAATCAAAGAAGAACTTAAACAATTCATGGAAACCAATGAGAACAAAGAAAAATCAGTCCAAAACCTATGGAATATGGCAAAGGCTGTCCTAAGGGGGAAATAGATAGTCATCCATAGCCAATACATAAGAAATAGAAAAATCCCCAATATACAAACTATCTTTACACCTTAAAGATCTGGAGAATCAACAACAAATTAAACCTAACCCATGCACGAGAAGGGAAATAAAACTAGAACAGAGATCAGTGAATTAGAAACCAGAAATACAGTAGAACACAACAATGAAACTAGAATCTGGTTCTTGAAAGAATTAATAAGATCAATAAACCACTGGCCAGACTTATCTAATAGAAAAAAGAAAGGGCCAAAATTAATAAAATTATGAATGAAAGGGAAGAGATCACTACTAACACCAAGGAAATAAAAACAATTATCAGAAATTATTATCAAGAGCTATATGCCAATAAATGGAAGAAATGGATGCATTCCTGGAAACCTATAAACTTCCAAGACTGAAACAGAAAGAAATTGACAAACTGAATAGACCAACAACCAGTAATGAGATTGAAGCAGTGACCAAAAACCTCCCAAAAAACAAGACTACAGGGCCTGATGGATTCGCTGGGGAATTCTGCCAAACATTCAAATAAGAAATAATACATATTCTTCTGAAGCTGTTTCAAAAAATAGAAACAGAGGGGCGCCTGGGTGGCTCAGTGGGTTAAAGCCTCTGCCTTCGGTTCAGGTCATGATCCCAGGGTCCTGGGATCGAGCCCCGCATCGGGCTCTCTGCTCAGCAGGGAGCCTGCTTCCCTTCCTCTCTCTCTGCATGCCTCTCTGCCTACTTGTGATCTTTCTCTGTCAAATAAATAAATAAAATCTTTTTTTTTAATAAATAAAATCTTTTTTTAAAAAAATAGAAACAGAAGGAAAACTTTCAGACTCTTTTTACAAGGGCAGCATTACTTTGATTCCAAAACCAGACAAAGACCCCAGCAAAAAGGAGAATTTCAGACCAATATCCCTGGTGAATAATGGATGCCAAAATTCTCAACAAGATCCTAGCTAATAGGATCCAACAGTCAATTAAAAGGATTATCCACCTCGACCAGGTGGGATTTATCCCTGGGATGCAAGGCTGGTTTAACATTCCCAAATCAATCAATGTGATAGAACACAACAATAAGAGAAGAGACAAGAACCACATGGTCCTCTCAATTGATGCAGAAAAAGCATTTGACAAAATACAGAATCCTTTCCTGATTAAAATTCTTCAGAGTATAGGGATAAAGGGAATATTCCTCAATTTCATAAAATTCATCTATGAAAAACCCACAGCGAATATCATTTTTTTCTTTATAATTTTTTTAAACGATTTTATTTATTTGACAGAGATGGCAAGTAGGCAGAGAGGCAGGCAGAGAGAGAAAGTGGGGAAAGCAGGCTCCCTGCTGAGCAGAGAGCCCAATGCGGGGCTCGATCCCACAACCCTGGGATCATGACCTGAGCCAAAGACAGAGGCTTTAACACAGTGATCCACCCAGGCGCCCTAGCGAGTATCATTCTTAATGAGGAAAGGTTGAGAGAGTTTCCCTTAAGATCAGGAACACAACAAAAATACCCATTCTTGCCACTTTTGCTCAACATAGTACTAGAAGTCCTAGCAATAGCAATCAGACAACAAAAAGAAATAAAATGTATTCAAAATGGCAAAGAAGTCAAACTCTCTCTCTTTGCAGAAGACATGATACTTTATGTGGAAAATCCAAAAGACCCTACCCCCAAATTGCTAGAACTCATATGTTAATTCAGTAATGTGGCAGGATACAAAATCAATGTACAGAAATCAGTTGTTTTCTTATACACTAACAATGTAACTACAGAAAGAGAAATTAGAGAATTGATTTCATTTATAACAACACCAAAAACCATAAGATACCTTGGAATAATCCTAACCAAAGAAGCAAAGATCTATATAGACTCCAGGAACTACAGAACACTCTTGAAAGAAATTTAAAAAGACACAAAAGATGCAAAACATTCAGTGTTCATGGATTGGAAGAATAAACATTGTTAAAATGTCTATGCTGCCCAGAGCAATCTGTACTTTCAACACCATCCTGATCAAAACACCAATGGCATTTTTCAAAGTGCTGGAACAAACAATCCTAAAAATTTGTGTGGAATCCAAAAAGACCCCAAATCCTCAAGGAAGTGTTGAAAAAGAAAAACCAAGCTGGGAGCATCATGTTACCTGACTTCAAGCTATATTACAAAGTTGTGATCACCCAGACAGCATGGTACTGGCACAAAAACAGACACATAGACCAATGGAACAGAATAGAGAACCCAGATATGGACCCTCAACTCTATGGTCAAATAATCTTTGACAAAGCAGGAAAAAGTATCTAATGGAAAAAAGAGTCTCTTCAATAAATGGTGCTGGGAAAATTGGACAGTTAGATGCAGAAGAATGAAACTCAATGATTCCCTTACACCACACACAGAGATAAACTCAAAATGAATGCAAAACCTCAATATGAGACAAGAATCCATCAAAAACTAGAGGAGAAAATAGGCAATAACCTCTTCTACATCCACCACAGCAACTTCTTTCAAGACACAGTTCCAAAAACAAAAGCGAAAACCAACTTTCAGGACCTCATCAAGATAAAAAGTTTCTGCATAGCAAAGGAAAGTCAACAAAACAAGGAATGGGAGAAGATATTTGCAAATGACACTACAGATAAAGGGCTGGTATCCAAGATCTATGAAGAACTTCTCAAGCTCAACAGCCAAAAAACAAATAATCAAGTCAAAAAATAGGCAGAAGACATGAACAGACACTTCTCCAAAGAAGACATACAAATGGCTAACAGACAAATGAAAAGATGTTCATCATCATTAGGCATGAGGGAAATTCAAATCAATACCACATTGAGATACCACCTTACACCAGTTAAAATGGCAAAAACTGACAAGGCATGAAACAACAACGGCTGGAGAGGTTGTGGAGAAAGGGGAATCATCTTTACACTATTGGTGGGAATACAAGTTGGTGCAGCTACTTTGGGAAACAGTACAGAGATTCTGTAAGAAATTAAAAATAGAGCTACCTTATGATCCTGCAATTGCATTACTGGGTATTTAGACCAAAGACATATGTAGTGAAAAGAAAGGCCACATGTTCATAGCAGCAATGCCCACAATCACCAAACTGTGCAAAGAGTCACGATGCCCTTCAACAGACAAATGGATAAAGATGTGGTCCATATACACAGTGGAATATTAATCAGCCATCAGAAAGAATGAATACCCAACTTTTGTATCAAAATGGATGGGACTGGAGGAGATTGTGCTGAGTGAAATAGGTCAAAAATAGGGAAAGTAAATTATCCTATGGTTTCACTTATTTCTGGAACATAAGGAATAGCATGGAAGACATTAGGAGAAGGGGAAAATGAAGGGGGTGGGGATTGGAGTGGGAGACAAACCATGAAAGACTACAGACTCCGGGAAACATACTAAGGGTTTTATAGGGTAGGGAGGTGGAGGGATGGGTATTAAGGAGGGCATGTATTGCATGGAGCTCTGGGTGTTATATGCAAACAATGAATCATGGAACACTGCATCAAATACTAATAATGTAATGTATGGTGACTACATAATAAAAAAAAAAAGTTTGAAAACAACATGAACATACATAATTTTCATTTTAAAAAGTCACATGGGGGCGCCTGGGTGGCTCAGTGAGTTAAGCCGCTGCCTTCGGCTCAGGTCATGATCTCAGGGTCCTGGGATCGAGTCCCACATCGGGCTCTCTGCTCAGCAGGAAGCCTGCTTCCTCCTCTCTCTCTCTCTCTGCCTGCCTCTCTGCCTACTTGTGATCTCTCTCTGTCAACTAAATAAATAAAATCTTTAAAAAAAAAAAAAAAGTCACATGGATCCAAGACTAAAGGTTTAAAAATGTTAGTTTTTCCAACCATCTTTACAAATAGAAAGTGATTACATCCAAAGAGCTCTTACAATTTTTTCAAAGATGGCTAATACCATGCAAAAATGTTCAAACTTTCTCATAATTAAAGAAGTTAATAAAACTGGATGCCATTTTCACCTATCCTACTAGAATTATTTTTAATAGCAAAAAAAAAACCCCAATCTAAATATTCACCAAAATGATCTGGTTATTAAACACAATGTAGACATAAATGTTATGCAGCTATGAAGAACAGTAGGTATCAGAATAAAAAAAAAAATGTAACTGAAACTTCCCCTGGAACTTTCCCCTGGAAAGTGTGATATTATTTGCCTTTTATTTTATCCCTTTGTTGTTCAAATGCAAAATTATCTTTAATTAAATAAACATTTGGTTCTTTAAATTCAAATTGTTAATACTTTGTTAAAAACAAATCATGTTCTGGAGCACCTGGGTAGCTTGTTGGTCAAGTGTCTGATTCTTGGTTTCTGCGCAGGTCATGATCTCAGGGTTGTGAGATTGATTCCTACATTGGACTCCACACTCAGCACAGAGTCTTTCTCCCTCTGCCCCTCCCTCTGCTCTCATGTACCCTCTCTCTCTCTCAAATAAATAAAATCTAAAAAAAAAAAATTACATTCAGTCATTGCTCAAAGCTGCCTATTAAAACTTTTTTTGAAGTTCCCCCAAGCCAAATTAGTGTATCCTTTGTGTTCTCAATAATTTTCTTTGTAGGGCACCTCAGTGGCTCAGTTTTTGGGCATCTGCCTTTGGCTCAGGTTAGGAACCCAGCATCCTAGGATCAAACCCCGCATTGGGCTCCCTGATGAGTTCCTTCTCTTGCTGTGTCTCTGTCAAATAAATTAGTAAAATCTTTAAAAATTTTTTTCTTTGTGTATTTATCCTAGCACTTAATAATCTCATGTTGTATTATACTTGTTTACACATAGAAAGAGTTAAAATCCTAGACTCTAGAAAAACAGCCGGGGTTTACCAGCCCATCTACTTACTAGTGACCTATTAAGTTGCTGAACTTCTCTGTGCCTCTTTCCTCATTTGTGAAAAAGAAATAATAGTATCCACCCATACGACTGAGAAATATAAATGAGTTCATATATGGAAAGCTCTTCAAAGTAGGCCCTTATCTGCACTTAACACTGGATGTTAGCTGATATTATTGAGCACAGAAAATATCCTACTCATATTTATATTCCCCTAAACTCCCAGCAGTGACTTGAATACAGCAAATAATAACAAATGTTTACTGAATTAAACTGACTTGCTACAAGGGGATGCAAGTGGGGTTGAGGATGACAAAAACAAGGTCTCCGAAAGTTACATTTACAGACCACTCTTGAGCACTGCAACCTCTGTGAACCTGGTAGGTTTCCTGTTGTGCTTCATTGGCAGGTTAAGTAGAAGAGTATTAATCTAAACGCATTAGATTGAGTAGGAAAAGGCAAAAAACAATTTGGACCATGACCAATTTTTCCCAGAATCCCTACTCCATCTGCTGCTGTCTCTGAGCACCTCAGCTTCTTGCCCATTTCCATGGTCTCATTGGGCCAGTTGAGGTTCATCTGCCTGTAAGGAGATCTTAGTCTCATGTAGTCTGAGCATGTAGTGCTCTCTTGGGCTCCAGGAGTCAAGCAAGCCTTGCTGGAAAAGCCTTTCTTGTTAAGCTTCTTACTGTCCTGAGATTCAAATATCCCAAATTACTCCCCCTTACCATTTTCAAGGTGAGCAGAGCACCCCTCATACTGGAATGACTGGCTTTTCTCTGAGCCTCTTCATAGGGAAGCAGTGGGAAAAGATGGCTACAGGAGTGCAGCCCCTGCTTCTTCCTAACACTCTTTACATCCTCAATAGGATTATCTACCCTCAAGTCCCATAGTCCTTTGTACTTACCTTGCCTTGATCTATAGTTTATTGCATACTTGGAATTTCTCCATGTAAACCATGTAATGTCGTTATAACCTCAGTGCCTCTGAGGGCTTAGGCATAGAAATCAGTGTGCTATTCCTGTTACCACAGAAAACCACAGCTCCATGACTTCATAGCCATGTAACCCCCAGTAAACTGCTTAAATTAAGACTCAGTTTCTTCATCTAGAAATTGGGAGTTTTCTGCTTTATAGGATAATATTGTGATTAAACAGGGAAAAGTATATAAAATTTGTGAGGGTGGCACCCAGAACATACTACACACTCAATAGATGGGAGATACCATAGGCAAAGGTGCCTTTGTGAATGAGATTTAAACTAGGCTCTCCAGCTCAGACTTTTCAGGACACTGACCCTGCATTACCAAGTCCCAAGGTTGCGTCCCCTCAGTAATAACTCTGTGGTGTGAGTTCCAAAAAAAATTACAGTACAGCCAGGTTTATACATGGTGAGACTGGAACAAGGCATGGAGGAAGGGGATGCCAAAGCAAATATGATAAATCATTCAAACTCAAATATTTCACACATAAAAATCCCATTACAATATTGCCAAAAGCACCATTCAAATTCCCTTATTGCCAAAAAACACTATTTGAGATTAGGAAGACATTAACTTGGGTTTACTGTACCATCACAGAAGAACAGTTAATCTGCTTCTGTAATAATGCAGACCTTGTACCAAGTGAAGTAAAAAATCCACACTCAGAACTAAAATCAAGATGCTGTTAGGGAAAACAATGAACCAAGTATCTAACAAACACTATGAAACTTTGCTGAAAAAATAAGAGACCTAATAAACGCACATATCATGCTATCCATATTAAGATGTCAACTCTCCCCGGTTTATAATCTATTTTATTTGTAAAAACCCAATCAAAATCCCAATAAGATCTTTTAGAGGAAAATATAGGTACTCAAGTTTATTTGAAAGAATAAGTGCCCTAAAATAGTGCCCCCGCCCTCAACAAAAACAAATACTTAAAAAAAAAAAAGGAGTAAGATAGGGCAGTTGCCCAATCAGGTACCAATACAAAGCACCCAGCTCTAGTGATTCACCAGCAGTGAGGTACTGGTAAGGAGTAAGAGCAGTGATGCCTGCAAAGTAGCAGGGGCTGATGCCATCCAAGTGCTTTACAACAGAGTCTATTATTAATACAACTACCCATCTTTATTATTGTCACTTTTCAGATGGTAAGGCTTAAGGTCTAGAAAAGTGAACAACTTGACCATGATCACCCAGGTTCAAGGCAAGGGTCTGAACTCAGCTGACTCCAGGAATCCAAACTACCTCACAAGAAAAATATTAATGCCCACTATCTACAGAGATTAAGAAAAAAAAACCCTACTAAATAACCTGGTATAAAAATGGACAATGGAGATCAGCAGGCAATTATATTCACATGCAAATAGATATTTTAAAATGGATATATTAAAAAGCTCAACCTCACAAATACTTATTATTAGGGTTGATAATATCTAGGGTTACAGAGAATACTTGGAAATGGGTACTCGTGCTGCAGAAATTTATTACTTACACAGCAAATTTGGAAGGCAATCTGGTATTAAAAAATATAATCTGTATGCCTTTTCAGGAATTCTTCTTCAAGCATCAATCCCAAAAAAACATTAAGCATAAGTACAAAGAGCCACATACAGGATATCCACTACAGGTTTTTCTGTAAAACTGAAATACTGGAAAGAACCAAATTGCTCAACTACAGAGAATGTGTTACGGGATGGTACATAAAAAGCAAATTACATGGACTGACATGGAAAAGCACTGGTGCTCTATCATTAAAGGACAAAATAGCAAATCACAGGGCATAGATTTTTAACCCATTTATTAGAAAAAGGATCTAAGAGAGAATAATAAAATGTGAGAAAACAAGAGAGAAAAAAATAAGAAAAAAAAAAGAAAGAATGAACATTTGTACATGTTATGTGGAAAACGGCATTTTTTAAAAGGGTCTGCAAGGAAAGACACCAAACTATGAAGAGTAGATAAGAGAAGAAAGTGGGATTAAGGCCTGGGAGTTGAAGGGGACTTTCACATTCTACCCACTATTCTTCTAAATAACTAAGTGTGTTTTTGTAATCTTGAGAGAACAAAAGCAAGTGACAAAGAACTTACTATCTTGTGTTCACTCTACAATTTTTTAAAGAAGCAATATATTTAACCCGGTAAAAAGAAAACACTAAAAACTGACCAAAGAGAATAAAAGAGCAATAAAAAGAAAATTACATATTAAGAGCAACTACTGACACCTATAAAGATTCAAAGCAACTGACACAATAAATTTTATTGTTTACATAATGATAGACTCTGGACAGAGTGAAGACAACGGTGACAATGACAAAACGTTTAAACTCCTATCACAAAATGATCTGTTACAAATTTCCAGTGGTTCAACATATTAAAATGTAAAATATATAAAGAAAAAATAAGAAATATAAATATTCAGATTTTTGCAACACAATGCAACATCCTTTTTAAAAAAAAGTTTGCTGTAATTGGGTATTTAATTCCAACAGTAATTCAAAACACAAAATCCTACATTTTCCTACCCTTCCCCAAAATCTGGATCTGGGGATTGCAGTATTAGAGAAGTATGCAAAAATAAAAACAACTTCAGTGCTCAGAAACAAAGCATTTTCCTTATTTTAATGCATCAAGGCGCAAAAGTTTCAATTCCAAAAAGCCAATCATTGCTATAAGCGGATAAATAAAACAGATTTAACAACACTTTAATAATCAAACCCAACTAACATTATACTAAAAATATATATGTGTGTGTATATATATATGCAATACCTATTTTAGAAAAAAAGGTGCCTTGGTGAAAATGATTCTGAAAATATTCACTTGATGCACGTTATGTACAAAACCTTCTATATAAAAAATTAAACTATTTTCAATGAAATTCCATGTTCACATCCCATTTGAAAACTGTACTTGAAAGATAAGTAGGTCTACCTAATGGTTTCTGTCTGAAATCATGGCTAAGGCAGTTCTTCCAAGGGCCCTCTTTTCCACCCACTCTATGTCACTAATACTAATATAGACAAATATTACACGGATGCAATCTGACATGCCTATGTGTTATTACCTGGAGTTCTGGTTCACTGTTAAAATGGGATAGTTAATAGTTGCTACAAAGAATACTTTTTTTCTTAAAATATATTGTTTCTCTATTCCAAATTAAGCACTTACTTAAGACATTAAGAGGCTGATAAACCACTCCATTTGGTGTCAATATCAATAGCCCTATAAGAAAGAACTCTGTATTGGAATAGCTAGAAAAGTTTCCACTAAAGTAATAGTGCATCCTTCACCTGCATAGAATCAATTTGGCTTAATAGCTCTTTGCCCCCAGACTCCAGTCTGGAGTTCAAATATGCTCTTGAAGGTACATCTCAGATATGAGAAAACATCTCATATAGGCAATGTGAGGGTATATGGGATAATAAAAGTTGTTAAAGTCTGTTCAGTGATTCTTACAGCACTCCTCATTCAGAGTAGCTGCTAAAGGTTAAGGTGGAAACAATGAAGTGGAGGCAATGAAGTGGAGGTGGTCAAATATTTACACCAGTAATCATTTTACTAAGTCTTTAAGCAAATAACTGCAATGACCTGGTACCTCTAGCTCATCATTCTACAAGCACTGAGGATTTGAAGCTTAAAAGGTGAAAAATAGAATACCCTTAGAAAAGGGGAACAAGTCTGAGGCAAAAGTTGTAGGTCGTAAATATATATTTTATATGAACACACACCTGTGTGTATTATTCTGTATGTATTTACACATGTATTCACAAGATGCCCTGCAGTGTAGTTCAAAAGGCCTTTATCAAGGAACAAACTGATTCTAATATAGGACTTAGAGTTCATACCATCTGTATAAGAAACAAATGTGCATATATTCACATCGTGTAAACCTTATTAACAAAAACATTGCTATGACACTAGGTTAAATAGGTTTTACCTAATCAGTGATGTAATCAGAACATTTCTTACACTGACAATCAAAATAATGAAAATACACAACTGGGTTTAAAATTCACAAGAAAAAAAATGTTTAGCATGGCAAACAAGAACAAAGTTCAGATTCCAGAGTAGGGAAAAATATCAAAACTTTATAAATCTCCTGGGATGCAATTTAATTACTGCATCGATTTTAGAAAAATAGACTCATAGAATGAACGATGCTGCTATGAATTCTCTCAACCACATCAACCCATATGTTTATCTTTTTCCTCTTTTGTTTCCAGCTGGAGGTTTCTTCAACTGAAGGAGTTGTCCTCCTGTTCCAAAACCTGCAGAGGCAGGATTGGACACCCCAAATGTCAAACCAGCTGATGCCGTGATGCCAGGATTGCTGAAGTTAAACCCAGATGTACTTGAGCTGCCAAAGCCTTATGTTTAGGGAAGAAAATATTCATATCAGAAGTTAAATCACAAACACAAATACAAAAAATGGGGATGAGAGATAAATTTCTAGCTAAAAGAATATATAATCTATAAAAACAGCAAATATCTTAGAACCCTAAATTTGTAACATGGAATTTTACAGGAAAATAATCTAGCTAACAACTAAGAGGCACCTTTAAAGACAGAAGTTTAGTGATCCAGGCCAAAAGAGAAACCTTACCACAAATAACTGAACTAGACACAAAACTTCAAGTTGTCAGATACTTTGCTGTTAATCAAATATGCCATGGTGCCTTCCTCCTCAGCCCCTCTAGAAACACATTACCAACATGTAGAAGAGAGACTTCATGACCTCTGGGCCCACTCCTATAATCCTAAATCCTCCAAGAAGGCGTTAGTCCACGATTTTCAGGGCAGTGAACATACCAAAGAGTAGTAGCAATTATTCAGATTTTGTAAGAACTCTTGCAAAAAAGATCAAGAACTATCACTGCCTACTTAAAAGTACCATATTTAGATTATAATCCTCAAACCACTGAATTCTACTGTTACTACTCTTCTAGAACTGCTGATTTTAAATGCCACTTAATATTAAACGAATTTCCTTAAAACTCCCTGAATTTGAACATAATTTAATACGTATTATGTCATTATTTTAGACATGCTATTTATCCCTAAGCACTGCATGTTAAAATTAAAACAAGCCATTATTTACAAACACAGAGAAAATGGACAAGAAAGTTGGAATTTTCTCCTCAAAGACTCAAAAAATTATATACCCAAATGAACAAAGAAACCAATCAATCATCTCTAAGCCCTGTGTTCTTAAAACCAAAGGGACAGATAACAAAAGAACATTTCTTTGGGAGAAAAATTATTCTCCTAAATAAATAATGATAAAAAATGGGTTAAAACTTTTATAACGATGGGTTCATTTTTATAATAATGAAGAGACTTGTTTAACCATGAAATTCGTCTTTGGGTTTAGAAGACTCTCTACTTAGTTAAAAGAGGACACAATTTATACCAAACTAGTAAGTCTTGTTAGAAATATTTCACAAATCTGACTTTTAGTTTATAAGAGAGATAAAACTATGTGATCTGTTAGGCTTGCATGCTTCAATCAGGGGGTAGAAACTGAATCAGGGATTGTTTTTGGATAATGGAAATAACAATACTTATACTTTTAAATTAAATAATTTGTATCTTTAAATTTGCCTGAAATTCAGGCCAAAAACACACAAACCTGCACTAAGACTTCCTGAGGGTTTATTTGTTGTTCCAAATCCAAATGTGGAGGCCCCTGTGGTGCTGCATCCAAAACCAGAGCTAGTTCCAAATCCTAGTGGAAGGGTAATAGAGAAATATACAACGGTATGTAAAACATAGGTTAAAGGATACTGACAAGTAAAACCTAATATTATCAAAGATCTAACAAATACAGTGCTATTACAGAAATCTGCGATTTACTCTCTCATAAGACTTGTGGAAGAATCAGGTTAATTCTGAAATAAATGTTTTTTTATGTATCTAGACTAAATTTATGACCCATAATTTTTAAAAGAACAAAGCTATAAAGAATAAGATCATATTAGTATTTCTCTCCCAAATGAACTAGTAATGTTAGTAACCATCCAAATATGATGTCAAACAGATATAATCCTATCTACTTAGGGACAGTTCATTAAAAAATAAAAACAAAAAAAGACAGACTGATTTCATAAATAAACCTGGCATGCATAACAATTTAAACACCAAGTACCAAAAGGTAACTTTACTCTGCTTTTTACCAAAACGTTTTCACTTACAAACCTTTACCACTGAAAAACTGCGTAATTACAACATAGTCAACCACGTTAAATCTACTCAGTAACAGTAGGCTCCTGTCACATACCAGCCGACGTTAGCAACTGAGAAATTCAGAGCAGAAGCATCATGGTTTTTCTCTTAGTAATACTATGTACAATTTAAATAAAGAAATGGTTTTTGTTATATAAAGATGAAGAGGTGATTCTAAGTAAAGACTTCGTTTCCATTCTCTTAAAAGTGCCCTAAAAATAAAATTCAAATTATTCTTGGGCTACTTTGCAATAGTGTATCTAAAATACTGAGTTTGACAGTGTTATGGCCTATAATGCTAAGAAATATAATAGCAAATTGGATTACAGATTAGGAAATACGTTGTCTGCCATAATTCTACTAATTCCAATAGAGTCTACTACACTGTTACCTTGATTGCTCACTGGCTTCCCTCTTAATGATGTTTTTCAGTGGAAGTAAGGGAACCTTATTCATTACATGATAATATGCTTGTTACAATACACTCTACCTTCAAATACCCATACCAGAGAATTGCAAATACGTTTGTATTTAGCATAATGACTTGCAGAAGACTTACCTTACTAGTTAGAATTAACTTATAAAACTATTAATTGCTATATATACAAGTATGCATAAGGCAAATATGCCAAAAATGCTGAGGAAAGGACAGAAGTCATGCTGTTCTATTATAATAAAATTATTTCCCCATTTAAAGTGTTCATTTACAAAAAAAGAAGATAACGATTAGTAGGATGTATGTACAGAAGTAGTTTGGACTCCAAACCAATGTTATTAAGACTACCGATTTTTTTAAAGTTAACTAAATTTATTAAAACTAAGTAATTTTCAAGTTCACATTTTAGCACATTGCTTTGAAAATATGAATGTCTCTACCAATTAATTTTACTAGTCTTTTATATTCACTATTCACCAAAGATGAAATGATTTTTTTAAGTTCTAAATCTAATACTAGAATGCACTAATTATGTTTGGAGAGAACTGTTTTTGTCAGAAGGAACTTTCTCTTCCAAAATAGCAGACCTTCTTAGAAATTTTTCACAGGCTAGTATAAATTCAAATGTATAATAGTCCAATGCAATATTAGAAAAGTGAAAGTGTACCTCCAAGGTTTGAAGAACCTAAGCCACTTGATTGCAAGCCAGTGCCAATACCTGAGCCGAATGGCGTTCCAAAACTAACTCCCAGAGATGGCTGTGGCCCTGGTATAACAAAAAAACAAAACAAAACAAAACAAAACAAAAATGGGGGGAAAAAAAACAAATTTGCCTTACTCTTTCAAGATTAAAGTTTCTTTATGAAATTATTTTTTAAATAAACAGTGATTAATTTTGACAAATTCTATTTGCTAAAACTCAATTATCAGGATGTCTCCCCAGCCTGATTTATCTATACTAACCGATTTACCTTTCAAAAAAAAAAAAAAAAAAAAAATTTGTTTTTAAGTGACTTGTTTGTGCCACACAATTAAGAGGCTTACCACACTGATAGATGAATGTTAATTTAACCTACTAAATAACTTGAAATCTTTAATGTATTGTAAATTATAATTCTTTTAGTTTTACTTCTAGAATGGTTTTTGATCTCCCTGCTTGTTTTCTGATAAAATTACTTGGTGTAATAAGTAAAGGTTTTTATTTTTTTTCCTTTTTAAAACGTTAGAGTCAAGTCTCAACTGATCAAAGAGACTGACACTAACATGGCAAAACTATCATGTTACTTCATAAGAGTAAGTACCAAAAAACTAGGCATCACTTTTTAATAAGAAATATAAATGATATATGCAATAAGTAGATAAAAAACAAGACAATGTTTTATTTTATTAAATTTATTGTTCATTTTAAAGCAAATCAATTACACAGTAACATGACAATTCCAACTTGTTCACAAAAAGTGATAACTGAGTTCTATTTTAAGCTCTGCTACATTACACCACTTATCACCTGATTAAATAATATAGATAATGAACATTTACAAAGGCACCGCTGTGTACCTTGACAGATTCAATACATTCAAGATTTCAATTCAGAAGTTTCTTTCCAACATTTTGGAAAATGTACTCAGATGCAGAACAATTAGTCATCCTTTTCCCGTTTGTTACTTTAAAGATTTTGGCTGAGTTTGTTTGGCAAGAATAGCATCAAACTTACTAGCCTCTCTTTTTAACTACTTTTTTTTCTTTAACTAAGCAGAATACAAAAATCTAAAAATCTCTCATTTGATAAATAATTTATGAAAATTATTCAATAGATTTCATAGTACAATCTTCAGTCTTGTCTTTTTCAAGCACAGTGATCAGTGCATCTCAAAGTTGAGGGAACTGCCAAAGTAATATACAGACTGAAATTTAAACTTTTCAAAAAAATCAAAGCCTTCAAGTTGTTCAATGAAGAATGAGGTTTGTATATTCAAAAGGTAGTGTAAAATTATAAAGCATTAAAAAAAAGAAAAAGAAAACTGAGGAAACTGCATTTTGCTACACTGGGACAGAAACTGGACTTTTCAAATAGCTTCTACCCAGAAAATAAAGAATAAGAACTAATAGCAGCTGGAGTTCTTATACTATTATTAAAAAATAAATTAAAAAAGGATTTAAATTTTTACATCCAGTTTGAGATCAATTTGAGAATAAAATACCTGCCTAGCAGCTCTTTTGTAAAATGTTACTATAGGAAAAAGAAACTAAGCATATTACCCTCTTACTTCTAACAAAAATAATACGTAGAAAACACACGTCCAGTTTCTTGAACACTGAGAGACTTAAGTGTCACATGTTGATAGGAGGCACTGCTGGTGGAAGACCCTAAAGAATAATGCACACCACAGCCCTCAACCCTACAAGTCGCAAGAGTTACTCAAATAACATTTTTGTTGTGTGTGGGTCTGTTTTTAAGAGTAACCCTAATCATCAATATTCAGGATATTGGTAATCAAGAACTCTGACAATGACAAGACTTTCCATTGCACAACAGGTACATGATACTTTGAGTTTTGTACCTTCACATAAATTCTGAAGGCAACATCATTTATAAAACTAGTAGGCAAATGTATAACATTTTTTAATATTAAAAACTCATGATAAATATCTCCCATGCCAAAGTATTAGCATATATTACACTCTGGCCACCATATAAATTAGTTTCACTATTAGAAAGCAGAATCTAAATCCTTCAGGCAAAAGTCACGTAAACAATTCAAGAATTCTGTTTCAAAATCTGAATAGTCATTCAATGAGAGGCTTAGTTCCATAAATAAAATCAAGTTAGTAGTAATATATCCCAATAATTGCCCAAAGTGAAATCTTCATGTAGAGTAACATTTTACAAAAGTTACCGTATAATATATTCACACACAACAAAATCAAGTTTAGCACTGTAATTCATATTTTCCAGAATAAATTCTACTTTCTTAAAAGTAAAACTGCATTCACAGGAAAAGGACTAAAGTGCTAAAATTTTTTAGTAATTTTCAGTAATTACTCAAAATACCTAATGTAATTAGTGTGATTATTCCTAAGTCATATTTTAAAAATAATTTTTCTTAGAAACAAAAAAATGCATTTTCCCCAACTTGAAAAATTTTACTTACTGATTTAAAGGGGAATGTTCCTTTGGTTATTAAATACAACAAAACCACAAAACTACAAGAAACTAAAATGAAATACTTAAAGTTTCCTATTTAACACTACATCTTAAATGTCCAAACCTACACTAAAAGCTAGAAATTAGGAATTCCTAACAAAATGTCTCAGCTCTCCTTAAAAATAGCAGCTAAGTCACATGAGAATAGTCTTATTGTGTAAACATCAAGAACTTTTAAAAGTGTCAAAACACAACAGCAAAACTTAATCCCAACACATTAGTTCAAAACAATCTATCCTAAGTTAAAATTTTACTGATAATCCTAATGTAAATGTCTTAAGCTTTTTAAGAGGCTTCAAAAGCACTGGTGGACAAGTGTACTCAAGATCTACTAATATGTCATTTATTTCATACATAATTAGCCTGCTGGTTTTTCATCAATTCTCTTCAACCTTCAGAAGCAATAACCATAAATCATGCAGGCCTAATCTCTATTATATTTTTTTCATTAAAAAACACCAAAGAAATGTTAAGAAGTCACTTAAATCCATACCTCCACCTCCAAGAAAGACTATGCAGAAACCACCTTCAGAAGGTAGCAGCCTAAGAGGCTATCTGCACTTTTTACATTAATAAACTCAAGAACCCATATGCAATCGAAAGCAAAACCCCTGTCAACTCAAACCTTGCACAGATCAACAATGATGTATAAAAACAGCACACCAGCTAGCTTTACCTAACTGAATCTAGATGGTCTTTAAATTTTATTATTGTCACTTAAAAAAAAAAAAAAAAGACATCCTCAAAGTCTTGAAACATAAAGAAGAATAAGTCACTGAATACAAAGCACAATGTAAAATTCCTCAACAGGCTGTAATTCATGAAATCAGTAGGTATCTAAGAAACCTCATCCATCTCCCTGTAGTGGTGACACGACTGGAATAACTAACATTCTGACTAGAAGATGCATAAAGGAATGCACTACAGAGCTGAGGAGGCCTTCGAAGAAACAAAAAGACATAATGCAAAATTGTTATTACTACTGTTCAGTTTCTCAGTTCTAAAAATCCACACAACTCAAAATGAAAACAATCTGAGACTGTTTAGGTTGATAAATTACAATTCCTGCCAGCCGATGAGGAAGCCCTTATGTGAGTTTGAAAACTGCAGGGAACATAGAACACAGTCAAGTCTCCCTGAAGCCTGGCAAAAGTCACAAATAAAATTAAATGAGCAAAGGCTCCTCAAGATGTTTACTCTAAATCAAGCTAACATTCTCCACCACGAGAGAGAGCAAACAACATACTGAACTCACATTGTTTACCTTTGTATCCTGGGAGCCTAGC
This sequence comes from Neogale vison, assembly GCF_020171115.1. Taxonomy (NCBI): domain Eukaryota; kingdom Metazoa; phylum Chordata; class Mammalia; order Carnivora; family Mustelidae; genus Neogale; species Neogale vison. The sequence goes on along the minus strand of NC_058095.1, from coordinate 88,148,170 downwards.
ACATAGCAGGCACTCATATTTACAGAACAAACATATATCTTCATATGTCCATGAGCCCAAAATGCTTGACCTCTCAAGACTGTCTACATGAGAGAATTAAAAACAACAACCCTGACAAGTGGTTTTGCTTCAAATTTAGTTGTGTATCACAGAATATAATTAATTCATTTATGCCATGACACTTTAAGTAACTGAGCTTTCTCAAATTGTATTTATTAAAATGGAAATCCCTTATGTTTTTAAGAATACTTAACCCAAACCCACGCTTATCTGATCTATTGTAGGATTAATATTGGCTCTACAAAGCAAATTGGTACTATGTTGGTTTGATTAGCTGGTTACATAATCAGGAGAACTGATAATCATTAATTATGGAACTGATTCTTATACTGACTTGATGGGAATCAGCCACATACTGATTTTTTTCCCTCCATAACTTGAGAATGGAATCCTACACTCCAGCCAGCTAGAGAAGTACTAGAGAGTGCCACTGTGAGCCACTATTCACATAGGTCCAGCCATGGAATGTGGACAATTTGGCATAAACCAATCATCAGCCATTCACTGATGGTAAGTCAATTCTGTCATCTCCAAATGTGAAGAATAATTTTTAAACTGTCAGTACTGAAAACCAGAGAATGCTTCCCTAGTAGAGGCAGCCTGAATGCAGTCTAGATACACCTGTTTTTTACTCTTTTTGTACTGTAATTTACTATTGGACTATATGGAACTCTCAGAAAGACACATACTATAGAATAATAAGCATTACTCAAAAATTTATGAATGAGGAAAGTAAAAATCAATATCCATTAACACTATATTTTCTATGTCACACTTCAAGCCTGACAAAAAAAAACAGACTGTAGTAAAGACAATAATCTCCAAAAGACACAGGACCAAACTGCATACACAGTACTAGACCACAAAAATGTTTCTCTCGTTAGAAGTGGAATTAAACCAAAGGACTAAATAATCTGCTTCCCAGTATCTCACCAATTATTTTCATCATCTGCCCGGCTTCCCCATTCAAACTTCTTAATATGCAATCCAGAACATCGCAAAACATCTTTTTCCTGCTCTTGCTACTGTTCTGCTCATTCTGAAAAGGTACATATAATTCTAGCATGTACTTTCTTCCAAATTTGGTTAAGAGGGGACCTGTACTCTGTTTCCAGTCATTATGCATAAAAACAACCAAATGATCTTTAACACACCTTCAGTCATAACAATGTACTTCATCCTAAATGTGGGTACTCTGCAATCACTATGTATGAGGAAATGAGAATGCACCATCTATCAGTATCATATATGAAAAATGCAAAGTATGGCTGGATTATCTCTGACTTTAAAACAATAAATGATACAATCACAATTTTAGAATCTAATATTCTTAAATGTAATTCGGTAGTGAAACACCATATTCTAAAGGGCATGTATAGCAATACAGCAAGTAACATTAAGTAATTCACAATACTCATTATCTAATTGATGTATTAATTATTGCTAAGACTACCCTGCATTTTTTATCAGGTATGTTTATAATTGTGTCCATCACAATTTTTAGATTGTATTGGAACAGCTACTCATAGAAATTTCTTCAGTGCTAACACAAAAGGAAGACTTATAAAAATGCACATCAATGTTCTGCATTTGAACAGTAAGAAGCTATAACTTGAATGCATTCAGACCTGTAGCAGGCTGTTGCTGCTGTGTAAGTGTTGCAGCCATGGCAACGGCTGCCGCATTTGGCATGTTGCTGAAAGGGGTGGGTCCAGTAGTAACTCTGGGTGCATTCTGCCACTTCTTGGCTTCTGCTCGCCTGGCTTCAAACACATCTACAGCATCTCCTAAGAACATTTTCCTGTAGCCAAGGTACTGTTCTTTTAGCACCTAAATGAAAGAAAAAAATGACGGTTAGTAAGTCAAGTTCTTTGTTGACTTTGGTATTATATGAATAATCTAACTAGGAAATAAGTCTGCAGACAGGTGAGACACCAACAATATTATACATTCGCCCTAAAGTACAAATCAAAGTGGGGCATGGTGTGGGAAGTAATGCATGCAAGCTCTATTACTCTTTTATTTTTTTTCCCTACTTTTGTCATGTCTTTCCAATAAACAGTCTAAAATATTCTGGCTCCATGATGCTCTCTTTAAAAATGAGTTAGCAAAGCTTTTAAACAAGTAAAGTAATATCTAAAATTCCATTTTCAATACTCCAGTTTTTCATATTTCTCCAACACCCAACCTTTTGATAACTTTAGATTCAAAAGGCTAAAAACATGTACTAAATATGTATCTGTTAAATTCTCCTTTAAAAGGCCCAGGTGACACAGGTTAAAATAAAAGGTCCTTACCAGAGAGAGCTTGGGGGCTTTAAGGAGAGCTTTCACTTTATCAGTATTATCGGACTATTTTACAATAAGAATGATTCATGTTGAGCTTGTGTCTCCAAACTGGGGCAGAGGGGCAGGGGTGGGGGCAGGGAAAGTGAACTTTTAATTTCAGAGTAAGAAAGAGAAATTACCAAGTTCATAAAGTAGACTGGTTCACACAGTGCAAAATCTGCCTTGATTAAAGCCATTAATAGGAGTGATTCTACTGCATATCAGATTACTAAATACTTTTTCATTAAAGTTTAATCTAATTTAGATCAGTTTTAAACAATGTGAAGAAATGCAGAATTTTCAGATTTCCTACATTCTCAGCAGAAATTAGTAACTATTAGTCTTTTTGGTCTTAACATGTAGAGTATTTAGAAATCTTACTGTTATTTGCAGTATTTAAACATTACCATCCCCTATTTTGTGTAGTCATCAGTATTTGATGTTCCAGTTCCAAACTTTCCTACCTCTATAATGTATTGAAGCAGGCCTACCAAGAACTGAAAACTAGGAAATCCAGTCAGATGTAGGGTATGTGATACCAGAAGAATGAATTTTATTAAAATTGATCTCTCCGAGTCCATCCTCCCTTTTCTCTGTGCACATATATATGCATATACCCATGCAATGTTTGGCACCAACAGCCCATAAATTTTAGTTCTACTTATACTAGAAAATAATGACCTGCCTTCGAGACTTGAAAGACAACTGGTTTCTGGAAAAGGGGGAAAAAAAAGAAGAACTGACCTCAGCCATATAATTACTGATACAAGGTCCAGTTTTGTTAATGTTCCTGAAGACTGGCTGGCTCAGGTAATTTAAGCCTGTTTCAGCAGATTATCTCGTGAAAAAACAACACGCAAGAAACAAAAATAAAAAACCAACTCACTGGAAATTTCTGTAAGTAAGTAAGTCTAGAAATCACAGTTTGCTCACTAAAAGCAGCTGAAAATAAACCGCAACATAGCAAATCTGCTCACAGAACATCCTTTGGTTCTTAGGGATGTGCATTACAAAAAAAAAAAAGAGTAGGTCAAGTTGTCAGGTCTAGTTTATACAACATGATCAAAAGAGATTTTGTGTGAATCCATATGTTTTATGGTCATGTTATTGAAAAGGGTAGTTTTCAAACCAGAGAGCAGAAACTGCCACTGAAAAAGCATGTATACTTACAATTGATATGTCTAGAATTTGCTTTAAAATATTTCAGAGAGAAAAGCAACTCTGTGTGGAAAATTGATAAAACAAAACCAGCAGGATCTTGGTAATGGTTGAAGCTGAGTGGTGAGTAGCTGGGCATTCATTACAGTAGTGCCCTATTTTTTATATGTGCGTATATTTGAAAACTTTCACAACAAAAATTAAGAAAAAAAAAATTTGCACAACACAGACTTCAAAGCACCAATAAGGAATCATCTTTAGCCCTTTAAAAAACTAAAGTAATATTTATTACAGACCTATAAATTTCAAGAATATTTGATAAAAATTCGGACTTTTTTGTTTTAAGATTTTACGTATCAGGGCGCCTAAGTGGCTCAGTGGGTTAAGCCTCTGCCTTTGGCTCAGGTCATGATCTCAGGGTCTTAGGATCGAGCCCCACATCGGGCTCTCTGCTAAGCAGGGAGCCTGCTTCCTCCTCTCTCTCTGCCTGTCTCTCTGCCTACTTGTGATCTCTGTCAAATAAATAAATAAAATCTTTAAAAAAATTTAAAAAAAAAAAAAAAAGATTTTACGTATCAACTTGAGAAAGGGCTAGGGTGAGAGAGCACAAGAAGAGGGGGCACCAGGAGCAGTGGGAGGAGAAGCAGACTCCCCGCTTTTTTTTTTAATTATTTGACAGAGATCACAGGTAGGCAGAGAGGCAGGCAGAGAGAGAGGAGGAAGCAGGCTCCCTGCCAAGCAGAGAGCCCGATGCGGGGCTCGATCCCAGGACCCCGAGATCATGACCTGAGCCAAAGGCAGGTCATGATATGGGACTCAATCCCACCACCCTGGGATTGTGACCTGAGCTTAAGGCAGACACTTAGCCGACTGAGCCACCCAGGCATCCCTAAAACTAAACAATTTAAAATATTTGGTTTAGGGGTGCCTGGGTGGCTCAGTTGGTTGGACGACTGCCTTTGGCTCAGGTCATGATCCTGGAGTCCCGGGATCGAGTCCCACATCGGGCTCCCAGCTCCATGGGGAGTCTGCTTCTCTCTCTGACCTTCTCCTTGTTCATGTTCTCTCTCACTGTCTCTCTCTCTCAAATAAATAAATAAAATCTTTAAAAAATATATATATATATTTGGTTTAGAATTTTAAAGATATTAAAGGAAAAGGTCCAAATTATATTCATTTCAAACATGGTATAATTTAAATGGTTAACTTTTTAAAACATTTATTATCATGAACAGATTAAAATAAAAATGAAAACAATGGTAACCTCAAACTTTATTCTATGCAGTTACTAATTTATTTAGACTCTGGTTTGGATACTTAGAATTTTAAAGATTTTTCTCTTTAAACTCCAAGAAAGGATATAATTATATTTGCCCAACTAGTTGGAAAAAGTATACTTATATTTAACATTCACTTAAATTTTAAAAACTAACATCACACAAGGTACAAAATATCCCGTGACAAATTATTTTATTTTTATTATTTAATAAACACAAATAGTTCCTTGTATTTAAAAGGGAAAAATGTTTAAGTACTTGATGACCAATGAGTATTTAAATTATATGCAAAATTAAAGCAGTGCAAAATGATTTTGCTAACTAAGAATGTTTATTTTCTGTAGTGCTGCTTATAGAGGTGTAGATGGAAACAACCTAAATGTCCAACAAAAGAGGATTGGGTAAGGAAACTATACACGTATATACAATGAAATCCTACATAACTACTAAAAATGATGTTGAAGAAATATATGTATTAACACAGGAAGTTGTTTACAATGTATTACTGAAAAAAGTTAAAATAGCTGATTGCATAGAATACTTGGATCTTTTTGGGGAAAAAAATAGATCTGTGATTGGGTCTGAGCATGATTATGGATTATTTTAGTTTTAGTTTTTTTCACTTACATGTAATTTTAGCTAGTCCTATAACAGGCACGAATGCTCTGCAAATAAACAAATACTTCACTTGGGTCTAGATATACAGATATGTGAACTGGTAATGAAAACTTACCTTTACATTTTCATGAATAGACTGAAGTTGTGCAGCTAAAGCTACAAATGTTTGATAAATTTTCTGCATAGCCATTGACAAATCTATAAAAGAAAATTATATTATCACACAAATATCTATGTAACACAATCAGTATTATTTTTCTGTAACTTGAGTCCGGTTTTTGGTACAAAGTCTAAGAAGAGAAAACTACATGAATATTTGCATGAATATGACAAGACAGCACATGAGCAGACCGAGAGTGGGGTGTCTGCATCAATCATCGGCAGAAGGGAGGAGGCCCTGAGACTTCTGCCGTGGTTAGCATAGTAACAATTCACCATAATGCACTTTCTATTAAGAGAGAATAAAGATCTAATCAAGGCTTTAAGGAAATTTTCTTACGGTAGCTTAAGACAACTACTAGTAGTTATTTAAAATATCTACTATGTAATAACACCCCACTTCTCTTACCAAAAAATAGTGCTATCAAAAAAAAAAAAAATCACCACAGAAAGTATGTTACCTTGAGGAGTTATATGTGAGTTATTCGCTTGAGTGGCAAGATGGTTTTCTAGTTCTTCAATCTGCTGTCTGTACTGCTGAAGCTGGACCTCAAACTGCTGAACCAAGATTCTGAAGTAGCTACACGAAAACATTTACAGAGTCAGACAGAAGTTTTAAAAATATTCCTTTCCTTACATTCAAAATACCAAATAATACCAAATGCCCCCATTTAAGTAGGCCTTTGACTTAGTCCGACAATCTAATGACAGAGCACAAATATTACTGAAAGAAAAACTAACAGGTTATCACAAATAGATGCACACCCTTACTCTAATCATGAAAAATCCCAATTAAGGGATAATCTACAAAGTAGCTTTATATTCTTTAAAAGAATCAGGGTCATGAAAGACAAATAAAGATTGAATAACTGGGGCGCCTGGATGGCTCAACTGTTAAGCGTCTGCCTTCTGCTCAGGTCACAATCCCAGGTTCCTGGGATCAAGCCCCACACTGGGCTCCCTGCTTGGCGGTAGGGGTGCTTCTCCCTCTCCCACTGCCCCTGTTTGTGCCCTTTCTCACTGTGTCCGTCTTTGTCAAATAAATAAATAAAATCTTAAAAAAACAAAACAAAACAAAACTGAAAAACTGTTACAGACTGGGAGAGATCAAGGAGAAATAACAACTAAAGGCAAAGTGAATAGGATCCTGCAATCGGAAAAGTACACTGGTAGAAAACAGATCAGACCCTGGAAAAGAAAAGGCACTTTAGTGGCAAAGTCAATAAAATTCAAGTAATTTCTGTAGCTTGGTTAACAATATCACGCCTATATTAATTTTCTATTCTTGGTTAATCTCCTATTCCTGGTGGTTACACGGTATGTATGTTAAGGTTGGCAAGGTAAGGGAAATAAGGAAATTCTTTGTACTCCCATTTTTGCAGGGTTTTTTTAAGGTTTAAAATAAGTTCAAAATAAAAAGTTTTTTTAAAAGAGTGCAACTGTCAACCAGATTTTACAAGGAAGCACTTAAGGTTCTTATATTTATAATCTGAAAACACTACAGTGTTTACAGAAAGAATGTGTAGTACTACTAGTATTCTGATAAAGTCAACCAGAGAATGCTGCTAGAAAGATAAAAAGGGACCTTAAATAGCATGCAAAGCAAGCTGAATGTTATTCTGTAAGAAATGGAGAACTATAGAAGCTTTTTTCAGTGGAAAATGATACAATTCACCCATTTTAAAACTAGTTCTGATGGCAGCATGGAGAACAAGACAGAGGGATAAAATATTAGAGGCAGTCCAGTGAGAAAGCACATACCATGCCAATCTGAATAAGAGGAGCATCACTATCCTTGTTAATTTCCTAATTTTGATCACTGAACTATGGTTATGTAACAGAATATTACATTTAAGGAATATAAACTAAAATACTTTAACATAAAGGACATCATGTCTGCAAATAAAACTGATCAGGGGTAAAAATATGTATATACACATAAAGAGCAAAGGAACAGAACATATATAGTAAAAATATTAACATGTAAGGAAACGGGATAAAAGATATATGGGAATTCTTTGTTTTATCCTTGAAACTTCTCTAGAAGCCTGAAATTATATCTAATAAAAAGTTAAAAGAGAAAGTGAGGGATCAGAAGTCAGATAGACCTATACCACTCACAAGCTCAGGGCTTTACCTCTTCATGCCTTGGGCTCCTCATCTCTAAGAATGGAATAACAACTGTAGAGGTTTTGTGGAAAATGAGATAAAGCAGGTAAAGTGCTAAGCATACCGCTTGGCATATGGTAAGCATCTGATAAATATTAGCTATTATTATCTCTAGCAACACAAAAGGATATAAAGAGAGACAAGATAGAGATTACATGGCAACTTCACAAATATACAACCTAGGTAATGAAATTACAGATGAATTTTTTTCAATTTTAACTTATCTACATTTTCTAATTGCTCTCCTGAAGACTTATTGCCTATGTGAACAAAACATTTTAAGCAAATAAGTAAAGGGCTCAATTATTTCTAGAATGCCCTCTTTTAAGAAGGTACTATCATAAAATTATTTTTAAATTAAAAAGTCCTTATTGATAAAATAGAAGATTCTACTACCTGCAAAATTTAATATAGTGGAATAGGCCCTGTAAATAACAGGTAAATAAAGTATAACTGCATAATAGTGGTTAAAAGCTTACATCTTAATGTTAGTTACCTTCCAATAAAATGAAGGTAAGAACTGCCTTCTTAGGGTTATTATGAGAATTAAATGGAGAAATCCATGTTAAGTGCTTATTAACCCAGGTCTGCTACAGACTAAACTAAAAATTCTTAGCCCGTGTATTGGATTGTTTTGCTTTCTTAAAGTGAGAAAATCCAGTAACTTACTCAGCAGGAGCTGTGTTTTCATGTTGGAGTCCAGGTGGTGTTTTCTGGGTTCTTAAAGCTATTTCAGCATTCTTTAACTCCTAATAGATCAGAGGTTTTTAAAAAACAAAAAACAAACAAACAAAAAGAAGTTAAAAAAAAAAAAATTTTCTCTGGACTGAAATTTCAAACAACGCCACACACGTTATGAGAACATGCTCTATTTAACCTGCTTTACAAGTTGCTAAAACCTCTTCCCAAACAAGACAAAGTACATATTTAAAAAAACTTTATGATAAATTTATAATGACTTGCTGATCTATTTTAACAACTATGGACTTCAGGGTGCCTTGGTGGCTAGGTCAGTTAAGTGACTGCCTTCGGATCATGTCATGATCCCAGGGTTCTGAGATCGAGTCCCGCACTGGACTCCTTGCTCAGCCTGCTTGTCTCTCTGCCTGCCACTACCCCTGCTTATGTTCTCTCTAGCTCGCTTTCGGACAAATAAGTAAATAAAATCTTAAAAAAAAAAAAAAAAAAAAAAAAAGAACTATGGACTTCTGTAAAACTCATGAAGTTAATTCATCTACAGCAAAAGACTGCTATTATTTAAAAATCTTTAATATACAAATATAGAAAATGCTGTTTTAAAAAAGCAAAATAGCAGCAGTAATAATGTCGAGGCTGATGTAGCAGCAGTTAAAATTCTGGTAACTTACTACGTACCAAGCACTATGCTAAAAGGCTTTATATGTACTTTATCATGGTCTATCCTCAATGACAACCTTCTAAGCTACATGACATCCCCCTTGTGACATCTCCCTAATACCAATGAAGAGAAGAACTTAAAAGGACATGAGGTAACTTGTCCAGACCCATGTAGCTGGAATACCTAAGAACTGTATCAAAGCAGCCCCGTTTTAAAGTTTATACCCTTAACCATTATTATATTGCCTTCTATTGTTCTTTAGTGCAATTCTAATCTTTTAACCAGTGGTTTTTCAAGACTGATATTCTGGTTTTACCAGATTACATCCCACTCTGCTAACACCGCACTGATTTTTAATCTCTATAAGTTTTCTTACTTTAAAAAAAAAAAAAGTACCTTAACTTTATTTTCCCTACAGCAAGCTCTTGCCCTCATTTTACTGTCAAACTAAGTAACAGTCTCTACCTGTTCTTTCCATTTCCTTCTCACTTTTTTTTTCTTTTCTTAGATTTTATTTATTTACAGACAGAGATCACAAGTAGGCAGAGAGGCAGGCAGAGAACGAGAGGAGGAAGCAGACTCCCTGCTGAGCAGAGAGCCCAACACAGGGCTCAATCCCAGGACCCTGGGATCATGACCTGAGCTGAAGGCAGAGGCTTTAACCCACTGATCCACCCAGGCGCCCTCCTTTTCACTCTTCATCTCAGACTTCCATCCTATCTGACTTCAGGACAAATGCCCTGGAGGGCTCTGGACTATTAACTCTGAACCCTGCCTACCTCTGGCCAGGCCAAGACTCATATCAGTGCTTCTATGATACCAAACTACTTAAAGATCCTCAAACATACCTATTTCATGGCTCCATTCCTCTGACTGGTAGTCTACCAGCCCAGTAACACTCATGTTCAAGATTCAGCACAAAGGTATCCTAACTCTGGACAGATGATAAAAGTGCCCACTTAAGCCCTTTGTGCCTCTATCATACCGTGTCCCTGGAACATATTACCCAACTGATTTAACTCACTCTCCCTAGCATATTTTAAGTCTTTTGATCCTGAACACTTCTGCTGAAGTGCTTTGTAACAGATCCTTAAAAATGTTAACTATGTGTAACCTCAACAAACCACTGACACCTCCCCTACCCAAAAAGAAGAAATTTTAAATACTTAAACTCTTAATTAAACTCTTGAGTTATGTTACCAAAAAATTAAGAATTTAAGAGACTTTGCTTCCATAAGGTTCTGGTCTTTGCGATCACAATACTGTTCCTCAGAATTGCCTGTTATTTCCCAAAAAGGTTTTCTCTGAAGAAAAACTTTTAGGGTTAAGGAATACTGATAACTAACTCACTAAGGGAGTAAAAGTATTTTCTCAATTGATAATTCACTAGACTGAGGGTAGAACAGTAATTCCTGAATTAGAAGTAAGAATCTTAGATCAAATTTCTTTGATGTCACCTGTAAAAATTTTCTAAACTTGATTTAGATGACTTTTTTCTTATGAAAACATTCTTTGACTCATCCTCTTCTTTTTTTTGCCACCATTATACTCCACCCAATCTTTTATTATTTCATTTGCACAACTAGTCTTTTATTATCTTTGGGGTTGGGTTTTTATCTCTGAAAGACTATTAACAAGTCTGGTACATAAAAGCTATTCAATTCTGGGGCGTCTGAGTGGCTCAGTAGGTTAAAGCCTCTGCCTTCGGCTCAGGTTATGATCTCAGGGTCCTGGGATAGAGTCCCGCATCGGGCTCTCTGCTCGGCAGGGAGCCCACTTCCTCCTCTGCCTGCCTCTTTGCCTACTTGTGATCTCTCTATCAAATACATAAATAAAATCTTTTAAAAATAATAAAAATATAAATAAATAAATAAAAGGTACTCAACAAATATTTATGAATGAACTCATCTAGTGCTAGAGTTACAGTGGATCCCATTATAGCATTCATTTCTCTTTTTCTTGAGTTTACCTCTATTACTGTGCTAATGTCTCTTCCCATATGATTTAATACATTTCACATGAAATTTATAATTTCATGTAATGTTTAACCAGAATCTAAACATTCTCCACTGTCTAAAAGCATAACTGACAGTTCCTTCCTCCTAGAAAGATGATACAAACATATCTGATGATGTATACAGAAGGAATAAGTAGAAAAGAAACATGGGAGAATACATTAATCATATTTAACTGAAGTTTGTAGGCAATCAGGAAATCTGAAAGCAGAAAATAAAGGCTTTGAATTCCTCTTAAATTTCATAGTTTAGGGGTGCCTGGGTGGCTCAGTGGGTTAAGCCTCTGCCTTCAGTTCAGGTCATGATCTCAGGGTCCTGGGATCGAGTCCCACATCGGGCTCTCTGCTCGGCAGGGAGCCTGCTTCCTCCTCTCTCTCTCTCTCTCTCTGCTTGCCTCTCTGACTACTTGTGATCTCTCTCTGTCAAATAAATAAAATCTTAAAAAAAGAAATTTAAAAAAAAAATTTCATAGTTTAGAGTAGCTACTTAATAACACATTTTTATTAAAAATACCACAAAGTATTCTCTAATAGTTGACTTGAAGATACATAAGCACATACAAACTTCTAATTTTAAATCAAGTAAGTACTAGGTATTTAATGTACAGCATGATGACTATAGTTAATAATACCGTATTGTATATTTACAAGTCGCTAGGAAAGTAGATCCTGAAAGTTCTCATATCAACAGGAAAAGTTTTTTTTGCCTAAGTATAGTAGTAGATATTAACCAGATTTGTTGGGACATTTTGCAATATACACAAATATTGAATCATTACATTGCAAACCTGAAACTAATATAGTTTTATATGTCAATGATATTTCAATAAAAAAGGACATATAAGCACCTTTCGAATTTTTACTTAACGTAGTATCACTTTATTTATGAAGCACATAGCACTCTTGATAAGCCCATGTTTTTTGTTTGTTTTTTTTTAAAGATTTTATTTATTTATTTGACAGAGATCACAAGTAGGCAGAGAGGAAGGCAGAGAGAGAGGAAGGGAAGCAGGCTCCCTGCCGGGCAGAGAGCCCATGTGGGGCTCGATCCCAGGACCCTGGGATCATGACCTCAGCCGAAGGCAGAGGCTTTAACCCACTGAGCCACACAGGCGCCCCTAAGCCCATGTTTTAAAAAGGCATTTCACAGGGGCATCCGGGCGTTGCAGTTGTCATGAGATCGAACCCCGCATTGGGTTCCCTGCTGAGTATGGAGTCTACTGGAGATTCTCTGGCCCTCTCCCTCTGCCCCTCCCACTGGTGAGCGAATGTCCTCTAACAAATAAATAAATCCTTAAAAAGGTGTTTCACATTAAGTTCTTTAACAGGTGAGAGGAAACTTTAGGGAAAGATTTCTAGACTGCCATAATCCAAAGAAGTATATTTTATAATTATAAAATATAAAACAAATCATCTACCATCACTCTTCCCCAACAATGTAAAGAACAATGTATTACATATTTTACATATATTATACCATAGAAAGAAAAAACAAGTCCATATGAATGGCAAAAAACATGAGCCTCATTAACATTTTTAACTGAGACATAAGACTGGCAAGTCATCAGAATTTTTAATACTTAAAAAGTATAATATAGTTTTTATTTACTGGCTGACAGATTTTTAAAAACATATTTTTCTGCCTTGCTTGTACGATATAGCAATTTAGCCAGCAAGCACTCTTAGGAAACAAACTAGTTAGGAGTATCAGCTCTTCCACTTATTGACAACCTCTTCCATTTATTAACAACCTCTCTGCCCATATTCTTCTTTCTATAAAAAAGATAAGACGGCCTAACTCATAGAGCTGTCATGAAAACTAAACTGGACTCATATAAATTGCTTAAAATACTGCCTCATAAATAATAAGAACAATACAAACTAGTGACTCCTATTATCATAGCAACTTAAAAGTACTCAAGCTAGGGCTCCTGGGTGGCTCAGTTGGTCAAGCGACTGCCTTCAGCTCAGGTCATGATCCTGAAACCCAAGACTGAGTCCTGCAACTGACTCCCTGCTCAGCAAAGGGTCAGCTTCTCCCTTTGACCCTCCCCCCTCTCTTGCTCTCTTTCTCTCACTCTCTCAAATATATAAAATCTTTTTTTAAAAAGCACACGTGCTATATAGTTTTCTTACAGGACATCTGTATCAAGTCTTATAACCTATAAAACAGTTAACTTCTACTTAAATAAAAAGAAACAAAACCCTAAAATAAAATTACTTTAAGTTAGTTTACCTGAGCAGTTTCTATTTTCAACTTGTCAATATTGAGGGTGTTCCTCTGTAATCCACTGGCAGCCAGTGACAGAAGCTGCTTCAGAGCTTTAATATCTTCTTGTACTTTAAGCATGGCTTTTGAAGACATTCTACTAATTTCTTCTTGTACCTGTTTCTGTTCCTTCACAAATTTCCTAAAAAGATACATAAAACTGAATTCTAAAAAAATACACCTTTGGTTTCCTATAGGAAAAAGTATATTTACTATAGGCTGGTCAGAGTACCAGTGTTTTTTAAAAAGGAAATATTAAAAATTCATCCACAGTTCACATGCTTTTTTCAGAATGAGAGTACAGAATTTTAATTCCCACTATTCTGCTTTGTTTATAAAAATATTAAAATTTTTACCCAAACCCAAGTTAAAATGTTTAAGAGGAAGAAGAGATGTTCCCCTTAAAATAGATTCTAACATTCTTCAGCATGATCTATCTAATTACATTTGACACACTTACTGGAGGTTTTCAACATCCTGGCAGATGACAGGAGGGAGATTTTCATCCTTCAGTGCTTTACTATCCCTAAGAAAAATGCCACAGATATATTAAAGCCATTGAGGTTCTAAAAAGCTGACAGCTGAGTTCCACTACATAAGTGTTAAAGGGGAGGAGGTAAAACAAATATTCCCCATTTATAGCTCTTATGGTTGATTTCAAATCTCTTTATAAAAAACTGTTGTTTCCTGACCCCTAAAATAGCTTTAACAATTCATCTGACAGGGAGATTTCTCTTCTAAAAGGACTGGCACCTATCATAAATACACAAAATGCATCTGACCAAATGTTTAAGAAAAAAATTAGAAAATACAAGAGATTAAATATTGAACTCAGTTCCCCTGGCTCAAAAACTCTATGACTGACCTTTTATTTCATTCAAAAATATTACAGCATTCATTAAAGAAAGTCTACAAACTTCTCATAATGAGATTCTCATTATATTTAACTTGATTTTTATAATTTCAATTTATTCTTCAACAAAATAAAACCTAGGGATAGACTAAGGGAATCATAAATATTTAATGAGAATAGGAATAGGTGAAATGTGGCATGCTGTAATGTAATTAGGAGTTAAAATTCAGTCACAGATCTGCTACTACTTCCTTGATAGAACCCGAAGCAAACCTCAGTCTCTTCCAGCTTTCTCATTTATGTAATAGGGCTAAAATACACAGAAGATATTTTGGAGGCATGAACTTGATCATTTATTTACAAATGTTTTATCTAATGTAATACAAATTAGGTGAGAAAATATAAGTGGTAGTAAAAATAGTGATCTTCAAACCTATATGATGTATATAGATAGAGGCTTTTCTCCCTCTTCATCATCGGAAAATAAACGGGACTGGTATAGTACTTTATATAGAAAAGGTATATATACGTATATATACGTAAAACTGAGCATAAAGTATTCCAGAAAGAATTGGTTAGAAACTTTCCTAAGGATTAAAAATTAAAGATCTGACCTTCCAAAATCTTTCCAGAGCATATGTTTATTATTTTATTTTAGACAAAAACTGATTCAAAGAATTTTTCTTCTAAATGTCTATATAGTTTCATTTACTTCCAATGAGACCACCTGCCTATAAATTAACAAATAAAATTCTTCAAATAAAATACTTTAATAGTCAAATTGTAAACTTACTCTGGTCTTGTTCCTGTTTTATCACCTAGAAAATTCAAGAAGCTTTATGTAAAAACAGGTCATTTAACAATGTATTCCAAATTCAAGTTTTAATTTAACACAAACTTAGGTATAAATAGAAACATCTAAGCATTTTACCGACAGACTCGTAGGCCTCATGTGAGGTTACTTGTCACAAACTCTAAACAAAATACTATGGGGACATGTTTGTATACACCTAAACAGATAGTTATGTAGCTGATTTGTAACTATTTCTTTCAAGGGCAAGATTCTTCCTCTTTAATCTTCTATGAAAAATATTCTTGCTTAGCACAGTTTACCTCCTGCAAGTTCTACTTGATGCTTTCTTAGGTTCTATCAGTTTTGAATACTAAAATATGTCAGACTACCTAGATGTCTCTAAATATTTTACAAAAGCAGCAATTTTTTAAGATGATGTTTTTAATGTGGGCAGATATATCAACAACTTTCTCATGAACACCTATTTAGTGGTTATCATTATTAGTGTATGTCTAAAAGTGGAAAAGTAAAAATGCTCCGTCAGCAAAATGCAGTGACTCACTTTCTGCTTTTCCAGAATTTATTTCACACTGCAAAATAAGACCTGCTTAATGAGGAAAATACAGGAACACAAAACTTCATCCCATCAGAGAACCTTAATGGTTCCTCTTTCAACCTGTTTTGGCACTTACACACACATTTTTAAACGGGATCGGGATGACCATAAGTTATGTTCACATATTTTCTCAGGATGTTGAAATTAAGTCTTTTTCATGTCACTTAACATGATTTTAAATAACCACAGAATACTGATGACATAGCTGTATCAGAACCTTTATGCCCAACCCTCTTCTTAACATATACGCATTTACTGTATGAACAATGCTGCTACAGTCAATGTCTTTATCTCCAAATACTTGTGCATGACTTTATTTGTATTCCAAAAAAAAGAGGAATTTATAGGTCAAAGATTACATCAAGGAAAACTGACGTATTATCAAACTGATCCTTTAAAACAACTGTTCCGATTTATCTTCCCACCTACTATGAATAAGTCATTTTTCCGTCACACCCTCAACAACAACGTACATTTTTCTAAAACAATCAAGGCCAGTACATAGGTGAGAAATGCCACTTCATTGTAATCTAAATTCATATTTCTGACAGTACTAAGTAAAACATTTCAAATATTAATTAGACAAGTCTGTTTCTCCTTTAGTGAATGGTCTATTCAGGCTATTTGAGGTGTATCTGAGGTATGTTTCTCACTGACTTCTAAGAGCTATTTCAACATTAAGCATATTAATTATCTCATACATATACTTTGTGTGTCTATTTCTAAAATGAGACCTTAATTTTAAGATACATCTCAATTTCAGATGTTAAATGTGAAAAAAAAAAAAGCATCTAAACATCAAGTATTTTACTTCCAAACTGTCATGTACCTTTTGCCTTTGTCCATAGGGTTTCTTTTGTTTACCTTTTTAATCTAACTACAATTTATTTTTCCTTACTTTGTATTTTGATATTTCTCTTTCATAGTTTAACATTTCTGAAATTGATATCCATGTTCTACAGATGCAAGCCTTTGACTGGATGACACACAATAAGATAAAGGAGGGATTTAAGTTTTTTCCCACAGACTTCAACTTTTTTATTCATCAACGTACTATTTTGCTCTCTCTTTGATATTCCATTTTTATTATATTTACAGAAGTTTATATATACACAAACCTGCGAATATAAAACTTAGGCCTGTTTCTGGTCTACCGTGGGCCCTGACTAGTCCACCTAGCTTGGCATCTGTAATACCTGTGGACTGCTGTCAAAGCTCACTGTCAGCACTCCACCTCTGTTCCTGCCCTCCTGCACATTATCTTCCACATGGCTGCCAGAATGCTCTTCTTCAAACATGTATCTCATGTCATATTATTCACATCAAAACCCTAGTGGGTCTCAACTGTTCTCCGTGTAATTAAAAAACTCTTTAAGATGACATACACGGCCCTTCCCTTTATGACATCTGGAATCTGATCTTCCCACGCTGCAGCTCGCTGGTTTTCCAGCAGTTCTTCAAAAGAGTAAAGATCATCCTTGTCTCTAGATCTTACTCCATGCTGCCCCAATTACAGAACACTGCTTCCTACCCCTCTTCATCTATCAAACCCAATACAGCAGGTCCAGGCTAACTGATGCAGCTGCTAGGGAAACAGAGAAATCCTTTAGATGAATAAAGAACCCCTGGACACGTATAGCAGGTTAAAAGGAACTGGATGTGGTATATCAGGTCATGTGCACTTATTCTACATACTCCTTTTGTTCAACTCTGAGGCACAACACAAGAGGAAGACAATGGGGGAAGGTGGATTGGCGCGGGGGGGCGGGGGCGCGAGGGAGATTAACTCCTTCTATTTCTCTTACTCCTTTGCCTCAATCAAGTCTTTCATGTGGAGCCTAAAAGCAATTACAATAAAGAGAGAACCAGTTTCATAATTAAAATCAAAGTAGTTCAAGGGTACCAGACTGCTTCAGCTGATTAAAAAAATAAGTTGCTGGGGACGCCTGGGTGGCTCAGTTGGTTAAGCAGCTGCCTTCGGCTCAGGTCATGATCTCAGCGTCCTGGGATCGAGTCCCATATCGGGCTCCTTGCTCGGCAGGGAGCCTGCTTCTCCCTCTGCCTCTGCCTGCCTCTCTGTCTGCCTGTGCTCGCTCTCTCTCCCTCTCTCTCTGACAAATAAATAAATAAAATCTTTAAAAAAAAAAAAAAAATAAGCTGCTCAAACATCTAAGATAATTTCTTCTAATTTTGATGCGGCTACAAAGAAAACTAAGTAAAAACAAGAGACAGACCCCTATGTTTAAAAATCAATTTTTGGGGTACCTGAGTGGCTCAGATGTTAAGCATCTGCCTTCAGCTCAGGTCATGATCCAGGGTCCTGGGATCAAGCCCCGCATCAGGCTCCTGGCTCACCAGAAAGCCTGCTTCTCCCTCTCCCACTCCCCACTTGTATTGCCTCTCTAGCTGTCTCTTCTTCTCTGTCAAATAAAATTTAAAAAAAAAAAAAAAAAGGTAAAATAAAATAAAAATCAATTTTCATTCAAAGTTATCCTAAATTTTCTAAGTTTAAAAGGATTTGAGGATAGCCAGCTTTTAAAACAGTACTTCACCCTAGAATAGTACGTCTACATAATAAAAACCACATCCAAATAAAAAATTCTTACACAGATATATGGACAACTTCATCTGTTACTCATTCTAAGTTCTTCAGAGGATTCAATGCAATACATGAAACATGCTTTCATCAGAGGCAGAAGAGACATTGCAAGGCAAAACAAAAAATCATGCACAGGGAATCAATAAAACTAAAATATCTTTCAAAATGAATCTGGATTGGTAATTTTTTAAAAAGAATATTCAGCATTGCAAGAGCAGAGTGAGAACGGCATTTTCATACTTGCTGGTGGGTAATAAATTGGTAAACTCTTTCTAGAAAGTAATTTTACAATATTTACCAAGAGTCTCCAAAACTCTCCCCCTCTTTAAGCCAGTGATTCAGTTTCTAGGTATTTGTCTTTAAGAAATAATCAAAAATATGAATGAAAATTTATAAGAAAAACAAACACATAGAGAGCATTTACTATGTGCCTGGCTCTACTGAAGTCTTCAAAACTGTAATCCTCGGACCAACAACGTCAAGTAGTTACTGTTCTTTTCCCCCACTTTACAGATAAAGAAACTAAAGCACAGAGGGATAAATAACTTGAACAAGGTCACAGAGCTTATCAACAGTTGAGGGGATTTGAAGCCAGATTTCAGCTCAAGTCTATCCCCTTAAGCCATAATACCACATTGCCTCTCCCCATAAAGATGCTCAATATGTTGATACTTCCTAGAATATACGAACTGAATACAAACACTAATAATGGAATGATGGCTGATTAATGATGTATCGATTCATAGAGCTGATTTAAGCAGCAATAAAACACTCCTAAAGAATTACTGAACTGACAAATATTGGTGATATAACATATGAGAAAGAACAGGTTACAAAGCAATACAGTTGACCTTTGAACAATGCAGGGATTAAGGGTCCTAAACACCCAGGCAGTTGAAAATCTGTACATCATTGGACACCCCCAAATCTTTAGGAATAGCTTCCTGCTGACCAGAATGTTTACTGACAATATAAAGTCTATTAACACACACTTTGTATGTTATATATACTACATACTGCATTCTTACAATAAAATAAGAGAGAGAAAAGAAAATACTAAGAAAATCATAAGGAAAACACATTTACAGTACTCCACTTTTACTGGAAAAAATCCACATATAAGTGGACCTAAACAGTTCAAAGCATGTTGTTCAGGTATCAACTTATATACCATATATGTGTTCATGATCCCAACTTAAGAACATATATTAATACACACACTGATAGCTACATAACCATATGCAGAAACAAAACTCAGTTTTCTATGAAATTAAAATCTTAAATACATAATACACAAAAATTTGTGAGATATAAAGTAAATTTAAAAGTAAAAACTTTACTACTGAACATATAACTAAAAATCTTACTGACATACAAATTTAAGTTACTGTTAGAACAGAATATTACTTACTCTTTTTATCTGAAGAGGTACTAAAATCTATACCACCAAGACCTTCATTGCCTGCAGCTGAAGTAGCTGCTGTGGTTCCCAAAGTCAAGCCTAAAGCATTCTGTCCAAGTCCTACAAATAAACCAAATATAATTTACAAAGTCTTTACAATGACTTTCCCTCAATGGACAAAATTCTCAAATGCTTTCAAGCTGATCGGAATAAGTCTAAAGCTGGGATTTAATGGGTGTATGTAGTCTGGATACTATAATTTTAACTTCTTTACTTTTTAGGTAGTTTTCTAAAGTGTAGACACACAATGTCCATTAGTGTACAACAGTGACTTGAAAAGTCTATACATGCTATGTTCACCACAAGTGTCACTACCCTAATGTCACCGTACAACCTTATTACAATACCACTGATTATATCCATCCCTGTGACTTATTCCACAACTGGAAGGCTGTACCAATTCCCCCTCACCCATTTTGCTGTCCTCCCCACCCTTTCGGGCAACCATCAGTTCTCTGTATTTATGGGTCTATTAATTTTTCTTTACTAAAAAGGTCAGAGTTTATCTGTTAATTCAATAAATGTGAACATACTACTTGTTTTTTGTAAATCCTCCTGAAAAAGCAGTTTTAGTTTGTATATTTCCAGGTGAATACTTCTTGTCTTCTAGTCATGCTTTGGAACTGGATACTTTTAAAATAATCAAGTATTGGATGTGTTAATTAACTTGATGGGCACTTACAATGTGCAGGTATATAGGAAATCACTATGCTCTACACTTTAAATCTTTTACAATTTTACTTCTCAATTATACCTCAGGAAAGCTGGTAACAGATAAATAAATTACGTAAATAAAATAATCTAGTAATGATTTATAAGATTTCAGTATACCATAAAGCAAATAGTTTCATTATTCATGAAATGTAAAGAACTGAGAGTTAGAAGCTTTACAGTTCAAACATCAAATTTCATACTCCCAAGCTTCTTCAAAAAAAATTTAATGAAAGAAATAGACTTCATTTATTTAAATCCTACCTCACTGACAAAAGGAATTGAAGGGGCTAAACTACAGTTAATCTTAAGTCATGAATGTATGCTTGTAAATCAAGTAGCAAAATTTAAAGACCACGCATTTGTAAATCATCTAAGTCCATGCATTACCCAGCTCACATAACTGTGGTTCTTTTTGGACAGATGCTATTTACTTGAAACAGAGGAAACAGTAGATGTACTGAATAAAAGCAAGGGATATATGAAGACTGGATTTAAATACTGACAATGTGTGAAAAAAAAAATACAGCTAAATAAATGTCCATTAAAAAATAAAAACCAGGGGTATCTTTAGTTAGCACAACCATAAATCAAGCACTGACGTGTGTCTAGAGCCTAATAAAAATTGTAGCAAGCCTCAAAACTCATTAGCAAGAAACAAAAACAATCCTCCACATCCCCTTTCTGTTATTTTTGTGTTTTGCTCTCATAGGACTCTTTAGGGGAGATGTTTAAATACTTATCCTACAAAGAAATGTAAGTTATAGTCATCCAGTGATTTAGTTATTAGGAGATATTTTGAATACCTACAAGGTAAGACTACAGTGACAAAGACAAGTATCTGAAAGATAATGCAAACCTGAATGCTACAAATTTTTACAGATTATCTTCACCAACTCCTTTTTCCCCTTCCACTGACCCAGAGTGGAAGTTTCTTCATTAAATTTAGTACCTGAACAGAGGACATGAAAGACCTGCTTAATAGAAAACACTAGGTCATACTCCATCATCTCTCCCACATGACCAAGTATTAGACACCTATGAGGTGTGGAGTAAAACTTCTGAAATTAAATAGCCATTATACATGAACATATGTATTACGGGAAATGCTATGATTTTAACATATTTCAATGCCAAAAAATGTGTTTTTCCTAACTCATAAATTGTTAAAGAGAAATTCTTGATATTATATTGCTATGTGAGATAATTATACAATGTTTTCAAATCAGAGGAAAGTTCTTCTCACTCCAACATGGTATTCTATTATATTATATATAGTATCGTGTTTCTTCTATTATTCATTCCCAATACTCAAAACATCGACAGAATCCTTAACATGAAGCTAATTTGAAAATAAGAAAGAAATGAAAAATCAATCCAAGATGGAAAATATTAAGGATTCTGTGCCATTGAATTGATACTTTAGTATTTTGCTTGACTGTAGTAAATTTAATACTTGTGTTCTAAAACCTTTTCTTCGAAGCACACCAATACCCTTTCCTGATGCCTGTAATGGAAAGCCATTCTTAAAACCAGGGCTTGAAAGGTCAAGTTGTTTTACAATGAACTTAGATACGAAATGATCCAAGACTCTACAACTGCCATTTATTGATAAATTTCTCTAGAGTAGTTTATAGGCTCCTTAAACAGGCCCTTCTTTGTTTCCTTTATATAGTAAGTCACTGAGAACCGGAAAAATTTTTTTCTACAATATGGCTAAGATGTCCAATTATGCATAAAAACCATTATTTTATACTTTAGTTTTCATACTAAAGAAAAACATTCAGGTTAAAGAGACAAAGTGGTCTGTTCAAAAGGTCAAAATACAGATAAAGTAAATTTAAATATAAATATTTACTATTTTGGAAAATGAATACCATTAATTACCTGATGTGGCTGTATTTGAACTCTGGAAAAGTGAACCTCCTAAACCAGCTAAGGCTCCCCCTAAGGAAAGGCTTGTTGATGGGGTAGTAGTTGTAGCTGTTGTTCCGCCCAAATTATTTAGGGAAAATCCTGTAGAGGCTATAAAAAGTAAAACTGTAAGGCTTCAAAAGGAAACATCATTTCTAAGAACACTGGAGAAAATACAAAACATACCCACCCACCACCAAAAAAAGACAGCCCTCACGTCCATGACAAAATTGACTCTAGTTTTTCCTAAAAAACTACTTGCTAATGATAAAATTACATATACTTAAGAATAAAGAGAAATAAGACCGTAAGGCAAACGCTAGTGACACAAATAAGAGTTCTAGGTAACACTAGAATGGTATAAGGTAACTGATTCCAGAGAATAATAAAGAGTTTTCAATCCAGGACGCCAAATTCGCCTTCAAAATGGAATGAATCCTAAGGCAGGCAAGGCTTATGCAAATTCTTTATCCTTTCTTGTCACCAATATGCTCCTTGAAAACAAAGTGAATATTAATAGTTTTACATTTTACCTCTCACCCTGTCCCTGCTTTGCTCTGTAAACAGAGATCAACTTCCAGGACGGCCCCTGCTGCTTTAAAGCCAATGATGATCTTTGTAGGATCCTAATTGCTGAGTGATTAAAATAAAAACTTTGCAAAACTGAAGTTATCTTTAATAAGGTGGATACCTGTACTCACTAGCCAAAAACAAAACAAAATTCAACCACAAAACGTGACTTTTTCCATTCTGCCTCACCTGCTGGAGTTGACGTCAGAGAAGACGAAAGAGTGAGACCACTCGCTGAGGTAGAAGGAATAGGGAGAGCAAACGGTGTGGCAGATGCGGCAGGTTTACTGAATCCTAAACTGAAACCTGTGGTAGACGCAGATGTAGTAGCTGGCGTTCCTGTGTCAAACAAACAAACAAATCCTATTTTACCAGAACTGTATATGGATTACACCGGTTTCAGTCAGGATCCCTAAAAGTTCATGATCCTACTTTTGTAGCTAGAAGGATACGTGGGTAGGTATGAAAAAGGAAAATATAGAAGTTGGAACCAAATCATAGTGAATAGTTAAAAGTGGATGCTATGATCTTAGGAAAAGCAAGAAAAAGTCCCATCAGTGTGGTAATATTGAAATCCAATTTTAGTTCTACCCGTGGATTTACCTAAAACAGCACTTACCCTTCCTTTGCTCTATACTCAACAGAAAAATATTCCTCCCCTCCAAGGCTATTTAAACCACGATTCTCTATTGTTTCCTCTTCCTTTACTTCTGTCAACTCTGGCTACTCCTTCCAGTCGGCTTTTGTCCATCTCCCTCCTCTGTTCAGTTCTTAAATGATACTGCCTATGGCTCCAGGCCTGCTCCCATACTTCCCAACTACAGAATCTCAGCTAGGGCAACACGGGTCTAAATCTACACCTACCAGAGTCTCCACTGGTTAGTTCTACCAGGATGTCCCTTAACTTTGCACCTCTATGCCTCCCTACACAAAACATTTCCTAAACCCCCTGCCATGGTCCACTCAGTTGCTCAAGCCAGAAACCATAATCACCCCTGACATCCCTTCTCTCTCCTGCATTCTACTAGCCATGAATCCTGCTGATTCTACTGCAGAAATAGCTCTGGATTACAAGCATCTTCAAAACCCTTAGCTCAGGTCATCTTCCTCTCAAGAACAATTATAACCTCTTAATTTGTTTCTGTGCTATCAGCCCCTCTAAACATTAATCTATTCTTGGAATTATTTCAGTTGCTTGAAAAAGAAGAAGAAACAACACCAACATAAAATAGAAAATAATACCCTGGTGATTCTCTCTGACTGAAGGCTCTTATGAGCTCTATACTATCTCTACCTTAGAGTCAAAAGGCGTGGCACACAGCCACCTTTCCTATCTTCTTCCAATCTGCTCTTCACACCCCCTCTCTCCCTACCATTCCCACTTCTGAATCCTAAATTCTAACCAAGTACTTTTCCTACTTCCCTGAATCCCCTTATGACTGGGCTGTTGCACGTCTCCATCAGGAATGATGGTTCCTGCCCCCAAAATACACTTCTACTCTTATCTTCCTCTACTTCCCTTGGTGCCTTTCATACATGTTAGAGCACTTCTCAGGTCATACAAGAACATGTTACTATACCTGCCAGTCACCTTCACCTCATCACCCACTGAATGCCTTACTCATACTCATGCTCATGCTCTTGACATCATTAGCACCACCTGTACCACCAGTAGCATCACCACACCAACAGCTAATACGAAATGTTCAAAGCATTATGTATACCCAAGGCCACGGAGTTAGGAAGTAGTAGCTGCTCAAAACTATTAAATGAGGAAATACATAATGACCTGCATTTTGGCTTTCCCTAAAGGCACTGAGAGAAGCAGCTGCCAGAAATTAAACTTCTGGATTGCCCTTATCACAACCAGAAATTCCTGCCAGAGTCCAGTGCTTTGAAATCCTGTATGGGTTCTAAAATCTCAGAAAAGAAGAGATCCAACTGCTTGCCCCGAAGGCAATCCTGTCCAAAACTCTGGTAGTGAACAGATGGGTTACACTTTCTGCTGGTAACAGGTGAGTAGCATCCAAATGAACAAAGTCCACCAATCTTTAGTTTACTTCAAATGTTAATTAAATTAATACATTTAACTTTAACTGAGTTTCCTCACTGTCCTTTCATTCATTCATTTCCTTTGACATTATTAACTGTCATCCTACTTACTCACATTCCCTTTGGCATATCGCTACAGAGAACCATAGCGTTTTTGAGTTGGAAAGAAATCCAAAAACTTTTCAGTCCTACCCTTGTTTTACAGATAAGAAAAGCTGCCAGATACTACATGACTACCTAAGACCTCACAATGATTTGGAGGTACAATCAGGGCTTAATTCTAAGACTTCTGGTCTATAGTTTGTTGCTTTTTTTTTTTTTTTTCCACTAAAAGGGTTCAAATGACTATAAAAATACAATGTAACATAAACCTCCAGAGAAAAAAACCATTTCTGTATTTAAAGGTTTTTTTCTGAATTTTTTTAAAAACTCCAGTACTGAAAGGCTGTATAATGAGTCAGTGTCTGCGATCTGTATTAGGTTCTTTACATGCTTCCTTCTATACCCCAGCTCTGTGAGAAAATAAGAAAGAGAAGAGAAGAAAACCACAGATCTGGGATCTTTCCTCAAAAATTCTTACCCAGAGTTAATCCTGTAGTTATAGTTGTTGCTATTCCTGGGGACAAAAAGAGAAATAAAATTTAATCATCAATGGCAGATGACATTTTGGGGGGTTTATTACAAGGGCAAGACTTAGAGTCATCCTCAGGATATGATAAACAACAACCAGTATCTTCTACCATAACCATTAATAGAAACGTTCTTCCTATAGCACTGGTTTTCATATTACAGGCTATATATAATTATATAGGGAATAAGATTTATAAATGCAAACAACTACTGCTTATAACAACATTAGGGAAGGAGAAAAAAAGCTACTCTAAGCAAACACTGGCACACAAAGTCATTTCAGGGAGCTCACTGGAGGCTCCCGCATTCCCGCAGTTCTTACATTTTCTATGTGTGGCTGTGAAAAGTTGCAATCAAAGCTGGAATGTCAATGCATAGAGTGGTAACAGAGACCAAGAGGCCCGGAGGGTACAGAATAAGGAGTATCTAAAGAAATAAGCTTCTTAAATGGCAGCACTACTGAAACATATTTTTAATAACCAAATAACTTTAAGTATTAAAAATCCGATTTTTATTATCGAAATGTCTACCAGAAACCTTGACCTCTTGCCCTTTTCCCATCGAAACAACTATTTTAATAATATAAAAACTTAAACGTCTCTTAGGAGGTAAATTATAATGTTATAGCAAGAAAGGATGCTGACTGCCCCACATATGCTAAATTAAATTAACGTCCAAATTGGTAAACTTGACTTCTCTTTACTAAGGTGAAGCACTGCATTATATACTCTAATGTAAAAATTAAATTAATTCTTTATATTTCAAGAGGTATATCTTCTTTGTGTCAAGTATACCAAAAAAGAAGTTATTTTGAAAAGAGATCTTGGGATGCCTGCGTGGCTCAGTTGGTTAAGCGGCTGCCTTCAGCTCAGATCATGATCCCAGGGTCCTGGGATCAAGTTCTGCAATGGGCTCCTTGCTCGGTGAGAAGCCTGCCTCTCCCTTTGCCCCCTGCTCCCCCTGCTTATTCTCGCTCTCTATGATGAATAAATAAAATCATTCTTTAAAAAATCTCATTTCTTTAAATTTGTTTCTCTTCTTTTTTTAAGATTTATTTTTTGAGAAAGAGCGTGGGGGAGAGGGGTGCAGTATGCAACAGGAGGATAGGGAAAGAGAGAGAATCTCAAGCAGACTCCCCAAGGAGCTTCAAGCCCAAAGAAGGTCTCATTCTGCAAGCATGAGATCATGACCCGAGTGGAAATCAAGAGTTAGACCCTTAACCAACTGAGCCACCCAAGAACCCCTAAATGTGTGTTTTCCTTTACACTAGAATAGATCATAACCAATGTTAGGCCTATCACTGGCCCTTAATTCCACATCCCTATATATTTTTTCATCTTAATATCTACCAATTTTTAGGTTTGACACCAATGACAATCCCTAGAGGGAAGAGATATAAACCAGAACCATAAAAAGAATATCCCATACCTACTCCCTGAAATGTGACAATCCTCCTTACCTGTATTTGTTCCTCCCAGAGTGAACCCAGTGGTAGGTTTCGATCCAAAGAGCCCGGTTCCAAAACCACCTGAAGGAGCAGATGTTGTTGCAGGAGTTGCAGTGCTTCCAAGAGTTCCAAAAGTGAGCCCCACTGAAGGGTTGCTTATTTATAAAAAACACAAAATAAAGTCTACTAGAGCCAGTATTTCCTTAAGAAAAATAAAAATTAACTCTTCAAGGTTAAACACCTTCTTTCTTTTCACATATTCAATATATTGCCATAGAATACAAAAAGAACTAACAATTTATTTTTAACCAACCCAATTCAAATATTCTCCTGTTCTCTTTAAAAATAAGTCACATACAAAAGATTTCAGATCCCAGGAAATCATAAACAGTATCACATATTCTCCTTTTCTAAGTTTTATTGACAGTTAGCATATTTTAAAATGGCCACAGAGAAATCCTATGAATGTGGATCTTTTTCCTCTTGAATGACTCACGTATAGTTCACATTTCTAAATACATTTGTTCTTTCCCAACTACTAAATAAAGAAAAATAAAACATACTCAGAAAAGTTATTTTAAGTGATCTTTGCCACCCCTCTGTTGCTTTATCACCATATTCATGGATTTAGGCAGGGACAGGGGGATACAGTTACTTTTCTTGTCACCAAAACAGCATCAAGAACTGGGGTAGGGGTGAGAAGAGGAAAAGGACTAAACATAACCTGGCAAGAGTAAAATACAAAGTAAAATTACCCTCTATCCACATTATGTGTTCATAAGCAGAAATTCTCTTCAGAGTTTCTGAAAGCTTAAAAAGAACAGCTGGTTTTTGGGTAAATTGGAAGGGGAGATGAACCATGAGAGACTATGGACTCTGAAAAACAGTCTGAGGGGTTTGAAGTGGCGGGGGGGTGGGAGGTTGGGGTACCAGGTGGTGGGTATTATAGAGGGCACAGCTTGCATGGAGCACTGGGTGTGGTGAAAAAATAATGAATACTGTTTTTCTGAAAATAAATAAATTGGAAAAAAAAAAAAAAAGACTGAATGTAGAAGCAGCTATTAGAATTGAGATATCTTGTATGAAGCCAGACATTTAAAAGATTCACAAAGACATTTTAAAATACCCACTCTTTTGATAATTATTTTTGTTTTGGTAGAGAAAATGCTTTTTAATAAAAGTTGGTATTTCACATAAAAAAAAAAAAAAAAAGAACAGCTGGTAATAGCAAGTGATGTGAACAAAGTTCACAACTTTCAACTGTTCTTATCAAAACTCAGGGGCTCATATTTGCTATCTATAGTGGGAGAACAAATTATTAAAATAAACAAAATGTCTTGACAACCTGACACTCCAAAAAATTGTACAGGAGAGTTAAAAGAGATTATAACACATAACATAATGGGCGCTCCCATTCATCCTATATAGGGATCTTTATTCTGTCTTGCCTGCCCTTCCAAACAGACATAATCACAAGAGAAGTCAAGGTCAGTTTTAAGAAGCTTACGTCTGGGACACTGCAATTTAAGGAGGTAGCGGTGTTATGGCTGGGTTCCAGTACCAGCTCTCCAGCGTCCTGGGACTTGTGTGACATAACTTAGCCTTCCTGATCCTCTGTTTCCTCATATGCCAAATGTTAATAACTGTGCCCACTTAACAGATATTTTGCAAAAGATTAAGAGATTATGCATGGTGAATTAACTTCACTTAATAAATGTTATTACTGTCATCATTAGGAACTTAATAAATTCAACTAAACACATTTTATACAATGTATTACACCAGCCAATCACTGTGAGGGGAACAGAACTTGAAACCAGTCATCAACACTGCGTAGGGGGGAAAAAAAAAAAGGAACGGGCCCTGTGTCTTAGTTTATCATAGATTTTAAAATGATCTCTAGGAACATAGGTATGGGAAGTACAGAAGGTTGGCAAAACAGGGTTGCAAGGTCTCACCAACAAAGCACAAAACTTTGAACACTTAATCAACTGAACTAAAAAGGTATTTTAATAAATGTTACTGGCAAAGTTTGAAGACCTCAAATTAAGGAAATGGTACTTGTGCTCTCCTCCCTCCCAAATAATTCAGTGATCCCATTTGGTTTTACGGCTATTCCATAAATATATAAAGATGCACAATGAAATTATGTATTTTTATTTTTTCTGAAATTATGTATTTTTAGACAAAATATTTAAAATTTCTTGACAACTTAAGATAACTGAAGACACAAGGCACTGTTTCATAATTAAATGTGAATACATTACCGAAGAAGTACATCAAAGTGGTATCTTCTTACTCAAGAAAGCAAAAAAGAAATTTCTCTGCAGGAGAGAAATTTATTTAAAAGCTACCCCAAACAGGACCAAGTTTTGCCTCAACCCACTATTATCTGCCAATGGCTCATCAGAATGTGTTACAGTTGACTCCAACGGGTCAGGAATATTGTTTTAACTTCTCCAGCATGCCCTAATGTGGACTTAGAAAGTAACATTTAGGGAGCACTTACCAAGTGCCAGATATGACGTTAAGTACTTTACTCATCGGCAACTCTGTTCCAGATGTGGGAAATGATTTTAAGTACTTTACTCATCAGCAACTCTGTTCCCAATGTGGGAACTGAGGCCAGAGAGTAACTTCCCTAAAATGATTTACCTAAAGAGACCAAATCGGGACGCCTGGGTGGCTCAGTGGGTTAAAGCCTCTGCCTTCTGCTCAGGTCGTGATCCCAGGGTACTGGGATGGAGTCCTGCATCTGGCTCTCTGCTCAGCAGGGAGCCTGCTTCCTCCTCTCTCTCTGCCTGCCTCTCTGCCTACCTGTCATCTCTGTCTGTCAAATAAATAAATAAAAATCTTTAAAAAAAAAAAAAAAGGAGAGACCAAATCATCAGATGGCACTAGGGGAAGTCAGGTCTCCAAACCAGTACTCCACCAGACAAATGTTAAGACAGTATTTCCCTTTCATTCATTTATCCAAGCCCTTCTAAAGTTTCTTTCTTTCTTTCCTTCTTTTTTTAAGTAATCTCTCCACCCAGTGTGGGGCTTTCACCATCCCGAGATCAAGAGTCATGCTGTTCTGAGTGAACCAACCAAGGGCCCTTTATCTAGGCCCTTCTAAAGACTGTGCCCATGTTTCTAGCTGATCACTGTAATTCTTTTACTCAGTAATTCAACAAATATTTATTAAAGCCCTCTTCATGTGCCAGGAACTGTCACAGGGACAGAGGATGGAGTGGTAAACTTAAGACTCAGATCCTGTCTTCAGGAAGTTTCTAATCAGTGAAAGAAAGGGATTAATCAAACATTCATTATTCAAAAAATGTGTAGAGCTCCACTGTCTACTGGGGATGAAAAAAGTATGAAAAGGTCTTCGCTTCGTGGAGCTTCCATTCTACTACTGGGATCAGAAAATAAGTCAACAAAAAATGCAATGAACTGATTACAACTGTGATAAGTGCTATGTTACAGGGTACGATAAAGATGGAAACCTCCTCTACACTGGCAGATCTAAAAAGTCCTCTCTGGAGATGCCAACATTTGAGTCCCAAAAGTAGACACTAGCTTCTCATAAGAGGAAGGAGGTGGGAGGGGAATTCTAATGAGAGGGAAATGCCCCCAAGCAGGAAAGGGTTTGGCCAAGCCTACCCAAGGAACTGAGAAGATGCCAAAGTTGATACAGCACTATTTTTCAAAATAAGATTAGGAGTCATCAGGAGTATAAAATCAACTTAGCAGATCATAACTGGCATCTTAAAAAATGAAATGGAAACAACAGAAAATATCAAAGTGCATCACATAAATTAAGGGGAAGTATCTTTCTTTGAAACTTTGTTTCAGTTATTTCTTTGCCTGTACCTGACATGAAATAATTCCTTTCCCAGTAAGTCTGTATTACTGAATTGGAACAAACTGAAATGAGGAGATGGGCTCGGGATGAATCTGGGTTCCAGATTATTTGCTTGTGGATCATGGTAAGATTTATTTTTACTTCATTCCAAGGATAATAAAAAATCATTAAAGTCAGGCAATGGGAATTTTAAAAATGACTCTGACTATACCTTGTTAAAAAAGATTGACATCAAAGTATATTTTTGAAACAGCAACTGCGATCCATTGAACTAATCTAAGCAGGGGATGATAGGAATAGTTTTCACCAAATAAGAGAAGGGTTAC
Organism: Neogale vison; assembly: GCF_020171115.1. Lineage (NCBI taxonomy): Eukaryota > Metazoa > Chordata > Mammalia > Carnivora > Mustelidae > Neogale > Neogale vison. Next base: position 88,116,942 of record NC_058095.1, on the reverse strand, counting down.
TGGTTGAAAACCTGGAAGAAAGAGCCAGTACCCTTATTTATTTCACCATCTAAAACAGAGTCCATTATATGGGACTGTGTTCGATAAATATTTGTTCCATGAATGACAAGAGCTTGCAACAGGGCAGTGGCACTGGAAGTGAAGCAAATGGAAACTAGGTAATTAAAATTAGCAGGCCTTGCTGATTAAGGGTGCAGAGAGAAAAGGAGGTATTAAGGGAAATTCCCAGACTTTTTCCTTGACTATGTAGTCTGTACCTCCCCCCTCTTTTTGGTAAATTATATATATATATATATATTTTTAAAGATTTTATTTATTATTTGACAGAGAGAGAGCGCTCTCAAGTAGGCAAAGAAGCAGGGTGAGGGGGGGTAGGCCCCTTGCGAAGCAGAGAGCCCCATGCGGAGCTCAACCCCAGGATCCTGGGATCATGACCTGAGCTGAAGGCAGAGGCTTAACCCACTGAGCCACGCAGGCGCCCCTGTACCTCCCCTTTTTAATATAAGGAAGATACGTTTGGCTTTTTCCTCTACAATGACATCCCTCAAGCTTCAGGAGATACCTTGTAACATTTTCTATGCACACTTCTTGATGTAATGATCTCCTCCCCTTTTACCTTAGAAGACTGAGTTCTAAAAATGAAATCTCTCACCATGAAAATGACCTTTGACTATTATTAATGTCTCTTTCTAAACCTCTGGTGGCTGTATTTCGTCATCGCCTGAAGCGGTGGTTTAGCAGGTTGTACAAAAACGATAAATATGCTACCTACATTTTTCAGTGTAACTAGAAGACAATGTGAGTCATTCCACCATAACACTCACGTATACTAATACGCACACTGCTCAAAATGACCACCAAGAAATTCTGCAACACGTATTTAAAACAAAAAACTACAGTAACAAAGGACAGGGTTCCATGAGGTACCAAGAGGTGAGCTCGTTTAAAATACCACGAATCATTAAAGCAGTGGAATGTCCAAAACCGTGTATATCCTGAAATGAATTCTGAATTACCAGCGATAAAACTCTAATTGTCTCCCTTAAAATTTTTCTATTGTCTTTTTCTGAAACCCCAGAATGACCCACAATGTCGTTCATTCGTTCTGTGCCTCAGACTGCCGCACTGCGAGGGCTCAGTGTGAAATCCCAGGCCCTTCCTCCCAGCCAGACCCCACTGGACAGAGACACTGGGTGAACCATTGTGGATTCTGGGGACCTCACAACCCTATGAGCATCCTCCCGACCAGGCCCCCAAACGGCAGGACTATGAGGCTGGCGCTGCGCAAGTCTGTCTTTCTTTTTCCCAGACCCACTAGAAAGGAACCCAGCCGAAGGGAGAGGGACGGGCCCACCCACGGGAGTCTCACGGAGAGGACCCGGGCGGGGAAGGCGCAGAAGCGCAGTTACCTAGATGCCCCGGTCCCGAAGGAGAAACCGCCGCCTGCGCCGGTCCCGCCGGGGGCTACGGTGGTGGAGCCCAGCGTGCCGGTCCCGAAGGAGAACCCCGTGGACATGGTTGGCGGGGCTCAGCGCCGAAAGGAAGCTGCAGGGGTTCTGGACGTTCCTCGCTCCTCAAAGCCAAGGCGGGCCAGGCAGCATCGCTCTTGCCCAGCCGCGACCTGGCGGGAACTTCAAGCCCTAGAGGCTGAAAAGACAAGGCCGGGGTGGGTGGGGCTACCACCCGAGAGCAGGTTCCGGCTCCCGCCGCGCGCACGTAAGCCCCCGGGAGCGAGCCCGCCGCGCAAGGCACCCTGGGACGGGGGTGGGTGGGTGGAACACGCCCGCGCAGGGCATTCTGGGATGGGGTGGGCTGCGCGGGGTGAGACTCCGGTCCTCTTAAAGGGTAGGCGCCTGGCGTTAAACAGCAAAACCGTTTCCTTTAGTTCTGTATTTGCATATGTGTTGACGTAATCTGCACTTCATGGCTGTTGAATATTATTGCTTATGTCTTTCCTTACTGCTAAAAGGATGCGTGGAATCCCAACGTGGGGAGGGCCCCATTGAGCAGTCCAAACCCTGTTAGAGAAAAAGAGGCGCGCTCAGTCGTCGGTAGGCTGCCGTCCCTTCTCGGAGAAGGACGGGTAGCTTGTCTTTCCCTGACAGTTCGGAAACGAACTGTTAGCAATTCATTCATCCGCTCCACAGCTTTTGGAGCCCGCTAAGCTCAGTCATTGCGAGTTGCCACCCACGAAGCTCAGAGAGCGTCCTTTGGTAGGGGGGTGGCCGATCCCGTTGGTGGCGCTGAGCAAAACCCCTGGACGTCAAACGATGTAGTCAAGTCCACGAAGTTTTTGCAGCGTATCCTGCTGGGTAGGAGTCTGGGTCTCCGGGCCCATCGCGGCGATGGCTGCCTTCTGGCTTTCGATTTTGCATTGCTCTAAGGCCTCCTTGCTACCTACCAGAGGAACTACCAAGTGGAAGGGCTAAGTACAGAAACAAGCACAATATAGTGAGGAATTTAAGAGTTCCAAGAGCAACCCCTAAACATAAGGAAAATGTAGATTTAAGGAAGAGATCCCCTCTTGTAGAAGCATCAGGAGAAGCTTCATGTCTGGTGCATTTGAGATGCTGTTATCGTAATGTGGGTCTTTATTCAAAGATTGTTACATTACTCCTGCAAATGGTTTTCCTACTTGTGATTTCTTCCAGTAAAATTCATCCCATAAGCAACCACCAGATTTGCTCTCCTAAAACACAATTCTCACCGCTGCACTGCCTTGATGAAACACCCAGTGGCCCTTTAGGCTAGCATTCGTCCTCCATAAGACATATCTAAGCGCAGGCCTCACAATTCCTCTTAATGCAGCACTTTCTCTAGTGTTGAGGTTGGGCATTGCTGCCTCCTGTGGACTGAATCCTGTCCCTCTAAAATTCACCTGTTAAAGCCTTAACCTCCAACGTGATGGTGTTTAAAATAGGGCCTGTGGAAGGTATTAGGCTTAGATGAGGTCACGAGGGTGGGGCCCTCATGATGGGATTAATTCCCTCATAAGAAGAAACATTAGAGACCTCTATTTCTCCATTTCTTGAGGATACAGCTAAAAGGCAGCCTTCTTAGGCAAGAGGAGAGCTGATGGGCACCTTGATCTTGAACTTCTCAGCCTCCAAAACTGAGAGAAATTTCGATTGCCACCCAGACTGTAGTATTTTGTTATGGTAGCCTGAGCACTTACACATTACATCTGTGTGTGTTTAATTAAAAAACCTAAATAGCATTTTAGATATTATGGACATCACCATAAGAATAATTAAAAAGTGATGTGTTTGAACTGTAATTTAAAGAAAAATTTCATAGTGACTGAACAGGAGGAGGAAAAAATGAAATATCGAGGGTTTTAGAGCTTCAGTGATCTGGAAAAATACTATTATCAATGATAACTTGTAAGATGGTTAATAAGAGGACTATGAGGAAAAAATGTAGGGTATTTTGACTGAAAAAAAAAGATCCAGATGATTTTTGGAGGAAGATAGAATGTGGCTCCCCACATCTTTTAATTCCATTGTGCATTCTTTCCAAAACTTTTGAAGACTATCAACATAAAATTAGTAAGTTCAAAATGCTTGGCCTAGGAGTACCTGGGTGGCTCAGTCAGTTAAGTGTCTGCCTTCCACTCAGGTCACGATCCCAGGGTTCTGGGATGGAGCCCAGCACCAGCCTCCTTGCTCAGCAGGGAGCCTACTTCTCACTCTCCCTCTGCCTGCTGCTCCCCATGCTTGTGCTCTCTCTCACAATCTCTCTGTCAAATAAATAAATAAATAAATAAATAAAATCTTGTAAAAAAAATGCATGGCACATACAGTTTATATGTTGATTAATAAAACATATAAGGTTAGCTGGAAGGAAAGTGCATGTAAAAATGTAGTAGGAACTAATATATATTCATAATAAGGGAAACTGATGTGGGCCATATAGGAATTAACTTCTCAATCATTCTGTAAATCTTAAACAGTTTTAAATAAGTTCGTAAGGGGCACCTGGGTGGCTTAGTTGGTAGAGCATGAAACTCTTGATTCTCAGGGTTGTGAATTCAAGCCCATCTTGGGTGTGAACTCTACTTTTTAAAAGCTAAATAAATAAAATATGTTTATAAAAGAAAGTGAGGAATTTGAGTTAGATAAAAGTTTGAGTTTGGGGGGAGCCATTCAAATTGATAAAGTATTCCTTTAACTTTATAAAAGTTTTAGTATGGCATTTTTGTCTTGTATTTGGCAGAGTAGTTTAAATTATGCAGAAGTAACCCCTGAGCTGCCACAGAGAGGAGGGCTGCAGGGATGGAAAGCAGACTACTTAATGAACAGCAGTATTACAGTCTATAACATGGCTCTAGATACACCGAGTGTAAGACTGGACCTCAAAGACCTTTTCTCATATAACTTCTTCTCTTTGTCATTTAGCAAAAGGAAAACACTTTACCTCCTTTATTCTACAGAACTAGAACTCCAAAGAAAGCAGTTTCTATAAGCCAGTAATGTGTTTATTAAATGGAGAGCTTGATGTAAAATGTTCATGTAAATTTCATGCCTATTTAAGCCTAAAGTCTATCATCCAGGCAAAACCATGCAGCACAGGCATTTGGCTTAACTGTCCTTATATAGAATAACACATTCTATTCCAAAGGATGTTTTACATATTCCTCTTTGATATTGGGGGACCTGAATCCATATATCAATTCTATGGGATTTACCACTTTCTTTTTTTTTTTTTTTAAGATTTTTTATTTATTTATTTGACAGAGAGAGATTACAAGTGGGCAGAGAGGCAGGCAGAGAGAGAGAGGAGGAAGCAGTCTCCCTGCTATGCAGAGAGCCCGATGCGGGACTCGATCCCAGGAGCCTGAGATCATGACCTGAGCTGAAGGCAGAGGCTTTAACCCACTGAGCCACCCAGGCGCCCGAATTACCACTTTCCAAGGATGAAGCAAATGATTCAGATTCTAAATTATGTAACAAACCACATTCCTTCCCTTTCTTTTTTTTTTATTATGTGAATCATGCTAAGAAAACCATCTTCTGCAGAGTTACTGGCTGTATGGTGATGTTGCTAATGTCAGAATCAAACTGAATTATCCAAAAGGCAATAGCATTGTAAAAAAAAATTTAATTTCAACTTGCATGAAAATGGCTAAAGAAGCTTGTTTCTGTAGTATGCTCAGCTCAGGATAATTCTGAGAAGCATCATTTGAGAAGTTCTAACATAGAAAAGAAGCTGGAGGGACGCCTGGGTGGCTCAGTTGGTTGGACGACTGCCTTCAGCTCAGGGCGTGATCCTGGAGTCCCGGGATCGAGTCCCACATTGGGCTCCCAGCTCCATGGGGAGTCTGCTTCGCTCTCTGACCTTCTCCTCGCTCATGCTCTCTCTCACTGTCTCTCTCTCTCAAATAAATAAATAAAATCTTTAAAAAAAAAAAAGAAGCTGGAATCTTAAGTCTATTTCAGTGGCTCCGCAATATATATGGTCTGATCCTCTGAAATAACCAAGAAAGAAATTATGATTTAAAGCCTATATATAATCAGTTGACATCTGTCTTGAATTTATTCCTGGGGCTCTATTGACTTTAAAGTTTTATATAGTGTCCTAACTGTTTATAAAAATCCTATTAAAGTTTTAAAAGATCCAACAACAACAAAATTTATAGAAAGATAGATCAATAGTCAAAATGCGACAAAATGTTAATAACTGTGTTCATTGTACTGCTCTCTCAACTTCCCTATAGGTTTGAAATTTTTCATACTAAAAAATTAGAGCCTAAATCTAAAACAGAAGTTTCCAAGAATAGATCTAATAATGATCTGTTTCCTGATAAAATTTTCACTCATCACCCAAGAAATGAAAAAAAAAATGAAAAGTAAAGCAATACAGGGAGTCTTACATGAAGCTAATTTTATTTATTTGTTTTTAATTTTTTTTTTAGTAATGTTTACATCCAACGTGGAGTTCAAAAACACACCCCTGGCACCTGGGTGGCTCAGTGGGTTAAGCCTCTGCCTTTGGCTCAGGTCATGATCTCAGGGTCCTGGGATCAAACCTCAAAACGGGCTCTCTGCTCAGCAGGGAGCCTGCTTTCCCCTCTCTCTCTGCCTGCCTCTCTGCCTACTTGTGATCTCTCTCTCTCTCTCTCTTTATCTCTCTGTCAAATAAACAAACCAAAACAAAGTCACAGCCCCATGATCAAGAGTCACATGCTCTATCAACTGAACTAGCCAGTCATCCCAAAGCTAATTATATTTAAAGTGTGGTCATTTGGTTTGAAATTATGTCCTTCCTATTGGTGAGTGTGAATGATGGGACATGAAAAGGTTGCTTTCTTTTTTTTTTAAAGATTTTATTTATTTATTTGAGAGAGAGCATGAGCAAGACAAGGTCAGAGGGAGAAGCAGACTCCGCATGGAGCTGGGAGCCCAATGCGGGACCCGATCCCAGGACTCCGGAATCATGACCTGAGCCGAAGGCAGTCGTCCAACCAACTGAGCCACCCAGGCGTCCCGAAAAGGTTGCTTTCATGAGCTGATAATGATAATATATAAGAATAAAACCAGGAAAAGAAACTTGGCAATGTCGGCATAAAATAAATAAGGGGAACTCTCTCGTTGCCATTCATTTTCATGCTTCCCTTTTTCCTTAAAAAAATCCTGGTTTTGTGGGAAACATTTACCTGTGGCCAATTGGGTGTATGTGGGAAACTTGAAATAAGACTCACCTCATGAATGAATACGACTCATTTAAAGGAGTAGCTGCCATGCATCCCTTTTGCCATTCTCCTCCTTCTTGCCTGCTGCCTGGTACTTACACATGTGGCTGGGTCTCAACAGCCATCTTGGTCTGTGAGAAACTTAAGAATGAAAGTTATATGCTAAGAGGGTGTAGCAGAAAAATAGTATAATTGAGTCATATCAGTCATGATTTGTCTATCTTCAGACTTCTTTTATTTTTTAAGATTTTATTTATTTAGGGGCGCCTGGGTGGCTCAGTGGGTTAATGCCTCTGCTTTCGGCTCAGGTCATGATCCCAGGGTCCTGGGATCCTGCCCTGCATCGGGCTCTCTGCTCAGCAGAGAGCTTGCTTCCTCCTCTCTCTCTCTCTGCCTGCCTCTCTGCCTACTTGTGATCTCCGTCTGTCAAATAAATAAATGAAATCTTAAAAAAAAAAAAGATTTTGGAAAAAAAATTTATTTGCGAGAGAGAGATTGCTCAATCAGGGGGAGGGACAGAGAGAGAGGAGAAACAGACTCTGCTACTGGTCAGGAAGCCTTTCATGGAGCTCCATCCCAGGATCCTGGGATCACAATCTGAACTGAAGGCAGATGCTCAGCCAACTAAGTCACCCAGTTCCCCCTTCAGACTTCTTTTAAATGAAAGAAAAAAAAACCAACTTCCGTGTTAAGTTATCATAGCTGGGTTTCTATTATTCATAGCTAAACTTAATATACCAGTTTAAGTAGGAACCCACACTAAAAGATAAATTCTGTATGTGTTACTGAAGAAACAGGAAATAGCCCTGATGAACCAAGGTCCAGATTATCTATAGGATCACTATACAGTGATAAAGGCAAAAACAAAATATCCTGTTATCTAATTTTATTCTGCTAGCAGTGAGCACACTTGAGTTCTAGTCTCAAAAACATAGGAGCCAAAGAGGGAGAATGTATCTGCATTTATTGTTCTCACATTTTAATGAAACAATTCACGGTACGTGATGGACTCAGTATCCACTGTCATGGAGCAGAAATACATTCATAAGACTATTCCATAGCATGCACAAAATTTCCCTCAATTCTCTTTGACCAGTTTTCCCACTGCTTGATTAGACCTTTTGGTTACAAGGAATAGAAATCCTCTAAAAGTAGTTTAAGCACAACTGTGTATACATGTGCAGGAAGATGTGGGAAGATAGAGTTACTGGCATGGGAGACATGGGAGACAGACTTGGAATACAGAGAAGTTTCAAGTGAATCTAGAAGAAAAGGTGTTGTGGCTGGTGCAACAAATTGACCAGGAACATGAGGGCAAGAGGATGAAGAAAAGAACTCGAGAAGCAGAGAGATGGGGGCAGGAGGAGCGCTGAGGAGGATGACCAACAGTGCTAAGTTATTCAAAGCATTAAGATCATATGTATAGTGATAATAGGAGAAGCAATACATCTGTGTCTAGTTAAACAACCACGAGTTCCCATAAGAATTTTCACAATGAACTATAAGCAGACTTTGTGACGCCAAATGGCTGATGCCAGTGCAATTGTTTTGTATTGATACAGCAAGCCTGAAAGTAATTTATGGGCTGTACTAGGGCAGCAAGGACCAGCCACGAACTTATGACCCCAACCGAATTGTTCTCATTTGTTTAGCAAGCATATGGGAAGTCAGGTAGGCGAGCGCATAACACATAGCACAGACCCTTTCTCAATGCTACTCGATTTTATCAACCTAAGCCTTTTGTTTGGCTATTCAGCCTTTAAAGGAGGCACAAGTCAGGGCCTGGTTTCGTCCTCGTCTCAAGCCTTATTGTGGCCTCCCACAAAAAGGAATAGCCAGGCCTCAATATATATCAGAAAAACTGACAGCTAGACAGTTCATAAGAAATGAACAGGAGAGAGTTGCACTTATTTTGGAACTGAGAAGATCTGGAGGTCCCAGAAAATGGGGGAAGGATTAACTAACTGGTTGAGTGCCCAAGGGAAACAGAGGGGCATTCAGAAATGTGCCACACAAGAATCTGAGACCCAGCTCTCAAGAAGAGGCCAGTAAACAAATGGGGAGAAAGTGAAACAAATGTAGCAGAACAGATTTCCCCCCACCCTGTCCCTACCTCCAACCCCACTGTTATCAAACCGGGGAGGTATAGGGAAAAAGAGTCTTTGAATAGGATAGAGGGGAAATTTATATTTATGTTAAACTAAACTCTTGATTCCTAAAAATAAGTTATTTTTTTGAACCCAGAGTAATCATACAAAGTTATTGAGAGGTAAAAGGAGAGCCAACAAAGCAGGCTTAAAGGGTAACTGTGAAGAAAAAGCTACTGTGTGTTTCATCCCATAAGAATCCAGTGTTCAGTGAAGGGATTTTGCAGAATACAGCACGACTGACCACTGTATCCACCAATGTTAATAACCAGTGTGAACGGACAGAAATATCAGACATGGATACCACTTGGGCAAATCATCAATATTTACTCATCTCAAGGATTCAGAGAGAAAGTCACACCTTCAGGATACAGTGAAAAATGATGAGTAATCTTCTTTATGACAGAATGAGGAGCAAGCCAGCCTCCGAACTCTCAAATCCGGAGACAATGAGAGTTATACTAATTCCTGGAAATATAATATTTCTCCCTCCAAGTATGAGACTGCAGCATGGCTAACTTGGCTACATGCACATCGCTGGACCAGGTGCACGTCCTCGCCCGCAGGTATAGAATACAGAGTGTGATCACTTGCATACAATGTACAGTCACTCCGATAAGAACAAATGTTTATTCCATCACCCATTCTCCTCAAATGAACACAGCCTGATCCAAATAAATTCCTAGACTTAGGGCTGAAGAGGAAGAATGAGGATCAGCAAGTACGCAGACATCTCCAGGGATTCTGGGATGCATTCTTAAAACACACGTGCTCACACCTATTATTTATTGAGCATTCATTGAGGCCAGCCACTAAGCTTGAGCATTTCTCTTCATTACATCATTTAACTAACACAAATAACTCAGTGGAGAAGAGGATGGTAAGTACTACTACTTACCAATAAGTAAGCCGTAAACCGAGAGTTAGAAAAATTAGATAATTTTGCTAAACTCACACAGATAGTGAACAGCAGAAATGAGATTTGAATTTAGATAGCTTTGATTCCAGAAAGAATTCTGACTATAGATTTCATCTTCTGCAATAATATACCTAAAACTAAAAGTTAAGAAATGGAGTCAAATGAAATATTCTTATTCTTTCAATGACTTATGTTTACTTAAGAAACAACCAAATTAAGAAATATAATTGCTCTTATGATATCTCATTAGTGGCAAAGAGTAAACATAATTATAAAAGCAACAACATTTGCTTTTAAAATATAAATGTTATCTCACATGAATCATAGTATCAGACAACTCTCACACATTTTGTAGGGGAAGTAAGTGTTTTGGTTTTTTTTTAAGAGCGTTCAAACAAACAAGCATTAGGGAGAAAGGAATGCAGGAGATTCTGATTCCTCATTATTTCAAAGTATCATGATTGTTTATTTAATGCTTTATTGTGTTTGTTATTTTTGATGCACAAAACTACCATCTTTAAATAAGAAAATGCCATTTCATTAAAGTCATCCAATAACAATAGTCACATCCCTATTATAAGTTGTTTTTGTTGGCACATATAAGGAAAAATTTAGGTGTCCCCTAGAACTTGGGTGACAAAGGAAGTTATAACTACATGCAACAAAACAAAACTAATCAAAGAACTAACATCTCAGGACTCCACAGAAAGACAGTGTGGTGTCTAGACCATGACTTACAGGAACTTAGGTGGCCAAATGGCATAGTTAAAGAAACAACAGGACCCTCAGAAGGAGACTTTTTCAGCAAGAAAGCCTAAATTAGGGTTACTTGATACACCCCTATAATAATGAACCTTCAGGGCTGCCTCCAGAGGCTTCCCTGGCCCAGAAACACTACTAACTTGTCCTGCAGTTGATTCCTCCCAATAGGATTTACAGATCCATCAAGATTTTGGCTGAATGAGAGGAGCCTATCCACAACATTTTTTTTCCCTTGCTCTGAATTCATGCTAACTAAGCAAACTTCTCCACTGTAAAGTGTCTGCATACCTTTATAGGAAGAGAATATTTTGACCTCATTACTGTTTGCTTTAAAGTCTATTTCTCATGGTCAATGATTAAGTTAGTATTTTTATATTCACCAGTCTGATTAACCCTAAAAAGCAGATCTCTTCTTGGTTGTCTGGTTTTCCTTTGGGTTAGCCTCAGTGGACTGACTCCTTCACTGGAAAGGTGAAGTTAAAGGTGAACCCACAACTGTTATAAGTGCCCTATTAACAGAAGTGATAAGCTGAAGACAGCAGGGAATATTTAATCTGATTAATTTTATTGTGCTCCCACTTTTTGAGAGAAAGGGAGGATTTAGGAACATTGTTGTGCATTGCAGTCCTCTTAAACTGGACCATATACTTGAAGAACATTAATAAGAAAACACATCTAAATGAATGAAACCCTTCTCCTTTCTGGTGTCTCTTTATTTCTTTTGAGTGAACCACCCCTTTGTAGTGACAGAGGAATTAGCGCTCTTTGTTTCTTGCAGTAATCTCCAGGGGTAGAGCTACGGACAAAGAAGCAAATGGCCTGAATCTTTTGGTTTTCATATGTGGTGCCTGACTGGGCCTTCTACTCAGGCTCAGCTACTGTTGCTAACAAGACATCTGTTCCCAGAACCCCATGTGCTCATTCAAATGCACAGTCCCTTTACCCACTGAGCCACCCAGGCGCCCCTCAAATGCACAATCCCTTTAAATAATGACATGGGGGATCCCCAACAAAACATCTACCTCATCACTCTATAGCTTAGTTTGCCAATTGTCAAATTCTCCTACAAAGATTCTTTCTAATTAACATTGTATATCTTGAAAGGATGGTCAAAGATCATCAGATATTAGAGAACAATTGTGACAGGAAAGTCAGAAACCAAAACAACAAAACTAGAAGGCCTCTAGAAAGAATAGAGATAATTTGGGAAGCCAAAATGAATAAATAAATTAGTTTATTTTTATTGTACCGCATACCTAGCCATATGAGATCCACAAAATCAGAACTGGGTGCTACTTATTAGGACATTTCCCTGGCTGATGGTGAAGGGCAGTCCCAAAGATAGTATCTGTTTGGTAGGCCCAGAGAATAACTAGACCAGAGTGGAACAAGAGCAGAAGAGGTCCTAGAGATATCCAGGGACCTCTAGAAAGATGTCTCAAGAAAAAACAATGGAACTGAGAGATTATCTGCCAGAGTTAACCATGAGGAATAGTGGATCTAGTATGAGACTAGTTAACACAAGAGTCAAAGAAGGCTAAGCAAATTACTCCCAAGTGGCCATTGAGCCAGGACAAAATTTTGATTGTATAAGAAAGAAACTCTAAGTAGTGTACTTAATTTGGATTAACAGTGAGCAGTATATAAGAATAATAATGACAATATGGGGGGGCGCCTGGGTGGCTCAGTGGTTTAAGCCTCTGCCTTCAGCTCAGGTCATGATCTCAGGGTCCTGGGATCGAGCCCCACATTGGGCTCTCTGCTTGGCGGGGAGCCTGCTTCCCCCTCTCTCTCTGCCTGCCTCTCTGCCTACTTGTGATCTCTCTCTATCAAATAAATAAATATCTTAAAAAAAAGAATAATAATGACATTATGAATGTACATTTAATTTGTTTAAAGTGTTAAAACTCTAGGAGGGCAAGGGGAAGGAGCAGGTATAAGTCTGTGAGCGGGTACCTATGTTGTAAGATAGTGAAATTCTGACCTTCACTGAAGGAAGTAAATGGAGATGATCTAAAACTGGAAAAAAAACAACAACAACAACAGGAAAGAGTCCCATAACTAAGTTACTTAGACATATAGAAGTGAAAAAAAAAAGAGGAAAAAGGCAAAAATCAAAATGAGTGCTTTGGGAAGTAGGAATAGCGATGAAGCATGAGATAACCAAATTTTGTTATAAGTTTTATGCTACTCTTGAACTTTTAAAGCATTGTGTATTATTTTGGGAAAAAGTTCAAATTTCCTACTCCATAGATTTTCCCAATTGTGAAAATATTGTACTTGCAGAAGAATGCATAAAGGGTACAAGTACTGTATAACTAGTCACCCTCATCTCTAAACGACACATTGTAACCACCACTCACATCAAGAAACTGAGTGCTGCAAGAGAATTAGAAGTGACTTCTAGTGATTGACTTCCTCAATCACACTCCAGTGGTAACCATTATCCTAGCTATTGTAAGGATATATTCTCCACTTTTCTTTACAGTTTCAATACATACATGCTCACCCCTAAACATAGTTGAGTTTTGCCTATTTTTGAACTGTAATATAAATGGAATCATACCATATGCATCATTTTGTGCCTTGTATATTTTTCTGAAATTATTTTTTAAGTAGGCTCCACACCCTGCATAGGGCCCAGCGTGGGGTTTGAACTCATAAACCTGAGATCAAGACCTGAGCTGAGATCAAAAATCAGATGCTTAACTGACTGAGCCACCCAGGTGCCCCTGTGCCTTGCATCTTTTGCTCCACCTTATGTTTAAGTTTAATCCTTGTTATACGTAACTGAAGATTGTTCCTTTCCACTGTTGCATAGCATTCCATTTTATGACTATATCACCATATACCTATTTTATTGTTGCTATTGTTTACAGTTTTGGGCTATTAGAATGGGGTTGCTATAAACATTATACATGTATCTCATTGCATATGCTTAAAATCCTCTAGAATCCACATTTAGGAGTGAGTTGATGGTTCCTAGGTTATGTATGTGATCCACTGGATAAGAGGAAGATAAATTGTTCTTGAAAGGCTTTGTAACAAATTACACCCCAACAGCAACCATGGTCTGAGAGTCCATGCTGTTATACATCCTTGCCAAAACATGTTAGTGTCAACGTCTTTGAAATTTCCTGATTAAAAATAAAGTTAAATTCTTTCACCTATGCTTACTGAACTTTTGGCTGTCTTATTTTGTGAAGTCCTGTTTAAATGTTTTTCCCATTTTTCTGTGGAGCCTCTGCCGTTTTCTAATTTATTTGTAGAAATTATTTATATTTTCTTAATATGAATCCTTTGTATATTATATGTATTAAAACTGCCTTACACTCTGGGTGCCTGGGTGCCACAGTCGATTAAGCCTCAAACTCTTGATTTCAGCTCAGGTCATGATCTCAGGGTCCTGGGATCGAGCCCCACGTGAGGCTCTGTGCTCAGCACAGAGCCTGCTTGTCCCTCTCCCTCTGCTCCTTCCCCCTATGCTCTCTCTCTTTCTCAAATAAATAAAATAGTTTTTGTATTTTCAGTAGCCCTTTTCCTATTGTATTTATTTAATATCATATCAGGTAATATCATATCATATCAGTAAACACAGAGGAAAAGAGCACAACCTGGTTTAAATCCTGATTCTGCCATTTACAAGTCAGCTAACTTCATATAAGTAACCTAACTTCCCTGGAGCCTCATTCTCCTCATCTGTAAAATTAGAAATAATTAAGAGCTAGCAAGTATAAAGCACCTCGATTTTTGGCTAGCCTGTGGTGGGTGCCTACTATATGGCAGTGTGGGTATGGGCAGTCAGGTTGTTGCATGAGTGTCCTTTACTGGCTACACCTCTCCCAATGGGTTAAGCTGCACCCACTGTCAATTTGCAGTTGCACTGGGGCCCCCAAGTTCCTCAGGAACCAGCAGTCCTCTGAATATCTGGCACCCAAGCTTGCTCTGATTGGCACTCGAGACCTTGAGAAAAGCTGCTGTCCATGTTCCCTCCCATGGCATTGGAATCCAACCTCTAGTAAGGAACCCAACCCTATGGTCAAGTCCATTCTTGGCCCCCGGTCCAGCAGGCCTTCCTCTGAAGGATGCAGAGAGAACAGGGACCCATGTAATCAGAACCTCTCCAATCCCAGCATCTGTTGTGCTTGCTGTCACCTCCAGGGTAACTTCAGCATTTTCACCTCCTCAGGTTCTGAACCAGTCCCTCCCACGCGGAGCTCGAGGCAGCTGGTAGAGTGCAAGCCAGGGCACGAGGAGCAACATTATTTCAGATGGAACAAGTGTCTGATGGAAAGCTTACACAATTGCAGCCGGTCCTGGACAATCTACCTGCTCGTTTCACCCCCAGCCAGGTGGGCGTTCCAGAAGCAGCTGGCGCTTCACAAGAGAACCGCACGATGGCATGAAATTGCATCTCCTGATTCGGTTCCCCACTAAGCATCACTTGCTTATCCCACCAGTGACGATGGACAGACCTGGTGGTGCCTCCCACCCCACTTTCAGCTTAGTCACCCCAAGTGATTTATATATGCGAGACCACCCTTGTCTCCAGATAAAATGAGGAAAGGAATCTGAAGGGTGTTGTGGTGTCCTCTGCTCGCTGCCACACCCCTTCCTGTTCCTTTTCCCTTCAGTCTAATGAATTATTTGTCTTTCTTTTCCTCCCACTCAAAAATGCTCATGCTTATGTGTGTGGGTTTTTGTTGTTGTTGTTGTTGCTGTTGTTGTTTTTTATAGTTTCCAATAGAAACCATACTCATTTTCCAGGACATTTCTCCAAATTTTTTTTTGCCCTAAGGCCTGACTTTTTAATAGAGTCAGAAGTGGTTCTCGTTTTAAAAACAGAGGTTTCAAAAAAAATAAAATAAAAAAATAAAAAAAAAATAAAAACAGGGTTTCTGGTTTTCATGGGCATTCAAAGCTAAATTCTTCACTAGATCTTAAGGAGATTCTGAATCGTAGTTTTAATTTTGCTTCTTTAACCACTTGTGTTGTTTTGTTACTGCTCTAAGAGTTTTTACATACATCCAAAGGAGGGTAACCAGAAACAGTCCATGTAAGAGACACTCCATGTAGGAGTCAGGGTAAGTCAAGCAGAGACTATCTGAACCAAACAGCAAATTGCACTGAAGAGCCAGTCAAAAGTGCGGCTCTAGGGGTGTGTGGGTGACTCAGTTGGCTAAGCAACCCGCTCTTGATTTCCGCTTAGGTCCTGAACTCAGGGTCTTGGGATTGGTCTCAGGCTCTGTGGGGAGTAGGCTTGGGATTCTCTCTCTACCTCTCCCTCTGCCCCTCCCCCTGCTCACAACAAACAAACAAACAGTAAATAAAGGTTTTTTAAAGTGTGGCTACAACAAATTATTAAAATTTTCAAAAAACTAAATTAGGTAACCTGAACTCTCTGTTGTAGGTATATAGGTCATGGATATGAAAATGTGCTTAAAATACAGAGAAAGGGAGCCTAGGGAATTGCTCAGGAATAACTGACACTAGTAAGAGATTGGGAGCCAGTGTGGGGGCAGGAACTAAAAGGGAGTCATGTTCCTCTAAAAAATAAAAATAAAAATACCACATGGTCCAGTAATTGCACTACGGGTATTTACCCAAAATAACAAAAATACTAATTCAAAAACATGTACGCCCCCCTATGCTTATGACAGCATTACTTACAATAGCCACAATGTGGGAGCAACCTAATTGTCCACCAATAGGTGAACGGATAAATAAGAAGTCATACATTAAGTGGTATATATCAGCCATTTAAAAAATGAAATCTTGCCATTTACAACAACAGTGACAGACCTAGAGGGCATTATGCTAAGTGAAATAAGTCAGACAGAGAACGAGAAATACATATGATTTTATTAATGTATAGCATCTAAAAAGCAAAACAAGTGAACAAACAAAAAAAGCAGGAAAAGACACATAAATATAGAGAATAAACTGGTGGTTGTCTCCACGGTGGCAGTGTGGGGGGTGGGAGGGAGGGCAAAATAATGGAAGGGGAGTGGGAGATACAGGCTTCTAGTTATGGTGGGAGTAAGTCACGAGGATGAAAGGTACAACGTAGGGAATAGAGTCAACAATACTGTCATAGTGTTGTATGGGGACAGATGGGACCTCTGCTTATGGTGAGCATGGTGTAATGTACACTGAATCACTATGTTGAAACTAACATAACATTCTGTGTCAACTATACCTCAGTAAAAAAGGCGAAGAAGAAATGAAAAGGAGGGAACCTGCACACAGAGGCAGGCACAGAGGGAGGACCAGGGGAAGATACAGAAAAAGCTTTCTACAAGCCAGGAACAGCTGAGGTCACTGAAGCCAGGAGAGAAACAAGGATGAGATTCTCCTCCACAGCCCTCAGAAGGAACCAATCCAGCCATCCCCTTGATCACAGACTTACGGCTACAAAAATGGGAAGACAGTACACTTCTGTTGTTTAAGCTGGAAGAAAATAAGGTGGCAGGGAAGTGAGTGAGATTTTACTTGGATTACTGCTATGTGACTGGATCTGTCATAAGAAGAATGCGATACTCATGTAATCTATGTGCGTACACATACTGACAAACATTGGCAAACATGGATACATATGTGCATAAAAGAGAACAGTAACCTTAAACTTTATTATACTTCTGCAAAAGTCCTATAGTAGTATAATCACCCCTAGAGCCTGAAAATTCTTATTATGCTTAAACTTGTGGGCTTCCGAAGGCTTTGTCTTTCCTTATTGCAATGGTTCTCAGCCTTGGAGCTCGCTCGAATCAATAGGGACATTCAAATCTCGATGCCAACGCCATATCCTAGACAAATAAAGTCAGAATCTCTGCAAGGGAAACTGGCTCCAGCTTTTTTTAAAGCTCCCCAGGTGATTTCAATATGTGACCAATGTTGAGAACTAGTTTTACTCTGTAACCCCTCAAAGGGAGGGTCTATGTCTGGTTTGTATTTATGTCTTCACAGCACCAAAGTTAGTGACTTACATCAATATAATGAGGAGATCCGGAGCCTCCAATATTTGCAGAGGGAGAAAAAAAGTCACAATAACCAGAAGTTAGTAATGTGTTAGGACTAATGCACACAGATTAATAAGTCCTAACACTGTTTCTTCCTCTGTCCCTCCCTCCCCACTTATCCTCTCTCTTGCTCTTACCCTGTCTTGCAAAAATAAACAAACAAACAAACAAATAAATAAGTAAATAAAAATATGCAGTGGAATAATACAGATTTACATCAGTGTGGATGAAACTGGAGGAAATTATGCTCAGTGAAATAAGTCAAACAGAGAAAGACAATTATCATATAGTTTCAGTTATTTGTGGATCATAAGGAATAGCATGGAGGACATTAGGAGAAGGAAGGGGAAAATGAAAAGGGGGGAAATCAGAGGGAAGATGAACTATGAGAGACTATGGGATCTGAGAAACAAACCAAGGGTTTTAGAGGGGAGGGGGTGGGGGATGGGTTGGCCCGGTGATGGGTATTAAGAAGGGCACGTATTGCAAGGAGCACTGGATGTTATACACCACAATGAATCATGGAACACTGCATCAGAAACCCATGACGTACTCTATGGGGACTAACATAACATAATAAAAAAAATTAGAACAGCAAACAAACAAATAAGTAAAAGCTTAAAATAAAGCAAAAAACCTTAAGTGTCTGCCTTCAGCTCAGGTCATGATCTCAGGGTCCTAAGATCAAGACACGTATCGGGCTCCCTGCTGAACGGGGAGTCTGCTTCTCCCTCTGTCCCTCCCCCCAACTTGTGTGCTCTCTCACTCTTGCTCTCTCTTGCAAAAATAAATAAATAAAATTATGAGTTCCAACAGACAGCATCATGCCCTTTTGATGCCTTCAGGATCTGCGTCTTTTCACGCAAACACACACACACACACACACACATATCTGTACACACAGCCCTTTACTGGGTATCTCCTCAGAGTCTGAGAATTTGGTGGTTGCGGGGGGGATTCTTTGGTCAGGGGATATCCCAATAGAGCAAGGTGAAAGCCGTCAACCAGCTTTATCTCTCACTGATGTCAAAGAAAAGATCGTAAATGGATTTCTAAGTCACTGTTGAGCAGAAGGTCTCTTTGGAAGAAGGACCCCTCACCTTCCTCATGACTGCTTCCCAAAACGGATTACCTTATTCCTGAGACATTGCCCAAAATTATTTGGAACAGTGAGTTCCTCTGGACATATCAGTAAGTTCTTCTGAAAAGAGAATTTGGAAATTTGAAGTTCTTCAGATATATTTTGGGTTTTTTTCCTGAAA
Source organism: Neogale vison (assembly GCF_020171115.1). Taxonomy (NCBI): domain Eukaryota; kingdom Metazoa; phylum Chordata; class Mammalia; order Carnivora; family Mustelidae; genus Neogale; species Neogale vison. The sequence goes on along the minus strand of NC_058095.1, from coordinate 88,098,142 downwards.
ATGGTGCCAAAGGTTTCCTCTAATCCTGGCACAGCTGGTGTTGATGGTTGTGGTGGCTTCGTCTAAAATTTTGTGCTTTAAATGTTATGATGCTTGGGCATATCGAACCTGATATAAAGTTCGTACTGGGGGAAGAGGGTCCATATTAATTAAGCAGTTGGGATTATCCATGCTTGATATGGCCCTCTGAACAGCTCAGGTAGTTATATTAAATGCTTAGTTGTTGATCTCTTGAAGATTTCAGTGGCAGAATTTCTGGTGTTTGAGTAGATTATAATTCCATTAGAAATACACCTGTAATATATTAGTAAGGTACTTTTGAAAATAATCTACATAGCATTCTATCTTGTGTCTTTCTTTAATTGGTATGAGATCAATGCAGCATTATTTCAGTTCAAATATCTTGGTGTGTTATTTTTTTTTAATCCCATTAAGCGATAGCTTTACAACAGAATTTGTGAAATCCTATTATTCACATAACCTCTAAAATCAATGTTCCTATGTATTTTAAAAATCAAGAAACTTCTAATTATTTGAAACAGTGTCTGCATTTTACATCACTTAGGGGCATGTATATTTTATGAGTTTATAATTCTAAATATAGAAAATAATTATATTAAACCCAGGTATTTTGGAGAAAAACATTAATCAGCTCTATAAATTATGGCATGATAAGTCGGATTGTTCCCTCTGTAACAGTGTAAGAGTTCCAAACTTTTCATCAAGACAGGAACAGAGAGACCGAGACAGAAATTCAGATGGGGGGGAAACTATGACCTCTTTGGCATGTCTCTTTTCAGGAAGACATTTCAGAGCCCATCTCTGCTGGGCTGGTGTCTGCCCACCTGGCCACACAGTCGGGTTTGTTTTCGTCAACTCTAGCCCAGATCTGCGTCATGCAATGCACACATTTCCTACTTCATTCATCCATTCGGTATGTCATTCATGGTTAGAGTGGTTTCTTTCCTAGTATTTGCTTATGGAAGTTGTGCTATGCCAAGCCTTCCTTTCCCTCCTGGTTCTCTCCATTGAAGTCCAGCCCACTTGCCCCCTCCCTCCCTCCACCGCTTTCTTCCTCTGGCTTCAGAAATCCTGGGACAGACTGAACAGGAATTTGCACCAGAGTCCCAGGATAGGAGAAACACCTGTGCCCAAGGATAGGTTAGGTTAGCACCACGGTCAGCAACATACACTTGGGTTGCCTCCTTAACTGCTTAGTCTCTAGCGTGCTTCCTTCAAGAAAGACACCATTCAACAGACACCGGAAAAGTAAATGAAGGAAGAACAAGCCAGCAGCGAATTGTGACTTTGTGTTCATGGGCACAATTATGAGTGTCTGAACAGCCCCAATTTTCTGTTGGCTCTGAAAGTTCAGGCAGCTCCTCTTCCTGTCGACTTACTTCTCCAGGGGAGCTGAAAAGATCCAAGGTAAGGATCAGTCCCTCACCCTGGGACAGAAATTTCACATATGGTACCTCTGTTCATTCTCAACATGACTCTCCCTTCAGAGAAAAGAACCAAGGCTCAAAGGGGTTAAATCCACCCAGCAAGCAAGTGGCAGAGCCGGGACTCAGCCCAGAGCCACCTGGTTCCAAAGTCCATGTCCCTCGCTCCCATCACCCATGTCACTAGAGAGGGAAATGTAGTGTGTATGTGCCAGCCTTATACCTACACATTAAGTGAAGGTTGAAATGATAAGGAGCCCGACAATGAATTACCAGTACCATTATAACACTTTGCATTGTCATCTTTTATTTTATTACATATCCAAAAATACAATTAATCAGGAAGAATTTTATTTGTTCAGTATTTCACTTTCAGTTATGGTTTGTTTCCTTCCTTCCTTCCTTCCTTTACTTTTTTCCCTCTGGCCTTTCTTTCTTCCTTCCTTCCCTCTCTCCCTTCCTCCCTTCCTTCTTTCCTTCCCTCACAATCAAATTTTCCCTAATTGTAATTAAGGGTAAAGAAATTAGGCTTTACTCTGCCTGATTAGGAGATGCAGTGCCTGGTTCATTAAAGAGAAGTCTTCTTCAAGACAACTGGGTGGCTCAGTCAGTTATGTGTCTGCGTTCAGCTCAGGTCATGATCCCAGGGTCCTGGGATGGAGCCTTACATCAGGTGTCCTGCTCAGTGGGGAGCCTGCTTCCCCCTCTCCCTCTACTGCTCCCATGTTTATGCTCTCTCTCACTCTGTTAAATAAAGAAATTCCTTTAAAAAAAAAATTCTTTACCAAAGAATGACAGCTTCCAAAGATAGAAGAAATGGTAGAATTAGGAAGTCACCATTTTGCAAAATCCGCATGGAAAAACTGATTCAGGTAAGAGCCATCAATGAATGCTACAAGCATTGGGTAGAAGATTGTGGGCAGTGGGATCATTGGACATTACCTAAGTATCACCCCACTGGTGACTTGCCAATCTTAAGAGAACAATGTACTATCACAAAGGCCAGTACTGGTGGCTGACAACTCAACCAAGGAAGAAAACTCAATAGTATGCACACCCTGGTGTTGTACCCCCGACTCGAAGCAGCAGGAAGTATCCAGTATCACCCATAGTATTTGTTCCTGTTATGTTTAACCTGCACTTAACCAAGGTTTTAGACCTAACTTTCAGTGTATAGGAAAGTCGATAGCTGGAATGTGGAGGTAATGACACTACAGGGAAACAGTTAGACTTGTGGGACATTTTACAATGCAAACTGGCCTCGTCTCTCCAGAAAATCAATCTGATCATGGAAAGCAGATCAATGCTTGCCTGGAACAAGAAGCAGAAGGGATATGACTGCAGAGAGGCACAAAGGATCTTTCTGGGGCAACAGAAATCTGCATTTTGATTGTTTTTTATTTGATTTGATGGGACAGTTACATTGGTGCATACAGTTGTCAAAATTAATGAACAGTACAGTTACAGCTGAATTCCTTAGGTCAAGTTACACTTTTTTTTTTTAATACGTACTACTATTTTTTTTTGTAAGAATTTATTTATATGACAGCGAAATCACAAGTAGGGAGATAGGCAGGCAGAGAGAAGAGGAGGAAGCAGGCTCCCTGCTGAGCAGAGAGCCCGATGTGGGGCTCGATCCCCGGACCCTGAGATCATGACCTGAGCTGAAGGCAGAGGCTTAACCCACTGAGCCACCCAGGTGCCCCTCAAGTTACACTTTGATGCACATGATTTTTAAAACAGAAACAAATTATCAGTGTCACAGAAAAAAGTGAAGCCATGGGTTGTCTTTATTGTCTTGAGACAATATTTAAATTGTCTAAAGACCCATTACAACCAGATAGAATAAGAGAAGTTCAGTTAGATCTGGGCTTGAAGAAAAGGGGGACAACTAAGAAAGACATTTTGGGGATAATGAAGAGAATTGAAGCAAACTGGATGCTAGATCATCCTGAGAAATTTAAAAAATTGTTCTTTTGCTTTCTGGTAGGATAATGTTCTTATTGCTAGAAGATCTTGTTGAATTATTTAGGAGAGAAGGGTCATTAATTGCTATACTACAAGATATATGAGGACATGTAGAAAGAGAAAGCAAAGACAGCATCAAGTTATCAATGGTTTAATTCTGCAGAAAGAATTCACTGATATTTATTATGCTAGGCTTTCAACACTTCTGTCCTTCTGAAATTTCCAAGAATAAAAATGTGGAAAACAGTGACTGCCATGTGAGGGGTGATGGCTCCTCTGGTTTGGAGGCAGTCTTCAGAAAGTCTTCTGGCCTTTGGTGAGATTATCTCTTATGGCAAGGAGCCACCCCTTTCCATGGCTTCTCCTTCAGGGGAAAGGACACTTGCACATCCCTAGAGAGGCCTTTGTATCCTGCTCTGTGACCTAAAGGGCTCTGGGCTCCTCCCACCATCCTTCACTTCTCCCCACCACAATGCTGTTGAGCAAATACATGTGAATGGTTCTGTTAACTGCTTGAATAAATATTGCACCTCGACTAAAAAAAGATAAGTTCACTCCTGGAATCTCTCCATGAGAGAAGAGACGATAGAAGAACACAGATCAAGAAGCTTTAAACACTTGCTTAAAGTGGAATGGAAACATACGTAATATGTACTTTGAAGGTAGGAGTTCTCTTTCAATGTCAACTAAATGTGGTCACTAGGGCTCTGGGTGTGGAAGATCAGACTTATTTAATGTGATGATGTCTAGGATGTTATTGAGCTAAGGGAAGTGATCAAATTCTCCTCCTCTGGAAGGTCTAGCTCAAATTGCTTCTCTTGTAGAAAATCTTTCCAAACTAATCCAATCCATAACAATCACTCCCTCTCCCAGGTTCCACCTGTTCTTGCTATCTGTTTCAGCCTGTCTGATCCTAAGTCACCTGCTAGATTATTTAAAAATAGCTTACATTTTCACATCTTCTCCCCCCAAAGCCAGGATAGGGTTTCATGGGGATGCCGAGCCCTGATTCTCCCGATATGTCTGTCTTCACCAGCACATACCCACCCATACTGTAAGTGCTTGGACAGCAGGGGCCAGGGCTAAGCCCCTTTGTGTTCCCAATGCCCTGCACAGGGTCTGGTCCATAAATGCTTGAAAAATGAACAAGGGCTTTCCTCCTATCCCTACTGTACAGTCCAGAACATAGGGCAAGGCATGGCGGAGCTTCTTGTAGAATGAATCAAAATTACCTGGAATCAGGACATTTGAGTGATAAAGTCTCTCTCTCTCTCTATCTGAATCTCTCTTTCTCTTTTGCTTACATGTACATGCATTTTCTTTCTCACCACTGGAACCCAGACACCACGCTGGCAAGAATCCCAGGATTAGAGTAAGGAGTAGAGGAAAGCCATGCCCACTATCCCCTGTCCAAATTCCTGACCCATAGAATTTCTGAGCATTATAAATTTTTTTTTTATTTTTTTTGTTTTTTGTTTTGTTTTGTTTTTTGTAACATTGCATTCTGGAAAGATAGGTTACATAGTCACACGAAATGGAACATTCTCTTTGCTCCTTATCCTTCTCTACATCTCATCTAAACAAGGAAGTAGTACCTTAGGTAGGATAGTCAAATTAAATGGGATGTCCCATTAAATCTGAATTTCAGATAAAAAATAAGTGATTCTTTTGGCACAAGTATGTCCCCAGTATTTCACGTAACATATCCTTTAAAAATATTTATTGTAGGTGCCTCCTTAGCACAGTAGGCAGTGCATCAGTCTCATAAAAATATTTGTTTATCTGAAGTTCAAATTCAGTTGGCACTCCTTTATTTTTATTTGCTAATGCTAGGAACACTTACCTCGAATCTCCACCCTGGACCTTTTCTCTACCCACACACACTACTTAGGGGAGTCAATCCAGTCCAAACTTTATCCTGACAACTCTGAAATTTCTTTTTTTTTTTTTTTTTTTTAAAGATTTTATTTATTTATTTGAGAGAGACAGTGAGAGAGAGCATGAGCGAGGAGAAGGTCAGAGAGCGAAGCAGACTCCCCATGGAGCTGGGAGCCTGATGTGGGACTCCATCCCGGGACTCCAGGATCACGCCCTGAGCCGAAGGCAGTCATCCAACCAACTGCGCCACCCAGGCGTCCCATCTTTTTTTTTTTTTTTTTTTTTTTTAACTCTGAAATTTTTATCTCCAGTTCAGAAATCTCTACCAATCTCCACACCAAAACACTGGACTATCTACTTGATAACTCCACTTTTATAGCTGAGAGTCATCTTAGACACAGGCAGAATTGTTGATTTGCAACCCTTACCCACCCACCCAAGCTGTTGCTCCTCAACCTTCCCCATCTCGGTGAATGGCCGACATCGACCCAGTTGCTCAAGCCCCCAAGGAGAGCGTCAGCCTTGATTCCTCCCCTTCCCGTACTCTGTGCCCAGTCAATCAAGAAGTCCCTTTGGCTCAACAGCCAAAACATATTTCCAGCCCATCGCTGCCTCCTGGTGTCCCCTACAATCCCTGTGGATCAAGGCACACTCTCATCTCACTTGAACAACTGTACTGGCCACCAAATGGCTTTCCCGCTTCCCCTCTTGCTTCTCTATAACCCTCTCTACTGCATTCTCCCCGCAGTAGCTGGAAGGATCTTTTTAAAGACATATCATGGAACTCGTCTGCTACAAATGCTCCGATGTTTCCTCGCTGCACTAAAAATAAAATGCAAATATCCTTCAAGATCCTTCATGATCTATTTCCTGTACCATCTGTCAAAGGCCACCAACCTTTCTGTTCCTCAACCATCCTAAGGTCCCGTAGGACCTTAGGATGTTCTGCCTGAAGTACGGCACCCAGGGGGCTCATTCTTACCATTTCCGCCTCAAATCTCACATCACTTCTTCCATTTAGGCCTCCCTTACCTGGCCCCCCACCCCCCGCCCTCTGGTCTCCCAAGGCCATCAGCCTGGAGTATTTCCACCTCCAGACAAAACCCAGTGCATCTGCTTTGGTTTTAGTTTGGGCCTGTGCACTGGTTTCTGTCCTCTTGCATTGGATCTTTTTTTGAAAACAGCAGAGAAACAGATTTTGTTAATTTCCTATTTCAATTTAAGAGTTCTGTCCATTCATATATGATTTGACTTATGGTTTAACTGCCCACATTTGTTGTGATGGCTTACATAGGTAGACTTATTTCTACCGTATGATTTTTACTTTTCTATTGATCATGCATTTGTAATGTTTCTTTCTTCTCATTTCCTCCCTGTCAAGGAGTTGACATACTTTCTTTATTCTCTTATTTCATCTTTTAGTTTGAAAACACATATACTCGATTTCTATGATTTTTAGGGTTACCTGTAAAACTCTTTTTTTAAAAAAAAGATTTTATTTATTTATTTGAGAGAGAGAGACAGAATGAGAGAGCAAGAGAGACAGTATGAGATGGGAGAGGTCAGAGGGAGCAGCAGACTCCCTGCCAAGCAGGGAGCCTGATGTGGGACCTGGGACTCCACGATCATGACTTGAGCCGAAGGCATTTCCTTAACCAACTGAGACACCCAGGTTCCCTACCTTTAAAACTCCCTACCCAGGGACGCCTGGGTAGCTCAGTCTGTTAGGCATCTGCCTTCAGCTCAGGCCATTTTACTGGGGTCCTGGGATTGAGTCCTGCATGAAGCTGCTTGCTCAGCCCAGAGCCCACTTCTTCCTCTGCCTGCTGCTCCCCCTGCTTGTGCGCTCTCACACTCTTGCTGACAAATAAATAAATAACATCTTCAAAAACCAAAACTCTTAAGCACGTTTAACTTACATCTGAACTGAGTCTATTACTCCTCTTAGAGCACAAAATGAGAATCTCAGAATCCTTTAATGCTAAGTACCTTCAGTTCTAACAATGTGCATTATCATGTCATTCCATCTTGTCACTAACATCGCCCAAAATGGCTTTTTCGTGTGTTTTACAGCTAATGGTAATTCAGATTTCCCGACATGTTGGCTAACTACTTGCCCATCAGGCTCTTTGTTTCCCATTCACTCCTGCAGGTCCGAACTTCCTGTGCTGAAATAATCCTTCAGTTGTCCTTCCAGTAGGTGTTGTGGAGGAACCATTTCTCCATCCTTCTGTCAAAAAATGTTTCTCTAGCACCTTAAATCCTGGGCATAATCCACAGGTAAGAAATTCTGGTGTACAGTCCATTCTTCATTGCAACCAGTATGGCGAGATGTGTGAGACTTTGTGGATAGAATAAGGTGGTGTCTGGGCCCAGATTACTTCCCAGAGCAGAAAGCCGGGACCTAGCTTCATGGTTTTCAGCCATCCTCCCTAACTGATGTCTGGGAAATCGGAAGCATTCTTCCGAGCAGGTCTTCTGGGGATCCCCGGGATCCTGAGATCATGCTGTCACACCTGGGATATCGCCCCACTTCACCGCTTGAACACTTTTAAGCCTGGAATGTCCCCCACAGGGGTAGGCCCCTAAGTCTTTCAATCATGCACCTGGTTGTCCACAGACACTTTGCAGTAGGCTCCTTCAGGTAGGTGCCTCCCCTCGGCTGTATCCATAGCTGTATCACACTCACAACTGGTTCCCATCCAGGCCACTCAGGTTCTGAAGCTGCTGCAGGCAACACAGTGGGAGCTAGAGGTAGCTCTTGAGGTGGTTCAGCATCTTCTTCTGGGGCTGGGGCTGTCGGTCCAAGAAGAGAAAGTATCAACACAATGATTGACTTTTCACGTCCCTCCTAAATCAAGGAAAATTTCCCCACCATTCAATGTTCTCTGAGTCCAGGAAGCAATCCCTAGAGGGTCTCCCCTGATAGCAGGTCATGGGCACAGGGATCTGAGGCTACTCTTTACTCCCGGCCCACCAGATGATGGAGGCTAGCTCTGGGCGGCCTCCCCTGTTTCCTGCACAGGTCTATATCAGCCACCCCCTGTCCTCCTCGGATCAGCATCTCTCTGGTTCTCCTCCCTCTACCCCTCCCCTCCTGCTTGTGCTCTTTTCCCTCTAATAAAGAAATAAAATCCTAAAATAATACATAAAAGATTGAGCATCAAAGTGAACCTTGAGGCCTTCAAGACCTGGCCGGAAACACCCTCCTGTGTGTATTTCCTTGTCATCTTTCTTCTTGTGATGATGGCATCAGAGGTGCATGTCATCCCAAGGACGGAGAAGGCCGATGGTGGAGGGACTCTGGGCTCCTGAAGAACACAGAAAGCATTTCAGTCTCCAATCTGAAGATCCACTCAGCACTGTCATGGGGGGGTACCTCTGTGGTGACATGCTACCAAAACCTGGCGAGTTACATGGTCATTCAGCATAATGTAATATACCTCCGTACAGCATGTTGAAATGACCAAGTTCACTTGAATAGTGATCAGCCTAAAACCTTTCAAGAGGACCAAAGAGGCACCTGGCTTCCTCAGGCACTAGGATCCTTGATCTCAGGGTTATGAGTTCAAGGCCCACATCAGGCACAGTTAACTTAAAAAAACAAAACAAAGGCTTACACAGGACTAAAATCAGTGAGGCTCAAACAACGGAGCTGGTCTGTGCTGGGACAGATCCTGTCTCCCGTTCATTCAGCCACCAGGCACTGCGCACTCAGATGGTGCCAGGGCTTATCAGCCCAGCGGGTTCTCCTCGTGAGAGCTAGAGGAGAAGATGGACAAATGAGAAACCAAAATGTGAACGGAAAAAGCGATTGCTCCACAGCAAAAGAGCAAGGGAAACAACTAAGGCCCAAATTCCACCAGGTGAGGGGTATGACAAGGCTGTGCTGAGATGACATGGAGAATTCCTGTGAGAGGAAAAGAAGGAGACAGCCCTGCACAAATGCAAATGCATTCCAACTGGCAGAGGGCACCATGGAGCAGAGGACTGGAGGTTAGAAAGGGGGCCAAGGTGGCCAGAGGAAGCTGAGGAGGAGTAGAGTGGGAGGGGAGGAGGGCCAGGGCCCGGGAAGTTGGTCAGTATCAGTGCCCTTCTCCCAGGGCTGTGTGACCGCACTTCCCCACACTCAGTGGCTGAACCCACAAACGCTGCCTCGTGGTCTCAGGGGATCAGGAATCCAGCAGTGCTTCGCTGGGGGATCCTTCCAGAGTCTCTCCTTACGCTGGGCTGCTGACAACACCAAGGGAGGACCTGCTTCACCGAGAACGTGAGCTCACTCAGGGGCATGGGCCAGATATAGTCCATCTCAAAGACCTGACTTCTTCTGCCTGCTGTGGACCCACAGGGCTGGGCCATATGAATATGTCTGTGTCATAGTTCAACCTAGGGGCTTGTGCTCCAGTGTGAAGATCGGAGAGAGAACATGGGTCCAAGTCAACATGCGGCTGGGCAGTGAGCTTTTAGAACGAAATCTCAGAAGGGCCTTTGGGTCACATTGCCACGTTCTGTGACATGGAAGTGAATCACCAAGTCCGGACCACACTTGAGGGAGGGGGTCACACAAACATGTCTACAGAGGAGTTGGGGAACCAATGCAGCCCCTGAAGGGAGACTGTGAAGATCCCTGCAGGTTCCAGGCCTTGCCCAGAATCAGACTGGTAGGAGGCTTAGCAGGCTTGAACCCAGCTCTTCTCTGTTCTCAAAGTTGGGGTCCTGGGTGCAATCTAGCCATTCACTGGGGGCTCTGGAAAAGTTTTTCTGGAAGAAAGTGGCTGTTGGCCTGGAAATGTTATGGGGCTGAGGGTGATCATTGATATCCTAGATAGGATACATCTCCCCAGGTCCTTGTCTGAGCAGGATCCCGGGTCATGGCAACCCCCTGGATGGACCCCTATCTGCATCACACCCTTTGGAAAGGAGGGAACGGCCGGCATCTTGGGATAGGCGGGCTCTAGGGGTAAGGGTACATTCTGACTTTCAAGGGCCAAGACTCCAGTCCCTTCTTTAGCGTTTGCGTTGAAAATTCGAAGCCTAAGATTTTGGGAAGAGATTACCCAGCCCTCTGTAGGTGAAGCTGTCCTCTTCTGGGACTCCAGAATGTGAGCACCGATGAACACATGTGGGCACACAGGAGCTTGTGTGCTGGTGCACACAAATACACACACCCCAGGAGGGACTGTGGGGTGGGATCTGATCAGTAGCAGATTCCAAGAAGTTGATAAAAGGGAGGAAATTGGGTGGGAGGTATTTCCTACATGTGACAGCACTCCTCTAACATCATAGCTATTATCCAACCTATGCCTGTGGACATCTGACAGAAAGACATGCTGAAATCATCCATATTTTGAGGAGAAGGGACCATCCCTGTCAGGCACAATGGCTTATCTAAGGTCCAAACCAGGTAAGTATAGAGACTTGTGTCAGAAACCAGGTGTGTTTGCAAGCTGGGGCCCTGGCTGCTCCCAGACCTTCCCTGGGGGCCTGCGGCGAGGGGTGTGTTCGGGTCACTGTGTACAGATAAGATGTGTCCTTGCATGCAGAAGGGGGATGAGGAGATGGCAGACGGGAGCACTGTTCGTGTAGGGCTCCAACCAGGAGTGGGCCCCAATAGGGGATCTCAGGAAGTGATGTCACTTCCTTGACAACCCGCCCCCAGAACTTGGAACCAGGCACCCACATTCTAGTCCGGTAGTAGGGCTACTGGACTCAGGACATCAGACACAGAAAGATGTTCTCGTGTTGTGTGCCGAGTTTCCGGGGCTCTGGGTATCAGAAACCCCAAAAAAATGGCTTGTTCTCATGCTGGAGACCTTGGCTAAAACCACCCCCCCGATGCCTCAGTACATTTCGAGGGAGACGCCATAAGGTACTTACTACTGAGGAGAATAGGCGATGCCCACCCCTCTGAACCGTCCTAGGGAAGCCCCATCCCTTCCTCTGGAGTTTGAGGGGAGGAGGGATATGTGGGGGTTCCCGCCCATGGGCTGGAGGAGGGTGAGCACAGTGGATACCCTGGTGATCCCTTCTTGTTCACACCAATGTCAGGGTGGGCAGGGTGCACAGGGGATTCCTGAGGTGCCTCTTAGCTATGCCAGAGCACATCCAAGGTCCTGAAGCTGGGCCACATTTCTCTCCTTGGGGGAGGGCTCTGCATCCTGGGCTATGGTGTGTCTGGAATGGAGTGCCCTGGGTCTGAAGACCAGCAAAGGCCTCCAGACAGCGCTCTAAGGCCTCCTGCCTGGCTGCCGGGCACTGTCTTTACAGAACGCTCCAGAGGACATGGTGCAGGAGGTGAACGAGGAGATATCCTGCTCTCCTTCCTCGAAGGACAAGAAGCCGCACATGGCCAACAGAGTCTGGCGCTGGCTCAGGGTGAGTGCAGGTGCTAGGGAGACCCGACCCCTGGGGCGCCGATGCAGCACCAAGGGCCCCACTTCCTAGAAGCCAGCCTGGCCTCCTAGAGTCCTGTACTCCCATGAATCTGTATCCCATCTCTTCCCCAGCTGGCCCTCGTGGTCCTGCCCACGCCTTGGACAGAAGCAGAGCCATTGTCCACATACTTCTAGGAGTATCATTAAAGTGACTTTAGACCACGGATCATCCCATTGATCTAGACTCCTTTTGCCCTGGCCTAGGCATTTTCCTAACTGGTGCTCCCAGGTGTCCCCACTGGCCCAACAGTCCTTCCTCAGCTTCTGCAAGTCATGCAAATAATCATTTGCAAAGAGTGAGTTGGGAAACTCTGATCCAAAGGGACATGGGACCCATGGTACTCTGTCTCTTGCTCTGCACTTTGGTTTTGATGGAATACATGGTTGGGGTCCCCCCAGGGACAGAACAGGGGCCTCACTGCACTGCACTCAACGGCAGTCAGGAAGGCCAGTAATTGATCACAGCCATGGAGCCCTTTACTGGGGCAGGACTGGATGTAATCCCTTCTGTGGCCAAGGCACAGTGCTGCATCCTACAGCCTCAGTGCGCTCCAATCCTAAGCCCTCTCGCCTAAAACATCTCTGTGTTCTCGTCTCAAGAATGGCATATGTTGGGTGGCTCAGGGGGTTCAGCCTCTGCCTGCAGCTCAGGTCATGGTCTCAGGGTCCTGGGATCCAGGCCCACGTCAGGGGGGGGCCTCTGCTCAGCGGGGAGCCTGCTTCCCCCTCTATGTCTGGCTACCTCTCTGCCTACTTGTGACCTCTCTCTGTGTCAAATAAATAAAATGCCTTTCGAAAAAATAAAAAGAATGGGCTATGTCATCAGAAATCACAGGATCCATGCCACTCATGCAGGGACGTGCTATCGATACTCAACTCACAAAGGGAACTGAGATACTAGCAAGTTCAGACATCATTTCTTTCAATTCTTTGTATGGATACCAAGACCATTTTCTCTTTGCCTTAAAGGCTTCTTAACTGTTTGGCTGATTGATGGATTTGAGAGAGAGACAGGGGGAGAGTGGGGAGAAGCAGAGGGAGAGACAGAATCCTCAAGCAGACACTGCCCTATGGACACAGCCCTATGAGGAGCGCAGCCTCAGGACACGGAGACCATGACCTGAAGCAAAACCAAGAGCCTTAGGCTGAACCCAATGAGACACTGAGTCACGCGATTCTTTTTCGGACTCTGGGCTCTCTTGTCCCACCTCTTGCTTAGGTCCCTGAGATCTGGGGGCTCATTCTGCCCTCCAAGCCCTAACCCTCCTGATGGCCACAGCACTAACTCATGTCTCCTCTGATTCACCTCAGGGGAAAAATGTTTCAACCAGGAGGAGGACGAGGACCTCGCTGCTGATGGCAGAGCGGGCCAAAAAGCTGGAGGATGCAATAGATCACCTGGTGCCTGCCGTCCTCAGACAAGATCTACACTGTGTCCACATCTTTCTGGACACATACGACACCTTTGCCAGCACCGGGGAGGTGCTGGACCAACTATGTGCAAGGTGAGCACCCTCCCCTGCCCCTAACTGCCCCGTGGGATTTGGCCAATGCCTGGTTTTGAGACTTTGGCAGGTCCCCAAAATTCCCCAAACTTCCCCTTGCTCCTAACTGGGGCAGAGGTATTATAGGGACTCAGTGGCAGCTGTCCGAAAGGACACCTGGCAGCCTGCGCCGGTGGCAAAGTCTGCTGGAGGGCCTGTGGGCACGCTCTTTGAACATTCCTGTGCCCCTCATGATGAAGCCTTTGCCTCATACCTGACTCTCACTGTGATCTTGAGCTGGGCTCCTTTGCCATTAAAAGGGAGATCTGAGATTCCTTCTGGGGTCTGTGTCTGGGTGAATCCAGAGCAGGCATCCCTGGGGGTGAGCAGGGCCAGGCCCACTCAGATGTCGGTGATGGGCTGGTTGGGGCCCTTTCATTCAGCAAGCATTCAGGAAGCCCTAGTAGGTGGAGGCGATTATCTCGGAGCTGAATGAGGTCCCTGCACAGAACAGACAGCACCCTAGGGCTGCAGGCTAGTTGAGGGTCAGATGATGACAGCCAACATCCACAGACATCTCATATGATGCCCCCTGGCCTCCTCTAGATTCGGATGCTATTACTCCACGTATGAAGAGGTCAACAGACCCCAGGAGCAGCGGGACATGTGAGTAAGCTTTGGCTGCTCCAGGAGGGCCTTCCCTCTCCACCAGGGCAGTGAGGGTACTGTGAGTTCGAGGGGCTGCTGGACCTTCATGCACACCTCTGCTTTAGGGTAAAGTTCTGAGAGCTTCTACTGGAAACTGGGAGTTGCCCTGGGGAGCTGGGGTAGGTGTGTGAGCACTGTGGGAGAGCAGAGGGGGATGGAGGACAGCTTCAACCCCTGACAGGGTCATGCTCCATCCCTGCCCCCTCCCAGCCCTCTCTCTGCCGCAATTCTGGGACCCAGAATGCAGGATTTAGGAACCATCGCACAGCATTCTGTTGGCACCTGCACACTGGGTGCTCAGAGGGGGCTCAGGGAGAGTGGTGACCCAGTAGAGCCCAGGAAGCAGCAGACATCCCACACCCTGTGGGAGGTGAGTGTCAGTGGAAACAGACCCACTCTCATAGCACCTAGCGAATGGGCACAGGAGGTAACGGTGGAGGTATGGGGAGGGTCCTGGGAAGGCCTGGCTAGAGACAGAGTCCCTTTGTTCCCTCCTCAGTTGGATCTTCACGGAGCAGAGGCGAGTGCAGTGAGGGTAATTAAGAGGCCAGACACCACCCCTCCCTGGGCACATGCAGTTGAATTCAAGTGGCACGTGGCCAAGGAGACAGACTGAGGAGTGTGTCCAGCTCCCCTAAGAAGTCCAGAAATGCTCACCCCATTGATCAAGGACTCCCACTCCTAGCGGCTTTTGGCCAGCCTGCCGTGCGGGAGCAGGCCTGTCTCGGGCAGGACTGCCAGGTCGCAGGTGGACAAGGAGTCCGACTGGTCTCAGACAGGAGCTGGAAACCCAGGGGCCCAAGATCCCACATGGGTTCCCTGGGATTTGGGTTTGGATGCGTACCCTGTCCTCTGACTTCTCTGCCTCCATGTCTGTCCCCAGGGCCATCTATGCCATCCTAAACATCTGGGTGGAAAAGTATCCAGGGGATTTTGTGCAGCCTCCAGAGTTTTCCAGCTTGCACACACTGTTGGCCTACCTGCAGGTCTACGTGCCGGGCTCGGACCTGCAGCGCCGAGCCAAGCTTCTGCTGCCAGAAAGGCAACGCGCTCCCAGAAAGGCCACAGAGCCAGAGGCTGGAGGTGAGGAGGACTGGGGGTGACTGATGTGGGCCTGAGGAGGAGGCAGGGTGGGCCACCCTGAGGAAGCCTCCGTAGATTGTAGCTGGGCCGAGGAGAGTGAGTCGTCTCAGATCCCTGTCCCCATGGGCTTCCGTTGGGGACACCTTCCAGGGGCTGGGTCTTGAATGCAGACCACGCTGAGTGGTGGTGGAGAAAGGGAAAGGCAAAAGGGAAGTCAATCAAGCTGATGATGCTTTCTCTTCTTGGAGCTACAGCACCGGCCCCAGAGCCGGATCAGGTTGTGCCTCAGGAAGTCGTTCCAGCAGCCACTCTGGCACCCACTGCACCTCTGGGGCCTGAGCTGGGCCCTGCCATCCCTGCTGCGGCGGCTCACAATGGATCTGGAAGACCAGTGACCCCCTCTGACCCATTGGGGCCAGGGCAGATAGTCATCAGGGCCCTTGTTCACTTCTCTGCCACGGAAGAGCCACCTGGCCTTTTGCTGTTCTTGGATGACCAGCAGGGTCCTGCCCCGGAGCTGCCGAACCCTGCCTCCCTGGAGCAAGCAGGCTCGGTCCCAGAGCTGCCGCCCCCTGCCTCCATGGAGCAAGCAGGCTCGGCCCCTTAGCTGCCGCCCTCTGCCTCCGTGGAGCAAGCAGGCTCGGCCCCCGAGCAGCAGCTTGTGCTGGCTGCAGCTCCAGAGCATGGCTCCCCCTCCCCTGTCATTTCCTTCTTTATCCTATTTGTGTTCTGTGTTCACCTCTATAATTACTTCCTAGATCTTATTTATTAAATAAAGTAGAATTTGAGTTTACATAAAATTTGACTCGCATCCTTTACAGTGGGATATGAAGGTCTCATTCGGTCCATTCAGAGTGTTGCACAACCAGGTGGTTCTACAACGTTTCCGTCACAGAGACCCCCGCGCTCCTCATCGCTCACTGCTCAGTCCCTCCCCCAGTCCCTGCAACCACTTCTTTCTCTCTGTCTCGGCCACGTCACCTCGACTTGGATTTTCCTCTGCCTGGAATCCTACAATATGGCCTTCTGTGTGTGTCTGCAGAACAGAAGAGTGATTCCCCTCTTTTCAAACTTTTTTAGAGACGATACACGTTCTTTTCGTTATTCTGAATCTTCTGCCAAAACAAACAACGAAACAGCACAACACAAAACAAATCACTCTTTTGTCTGGTCCACCACCAGCCAACTGCAGAGAAAGACCCTCCCTTTGAGAACGAGCAGAGCTGCTACCCTGTGTGTGGTGCCACGTGCTGGAAAGAGCTGCCGGTACCCACAGAGCAGTGGCCCTCCCAATACCTGGTGGTGTATACCGGTCTGCACACAACACATGACCCCCAGGCCTCCACAGAATAGTGACCTTGCACTGATAGACACTCTTTCGATACAGGCAGACCCCCCAAACAGATTTCATGATCCCATGTACCGTTCATTGAAATATCATTGTTCCTCGTGATTCACCTGAAAATGCTCCGAACACAAGCGGTAAAGAGCTGACTGCAGAGCTGGCCCGGAACACCAGGTAACGAGAACTAAAGGAGCGCCAGCACGGCCTGGCCACCAGCAGTGGGGTGCGCACGCTCGGCTCCTGCGCCGCCGAGGAGACCACTGCTCCCCCACTGGTGTGGGATGGGGCCTTTCTGACATGCTGGGTTTCAAGTGACAGGTCAGTGTATCAGGCTGAGTAATCCAGAGGATCAATGAGTTTCCTCTGCTGGCTGACCCCTCACCATTAGGTAGCACGGCCATGGTTTCATAGCAACCATTCCAATCTATGCCTCCAGGGCCCTGAGGTACGAATTCTGTTACTGTTTCAGGCCTTTTTGGTCTTTTTCACTACCACAAGGACAAGTCAGTAAGTTAAGATGATAGACAAATGAATTCCATTCATCCTGGCTTTTTCTGCTATTCTTTACATGAAAGTACTTTTAAAATATATATGTATCTATATCTATATCTATATGTATATAGATATAGATCTATATATCACATAGCACCATACAAATGCTAGTTATTATAAATTACATCCAAATGAAGCTAGATGTCTCAGAAACTGGCATTCTTATTGTTTATTTTTATTTTAAAAAAATCAGTCATTTTCCTACTTGGCTCAGAATCAGAATGTTTCATCATAGTTCAATTTTAGGATTCCTCTAAAGTGATCTAGAAACAAAGACAGTAATACACATTCTTCTAACTTCAATACCAAAGTATATACAACCCTCATCAGGAGTCTGAAACACTTTCATGACCAGGCAATGACCAACGACAGAATGTCCCGGTGGGTGACAGTCCCGAAGGTGGCGAGAAGACCTACTCTCGGACACCAGTGGTTTGGCTGAAAGAGTCTCTCATGTCCAATAAAACTGAGTTTTGACATCCCGCCTTTTTAGAGAGACTTACGAGATCAAGAAAGGGGTTTTAGAAAAGCTTCTCAAAAGGCCCCACACTCTGACCTGTTTTTTTCTGGTGAAAAATGCACATGAAGTCTAAGCATGTACACGTGGTGGTAAATGACAGCTTTTCTAAAGCAAGAGCATGAACCTCCAAATCTCATGGCTGGTCCACTTGAGAACCTTGTTAATAGTAATGGACAGAATGGCTTTATTCGTTTTTATAAACAGATACACCAAGTCTTTTTAGCTTAGTTCTTACGATTAAATTTACCTTTGCTAAGGTAAATGGTTTATTTTTTAAGAATGTTTTAATTTTTTAAAAATTAAAAAAAAAATCTTTTTTACAAACTCATGGCCCGGAGATCAAGACCTGAGCTGAGATCCAGAGTTGGATGCTTAACCGACTGAGCCACCTAGATGCCCCTTAAATTTATCTTTTAAAATATAATAACCTAAGGAAAAAAATACCCTTTTCTTCAATAACTTGATATGCCATTGCCACTTTCATCTCTGACCAGGACCTTCCCCCTCACACCGTGGACGAGTGAATTTACTGTGTTCCATATTGAGAAATGTTGTCACTACGATTATTCCATGAAACGCTGTCAGTACCTTGGAAGTTCAAGCCACATGACCCACGACGGGGACCAGCTGGAGTCATACTCATTCTCAATGAAGGTGCCTGGCTGCTCTTGGGTAGCCTGGGCTGCCTCCTCCACAATCTGGACCTCAAGTGCTTTCAGGACAACAGCAGGGTCGTGGTTCTGGCTTTTAGCATAGCCACGGCCTCACTGTGACTTCAATTGGTCCAATCAATGCCACTGATATTCAGCAATATTATCACCTGTCCAAAGGAATAAACAAGAAAAATGAGATGAGCTACCAAGTCATTATCTTCCCTATACATTCTGTTGTTTGTAATTTTGTCACATCTCTGTCATTCTTACGATATCGAGGGAAAAATCCAATTCATGGAAAACATTCCAAAACAACTCCAAACTTTAAGATAATTTCATCATATATAGGAAAAAATGAGGCTTGAGGCACTGTGATTCGACTGGAAGTCCAAGTCATTAGACCTCGTTTTGCTAATGTGCAGGACCTGGGCATGTTCATTTCTCTTCTCTGGGCTTCAGTGATTTCTATAGTTCTTTCCTGCTCAAAATTATTTGATCTTTTGCTCTTAGAAATGAATTTTTAACATATCCTGTTTTGGAGTTACACAGTTTTATAGATAAAGATAGTCCTACAGAGTTTGCTCAGCGTGAATGTATCAGAATACTTAAAGAGAAGAGATCCTTGGGTCTACACAAAGAAATGAAACTTGTGATTAGAGCATCTTTTGCTTAAGGAAGAAAAAAAAGTGCTTGTTGCCCTGCCAAGTAATATAATAAAAAAAAAAAGGGCAACTAGGATTATATAAAAGGTTAGGAAGGAAAAGATGAGTGTTCTATTTTTTAGAGGGTTTTTTCCAACATAAAATAATCCAATGATCTAAATAAACATTAGAAAATGACGGAAAGGGTGCCTGGTTGGCTCAGTGGGTTAAAGCCTCTGCCTGCAGCTCAGGTCATGATCCCAGGGTCCTAGGATCGAGCCCGCATAGGGCTCTGCTCAGCCGGAAGCCTGCTGCACCCCCACCCCCCACCTGCCTCTCTGCCTACTTGTAATCTCTGTCTGTCAAATAAATAAATAAAATCTTTAAAAAAGAAAATAATGGAAACATCATCAAACTGCAGCAATTTTCCTTCCCATTAGGCATTTTTCTAACCTTAGAGAGAGGATTTACACTTATATATGGAAGGGACACTTTACAAGATTTTTAAAAAATCATATTTAATGGAAAATTTGGGGAATATTTGTTATTTTTTTCAAACATGACTTGCACACAGGGAGAAGATGGGAACAGTTTCACTGTTCCCAGCCCTCCCTATCTTACCTCTCTTGATGCGGCCATCACGTGCCAGACAGCCATGAGGTGGCACACTGGTTACAAAGATGGGCAGTTCACCACTCTTGCTTCCTCTGCCCCCTGCCACTGTCATTCCCAGGGACTCATGTGGTTCCTTCTTTACAGTAATGTGTTTTTCTTGGCATGTAACACACTGGTAAGATCCTAACACATGAGAAGAAAATTTATTGGATAAAAATTATACATAGCTGAAGTAAAGTAAGGAAACTGAAGGAAAAAATACCATAGCAATGATAAAGTCACTGTTAAAATCAGTTACTGTAGAAATAATACACAGTTCTTCATGATACAAACATGACACCGAACACTGGGGATCACAATGTCAGACTTTGGACGGCTGTATTTTCATATGACTATGTATGGAACAGAAAAAACTCAGGACTGTTGACATATGGAAGTCAAAATAGGGCCAATTCTACAAAAGTAAATAATGCATTTGAGTTTTAAGATTCTGAAGACAAGCTAATTAATTTTATTTCTCTCTCTCTCCTCTGTTCTTTGAAAGAAATGTGACAGAATAGTACAAAAGTAAAGTGCGGATTTTGTTAACTGCCAGAAAAAAGCTATAGATCTATCTTCTGTTTCGTACTCATGAGAATGCTCGGTCATGAAACGGGTGCAAACTGATCTTCACAACCTTCACGGAAAGCTGTAAGGATATGAAATAACTGAGTTTCTGAAAAAGTGAAGGAAGAGAAAAAATTTCCAACAAACTGTGTTCTCAGGAAAAAGCAATTTTTACCGATATTGATTGTTTCTATTTATGGGGACACTCCTAGAAGAAAAGGAAAATTTAAAACATCACCTTTTTTTAAATTAGAATGCTATAAAAAACAAGGTGTACCTATGCCATATTAATATTAAAATAGCAATAGTAACTAACATTTACTGAAGATTTACTATGTGTAAAGCAAATGGCTTCACATGTATTATTTCATTTGAATGGTTTCATTACATTTCATTACAATGGTCCTGAGTGTAAATCCTATGGTTGGCCCCATTTTATAAACAAGGGAATAGCCTTATTAGAAACGTCATGTAATTTACTCCAAATTATATAGCTATGCATGATCACACTGGGATTTGAAGTGATGCAAGTTTAAAAAAAATACACATATACACACATAGTGTATATACATAAACATGTATTCATATGTAGTTGTGTATGTTCATACAGCATGATGCTATATGCATCCACACTACAAGGGTGCCATCCCATTAAGTGTAATAATGGAAGCTAATATCTCAAAATGTTCCTTAACGCATATCCTATAAGAGCATACTGTAGATAACAAGATAACTATTACCACGACGAACAATATCAACAGTAGAACTAGATGAATTCTTTTGCTAGAACTGTAACATTTCCTTTAGTGACACTGCTTCAGAGCAGACAGGCACGACATGTCAGTCAAGCCCTGGACATGCAGGGGTGTCTGCTCTTCTCTGCTCCTGAAACCCACACTCTTTGAAATTTTCTTGAGGGCACTACTTAAATAGCCTAGAGTTCCGAGAATTTTGACCTCACAGAAAACCTGTAAACGTCTACAGGTGGTATCGTAGCATATGGCATCTATGTTCGCATCCTTCAAAACTGGGCAAGACCCACGTTATTATGAAGACAATCCAGGTAAACTCAGCTGGGAGCACATTGACTTCAACGCTTGTGTCTGTCAGGTATCGAGTCAATTAGAGGTGGTTGTTTTATTCCTCTACATGGCTGAGATGTATGCATTTTAGCCAGACTTCCCAGATTACTCTTGGTATACTTCATGGAAACTTCCAAGGGCTCAACACTGTATGAATGTTTCCAAGCAGCTACGCAGGGGCTTAGTAATAGAATAATGTGTGCTTTAAGTTTTAACAATGATTATCCTCTGAACAGGTTGTTTTGATGAATTTGTATTTGTTTTCCCTAGGAGACCTTTATTTTTTTTTTAATTAGGATTTGACATCACAAATGCTATATATTAATGGTAAATTGCTAAATTAATGCTTAAGATTACATTTCATGTGGCTGTTCTAACAATCAGGTTTACAGAGCACCTAGAGTAAGAATTCAGCATTGCTATTTAAAACACCACCATTTAGGGGTGCCTGGGTGGCTCAGTTGGTTAAGCCGCTGCCTTCAGCTCAGGTCATGATCCCAGGGTCCTGGGATCAAGTCCCGCATCGGACTCCTTGCTCGGCAGGGAGCCTGCTTCTCTCGCTCCCTCTGCCTGCCTCTCTGCCTGCTTGTGTGTGCTCTCTGTCTCTCTCTCTGGCAAATAAATAAAATCTTAAAAAAAAAAAAATAAATAAAATAAAATAAAACACCACCATTTAAAATTAAGGAATAGGAACGAGTAAAAAGAAAAGTGTATGTGCCCAAAACAAACAGAAGGACATAAATAGTCCTCTATATGAACGCCGAAATGGTTAAGTAGTTCTTAAAACAGTCTTAAAATTGTAGTGTTGTCTTTGAGCACCCGTATTTCAACTTTCTGTAGAATTCATGGATTCAGTGACCAACGTTTACCTTAATTATGATTCTTTAGGAATATGTATATATATGTAACTTGTAAAGCAAGGACCAGCGATATGAACAGCTCCTATTCAAATTCCTTTTCGAAACAATAACTGCTTTTTGTAGTCATCATTGTGAAAGCAAAATTATAGGTTCCCTTCACAAATTTTGTTTTCTGTTCAAAAATAAGAATAAGTTTGTGCTTATAATTTCTTCAAAGTTTTCACTGACCGAAGACCAGTGACAAGTCTATACTTCAGCTCAGAAAACCAGATAAACCTGATGGGCGAAAAATACTTGTGCCTTTAAATGATGCTTTCTTGGGCTCCTGTGACATTACAGAGTTCTTCTCTCAAATTGTATTTACATTAAGAAGCCACTTTAAGCTAAACATGCGTTTCTCAAGTCATTCTCCTTAAGTAAAATTAAATTGCTTTGCTAAATAAAAACTTATTTACTGGTCTACTTAAAAACTATAGGAAGTAAAAACAAACAAACAAACAAACAAAAAAACTATAGGAAGTTTCCTCTGTGTGATTTTCACACAGTTGGTAAATAGCATCGTTTTAAAAATTCTGGCCTACTAGAAGTTGAGTTCAAATAAAAGATCAAATGAAGTAAATAATACTGAGAACACAGTAAAGTGCCACTGTTTTTTGATTTCTACTGATTTCTGCATCCAAAGTGAGACAGCATCAGAATTTTTGGCACAGATAAATGACCTAGGAATATATTATAAAAGCACTGAAATATAAAAGATGCAGCAAAAAGCTCAACATACGGGAATTTAAAATGACCTAGGGTAGTATTCCTATAAACTGTAACATAAAAAGAAATGCTTTATGTGTTTTGCATGACCTATCAGAAAGTATGATTTATGCTTCATATTCATATAGAGAATTCTGTTGTTGTAGGCAACCTGCCCAACCGCTAAGTATGGACTTGTTGGTCATTGTCTTTTTTTCGGTTCCATAACCTCCTGTTACAACTGAATGAGCAAACCAAGATAAATCCCACTTTCAAGCAGGACCAAGCAAAGAAGTCTTTCCAGAAGATCCAACACTTCTCCTCAATCTGGCAGAGGGACCTTCTTACTAAGAAAGCACCCCTACTGGCTGAAGAACAGACTGTACAGGGACTCTCAAGGTAGCCAAACACACATTCCACACCCCAAACACCTGTGTTCACCTTTTCCAACAGAGTAACAGCCCTCATTTAAATCCTACCCGTTTGTAACAAGGATTCCCTGAGGGCAGATGAATGAAAACATGCAAACTCAAGGCCTCACCTTGTGTGAGCTGGATCTGTTGTGGTACAGCGGCTGTGCATGGTGCTGGCTGGTACTCCGAGCTCCTGCGTCTCGGACAGGGTTACCAGGCTGGGATTTCCCCGGCCTAGCAATTCTTAAATCCACCCTCTCGCCACTAGCCTGGAGAAAACACACATGTATAACCACCAGTCGTTAATGAGGCTTCTCGCTTAAAAAAATGATAGGGAGGGTCATTTTCAATGCACTTATCATCGCTGTATCAGAGCCTCACCTGAGTGGGGACTGCAGGCCCCTGCTGGGGATGGGGCAGACGAGGGAGTTCATTTCAGGAGCCAATACTTTAAAACTTCTGCAGGTAAAAGAGCCACACACAGACCTCTTGGGTAAACCTTCCCTAGCCCTGGAAATACCAAGGACATAACCAAAGCAAAGCCTGGGTTCTGATCTCCCCATGATGTCTTGAAGGGTAACTGTCTTTTTATACTTCCCTCCCCTGCTAAATTGGCCTTGGCACTGAGAGAAAGAGAGCAAAGAAGATAGAAGGACGAACAGATTCAAAACTGGATTACAATCCTTTGTGATTCCTGAAATAAATTCCAAGATGGCTCCTTTGAGAGTGATCATCAATGAAACTATGTGTAGCTCTGTTTCCACACACTACAGGTTCGAATTGAAAATAGGGATCAGCTTAAACAGTCCTGAAAAGAAGGATAACAAAGGTCCTGTAAAACAGGATTAGTACTTATATACATTACAAATTGTGTGTGTATATATGTCATACGTGCACTCACACATAAATGTAATTTTAGAGGTGATGACAACCACGTTGAATTTAGAGGTCCATTATCTGTATTTATAGATCTAGATCTGAAACACAGATTCACATCTATTAGACTTTTAAGAGCTATTTTATCTTTGCTTTTAACGTACAGGCCTGGTCTACTTGATGTTGATTCTTGGTCATGACTACAACTTCCCAAGTTTACTATCATTTCTATGGGAAAATTTGACAGCCTGCTTTCAAGAAGCTGTGGTGGAAAGTAGAACCCTCCCCCATGACTGCAGTCAGTAATGTTGAGAAATCACTCCAGTTTCAGTTCTCAAGTTGGAAAAGGAGTGAAACCATAATTTAAAAAAAAAGATTTTATTTATTTATTTGAGAGCGAAAGCGAGAGGGCAGGGTGGAGGGGCAAAGGAAGAGGGAGAAGCAGACTCCTCGCGGAGCAGGGAGCCCGATGTAGGATCTGAGCCGAAGGCAGATGCTGAACCACGGAGCCACCCAGGTGCCTGAGTGATAACCAATTTTAAGGCCCTATTAAAGTCATTTACTTATTCAAGTATTTCATTAAACTAGTTTCAGACAATTCTTCAAAATAGCTGAAAGAATAACACTTCTCATGTGGCCAGAATCTGGGGATTTGATCTAACAGGTAAATGCCAAAGTAGAACGCTTACAATCCAGATATTTGAGATTCTGACACTTCCGAGTATTAGATCACACGGTGTGAAGGGTCAGAAGCCCCTCTGTGATCTCATTTCAATATTAAGAATTGTTTGCTTTACTGCCTAACCCTCACCACTACCAAATACTCTATAACCAGTAATTTAGCTTTATGGGAAGACCCCTGCTCATGCAAACCTATTAACAAACAAATCCCTGATCTTTTTTGATTTCTTAAAAGACAGAATTCTGGGTGTGTGATGGAAGTGGACATATAAGCTTTAAACAACGGGTCAACGGAAAAAAAAAACAAACAACAACAACGGGTCAACGTTTGGGTTTAGGCTAACTGCCTATCTAACATTTCAGGGTTTCAAGCACAACAAAAGAATTCTGTTAAAGTCAAGATTTTTAAAAATGCAGGATGCCTAAACGACAATACCTGTATTTCATAAAAAAGTGGCATGCCCTACTGCTGGGAGTATATACTGGTATGATCTTTCTAGAGGGAAGTTTAGCAAAATGTCCTAAACTTGAAAACAAAACATTAAAGTCTGTTGACAGGGGAGTATTTACGTAAGTTTTAGCACAACACGCCTACTATACAGCTATATCATGATGCATCTATTTTCAGGGTAAGAAGCCCACAACATACAGCTGACGTAAAGAAAGGGTGGCAAACTCAGAATTTGCAAGCTGAGTGCATGTGTAAGTACCTACGTATATATGTACCTAGTTATTGTAGGCATATACAGAAAAATGTTTGTAACGATGTTCTTCAAAACTTTAATGTCACTATCTTATGGACTTTAGACTGACTGTGATTTTTGACTTCCTTCTTCATTTTCTGTATTTTGTCTTCCTTAGTCTCCTTTTCAGACATGGAATACATGTTATTCTCAGAATCCAAAACATTAAGATGTTTTTCACAAAGAAACAACTTGAGCAATACATTATATTTGATATCATATATAAGTATCCGTATCCAAGTTTTTTAAACCTCAAGTCTGTGACAAGAGACCAACGCCTGAATCTCCCTCCTAATGCAAGATGGCTACCGGGTGTGTGTGTTCCCATAGTTATAATGAACCAAACATTTGTGAAAAGGAGTAACTTAAATGGGATTTAAATTTGGGTTTTCTTACACAGTAGCTTAAATCTTCATTGTTAATTCTGTTTACTATACACTTTTCTCAGGGATTATCCACCTACTTTAATTCCTGATGCTCGATTATGTTACTGCTTGGTTTCCTTTATGTCAGAGTGTTTTCTTGTGCTTACTTAAAACAAAACAAAACAAAACACCATACAGATCTTTGTTTCACCCCTTTCACTGCAGGAGATAGCCATATCATTAAATGCTCTGGTAGGTTATAGAACCGGAAGGTCTGCTCTGGATGATTTTCTACTTTTTCTATCTTATTTTATTAAAAAAATTTTAAAGCTGTTTTCTTTTTATAAAGATTTTATTTATTATGTATGTATGTATGTATGTATTTATTGGACAGAGAGCAAGGGAAGGAACACAAGCAGAGGGAGTGGGAGAGGGAGAAGCAGATTCCTGGCTGAGCAGAGAGCCCCGATGGGAGACTGGATGCCAGGACCCTGGGATCATGCCTGCGCCGAAGGCAGATGCTTAATGACTGAGCCACCCAGGTGCCCCTCTACTTTACCTATTTTAATGCTCTTACTGAAAATTTTTTTTCCCTAATAATAACCATCTTTACTTCACAGGGATACTGTAAGAACACACGTTATGATGTGTTTGAAATGCTCTGAATGCTTTATAAAAAGGCACTACAGAGATAATGAGTTATTCTCAATAAAAACGGATTTTCCCCACTTGTATACAGCTGAAGCGGAGAGTGAAAGTTACAAGAGCAGGGAAGTCACAACTTTGGAACCACAGCTCCTTCATGCTTTGCTTGTCTCACCTGTTAAATGTGGACATAAATGTGTTTTTTATGTCTGGGCTTAGGTGGAGCCCATGGAGCAAATGAAAAACCCATGTGAAAATATAGAGCCTTCACTCTATAAAGAGCAAGGCTAAATGTTCACAGGGATACAGTTTTCCAGACAGGATGTTATCTGTAATGATAAAATAATCTATTGTGCATTTTGAAGGATTTGGGGAGCCATGTTTGATTTCCCCCATGAAATAGCAAATATCCCTCAGGTTCTCATGTTACGAAAACATCGACATAAAGGCAGAGCACGTGGAATGAATACCCGCGTGTACCTGAATGATCTGGGCGGCAAGCTCAGGGGTTCCGTGCTTCAGGTCATGTCCATTGATGGCGAGCACTCAGTCATTGCTGCTCAGCCTTCCATCCTGTGCAGCCAGGCCCTCTTCCAACAGATCAAGGATAAAAACACCTGGTTCATCAGTCCTTCGAACGAGTTTAATGCCAAGTTGTTCACCAGAGTCCCATTTGTGAAAGACTACGTGGAAGACCTCTTCCCGGGGAGAGCTACAGTCGAAGTGGCTGTAGGTCTGGTTCCCAAAGCGCCGCTCTCGCAGCACGGTCAGGTGCAGTGTGGTACCTAACTCAGGGCTGGCAAAGGGCGGCTCTGACAGAGTTCTGAGACACATTGCCGATGTTACAGTTGTTGACCTGGAAGAAAAGAATTATACCAAGGTGGGACAATCTTTTATCCTCTCAACTGGTAAACATTTTAACATGTATAAACATTTCATTTTCCAAAAACTGACTTTGGAAAATGAAATACAGTCATTATTTACAAAGAAAAGCCCTCTGAAGATGTTTTAAAATGCACAGTTCCTAAGCTGCACTCACAATGACTAGCACGAGGTAGAGAATGGCAGTTAGGATCTCGGGCTTCAGCGAGGGTGCTGCATCAGAGTCCCTGGTCCTGCCGGTAGCAGGATGTCTGAGTGTGTCCCCCTGAGTGGTGAGATGGGTTTACTCTCCGCTTCACGGGACCAGGAGGAGAATGCAGAGACAGCAGCAGCATGTGGCAAGTGCCAACAAAATACTAGTTCTTGTGGAACAGAAACTGAAGTTCTACTGGATTGATGTGGCTTTTCCAAATGAAAAACACTTACACTGGAAAAAATACACCGAGTTTTAATCTAAGAAAAGGGACACTTTCCAGATACACAACCTGATCTCAGATCAGTCATTTTTACTTTAAAGAAAAGCAGGAAAGCAGGTAATTACAGTTTCACTCTGTTTAGCACTCAAGTGTAACATCTACCTAATACAACAAGCTTAACTCAGTACTCACAGATCATTTATTTACTAAACCTTATGGCCCCGAAAGGAGTATAGTGACTGATCTTGGCACATGAACAGGACTAAGAAAATATACCCAGCTTCAGTTATTCACCTAGTCAGAGGAAGAGGTTGGCGCAATTCTGAGTATTTCTCACAATTAGAATTTCCTCTCCTCATCTGTCTGCACCAACAGCAAGCGGGAAATCGACATTCTCTTGGATGCGTTGTGTGGCACAGGCTCTGGGTTAGGTGCTTGTGATTACCCAACGCCTTCAATCTTTTTCACGTGAGTCTATCTGAAGGAAAGCCTTCCCCCTTCCTACTCATCTCGGGTTGACCGTTTTGAGCACCACTAACTTGAATTTTATTGATTTGGGCCTGTTGACATCTTTTAAAATTCAGGCATCAAATGCCATAGACCTCACACATAAACTCGCTCTTCTCCCAATTTTGCAACATCTGTGCATTTGGTTGCCATCCAGATCCTTGATGAAAAAGTTGAGTAACATAGGGTCAAGAACAGAACTTTAAGGCAGCTTCTAAAAAACCAGCCTGACGTGGATTTGTTAGTCAAAACTCATCATTTCTGGTTATTCAGCTAAAAAGCCACTTATCTCTAGGTTCTTATTTTTCCATCTTAAATCACATCTATCACAAATGACTTTACAAACATCTGGCTGGAATCCAGCACTAGCCAAGTGCAAGTATGTAGCCTCACACCATCTTTGTGATGTGGGCTGTGGAATATCCTACAATCAGAGATTTTCCCTTCACAAATGTGTGGTTCCCACTGAAACACAGAGAAAGCAGAAACCAAATAAAATACTGTTGCTAGATGTTGTAGAAATAGCACCAACAGAGTAAACTTTACCACATCTTTAGCTAAATATATTTTGGACCAATGCAGTCAAGACATGACTACAATTATTTTCCTTCAAAACCAAAAGTGAATAAATCACTGACGACTCAGATCGCACTGTAAATTCGTACTCTTAATCATCTTCTGAAATTTGTATTATTTTTAATAGTATTACTGATGTAATCTCTTACACTATTTTATTCTTCAAACTGCTCAAAATGCTGCACTGTGAAAGGCCCTGAGGGTATATGGTTCTCCTTTTCAACTAGGTTATTTAATAGAATAACATGGATGTGTGGGTATATATATAAAACGCACACATATAATCAGTGTGGGAAAACCAAAGCCACGCACTGTTACTACATCTAGTTTGCTAAACTAAAAACACAGGCTAGCTAGCCCTTTGGTCTGTAAATAAACCATCTTAACGACTCCAAGGTATTTTCAAATTGGATCACGGTATTATTTATGCAGCTCACAAAAAGTGGAAGATAACCAGGTAGTAAAAATATACTAAGGAGCCTTCTTTCCAAGTGTCATAAATACTACTCTGTATTTGGCCATAAATACTACTCTGTATTTGGGCAAGGAGTGTGGCTTTACTTACTGGCTCCAGCATACCAGCCAAAGGCCAATGAGAAGTCAGGCCCACAAGAGGAGAGAACCTTTGTGAATTCAATAATCAGGTTATGTACTCATAGTTTTTGTATCAATTTGAAATCATTAAAGTGGATTTAAGATTGCCATTCTTAGGGTCATTAATATGTATGCCTCCATAAACAATAATAATGCACTGGAATGTTTACAATGCTGATTTATAGCTTTGAGTTAATTCCCCAAATTATAGCCAGTATTTCAGATAATTAGCTTTTTATTTGAGGTATACAGATTCAGTTATGTTATTAAACGATTCTCCAAAGCAGACCAGTAAAAAAGCATGTAGATGAAATATATTAGCAAACAAAACCCTATAGCAAGCTAAACTATATATTAAATATATTTTTATACATTTTTGTATTTTTGCTAATATATTAGCAAACTATATATTAAATACATTAGTAAATCTGAGGTTACAGACTTCACCTCAATTATACTCAAAGAAATGCAAATAAGAACAAAGCATTTGTTTTTACCTTGAAAATTTAGAAAAAGCGTGAGAAATATGGAAAATCAAAATATGTAAAAAATATGAAATATATAAAAATAAAAATATGTAAAAAATTTAATATCCAAAGCTGGCACACTGCTGGTAGCAAAGAACAAAAGATGAAAATAAATGTATACTCAATTATAGCTAGAAAGGCCAGAAGTGGAGAAGAAAAGAACACTGTGTAAGCTGCAGAAAAGGGCCATCTGGCTCTTTTGGTCTTGGCCACAAAGGTGTCAAAATGTCAAAACCAGCTACAAGAGTTCCTCCACGGAGAATCAGTTTAGGAGCTGGGGTAGAAGGAATACCAGGTAAGGTGTCCAGAGAGCTGTGCCAACCTCATGCAACCAGAGTACTACTAATATCATAAAAGGACAGCAAACACAGGAATGTGGTAAATAGCTAGCTATGGTAGGATCAGAAACTGGATTTTACATAAGCTGGATTAGTTATGCTTCCTGTATTCTCCTATTTCCTCTTCGGATTTAGTCAAGAACAAAACACTGGAAGTTCAGTCAGTGTCAGCCAGGACAAGTGCAATAAGGAGGGGTTTTGGGCCCAAGTGTTGAAGTGGAGATCACAAACTACAAGAGGCAGAATACGGATGGGCGCGGAAACCAAAGCCAGGAACCCCCCGTGGAAAGGTCAATCCTGCTGCTCTTGGAGCCTAGTTTGTCTGTCTTCCCCTCTGGACATTTCTCTTGAAGAACTAAAAATCCTAGAGGTTCTAAGTTTTGTTTTAATGAAGAAGACAGCTATTCCCAACAGGATATCATAACCAAATCCACTCTTTTATTGACTCACCAAGTATGTCCTGGGTACCGACTCCAGGCACAGCTCTGTGAGAAGCCTGTCCCATAGTACGTAGTAATGGCGGCTGCCATCCCCAAAGGAAGACACTGCATTTGAATAACTCTCTGTGACCAATTACGTATTAAGTGGTGAAGAGAAGGAATATCTTCAGCACTTCAAGTGAGAAGAGGTCTGAATGGGTGAAAATGGCAGGGCAGGGCTTTTTGGATGAAGGTGGGGAAGCTGTAGCACAATGGGGACAGGCTGGAATATGGAGGGAAGCAAGGAGATTGCTATGTCTGGCTTTTCTGCTACATTATACATTCTATGAGGGCAGGGGTTGCTTTTTGCTCTTAATTATACCCTCAGCTCTGACCACCATGCCTATGATGTTTCAGTAATACACCAATGGCTACAGCTGAAAGAAAAAGCAAGGGTTAAGGCTGAGGGGACAGGTTGTGTAAGAGTCCACAGAGGACCCTGACTATTAGATTAATCAGTATGGACTTGATTCTCTGGTCCAATCTTCCCAGGGAAAGCAGAGTCACAGGTGAATTAACCTGACAATGGTGGTACCGGATTTCAGAGCAGAGTAGGGAGGCAAGGTTATTGATTCTACCGGGTTAGACGTGAAGCAGTGAGGGCACGGACCAGAGAGGTGGCAGGGAAAAGGGAAGGGGTGAATACCAACAGACCGTGGGGAAGGACCGAGCAGTGAAATCGAGGCAAGAGTCCTTGAGCTTGGGTTCCTAGAAGACATCTTTTCTCATTCCTGCCTATTTCTTCTCTCCTCAATACCCATTCTTTTAGCTTCAAGTACCACTCACACTCGTATGGGTCATATATCCAGGTCAATTTTCACATGAACCCTAGAATTCACATGAACAGTGGAGTTCTGGCCAACTCATGCTCATCAGTATGCCCTCTAACATAATATCATCTTGCCCAAAGCTAGTATGTTTGTTGGAGTAGCTATTTCTCTTTAAAAGAAGAGGGAGAGGGTAGCACCAAGGATTAGTGCAGAGTCAGGCTGTTTGTGCATGAGAGTGCGTTGGAGAGCCAACAAGAGGTGGTCATGATTTCCGAATTCTAAAATTCAATGGTGTAAGCTGTAAGTAACTTGTGCTGTGTGACCTGTCTTTTCTAGATTATAGTAATCGGTGTAGAGAAGGATAAATCAGACAACGAAGGTAACTGATGGATGGTACCCTGGGACTAGGGATACAGCCAATGGGACAAGGGAATTTAGCAGTGAAGGTGGCCCCGAAATAGCCAACCGTGGAGTCCAAGCCAGGAGGAATCCAGCTGGCCTGGGGAGCCACGCACTGAGGCACATGTGGGATCAAATTTAAGATGGGGGTAAAAATACATTCCATGAGTTTGGGGGAAATCGGAGAAATTACAGATAAATTCTGATCTGTTTTGCATAAAAAAACAGTAAAACTTACCTTTTTATAAGTCAGATTCCACAGGACCATAATTTCCTAAGTTTTAAATTGATGAATAAGAGCAGAAAAAGAGGCAAGTTAACAAAATTATTTAAAAAATTGATACCTGAAGAATCTGGTCTCCAGCAAGAAGTCTTCCATCTTTGGCGATCACCCCATCCCGATAGACTTCCTGGATAACAATGTTATCAGTGGCATTTCATTGCCACCCACAATGCTAATTCCTAGCTGAATATAAGGATCAGACCGGTGAATTTCAATTGTAGTAAGTTCGCCTTCCGGTAAACTAACTGGCTGTTGCGTAGCTGCGAAGTTAAAAACGAGAGGGAGAGAAATAGGTGGAAAGAAAAACGTTTTATATTTTGATTAGCTTCAGGTAAGTAAGTTATCGTCTTTCATTACTGATGACCTTATGTTAACAGATGATTCATAACAAAGCAATACCACGGGATAAGAAAAACAGAATGACCAAAACACCGATAGGTAAGATTAGCAAAGCACTTCCTCTTCGCAAGGTGATCAGTAAATAATCAACAAGTAACTATTGTGCATCAGATCACTAGGGACTACACAGTGATCTGATAAAGAAATATACAGACAATATCATCTTGTCCTAATTGATCAGAGAAAGTTTGACCCATGAAACAGCTGTAAACAGTGCAAGGCAGTCCATATGAAATAAAAAAGACAAACTCTGGGATGTACAATCACCAGAGTGGATGACAAAGTAACCACATTAAGCAAGAAGAGGAGGGTCTTGATCTGAGCAGTAGGAGATAGAAGAATTGTTACAGCCATGGCTGGGAAAACTGGGATTTGTAGAAAAATTGGAATTTTCATAAGAGATAAACCTATTTAAAAGTAAGACAAAGGGCCAACGACTAAGATATGCCCAAGATCTATGACTAGAGGTTTTCTGCCTGTTTCCTGGTGGGTCATGTAGACAGATCAGTGGCTGCTACCAGAGGACAGCAATAGTCAGACACATGGCCTTGGAGTCAGATACATACCCAGCCATCTCCTGGCTCTCAGACTTTGACCAATGACTCTCTGACTAAGTTTCCTCATCATTAAAAAATATCCAGTATTGGTACAAGCATTTAATAAGTTAATATATGTAAAGTGCTTGGCACAGTGCTGACCCAGAATAAGCACTTAGGCTGAGGTATTATTTTTGTTCTTCTTGATGCTGTGGATTTCTTAGTCAAGAAGCAATAGGCTTCAAAACAAACAAACAAAAGAAGGCTGTTGATGACCAGTGAATTTGTGGACTACAACAGAAGAGGGGGAGGGGGAAGGATAAGCCTCAAGGTAAGACTCACTTTCTGTTTCTAAACTGCAAACTGTTAGACTTGTACACTTAAAGGGTGAATATGTGACATGTGAAGCATATCTCAGTAAAATTATTTGTTGAAGAGGAAAAAAAAAAAAAAAACCGCCCCATGTAGGGAAAGTAATAGGGAGTAGTGAGAAGAAAGGAAATATCTGATTTGAAAACAGATGAAAAGCAAAAGCAAGGTGAAGAGCACATACTGTCAGTGTTTGTGTCTCCTCCAAGGAGGGATTGTCCGGGCCAGGCTCCTCAAGCCACGCGGGCAGAGACGCTGACGTCAAGCTGTGCTCAGCAGGGTCTGTGCCTGTCCCTGAACAGACCGTTTCGAGGGATAAAGTACCTGGAAGATCTATTACAGTGGTTCCATTTTCATTCTCAATCTCTGTCTGAGCTTTATCAGTTTTCCTCCTTTCTAGGGCAAGTCTCCGATGAGAAGCTCCAGGACATCTAGAGAGAGAACATTAGGGGGTTCCCAGATGATTTGAAAGGAAAAATGATTGTCAGCTTGTGCCCCAACAACAGAATAGTCACTGTTTCAATGCCAAACTCACCTAGAGGTAATCCACAAGTGGTATGTAATTCTGATTTTAACCTCTGCTCAAACTAAGTTCCTACCACACTGTGTAGCAAACTTAAAACAGGCGTTGGCACAAATCGTGGCTTCGTGCGTGTCTCAAAAAATACTTCAATAAAAACCTGTATTCAGATATATACTAGTCCCAGAAATACACCAGCACAGTTGACGGTACACTGCAAATACTATTCTGAGATCCTGATTGCATAACCCCCTTTCCACAGGGATGGCTTAACTCCTTAACAGGAGTGGAAACAGCAGTCTTCTTCCACAATGTGCTCCTGCATCCAGACTTGGACCTTGAGTGACACTGTTCCTTTCCAATCTCAGGGCCAAGGGTACACATTCATTTATTAGTGAGAAGCAATACATCTGAGGCTCTGCCACTTGCAGAAAAGCAGAGCAAAGGCTCAAGAGGCTGCGTATGGTGGGTGGCGGTCTTATGTCTAGGGCTGCAGACTTCATTCAATGATAGTATTTTTTAAAATCTCAAATTTCATTTAAAATCAAGTATAGGATACATTTATTGAAAACTGGAAGCTATCCCTTAGCTGTAAAAGTAATGAATTTCCCCTCACAAACTAAAGAGAAGTTGTGGGTTTCAAGTTCTTGAAAAAGATTGCTATGGAATTTCTTTATTCAGCTTTTTCTCTTTCCCGGTTTCCTCATCACCTTATTAAGAAGGAGGACAAATGATTTTCCTTCTGCATTGCTGTGCCGCACTCCAGGAAATGTTCCTGCAAGGACCTGACAAGTAACTTGGAAAATTGTATCACTGAGAAAAATGATTTTTGTCAAGTAAGTAGATTTCATGACAAATGCATTTTAAAACTATTTCATTCAAAAAAAAATGGTGACAAAAAGTGGATCATAAAAAAATACTTGAGGGGCACCTGGGTGGCTCAGTGGGTTAAGCTGCTGCCTTCGGCTCAGGTCATGATCTCAGGGTCCTGGGATCGAGTCCCGCATCGGGCTTTCTGCTCAGCAGGGAGCCTGCTTCCCTCTCTCTCTCTCTCTCTCTCTCTGCCTGCCTCTCTGTCTACTTGTGATCTCTCTCTGTCAAATAAATAAATAAAATCTTTAAAAAAAAATACTTGAGACTAAAAATATAGGGAAAGATTCAATTCCCCAAATGCATATCACACACTGGTATCCATATGCGTAACAGCGAGTCTTCAATGGGGAAACAGACTAGGAAGAGGAAGTGGGAAGGAAACAGAAGCAGAATGTGCACAGCTGCGAAAGAGCCTCGATAACAACTACAATATCCTACAAACTAAGTAACTGTAAAGCCCCTCTTATCTTATCCAAGAATATTTTTTTTTTCTTTTCTTTTCTTTTTCTTTTTTTGTCAGAGAGAGTGAGCACAGGCAGAGGCAGAGGGAGAAGCAGGCCTCCTGCTGAGCAAGGAGCCTGATGTGGGACTCGATCCCAGGACTCTGGGATCATGACCTAGGTGGAAGGCAGCCTCTTAACCAACTGAACCACCCAGGTGTCCCCAAGAATAAATTTAAAACTGGAAACCTGAAGTTGTTAGGTAAAGAACCAGGTATACTTACATCCCAATGGGACAGCAAATTGCTAAGAGGGACTAAATACAGGTATTTTGTGTGATATCACAGAGAAATATGGAAGAACGCATGCACCCAGCACTCAGGAAGGTTACAGAGGACTGCGCAACACCCACCTTTAAACAGATGGGGAGCTGCGCACACAGAGACGGAACAACTAGCCAGGAGAAGACGATGAGAGAAAGACTTCAAGCTACACAAGGGGGTCAAGAGTGTCAACAAGGAAAAAATGACATAGATTATACCATAGAAAGAAAAAACAAGTCCATATGAATGGCAAAAAACATGAGCCTCATTAACATTTTTAACTGAGACCTAAGACTGGCAAGTCATCAGAATTTTTAATACTTAAAAAGCATAATATAGTTTTTATTTACTGGCTGACAGATTTTTAAAAACATATTTTTCTGCCTTGCTTGTACGATATAGCAATTTAGCCAGCAAGCACTCTTAGGAAACAAACTAGTTAAGAGTATCAGCTCTTCCACTTATTGACAACCTCTTCCATTTATTAACAACCTCTCTGCCCATATTCTTCTTTCTATAACAAAGATAAGACGGCCTAACTCATAGAGCTGTCATGAAAACTAAACTGGACTCATATAAATTGCTTAAAATACTGCCTCATAAATAATAAGAACTCAATACAAACTAGTGACTCCTATTATCATAGCAACTTAAAAGTACTCAAGCTAGGGCTCCTGGGTGGCTCAGTTGGTCAAGCGACTGCCTTCAGCTCAGGTCATGATCCTGAAACCCAAGACTGAGTCCTGCAACTGACTCCCTGCTCAGCAAGGGGTCAGCTTCTCCCTTTGACCCTCCCCCCTCTCATGCTCTCTTTTTCTCTCTCTCTCAAATAAATAAAATCTTTTTTTATTTTTTTTTAAATTTTTTTTTAAGATTTTATTTATTTATTTGACAGAGAGAAATCACAAGTAGATGGAGAGGCAGGCAGAGAGAGAGAGAGAGAAGCAGGCTCCCTGCTGAGCCGAGAGCCCGATGTGGGACTCGATCCCAGGACCCTGAGATCACGACCTGAGCCAAAGGCAGCAGCTTAACCCACTGAGCCACCCAGGCGCCCTAAAATCTTTTTTTTAAAAAGCACACATGCGGGACGCCTGGGTGGCTCAGTTGGTTAAGCAGCTGCCTTCGGCTCAGGTCATGATCCCAGCGTCCTGGGATCCAGTCCCACATCAGGCTCCTTGCTCAGCAGGGAGCCTGCTTCTCCCTCTGCCTCTGCCTGCCCTCCTGTCTGCCTGTGCTCGCTCTCTCCCCCTCTCTCTGATTAATAAATAAAACCTTAAAAAAAAAAAAAAAAAACAACCTCTGCTGGTTGTATTCGTCATCGCCTGAAGCGGTGGTTTAGCAGGTTGCACAAAAACGATAAATATGCTACCTACATTTTTCAGTGTAACTAGAAGACAATGTGAGTCATTCCACCATGACACTCACGTATACTAATAACGCACACTGCTCAAAATGACCACCAAGAAATGCTGCAACACGTATTTAAAACAAAAAACTACAGTAACAAAGGACAGGGTTCCATGAGGTACCAAGAGGTGAGCTCGTTTAAAATACCACGAAATCATTAAAGCAGTGGAATGTCCAAAACCGTATATCCTGCAATGAATTCTGAATTATCAGCGATAAAACTCTAATTGTCTCCCTTAAAATTTTTCTATTGTCTTTTTCTGAAACCCCAGAACGACCCACAATGTCGTTCATTCGTTCTGTGTCTCGGACTGCCGCACTGCGAGGGCTCAGTGTGAAATCCCAGGCCCTTCCTCCCAGCCAGACCCCACTCGACTGAGACACTGGGTGAACCATTGTGGATTCTGGGGACCTCACAACCCTATGAGCATCCTCCCGACCAGGCCCCCAAACGGCAGGACTATGAGGCTGGCGCTGCGCAAGTCTGTCTTTCTTTTTCCCAGACCCACTAGAAAGGAACCCAGCGCGAAGGGAGAGGGACGGGCCCACCCACGGGAGTCTCACGGAGAGGACCCGGGCGGGGAAGGCGCAGAAGCGCAGTTACCTAGATGCCCCCGTCCCGAAGGAGAAACCGCCGCCTGCGCCGGTCCCGCCGGGGGCTACGGTGGTGGAGCCCAGCGTGCTGGTCGCGAAGGAGAACCCCGTGGACATGGCTGCCGGGGCTCAGCGCCGAAAGGAAGCTGCAGGGGGTTCTGGACGTTCCTCGCTCCTCAAAGCCAAGGCGGGCCAGGCAGCATCGCTCTTGCCCAGCCGCGACCTGGCGGGAACTTCAAGCCTTAGAGGCTGAAAAGACAAGGCCGAGGTGGGAGGGGCAACCACCCGAGAGCACGTTCCGCTCCCGCGGCGCGCTCCTAAGCCACCGGGAGCGAGCCCGCCGCGCAAGGCACCCTGGGACGGGGGGGGGGTGGATCAAGCCCGCTGGGCTTCCTAGGAGGGGGCGGGCTGCGCGGGGTGGGACTCCGGTCCTCTTAAAGGGCAAGCGCCTGGCGTTAAACAGCAAAACTGTTCCATTTAGTTCCGTATTTGCATATGGGTTGAGGTAATTTGCGCTTCATGGCTATTGAATATTATTGCTTATGTCTTTCCTTACTGCTAAAAGGATGCGTGGAATATCAAGGTGGGCAGGGCCCTATTGAGCAGTCCAAGCCCTGTTAGAGAAAAAGAGGCGCGCTCAGTCGTCGGTAGGCTGCCGTCCCTTCTCGGAGAAGGACGGGTAGCTTGTCTTTCCCTGACAGTTCGGAAATGAACTGATAGCAATTCATTCATCCGCTCCACAGCTTTTGGAGCCCGCTAAGCTCAGTCATTGCGAGTTGCCACCCAGGAAACTCAGAGAGCGTCCTTTGGTTGGGGGAGGCCTATCCCGTTGGTGGCGCTGAGCAAAACCCCTGGACGTCAAACGATGTAGTCAAGTCCATGAAGTTTTTGCAGCGTATCCTGCCGGGTAGGAGTCTGGGTCTCCGGGCCCATCGCGGCGATGGCTGCCTTCTGGCTTGGGGTTTTGCATTGCTCTGACGCCTCTTTGCTACCTACCAGAGGAACTGCCAAGTGGAAGAGCTAAGTACAGAAACAAGCACAATATAGTGCGGAATTTAAGAGTTCCAAGAGCAACCCCTAAACATAAGGAAAATGTAGATTTAAGGAAGAGATCCCCTCTTGTAGAAGCATCAGGAGAAGCTTCATGTCTCGTGCATTTGAGGTGCTGTCACCATAATGTGGGTCTTTATTCAAAGATTGTTACATTACTCCTGCAAATGGTTTTCCTACTTGTGATGTCTTCCAGTAAAACTCATCCCATAAGCAACCACCAGATTTGCTCTCCTAAAACACAATTCTCACCACTGCACTGCCTTGATGAAACACCCAGTGGCCCTTTAGGCTAGCATTCGTCCTCCATAAAACAAGTCTAAGCTCAGGCCTCACAATTCCTCTTAATGCAGCACTTTCTCTAGTGTTGAGGTTGGGCATTGCTGCCTCCTATGGACTGAATCCTGTAATGCTGCCTTTCACATTTGGGTCTTTAATCAACATAGGAATGCATAGTGTGGGGTCAGGATCAAATTTCATCTTTTGACCCATATAGACAGCAAATTTTCTCAGCCCCATGTATTGAAAAGAGAGTTTCTCCATACTGATCTGTAATATCACATTTTTTCATAAACCAGGTAGCTACATATATGTGGTTTTATTTCTGGACTCTCATTCTGTTTACCTATTCTTGCAACTTGCCACCTTAAGAACTATAATTTGGGAAAGTCTTGCCTTCTTGTTCTTCCTCAGAATTATTCTTGGCCCTTTACAACACCATATAGGTTGTAGAATCAGCTCATTACACATACATACTGACAATTTCCCTGCACCCCCAAAATATATACACACACCAACCTGTTAGGATAGTGATTGGGAATACATTGAATTTATAGATAGATTAGTTTGGAAAGAATTGATATATTTTAAAATTGAGTTTTCTATTCCATGAATACAGTGCATCCTTCCATTTAGTTAGGTCTTCGTGTGTGTGTGTGTGTGTGTGTGTTGGCAGGGGGAGAGAGAGAAATTGAGATAGATCTACCCCAATATATCTTTTCATCCATCCATTTTTGAAGTTTTATAACATTCTCTATAAATATCTTACACATATTTTGTTAAATTTGTTCACTGACATCTGACATTATTTTTATGCTGTGGCAAAAACAATTCCATTTTCATCTTCTATTAAATTGGAACTATGTGCTATTTCTAAAAGCGGTTTCCCTAGCAATTAAAAAATATAAACAGCTTTTTTCTTTTCTTTTCTTTTTTGAGAAAGAGAGAGAGAAGGAGAGAGCAGGGTGGGGATGTGTGGGAAGGGGCAGAGGAAATGGTAGAGAGAGAATCTTAAGCAGGATTGATCTCACAACCCCAGGATCATAACCTGAGCTAAAATAAGAAATCAGATGCTCTAACTGACTGAGCCACCCAGGCATCCCTACACGCAACTTTTTAAGACTAAAGTTAACTAGCATTCCTAATTTCTACCAAGATGATGCAAGGATCCTAAGATACTTTATTTCAGTCCTCATTCATATATTTAAATTGCTTTTCAATTTTATAAAACTTGATTATTATTGTTTTATGTAGTCAGTGTTTATTTACATTTATTCATTTCTTTACATTAAAAAAACTTCATTTCTTTTGTAGCTTAGATCTTCCATCTGTGATCATTTTCCTTATTCTAAAGTATAAATTTAGAATTTGCTTTAGTATGGATCATGGCAAACTCAATCTGTTTGTTTGTTTGTTTGTTGGAAAAATGAGTTTTCCTTCCTACTCTTATTTTCTGGAAGATATTTTATTCCTGGGAGAAGTATTTTATTTATTTATTATTTATATTCATTTTTTGAAAGATTTTTTTCCCCAAGTAATCTCTACACCCAGCATGGGGCTCAAACTTACAACCCCGAGACCAGGTGTCCTATGCCGCACTGACTGAGCCAGCCAGGTGCCCCTGGGAAAAGAACTTGAGATTGTCAGTTGTTTCTTTCTGTATATGGA
Source organism: Neogale vison (assembly GCF_020171115.1). Taxonomy (NCBI): domain Eukaryota; kingdom Metazoa; phylum Chordata; class Mammalia; order Carnivora; family Mustelidae; genus Neogale; species Neogale vison. Next base: position 88,057,572 of record NC_058095.1, on the reverse strand, counting down.
AGATACCATTGCAATGTTACATGGCTTCTATTGCTGATAAGAAGTCTATCGGAAGTTTAATTGTTGATCTGCTGGAGGTAATTTGTACTTCTATTCTGGATGCTTTTAAAATCCCCATTTTTGTCCTTGGCGTTGCCATAATGAATTCACCATAGTGAGCCCATAGTACACTCGCCTGTGTCTAAGTTGGATTTCTTTTTAATAACTTGGAATTCGCTGGTTGCTTTATTCTGTGGATTGGTGTCTATCATGCATTCTGAAAAAGAAAGCGAGGCATTATCTCTTCAGATATTATCTTTGCCAGAGTCGCTCTCCTTCTCTCTTATTCTTGGGAAACTATGATCAAGTTTGCTTTAGATCTTTTAATTCTGTCCTTCATTTTTCTTAACCTCTTTTCATATAACCTTTTTGTCTCTCTGTATTCGTTACCTCAACCCATATGCAAATACGGAACTAAATGGAACAGTTTTGCTGTTTAACGCCAGGCGCTTGCCCTTTAAGAGGACCGGAGTCCCACCCCGCGCAGCCCCCCCCCTCCTAGGAAGCCCAGCGGGCTTGATCCACCCCCCCCCGTCCCAGGGTGCCTTGCGCGGCGGGCTCGCTCCCGGTGGCTTAGGAGCGCGCCGCGGGAGCGGAACGTGCTCTCGGGTGGTTGCCCCTCCCACCTCGGCCTTGTCTTTTCAGCCTCTAAGGCTTGAAGTTCCCGCCAGGTCGCGGCTGGGCAAGAGCGATGCTGCCTGGCCCGCCTTGGCTTTGAGGAGCGAGGAACGTCCAGAACCCCCTGCAGCTTCCTTTCGGCGCTGAGCCCCGGCAGCCATGTCCACGGGGTTCTCCTTCGCGACCAGCACGCTGGGCTCCACCACCGTAGCCCCCGGCGGGACCGGCGCAGGCGGCGGTTTCTCCTTCGGGACGGGGGCATCTAGGTAACTGCGCTTCTGCGCCTTCCCCGCCCGGGTCCTCTCCGTGAGACTCCCGTGGGTGGGCCCGTCCCTCTCCCTTCGCGCTGGGTTCCTTTCTAGTGGGTCTGGGAAAAAGAAAGACAGACTTGCGCAGCGCCAGCCTCATAGTCCTGCCGTTTGGGGGCCTGGTCGGGAGGATGCTCATAGGGTTGTGAGGTCCCCAGAATCCACAATGGTTCACCCAGTGTCTCAGTCGAGTGGGGTCTGGCTGGGAGGAAGGGCCTGGGATTTCACACTGAGCCCTCGCAGTGCGGCAGTCCGAGACACAGAACGAATGAACGACATTGTGGGTCGTTCTGGGGTTTCAGAAAAAGACAATAGAAAAATTTTAAGGGAGACAATTAGAGTTTTATCGCTGATAATTCAGAATTCATTGCAGGATATACGGTTTTGGACATTCCACTGCTTTAATGATTTCGTGGTATTTTAAACGAGCTCACCTCTTGGTACCTCATGGAACCCTGTCCTTTGTTACTGTAGTTTTTTGTTTTAAATACGTGTTGCAGCATTTCTTGGTGGTCATTTTGAGCAGTGTGCGTTATTAGTATACGTGAGTGTCATGGTGGAATGACTCACATTGTCTTCTAGTTACACTGAAAAATGTAGGTAGCATATTTATCGTTTTTGTGCAACCTGCTAAACCACCGCTTCAGGCGATGACGAATACAACCAGCAGAGGTTGTTTTTTTTTTTTTTTTTTAAGGTTTTATTTATTAATCAGAGAGAGGGGGAGAGAGCGAGCACAGGCAGACAGGAGGGCAGGCAGAGGCAGAGGGAGAAGCAGGCTCCCTGCTGAGCAAGGAGCCTGATGTGGGACTGGATCCCAGGACGCTGGGATCATGACCTGAGCCGAAGGCAGCTGCTTAACCAACTGAGCCACCCAGGCGTCCCGCATGTGTGCTTTTTAAAAAAAAGATTTTAGGGCGCCTGGGTGGCTCAGTGGGTTAAGCTGCTGCCTTTGGCTCAGGTCGTGATCTCAGGGTCCTGGGATCGAGTCCCACATCGGGCTCTCGGCTCAGCAGGGAGCCTGCTTCTCTCTCTCTCTCTCTGCCTGCCTCTCCATCTACTTGTGATTTCTCTCTGTCAAATAAATAAATAAAATCTTAAAAAAAAATTTAAAAAAAAATAAAAAAAGATTTTATTTATTTGAGAGAGAGAGAAAAAGAGAGCATGAGAGGGGGGAGGGTCAAAGGGAGAAGCTGACCCCTTGCTGAGCAGGGAGTCAGTTGCAGGACTCAGTCTTGGGTTTCAGGATCATGACCTGAGCTGAAGGCAGTCGCTTGACCAACTGAGCCACCCAGGAGCCCTAGCTTGAGTACTTTTAAGTTGCTATGATAATAGGAGTCACTAGTTTGTATTGAGTTCTTATTATTTATGAGGCAGTATTTTAAGCAATTTATATGAGTCCAGTTTAGTTTTCATGACAGCTCTATGAGTTAGGCCGTCTTATCTTTGTTATAGAAAGAAGAATATGGGCAGAGAGGTTGTTAATAAATGGAAGAGGTTGTCAATAAGTGGAAGAGCTGATACTCTTAACTAGTTTGTTTCCTAAGAGTGCTTGCTGGCTAAATTGCTATATCGTACAAGCAAGGCAGAAAAATATGTTTTTAAAAATCTGTCAGCCAGTAAATAAAAACTATATTATGCTTTTTAAGTATTAAAAATTCTGATGACTTGCCAGTCTTAGGTCTCAGTTAAAAATGTTAATGAGGCTCATGTTTTTTGCCATTCATATGGACTTGTTTTTTCTTTCTATGGTATAATCTATGTCATTTTTTCCTTGTTGACACTCTTGACCCCCTTGTGTAGCTTGAAGTCTTTCTCTCATCGTCTTCTCCTGGCTAGTTGTTCCGTCTCTGTGTGCGCAGCTCCCCATCTGTTTAAAGGTGGGTGTTGCGCAGTCCTCTGTAACCTTCCTGAGTGCTGGGTGCATGCGTTCTTCCATATTTCTCTGTGATATCACACAAAATACCTGTATTTAGTCCCTCTTAGCAATTTGCTGTCCCATTGGGATGTAAGTATACCTGGTTCTTTACCTAACAACTTCAGGTTTCCAGTTTTAAATTTATTCTTGGGGACACCTGGGTGGTTCAGTTGGTTAAGAGGCTGCCTTCCACCTAGGTCATGATCCCAGAGTCCTGGGATCGAGTCCCACATCAGGCTCCTTGCTCAGCAGGAGGCCTGCTTCTCCCTCTGCCTCTGCCTGTGCTCACTCTCTCTGACAAAAAAAGAAAAAGAAAAGAAAAGAAAAAAAAAATATTCTTGGATAAGATAAGAGGGGCTTTACAGTTACTTAGTTTGTAGGATATTGTAGTTGTTATCGAGGCTCTTTCGCAGCTGTGCACATTCTGCTTCTGTTTCCTTCCCACTTCCTCTTCCTAGTCTGTTTCCCCATTGAAGACTCGCTGTTACGCATATGGATACCAGTGTGTGATATGCATTTGGGGAATTGAATCTTTCCCTATATTTTTAGTCTCAAGTATTTTTTTTTAAAGATTTTATTTATTTATTTGACAGAGAGAGATCACAAGTAGACAGAGAGGCAGGCAGAGAGAGAGAGAGAGAGAGAGAGGGAAGCAGGCTCCCTGCTGAGCAGAAAGCCCGATGCGGGACTCGATCCCAGGACCCTGAGATCATGACCTGAGCCGAAGGCAGCAGCTTAACCCACTGAGCCACCCAGGTGCCCCTCAAGTATTTTTTTATGATCCACTTTTTGTCACCATTTTTTTTTGAATGAAATAGTTTTAAAATGCATTTGTCATGAAATCTACTTACTTGACAAAAATCATTTTTCTCAGTGATACAATTTTCCAAGTTACTTGTCAGGTCCTTGCAGGAACATTTCCTGGAGTGCGGCACAGCAATGCAGAAGGAAAATCATTTGTCCTCCTTCTTAATAAGGTGATGAGGAAACCGGGAAAGAGAAAAAGCTGAATAAAGAAATTCCATAGCAATCTTTTTCAAGAACTTGAAACCCACAACTTCTCTTTAGTTTGTGAGGGGAAATTCATTACTTTTACAGCTAAGGGATAGCTTCCAGTTTTCAATAAATGTATCCTATACTTGATTTTAAATGAAATTTGAGATTTTAAAAAATACTATCATTGAATGAAGTCTGCAGCCCTAGACATAAGACCGCCACCCACCATACGCAGCCTCTTGAGCCTTTGCTCTGCTTTTCTGCAAGTGGCAGAGCCTCAGATGTATTGCTTCTCACTAATAAATGAATGTGTACCCTTGGCCCTGAGATTGGAAAGGAACAGTGTCACTCAAGGTCCAAGTCTGGATGCAGGAGCACATTGTGGAAGAAGACTGCTGTTTCCACTCCTGTTAAGGAGTTAAGCCATCCCTGTGGAAAGGGGGTTATGCAATCAGGATCTCAGAATAGTATTTGCAGTGTACCGTCAACTGTGCTGGTGTATTTCTGGGACTAGTATATATCTGAATACAGGTTTTTATTGAAGTATTTTTTGAGACACGCACGAAGCCACGATTTGTGCCAACGCCTGTTTTAAGTTTGCTACACAGTGTGGTAGGAACTTAGTTTGAGCAGAGGTTAAAATCAGAATTACATACCACTTGTGGATTACCTCTAGGTGAGTTTGGCATTGAAACAGTGACTATTCTGTTGTTGGGGCACAAGCTGACAATCATTTTTCCTTTCAAATCATCTGGGAACCCCCTAATGTTCTCTCTCTAGATGTCCTGGAGCTTCTCATCGGAGACTTGCCCTAGAAAGGAGGAAAACTGATAAAGCTCAGACAGAGATTGAGAATGAAAATGGAACCACTGTAATAGATCTTCCAGGTACTTTATCCCTCGAAACGGTCTGTTCAGGGACAGGCACAGACCCTGCTGAGCACAGCTTGACGTCAGCGTCTCTGCCCGCGTGGCTTGAGGAGCCTGGCCCGGACAATCCCTCCTTGGAGGAGACACAAACACTGACAGTATGTGCTCTTCACCTTGCTTTTGCTTTTCATCTGTTTTCAAATCAGATATTTCCTTTCTTCTCACTACTCCCTATTACTTTCCCTACATGGGGCGGTTTTTTTTTTTTTTTTCCTCTTCAACAAATAATTTTACTGAGATATGCTTCACATGTCACATATTCACCCTTTAAGTGTACAAGTCTAACAGTTTGCAGTTTAGAAACAGAAAGTGAGTCTTACCTTGAGGCTTATCCTTCCCCCTCCCCCTCTTCTGTTGTAGTCCACAAATTCACTGGTCATCAACAGCCTTCTTTTGTTTGTTTGTTTTGAAGCCTATTGCTTCTTGACTAAGAAATCCACAGCATCAAGAAGAACAAAAATAATACCTCAGCCTAAGTGCTTATTCTGGGTCAGCACTGTGCCAAGCACTTTACATATATTAACTTATTAAATGCTTGTACCAATACTGGATATTTTTTAATGATGAGGAAACTTAGTCAGAGAGTCATTGGTCAAAGTCTGAGAGCCAGGAGATGGCTGGGTATGTATCTGACTCCAAGGCCATGTGTCTGACTATTGCTGTCCTCTGGTAGCAGCCACTGATCTGTCTACATGACCCACCAGGAAACAGGCAGAAAACCTCTAGTCATAGATCTTGGGCATATCTTAGTCGTTGGCCCTTTGTCTTACTTTTAAATAGGTTTATCTCTTATGAAAATTCCAATTTTTCTACAAATCCCAGTTTTCCCAGCCATGGCTGTAACAATTCTTCTATCTCCTACTGCTCAGATCAAGACCCTCCTCTTCTTGCTTAATGTGGTTACTTTGTCATCCACTCTGGTGATTGTACATCCCAGAGTTTGTCTTTTTTATTTCATATGGACTGCCTTGCACTGTTTACAGCTGTTTCATGGGTCAAACTTTCTCTGATCAATTAGGACAAGATGATATTGTCTGTATATTTCTTTATCAGATCACTGTGTAGTCCCTAGTGATCTGATGCACAATAGTTACTTGTTGATTATTTACTGATCACCTTGCGAAGAGGAAGTGCTTTGCTAATCTTACCTATCGGTGTTTTGGTCATTCTGTTTTTCTTATCCCGTGGTATTGCTTTGTTATGAATCATCTGTTAACATAAGGTCATCAGTAATGAAAGACGATAACTTACTTACCTGAAGCTAATCAAAATATAAAACGTTTTTCTTTCCACCTATTTCTCTCCCTCTCGTTTTTAACTTCGCAGCTACGCAACAGCCAGTTAGTTTACCGGAAGGCGAACTTACTACAATTGAAATTCACCGGTCTGATCCTTATATTCAGCTAGGAATTAGCATTGTGGGTGGCAATGAAATGCCACTGATAACATTGTTATCCAGGAAGTCTATCGGGATGGGGTGATCGCCAAAGATGGAAGACTTCTTGCTGGAGACCAGATTCTTCAGGTATCAATTTTTTAAATAATTTTGTTAACTTGCCTCTTTTTCTGCTCTTATTCATCAATTTAAAACTTAGGAAATTATGGTCCTGTGGAATCTGACTTATAAAAAGGTAAGTTTTACTGTTTTTTTATGCAAAACAGATCAGAATTTATCTGTAATTTCTCCGATTTCCCCCAAACTCATGGAATGTATTTTTACCCCCATCTTAAATTTGATCCCACATGTGCCTCAGTGCGTGGCTCCCCAGGCCAGCTGGATTCCTCCTGGCTTGGACTCCACGGTTGGCTATTTCGGGGCCACCTTCACTGCTAAATTCCCTTGTCCCATTGGCTGTATCCCTAGTCCCAGGGTACCATCCATCAGTTACCTTCGTTGTCTGATTTATCCTTCTCTACACCGATTACTATAATCTAGAAAAGACAGGTCACACAGCACAAGTTACTTACAGCTTACACCATTGAATTTTAGAATTCGGAAATCATGACCACCTCTTGTTGGCTCTCCAACGCACTCTCATGCACAAACAGCCTGACTCTGCACTAATCCTTGGTGCTACCCTCTCCCTCTTCTTTTAAAGAGAAATAGCTACTCCAACAAACATACTAGCTTTGGGCAAGATGATATTATGTTAGAGGGCATACTGATGAGCATGAGTTGGCCAGAACTCCACTGTTCATGTGAATTCTAGGGTTCATGTGAAAATTGACCTGGATATATGACCCATACGAGTGTGAGTGGTACTTGAAGCTAAAAGAATGGGTATTGAGGAGAGAAGAAATAGGCAGGAATGAGAAAAGATGTCTTCTAGGAACCCAAGCTCAAGGACTCTTGCCTCGATTTCACTGCTCGGTCCTTCCCCACGGTCTGTTGGTATTCACCCCTTCCCTTTTCCCTGCCACCTCTCTGGTCCGTGCCCTCACTGCTTCACGTCTAACCCGGTAGAATCAATAACCTTGCCTCCCTACTCTGCTCTGAAATCCGGTACCACCATTGTCAGGTTAATTCACCTGTGACTCTGCTTTCCCTGGGAAGATTGGACCAGAGAATCAAGTCCATACTGATTAATCTAATAGTCAGGGTCCTCTGTGGACTCTTACACAACCTGTCCCCTCAGCCTTAACCCTTGCTTTTTCTTTCAGCTGTAGCCATTGGTGTATTACTGAAACATCATAGGCATGGTGGTCAGAGCTGAGGGTATAATTAAGAGCAAAAAGCAACCCCTGCCCTCATAGAATGTATAATGTAGCAGAAAAGCCAGACATAGCAATCTCCTTGCTTCCCTCCATATTCCAGCCTGTCCCCATTGTGCTACAGCTTCCCCACCTTCATCCAAAAAGCCCTGCCCTGCCATTTTCACCCATTCAGACCTCTTCTCACTTGAAGTGCTGAAGATATTCCTTCTCTTCACCACTTAATACGTAATTGGTCACAGAGAGTTATTCAAATGCAGTGTCTTCCTTTGGGGATGGCAGCCGCCATTACTACGTACTATGGGACAGGCTTCTCACAGAGCTGTGCCTGGAGTCGGTACCCAGGACATACTTGGTGAGTCAATAAAAGAGTGGATTTGGTTATGATATCCTGTTGGGAATAGCTGTCTTCTTCATTAAAACAAAACTTAGAACCTCTAGGATTTTTAGTTCTTCAAGAGAAATGTCCAGAGGGGAAGACAGACAAACTAGGCTCCAAGAGCAGCAGGATTGACCTTTCCACGGGGGGTTCCTGGCTTTGGTTTCCGCGCCCATCCGTATTCTGCCTCTTGTAGTTTGTGATCTCCACTTCAACACTTGGGCCCAAAACCCCTCCTTATTGCACTTGTCCTGGCTGACACTGACTGAACTTCCAGTGTTTTGTTCTTGACTAAATCCGAAGAGGAAATAGGAGAATACAGGAAGCATAACTAATCCAGCTTATGTAAAATCCAGTTTCTGATCCTACCATAGCTAGCTATTTACCACATTCCTGTGTTTGCTGTCCTTTTATGATATTAGTAGTACTCTGGTTGCATGAGGTTGGCACAGCTCTCTGGACACCTTACCTGGTATTCCTTCTACCCCAGCTCCTAAACTGATTCTCCGTGGAGGAACTCTTGTAGCTGGTTTTGACATTTTGACACCTTTGTGGCCAAGACCAAAAGAGCCAGATGGCCCTTTTCTGCAGCTTACACAGTGTTCTTTTCTTCTCCACTTCTGGCCTTTCTAGCTATAATTGAGTATACATTTATTTTCATCTTTTGTTCTTTGCTACCAGCAGTGTGCCAGCTTTGGATATTAAATTTTTTACATATTTTTATTTTTATATATTTCATATTTTTTACATATTTTGATTTTCCATATTTCTCACGCTTTTTCTAAATTTTCAAGGTAAAAACAAATGCTTTGTTCTTATTTGCATTTCTTTGAGTATAATTGAGGTGAAGTCTGTAACCTCAGATTTACTAATGTATTTAATATATAGTTTGCTAATATATTAGCAAAAATACAAAAATGTATAAAAATATATTTAATATATAGTTTAGCTTGCTATAGGGTTTTGTTTGCTAATATATTTCATCTACATGCTTTTTTACTGGTCTGCTTTGGAGAATCGTTTAATAACATAACTGAATCTGTATACCTCAAATAAAAAGCTAATTATCTGAAATACTGGCTATAATTTGGGGAATTAACTCAAAGCTATAAATCAGCATTGTAAACATTCCAGTGCATTATTATTGTTTATGGAGGCATACATATTAATGACCCTAAGAATGGCAATCTTAAATCCACTTTAATGATTTCAAATTGATACAAAAACTATGAGTACATAACCTGATTATTGAATTCACAAAGGTTCTCTCCTCTTGTGGGCCTGACTTCTCATTGGCCTTTGGCTGGTATGCTGGAGCCAGTAAGTAAAGCCACACTCCTTGCCCAAATACAGAGTAGTATTTATGGCCAAATACAGAGTAGTATTTATGACACTTGGAAAGAAGGCTCCTTAGTATATTTTTACTACCTGGTTATCTTCCACTTTTTGTGAGCTGCATAAATAATACCGTGATCCAATTTGAAAATACCTTGGAGTCGTTAAGATGGTTTATTTACAGACCAAAGGGCTAGCTAGCCTGTGTTTTTAGTTTAGCAAACTAGATGTAGTAACAGTGCGTGGCTTTGGTTTTCCCACACTGATTATATGTGTGCGTTTTATATATATACCCACACATCCATGTTATTCTATTAAATAACCTAGTTGAAAAGGAGAACCATATACCCTCAGGGCCTTTCACAGTGCAGCATTTTGAGCAGTTTGAAGAATAAAATAGTGTAAGAGATTACATCAGTAATACTATTAAAAATAATACAAATTTCAGAAGATGATTAAGAGTACGAATTTACAGTGCGATCTGAGTCGTCAGTGATTTATTCACTTTTGGTTTTGAAGGAAAATAATTGTAGTCATGTCTTGACTGCATTGGTCCAAAATATATTTAGCTAAAGATGTGGTAAAGTTTACTCTGTTGGTGCTATTTCTACAACATCTAGCAACAGTATTTTATTTGGTTTCTGCTTTCTCTGTGTTTCAGTGGGAACCACACATTTGTGAAGGGAAAATCTCTGATTGTAGGATATTCCACAGCCCACATCACAAAGATGGTGTGAGGCTACATACTTGCACTTGGCTAGTGCTGGATTCCAGCCAGATGTTTGTAAAGTCATTTGTGATAGATGTGATTTAAGATGGAAAAATAAGAACCTAGAGATAAGTGGCTTTTTAGCTGAATAACCAGAAATGATGAGTTTTGACTAACAAATCCACGTCAGGCTGGTTTTTTAGAAGCTGCCTTAAAGTTCTGTTCTTGACCCTATGTTACTCAACTTTTTCATCAAGGATCTGGATGGCAACCAAATGCACAGATGTTGCAAAATTGGGAGAAGAGCGAGTTTATGTGTGAGGTCTATGGCATTTGATGCCTGAATTTTAAAAGATGTCAACAGGCCCAAATCAATAAAATTCAAGTTAGTGGTGCTCAAAACGGTCAACCCGAGATGAGTAGGAAGGGGGAAGGCTTTCCTTCAGATAGACTCACGTGAAAAAGATTGAAGGCGTTGGGTAATCACAAGCACCTAACCCAGAGCCTGTGCCACACAACGCATCCAAGAGAATGTCGATTTCCCGCTTGCTGTTGGTGCAGACAGATGAGGAGAGGAAATTCTAATTGTGAGAAATACTCAGAATTGCGCCAACCTCTTCCTCTGACTAGGTGAATAACTGAAGCTGGGTATATTTTCTTAGTCCTGTTCATGTGCCAAGATCAGTCACTATACTCCTTTCGGGGCCATAAGGTTTAGTAAATAAATGATCTGTGAGTACTGAGTTAAGCTTGTTGTATTAGGTAGATGTTACACTTGAGTGCTAAACAGAGTGAAACTGTAATTACCTGCTTTCCTGCTTTTCTTTAAAGTAAAAATGACTGATCTGAGATCAGGTTGTGTATCTGGAAAGTGTCCCTTTTCTTAGATTAAAACTCGGTGTATTTTTTCCAGTGTAAGTGTTTTTCATTTGGAAAAGCCACATCAATCCAGTAGAACTTCAGTTTCTGTTCCACAAGAACTAGTATTTTGTTGGCACTTGCCACATGCTGCTGCTGTCTCTGCATTCTCCTCCTGGTCCCGTGAAGCGGAGAGTAAACCCATCTCACCACTCAGGGGGACACACTCAGACATCCTGCTACCGGCAGGACCAGGGACTCTGATGCAGCACCCTCGCTGAAGCCCGAGATCCTAACTGCCATTCTCTACCTCGTGCTAGTCATTGTGAGTGCAGCTTAGGAACTGTGCATTTTAAAACATCTTCAGAGGGCTTTTCTTTGTAAATAATGACTGTATTTCATTTTCCAAAGTCAGTTTTTGGAAAATGAAATGTTTATACATGTTAAAATGTTTACCAGTTGAGAGGATAAAAGATTGTCCCACCTTGGTATAATTCTTTTCTTCCAGGTCAACAACTGTAACATCGGCAATGTGTCTCAGAACTCTGTCAGAGCCGCCCTTTGCCAGCCCTGAGTTAGGTACCACACTGCACCTGACCGTGCTGCGAGAGCGGCGCTTTGGGAACCAGACCTACAGCCACTTCGACTGTAGCTCTCCCCGGGAAGAGGTCTTCCACGTAGTCTTTCACAAATGGGACTCTGGTGAACAACTTGGCATTAAACTCGTTCGAAGGACTGATGAACCAGGTGTTTTTATCCTTGATCTGTTGGAAGAGGGCCTGGCTGCACAGGATGGAAGGCTGAGCAGCAATGACTGAGTGCTCGCCATCAATGGACATGACCTGAAGCACGGAACCCCTGAGCTTGCCGCCCAGATCATTCAGGTACACGCGGGTATTCATTCCACGTGCTCTGCCTTTATGTCGATGTTTTCGTAACATGAGAACCTGAGGGATATTTGCTATTTCATGGGGGAAATCAAACATGGCTCCCCAAATCCTTCAAAATGCACAATAGATTATTTTATCATTACAGATAACATCCTGTCTGGAAAACTGTATCCCTGTGAACATTTAGCCTTGCTCTTTATAGAGTGAAGGCTCTATATTTTCACATGGGTTTTTCATTTGCTCCATGGGCTCCACCTAAGCCCAGACATAAAAAACACATTTATGTCCACATTTAACAGGTGAGACAAGCAAAGCATGAAGGAGCTGTGGTTCCAAAGTTGTGACTTCCCTGCTCTTGTAACTTTCACTCTCCGCTTCAGCTGTATACAAGTGGGGAAAATCCGTTTTTATTGAGAATAACTCATTATCTCTGTAGTGCCTTTTTATAAAGCATTCAGAGCATTTCAAACACATCATAACGTGTGTTCTTACAGTATCCCTGTGAAGTAAAGATGGTTATTATTAGGGAAAAAAAATTTTCAGTAAGAGCATTAAAATAGGTAAAGTAGAGGGGCACCTGGGTGGCTCAGTCATTAAGCATCTGCCTTCGGCGCAGGCATGATCCCAGGGTCCTGGCATCCAGTCTCCCATCGGGGCTCTCTGCTCAGCCAGGAATCTGCTTCTCCCTCTCCCACTCCCTCTGCTTGTGTTCCTTCCCTTGCTCTCTGTCCAATAAATACATACATACATACATACATAATAAATAAAATCTTTATAAAAAGAAAACAGCTTTAAAATTTTTTTAATAAAATAAGATAGAAAAAGTAGAAAATCATCCAGAGCAGACCTTCCGGTTCTATAACCTACCAGAGCATTTAATGATATGGCTATCTCCTGCAGTGAAAGGGGTGAAACAAAGATCTGTATGGTGTTTTGTTTTGTTTTGTTTTAAGTAAGCACAAGAAAACACTCTGACATAAAGGAAACCAAGCAGTAACATAATCGAGCATCAGGAATTAAAGTAGGTGGATAATCCCTGAGAAAAGTGTATAGTAAACAGAATTAACAATGAAGATTTAAGCTACTGTGTAAGAAAACCCAAATTTAAATCCCATTTAAGTTACTCCTTTTCACAAATGTTTGGTTCATTATAACTATGGGAACACACACACCCGGTAGCCATCTTGCATTAGGAGGGAGATTCAGGCGTTGGTCTCTTGTCACAGACTTGAGGTTTAAAAAACTTGGATACGGATACTTATATATGATATCAAATATAATGTATTGCTCAAGTTGTTTCTTTGTGAAAAACATCTTAATGTTTTGGATTCTGAGAATAACATGTATTCCATGTCTGAAAAGGAGACTAAGGAAGACAAAATACAGAAAATGAAGAAGGAAGTCAAAAATCACAGTCAGTCTAAAGTCCATAAGATAGTGACATTAAAGTTTTGAAGAACATCGTTACAAACATTTTTCTGTATATGCCTACAATAACTAGGTACATATATACGTAGGTACTTACACATGCACTCAGCTTGCAAATTCTGAGTTTGCCACCCTTTCTTTACGTCAGCTGTATGTTGTGGGCTTCTTACCCTGAAAATAGATGCATCATGATATAGCTGTATAGTAGGCGTGTTGTGCTAAAACTTACGTAAATACTCCCCTGTCAACAGACTTTAATGTTTTGTTTTCAAGTTTAGGACATTTTGCTAAACTTCCCTCTAGAAAGATCATACCAGTATATACTCCCAGCAGTAGGGCATGCCACTTTTTTATGAAATACAGGTATTGTCGTTTAGGCATCCTGCATTTTTAAAAATCTTGACTTTAACAGAATTCTTTTGTTGTGCTTGAAACCCTGAAATGTTAGATAGGCAGTTAGCCTAAACCCAAACGTTGACCCGTTGTTGTTGTTTGTTTTTTTTTTCCGTTGACCCGTTGTTTAAAGCTTATATGTCCACTTCCATCACACACCCAGAATTCTGTCTTTTAAGAAATCAAAAAAGATCAGGGATTTGTTTGTTAATAGGTTTGCATGAGCAGGGGTCTTCCCATAAAGCTAAATTACTGGTTATAGAGTATTTGGTAGTGGTGAGGGTTAGGCAGTAAAGCAAACAATTCTTAATATTGAAATGAGATCACAGAGGGGCTTCTGACCCTTCACACCGTGTGATCTAATACTCGGAAGTGTCAGAATCTCAAATATCTGGATTGTAAGCGTTCTACTTTGGCATTTACCTGTTAGATCAAATCCCCAGATTCTGGCCACATGAGAAGTGTTATTCTTTCAGCTATTTTGAAGAATTGTCTGAAACTAGTTTAATGAAATACTTGAATAAGTAAATGACTTTAATAGGGCCTTAAAATTGGTTATCACTCAGGCACCTGGGTGGCTCCGTGGTTCAGCATCTGCCTTCGGCTCAGATCCTACATCGGGCTCCCTGCTCCGCGAGGAGTCTGCTTCTCCCTCTTCCTTTGCCCCTCCACCCTGCCCTCTCGCTTTCGCTCTCAAATAAATAAATAAAATCTTTTTTTTTAAATTATGGTTTCACTCCTTTTCCAACTTGAGAACTGAAACTGGAGTGATTTCTCAACATTACTGACTGCAGTCATGGGGGAGGGTTCTACTTTCCACCACAGCTTCTTGAAAGCAGGCTGTCAAATTTTCCCATAGAAATGATAGTAAACTTGGGAAGTTGTAGTCATGACCAAGAATCAACATCAAGTAGACCAGGCCTGTACGTTAAAAGCAAAGATAAAATAGCTCTTAAAAGTCTAATAGATGTGAATCTGTGTTTCAGATCTAGATCTATAAATACAGATAATGGACCTCTAAATTCAACGTGGTTGTCATCACCTCTAAAATTACATTTATGTGTGAGTGCACGTATGACATATATACACACACAATTTGTAATGTATATAAGTACTAATCCTGTTTTACAGGACCTTTGTTATCCTTCTTTTCAGGACTGTTTAAGCTGATCCCTATTTTCAATTCGAACCTGTAGTGTGTGGAAACAGAGCTACACATAGTTTCATTGATGATCACTCTCAAAGGAGCCATCTTGGAATTTATTTCAGGAATCACAAAGGATTGTAATCCAGTTTTGAATCTGTTCGTCCTTCTATCTTCTTTGCTCTCTTTCTCTCAGTGCCAAGGCCAATTTAGCAGGGGAGGGAAGTATAAAAAGACAGTTACCCTTCAAGACATCATGGGGAGATCAGAACCCAGGCTTTGCTTTGGTTATGTCCTTGGTATTTCCAGGGCTAGGGAAGGTTTACCCAAGAGGTCTGTGTGTGGCTCTTTTACCTGCAGAAGTTTTAAAGTATTGGCTCCTGAAATGAACTCCCTCGTCTGCCCCATCCCCAGCAGGGGCCTGCAGTCCCCACTCAGGTGAGGCTCTGATACAGCGATGATAAGTGCATTGAAAATGACCCTCCCTATCATTTTTTTAAGCGAGAAGCCTCATTAACGACTGGTGGTTATACATGTGTGTTTTCTCCAGGCTAGTGGCGAGAGGGTGGATTTAAGAATTGCTAGGCCGGGGAAATCCCAGCCTGGTAACCCTGTCCGAGACGCAGGAGCTCGGAGTACCAGCCAGCACCATGCACAGCCGCTGTACCACAACAGATCCAGCTCACACAAGGTGAGGCCTTGAGTTTGCATGTTTTCATTCATCTGCCCTCAGGGAATCCTTGTTACAAACGGGTAGGATTTAAATGAGGGCTGTTACTCTGTTGGAAAAGGTGAACACAGGTGTTTGGGGTGTGGAATGTGTGTTTGGCTACCTTGAGAGTCCCTGTACAGTCTGTTCTTCAGCCAGTAGGGGTGCTTTCTTAGTAAGAAGGTCCCTCTGCCAGATTGAGGAGAAGTGTTGGATCTTCTGGAAAGACTTCTTTGCTTGGTCCTGCTTGAAAGTGGGATTTATCTTGGTTTGCTCATTCAGTTGTAACAGGAGGTTATGGAACCGAAAAAAAGACAATGACCAACAAGTCCATACTTAGCGGTTGGGCAGGTTGCCTACAACAACAGAATTCTCTATATGAATATGAAGCATAAATCATACTTTCTGATAGGTCATGCAAAACACATAAAGCATTTCTTTTTATGTTACAGTTTATAGGAATACTACCCTAGGTCATTTTAAATTCCCGTATGTTGAGCTTTTTGCTGCATCTTTTATATTTCAGTGCTTTTATAATATATTCCTAGGTCATTTATCTGTGCCAAAAATTCTGATGCTGTCTCACTTTGGATGCAGAAATCAGTAGAAATCAAAAAACAGTGGCACTTTACTGTGTTCTCAGTATTATTTACTTCATTTGATCTTTTATTTGAACTCAACTTCTAGTAGGCCAGAATTTTTAAAACGATGCTATTTACCAACTGTGTGAAAATCACACAGAGGAAACTTCCTATAGTTTTTTTGTTTGTTTGTTTGTTTGTTTTTACTTCCTATAGTTTTTAAGTAGACCAGTAAATAAGTTTTTATTTAGCAAAGCAATTTAATTTTACTTAAGGAGAATGACTTGAGAAACGCATGTTTAGCTTAAAGTGGCTTCTTAATGTAAATACAATTTGAGAGAAGAACTCTGTAATGTCACAGGAGCCCAAGAAAGCATCATTTAAAGGCACAAGTATTTTTCGCCCATCAGGTTTATCTGGTTTTCTGAGCTGAAGTATAGACTTGTCACTGGTCTTCGGTCAGTGAAAACTTTGAAGAAATTATAAGCACAAACTTATTCTTATTTTTGAACAGAAAACAAAATTTGTGAAGGGAACCTATAATTTTGCTTTCACAATGATGACTACAAAAAGCAGTTATTGTTTCGAAAAGGAATTTGAATAGGAGCTGTTCATATCGCTGGTCCTTGCTTTACAAGTTACATATATATACATATTCCTAAAGAATCATAATTAAGGTAAACGTTGGTCACTGAATCCATGAATTCTACAGAAAGTTGAAATACGGGTGCTCAAAGACAACACTACAATTTTAAGACTGTTTTAAGAACTACTTAACCATTTCGGCGTTCATATAGAGGACTATTTATGTCCTTCTGTTTGTTTTGGGCACATACACTTTTCTTTTTACTCGTTCCTATTCCTTAATTTTAAATGGTGGTGTTTTATTTTATTTTATTTATTTTTTTTTTTTTAAGATTTTATTTATTTGCCAGAGAGAGAGACAGAGAGCACACACAAGCAGGCAGAGAGGCAGGCAGAGGGAGCGAGAGAAGCAGGCTCCCTGCCGAGCAAGGAGTCCGATGCGGGACTTGATCCCAGGACCCTGGGATCATGACCTGAGCTGAAGGCAGCGGCTTAACCAACTGAGCCACCCAGGCACCCCTAAATGGTGGTGTTTTAAATAGCAATGCTGAATTCTTACTCTAGGTGCTCTGTAAACCTGATTGTTAGAACAGCCACATGAAATGTAATCTTAAGCATTAATTTAGCAATTTACCATTAATATATAGCATTTGTGATGTCAAATCCTAATTAAAAAAAAAATAAAGGTCTCCTAGGGAAAACAAATACAAATTCATCAAAACAACCTGTTCAGAGGATAATCATTGTTAAAACTTAAAGCACACATTATTCTATTACTAAGCCCCTGCGTAGCTGCTTGGAAACATTCATACAGTGTTGAGCCCTTGGAAGTTTCCATGAAGTATACCAAGAGTAATCTGGGAAGTCTGGCTAAAATGCATACATCTCAGCCATGTAGAGGAATAAAACAACCACCTCTAATTGACTCGATACCTGACAGACACAAGCGTTGAAGTCAATGTGCTCCCAGCTGAGTTTACCTGGATTGTCTTCATAATAACGTGGGTCTTGCCCAGTTTTGAAGGATGCGAACATAGATGCCATATGCTACGATACCACCTGTAGACGTTTACAGGTTTTCTGTGAGGTCAAAATTCTCGGAACTCTAGGCTATTTAAGTAGTGCCCTCAAGAAAATTTCAAAGAGTGTGGGTTTCAGGAGCAGAGAAGAGCAGACACCCCTGCATGTCCAGGGCTTGACTGACATGTCGTGCCTGTCTGCTCTGAAGCAGTGTCACTAAAGGAAATGTTACAGTTCTAGCAAAAGAATTCATCTAGTTCTACTGTTGATATTGTTCGTCGTGGTAATAGTTATCTTGTTATCTACAGTATGCTCTTATAGGATATGCGTTAAGGAACATTTTGAGATATTAGCTTCCATTATTACACTTAATGGGATGGCACCCTTGTAGTGTGGATGCATATAGCATCATGCTGTATGAACATACACAACTACATATGAATACATGTTTATGTATATACACTATGTGTGTATATGTGTATTTTTTTTAAACTTGCATCACTTCAAATCCCAGTGTGATCATGCATAGCTATATAATTTGGAGTAAATTACATGACGTTTCTAATAAGGCTATTCCCTTGTTTATAAAATGGGGCCAACCATAGGATTTACACTCAGGACCATTGTAATGAAATGTAATGAAACCATTCAAATGAAATAATACATGTGAAGCCATTTGCTTTACACATAGTAAATCTTCAGTAAATGTTAGTTACTATTGCTATTTTAATATTAATATGGCATAGGTACACCTTGTTTTTTATAGCATTCTAATTTAAAAAAAGGTGATGTTTTAAATTTTCCTTTTCTTCTAGGAGTGTCCCCATAAATAGAAACAATCAATATCGGTAAAAATTGCTTTTTCCTGAGAACACAGTTTGTTGGAAATTTTTTCTCTTCCTTCACTTTTTCAGAAACTCAGTTATTTCATATCCTTACAGCTTTCCGTGTAGGTTGTGAAGATCAGTTTGCACCCGTTTCATGACCGAGCATTCTCATGAGTACGAAACAGAAGATAGATCTATAGCTTTTTTCTGGCAGTTAACAAAATCCGCACTTTACTTTTGTACTATTCTGTCACATTTCTTTCAAAGAACAGAGGAGAGAGAGAGAAATAAAATTAATTAGCTTGTCTTCAGAATCTTAAAACTCAAATGCATTATTTACTTTTGTAGAATTGGCCCTATTTTGACTTCCATATGTCAACAGTCCTGAGTTTTTTCTGTTCCATACATAGTCATATGAAAATACAGCCGTCCAAAGTCTGACATTGTGATCCCCAGTGTTCGGTGTCATGTTTGTATCATGAAGAACTGTGTATTATTTCTACAGTAACTGATTTTAACAGTGACTTTATCATTGCTATGGTATTTTTTCCTTCAGTTTCCTTACTTTACTTCAGCTATGTATAATTTTTATCCAATAAATTTTCTTCTCATGTGTTAGGATCTTACCAGTGTGTTACATGCCAAGAAAAACACATTACTGTAAAGAAGGAACCACATGAGTCCCTGGGAATGACAGTGGCAGGGGGCAGAGGAAGCAAGAGTGGTGAACTGCCCATCTTTGTAACCAGTGTGCCACCTCATGGCTGTCTGGCACGTGATGGCCGCATCAAGAGAGGTAAGATAGGGAGGGCTGGGAACAGTGAAACTGTTCCCATCTTCTCCCTGTGTGCAAGTCATGTTTGAAAAAAATAACAAATATTCCCCAAATTTTCCATTAAATATGATTTTTTAAAAATCTTGTAAAGTGTCCCTTCCATATATAAGTGTAAATCCTCTCTCTAAGGTTAGAAAAATGCCTAATGGGAAGGAAAATTGCTGCAGTTTGATGATGTTTCCATTATTTTCTTTTTTAAAGATTTTATTTATTTATTTGACAGACAGAGATTACAAGTAGGCAGAGAGGCAGGCGGGGGGTGGGGGTGCAGCAGGCTTCCGGCTGAGCAGAGCCCTATGCGGGCTCGATCCTAGGACCCTGGGATCATGACCTGAGCTGCAGGCAGAGGCTTTAACCCACTGAGCCAACCAGGCACCCTTTCCGTCATTTCTAATGTTTATTTAGATCATTGGATTATTTTATGTTGGAAAAAACCCTCTAAAAAATAGAACACTCATCTTTTCCTTCCTAACCTTTTATATAATCCTCATTGCCCTTTTTTTTTATTATATTACTTGGCAGGGCAACGAGCACTTTTTTTTCTTCCTTAAGCAAAAGATGCTCTAATCACAAGTTTCATTTCTTTGTGTAGACCCAAGGATCTCTTCTCTTTAAGTATTCTGATACATTCACGCTGAGCAAACTCTGTAGGACTATCTTTATCTATAAAACTGTGTAACTCCAAAACAGGATATTTTAAAAATACATTTCTAAGAGCAAAAGATCAAATAATTTTTGAGCAGGAAAGAACTATAGAAATCACTGAAGCCCAGAGAAGAGAAATGAACATGCCCAGGTCCTGCACATTAGCAAAACGAGGTCTAATGACTTGGACTTCCAGTCGAATCACAGTGCCTCAAGCCTCATTTTTTCCTATATATGATGAAATTATCTTAAAGTTTGGAGTTGTTTTGGAATGTTTTCCATGAATTGGATTTTTCCCTCGATATCGTAAGAATGACAGAGATGTGACAAAATTACAAACAACAGAATGTATAGGGAAGATAATGACTTGGTAGCTCATCTCATTTTTCTTGTTTATTCCTTTGGACAGGTGATAATATTGCTGAATATCAGTGGCATTGATTGGACCAATTGAAGTCACAGTGAGGCCGTGGCTATGCTAAAAGCCAGAACCACGACCCTGCTGTTGTCCTGAAAGCACTTGAGGTCCAGATTGTGGAGGAGGCAGCCCAGGCTACCCAAGAGCAGCCAGGCACCTTCATTGAGAATGAGTATGACTCCAGCTGGTCCCCGTCGTGGGTCATGTGGCTTGAACTTCCAAGGTACTGACAGCGTTTCATGGAATAATCGTAGTGACAACATTTCTCAATATGGAACACAGTAAATTCACTCGTCCACGGTGTGAGGGGGAAGGTCCTGGTCAGAGATGAAAGTGGCAATGGCATATCAAGTTATTGAAGAAAAGGGTATTTTTTTCCTTAGGTTATTATATTTTAAAAGATAAATTTAAGGGGCATCTAGGTGGCTCAGTCGGTTAAGCATCCAACTCTGGATCTCAGCTCAGGTCTTGATCTCCGGGCCATGAGTTTGTAAAAAAGATTTTTTTTTTAATTTTTAAAAAATTAAAACATTCTTAAAAAATAAACCATTTACCTTAGCAAAGGTAAATTTAATCGTAAGAACTAAGCTAAAAAGACTTGGTGTATCTGTTTATAAAAACGAATAAAGCCATTCTGTCCATTACTATTAACAAGGTTCTCAAGTGGACCAGCCATGAGATTTGGAGGTTCATGCTCTTGCTTTAGAAAAGCTGTCATTTACCACCACGTGTACATGCTTAGACTTCATGTGCATTTTTCACCAGAAAAAAACAGGTCAGAGTGTGGGGCCTTTTGAGAAGCTTTTCTAAAACCCCTTTCTTGATCTCGTAAGTCTCTCTAAAAAGGCGGGATGTCAAAACTCAGTTTTATTGGACATGAGAGACTCTTTCAGCCAAACCACTGGTGTCCGAGAGTAGGTCTTCTCGCCACCTTCGGGACTGTCACCCACCGGGACATTCTGTCGTTGGTCATTGTCTGGTCATGAAAGTGTTTCAGCCTCCTGATGAGTGTTGTATATACTTTGGTATTGAAGTTGGAAGAATGTGTATTACTGTCTTGGTTTCTAGATCACTTTAGAGGAATCCTAAAACTGAACTATGATGGAACATTCTGATTCTGAGCCAAGTAGGAAAATGACTGATTTTTTTAAAATGAAAATAAACAATAAGAATGCCAGTTTCTGAGACATCTAGCTTCATTTGGATGTAATTTGTAATAACTAGCATTTGTATGGTGCTATGTGATATATAGATCTATATCTATATACATATAGATATAGATATAGATACATTTTAAAAGTACTTTCACATAAAGAATAGCAGAAAAAGCCAGGATGAATGGAATTCATTTGTCTATCATCTTAACTTACTGACTTGTCCTTGTGGTAGTTGAAAAGACCAAAAAGGCCTGAAACAGTAACAGAATTCGTACCTCAGGGCCCTGGAGGCATAGATTGGAATGGTTGCTATGAAACCATGGCCGTGCTACCTAATGGTGAGGGGTCAGCCAGCAGAGGAAACTCATTGATCCTCTGGATTACTCAGCCTGATACACTGACCTGTCACTTGAAACCCAGCATGTCAGAAAGGCCCCATCCCACACCAGTGGGGGAGCAGTGGTCTCCTCGGCGGCACAGGAGCAGAGCGTGCGCACCCCACTGCTGGTGGCCAGGCCGTGCTGGCGCTCCTTTAGTTCTCGTTACCTGGTGTTCCGGGCCAGCTCTGCAGTCAGCTCTTTACCGCTTGTGTTCGGAGCATTTTCAGGTGAATCACGAGGAACAATGATATTTCAGATGAACCGTACATGGGATCATGAAATCTATTTGGGGGGTCTGCCTGTATCGAAAGAGTGTCTATCAGTGCAAGGTCACTATTCTGTGGACGCCTGGGGGTCGTGTGTTGTGTGCAGACCGGTATACACCACCAGGTATTGGGAGGGCCACTGCTCTGTGGGTACCGGCAGCTCTTTCCAGCACGTGGCACCACACACAGGGTAGCAGCTCTGCTCGTTCTCAAAGGGAGGGTCTTTCTCTGCAGTTGGCTGGCGGTGGACCAGACAAAAGAGTGATTTGTTTTGTGTTGTGCTGTTTCGTTGTTTGTTTTGGCAGAAGATTCAGAATAACGAAAAGAACGTGTATCGTCTCTAAAAAAGTTTGAAAAGAGGGGAATCACTCTTCCGTTCTGCAGACACACACAGAAGGCCATATTGTAGGATTCCAGGCAGAGAAAAATCCAAGTCGAGGTGAAGTGGCCTAGACAGAGAAGAGCAGTGGTTGCAGGGACTGGGGGAGGGACTGAGCAGTGAGCGATGAGGAGCGCGGGGGTCTCTGTGACGGAAACGTTGTAGAACGACCTGGTTGTGCAACACTCTGAATGGACCGAATGAGACCTTCATATCCCACTGCAAAGGATGCGAATCAAATTTTATGTAAACTCAAATTCTACTTTATTTAATAAATAAGATCTAGGAAGTAATTATAGAGGTGAACACAGAACACAAATAGGATAAAGAAGGAAATGACAGGGGAGGGGGAGCCATGCTCTGGAGCTGCAGCCAGCACAAGCTGCTGCTTGGGGGCCGAGCCTGCTTGCTCCACGGAGGCAGGTGGCGGCAGCTCGGGGACCGAGCCTGCTTGCTCCACGGAGGCAGGGGGCGGCAGCTCAGGGGCCGAGCCTGCTTGCTCCACGGAGGCAGGTGGCGGCAGCTCGGGGATCGAGCCTGCTTGCTCCACAGAGGCAGGGGATGACAGCTCTGGGACCGAGCCTGCTTGCTCCACAGAGGCAGGGGGCGACAGCTCGGGGACCGAGCCTGCTTGCTCCACGGAGGCAGTGGGCAGCAGCTCCGGGACGGAGCCTGCTTGCTCCACGGAGGCAGGTGAAGGCAGCTCAGGGATGGAGCCTGCTTGCTCCACAGAGGCAGGGGGTGACAGCTCGGGGACCGAGCCTGCTTGCTCCATGGAGGCAGGTGGCGGCAGCTCGGGGGACGAGCCTGCTTGCTCCACGGAGGCAGGTGGCAGCAGCTCGGGGACCGAGCCTGCTTGCTCCACGGAGGCAGGGGGCGGCAGCTCGGGGGCAGGACCCTGCTGGTCATCCAGAAACGGCAAAAGGCCAGGTGGCTCTTCTGTCGCAGAGAAGTGAACGAGGGCCCTGATGACTAACTGCCCTGGCCCCAATGGGTCAGGGGGGGTCACTGGTCTTCCTGACCCAATATGAGTCGCCGCAGCAGGGTTGGTGGGGACCAGCTCAGGCCCCAGAGGTGCAGCGGGTGCCAGAATGGCTACTGGAACGACTTCCTGAGGCATGTCCTGATCTTGCTCTGGGGCCGGTGCTGTAGCTCCAAGAAGAGAAAGCATCATTAGCTTGATTGACTTCCCTTTTGCCTTTCCCTTTCCCTACCACTCAGCGTGGCCTGCGTCCAAGACCCAGCCCCTGGAAGGTGTCCCCAACGGAAGCCCATGGGGACAGAGATCTGAGACGACTCACTCTCCTCGGCCCAACTACAATGTATGGAGGCTTCCTCAGGGTGGCCCACCCTGCCTCCTCCTCAGGCCCACATCAGTCACCCCCAGTCCTCCTCACCCCCAGCCTCTGGCTCCGTGGCCTTTCTGGGAGCGCGTTGCCTTTCTGGAAGAAGAAGCTGGGCTCGGCGCTGCAGGTCCGAGCCTGGCACATTGACCTGCAGGTAGGCCAGCAGTGTGTGCAAGCTGGAAAACTCTGGAGGCTGCACAAAATCCCCTGGATACTTTTCCACCCAGGTGTTAAGGATGGCATAGACGGCCCTGGGGACAGACATGGAGGCAGAGAAGTCAGAGGACAGGGTACGCATCCAAACCCAAATCCCAGGGAACACATTGGGAACCTGGGCCCTTGGGCTTCCAGCTCCTGTGTGAGACCAGTCGGGCTCCTTGTCCACCTGCGACCTGGCAGTCCTGCCCGAGACAGGCCTGCTCCCACACGGCAGGCTGGCCAAAAGCCGCTAGGAGTGGGAGTCCTTGATCAATGGGGTGAGCATTTCTGGACTTCTTAGGGGAGCTGGACACACTCCTCAGTCTGTCTCCTTGCCCACGAGCCTCTTGATTTCAACTGCATGTGCCCAGGGAGGGGTGGTGTCTGGCCTATTAATTATCCTCACTGCACTCGCATCTGCTCCATGAAGATCCAACCCAGGAGGGAACAAAGGGACTCTGTCTCTAGCCAGGCCTTCCCAGGACCCTCCCCATACCTCCACCGTTACCTCCTCCACCCATTCGCTAGGTGCCATGAGAGTGGGTCTGTTTCCACTGACACTCACCTCCCACAGGGTGTGGGATGTCTGCTGCTCCCTGGGCTCTACTGGGTCACCACTCTCCCTGAGCCCCCTCTGAGCACCCAGCGTGCAGGTGCCAACAGAATGCTGTGTGATGGTTCCTAAATCCTGCATTCTGGGTCCCAGAATTGTGGCAGAGAGAGGGCTGGGAGGGGGCAGGGATGGAGCATGACCCTGTCAGGGGTTGAAGCTGTCCTCCATCCCCCTCTGCCCCAGGGCACCTTCCCAGTTTCCAGTAGAAGCTCTCAGACATTTACCATAAAGCAAGAATAACGAGGTGAGTGTGAAGGTCCAGCAGCCCCTCGAACTCACAGGACCCTCTCTACCCTGGTGGAGAGTGAAGGCCCTCCTAAAGCAGCCAAAGCTTACTCACATGTTGCGCTGCTGCTGGGGTCCGCCGACCTCGTCGTAGCTGGAATAAACACATCCGAATCTAGAGAAGGCCAGGGGGCATCGCATGAGCTATCTGTGGATGTTGGCTCTCCCCGCCTGACCCTCGACTAGCCTGCAGCCCTGGGGTGCTCTCTGTTCTGTGCAGGGATCCCATTCAGTCCTAGATAATCGCCTCTACCTTCCGGGGCTTCCTGAATGCTTGCTGAATAAAAGGGCCCCAACCAGCCCATCACCGACATCTGAGTGGGCCTGGCCCCTGCTCACCCCCAGGGATGCTTGCTCTGGATTCACCCAGACACAGACCCCAGAAGGAGTCTCAGATCTCCCTTTCAGTGGCAAAGGAGCCCAGCTCTAGATCATAGTGAGAGTCAGGGATGAGGCAGAGGCTTCCTCACGAGGGGCACAGGAATGAGCAAAGAGCAAGCCCACAGGCCCTGCAGCAGAATTTTCCACTGGCTCAGGCTCCCAGGTGTCCTTTCCCTACAAGACCCCACTGAGTCCCTATAATACCTCTGCCCCAGATAGGAGCAAGGGAAGCTTGGGGAAGCTTGGGGACCTGCCAAAGTCTCAAAACCAGGAATTGGCCAAAACCCAGAGAGCAGTTAGGGGCAGGGGAGGGTGCTCCCCTTGCAAAGAGGAGGTCCAGCACCTCCTGGGTGGTGGCAACGTGACGGTATGTGTCCAGAAAGATGTGGACACAGTGTAGATCTTGTCTGATGACGGCAGGCACCAGGTGATCTACTGCGGCCTGCAGCTTGTCAGCCCGCTTGGCCATCAGCACCGAGGTCTTCCTCCTCTTCCTGGTTGAACCATTTTTCCCCTGAGGTGAATCAGAGGAGACATGGGTCAGTGCTGTGGCCACCAGGAGGGTTGGGGCTTGGAGGGCAGAATGAGCCCCCAGATCTCAGGGACTTCTGCAAGAGGTGGGACAAGAGAGCCCAGAGTCCGAAAAAGAATCAGGTGACTCAGTGTCTCATTGGGTTCAGCCTAAGGCTCTTGGTTTTGCTTCAGGTCATGGTCTCCGTTTCCTGAGGCTGCGCTCCTCATAGGGCTGTGTCTATAGGGCAGTGTCTGCTTGAGGATTCTGTCTCTCCCTCTGCTTCTCCCCACTCTCCCCCTGTCTCTCTCTCAAATCCATCAATCAGCCAATCAGTTAAGAAGCCTTTAAGGCAAAAAGAAAATGGTCTTGGTATCCATACAAAGAATTGAAAGAAATGATGTCTGAACTTGCTAGTATCTCAGGTCCCTTTGTGAGCGGAGTATGGATAGCACACCCCTGCATGAGAGGCATGGATCCTGTGATTTCTGATAACATAGCCCATTCTTTTTATTTTTTTGAAAGACTTATTTATTTATTTGACAGAGAGAGGTGTCACAAGAAGGCAGAGAGGCAGCCAGACATAAAGGGGGAAGCAGGCTCCCTGCTGAGCAGAGCCCCCCCCCTCCACTGACGTGGGCCTCGATCCCAGGACTGTGAGACCCAGGACCAATGACCTGAGCTGCAGGGAGAGGCTGAAACCCCTCAGCCACTCCTGCACCCAGCATATCCCATTCTTGAGACGAGAACACAGAGATGTTTAAGGTGAGAGGGCTTGGGATAAGAAGGCACGAAGGCTGTAGGATGCAGCACTGTGCCTTGGCCAAAGAAGGGGATTACATCCAGTACTGCCCCAGTAAAGGGGTCCATGGCTGTGATCAATGACTGGTCTTCCGGACTGCCGTGCAGTGCAGCGCAGTGAGGCGCCTGTTCCTTTCCCTTGGGGGGGTCCCCAAAATGTGTTCCATCAATACCAAAGCGCAGAGCAAGAGACAGAGTACCATGGGCCCCATGTCCCTTTGGATCAAAGACTCCCAACTCAATCTTGCAAATGGTCATTTGCAAGACTTGCAGAAGCTGAGGAAGGACTGTTGGGCCAGTGGGGACACCTGGGAGCACGAGTTAGGAAAATGCCTAGGCCAGGGCAAAAGGAGTCTAGATCAACGGGATGAGACCTGGTCTAAAGTCTCTTTAATGATACTCCTAGAAGTATGTGGACAATGGCTCTGCTTCTGTCCAAGGCGTGGGCAGGACCATGAGGGCCAGCTGGGGAAGAGATGGGATACAGATTCATGGAAGTACAGGACTCTAGGAGGCCAAGTTGGCTTCTAGGAAGTGGGGCCCTTGGTGCTGCATCGGCGCCCCAGGGGTCGCATCTCCCCAGCACCTGCACTCACCCTCAGCCAGCGCCAGGCTCTGTTGGCCGTGTGCGGCTTCTTGTCCTTCGAGGAAGGAGAGCAGGATATCTCCTTGTTCACCTCCTGCACCATGTCCTCTGGAGCGTTCTGTAAAGACAGTGCCCGGCAGCCAGGCAGGAGGCCTTAGTGCGCTGTCTGGAGGCCTTTGCTGGTCTTCAGACCCAGGGCGCTCCATTCCAGACACACCACAGCCCAGGCTGCAGAACCCTCCCCCAAGGAGAGAAACGTGACCCAGCTTCAGGGCCTTGGATGTGCTCTGGCACAGCTAAGAGACACCTCAGGAATCCCCTGTGCACCCTGCCCACCCTGACATTGGTGTGAACAAGAAGGGATCACCAGGGTATCCACTGTGCTCACCCTCCTCCAGCACATCGGCGGGAACCCCCACATATCCCTCCTCCCCTCAAACTCCAGAGGAAGGGATGGGGCTTCCCTAGGACGGTTCAGAGGGGTGGGCATCCCCTAGTCTCCTCAGTATAAGTACCTTATGGCGTCTCCCTCGAAATGTCCTGAGGCATTGTGGGGGTGGTTTCAGCCAATGTCTACAACATGGTAAGAAGCCATTTTCCTGGGGTTTCTGATACCCAGAGCCCCGTAAACTAGGTACGCAACAAGAAAACATCTTTCTGTGTCCAATGTCCTGAGTCCAGTAACCCTGCTACCGGACTAGAATGTGGGTGCCTGGTTGCAGGGGTTCCAAGTTCTGCAGGCCTTTGTGATCAAGGCAGTGACATCACTTCCTGAGATCCCCTATCGGGGCCCACTCCTGTTTGGACCCCTACACGAGCAGTGCTCCCGTCTGCATCTCCTCATCCCCCTTCTGCATGCAAGGACACATTTTATCTGTACACAGTGACCCCAACACACCCCTCTCCACAGGCCCCCAGGGAAGGTCTGGGAGCAGCCAGGGCCTCAGCTTGCAAACACACCTGGTTTCAGACACAAGTCTCTATTCTTCCGTGGTTCAGACCCTAGATAAGCCATTGTGGCAGACAGGAATGGTCTTCTTGCAAAAGATGGATGATTCCAGCATGTCTTTCTATCAGATGTCCACAGGCATAGGTTGGATAATAGCTATGATGTTAGAGGAGTGCTGTCACATGTAGGAAATACCTCCCACCCAATTTCCTCCCTCCTATCAACTTCTTGGAATCTGCTACTAATCAGATCCCACTGCACAGTCCCTCCTGGGGTGTGTGTGTTTGTGTGCACCAGCACACTCGCTCCTGTGTGCACACATGTGTTCCTCGGTACTCACATTCTGGAGTCCCAGAAG
Source organism: Neogale vison (assembly GCF_020171115.1). NCBI lineage: Eukaryota > Metazoa > Chordata > Mammalia > Carnivora > Mustelidae > Neogale > Neogale vison. The sequence goes on along the minus strand of NC_058095.1, from coordinate 88,029,086 downwards.
AGGACAGCCCCACTTACAGAGGTCTGGGTAATAGCTTCCCAAGGTCTTAGGCTTTGCATTTTCAATGCAAACCCTAAAGAAGGGACTGGAGTCTTGGCCCTTGATGGTCAGAATGCACCCTTATCCCTAGAGACCACCTGTCCCGGGATGCAGGCCATTCCGTCCTTTCCAAAGGGTGTGATGTAGATAGGGGTTCATCCAGTGTGTCGTGATGACCCGGGATCCTCCTCAGACAAGAACCTGGGGACATGTCTCCTATCTAGGAGATCAATGATCACCCTCAGCCCTATAACATTTCCAGGCCGACAGCCACTTCCTTCCAGAAAAACTTTTCCAGAGCCCCCAGTGAATGGCTAGGTTGCATCCAGGACCCCAACTTTGAGGACACTCAAAGAGCTGGGTTCAAGCCTGTTTAGCCTCCCTACCAGTCTGATTCTGGGCAAGGCCCAGACCCTGCAGGGATCTTCACTGTCTCCCTTCGGGGGCTCCATTGTTTCCCCAACTCCTCTGTAGACATGTTTGTGTGACCCCCTCCCCAGAGTGTGGTCCGGACTTGTTGATTCACTTCCATGTCAGAACGAGGCAACGTGACCCAAAGGCCCTTCTGAGATTTCGTTCTAAAACTCACTGCCCAGCCCCATGTTCTCTCCCCAATCTTCACACTGGAGCACAAGTCCCTAGGTTGGACCATGACACAGACATACGCACGTGGCTCAGCCCCGTGGGCCCACAGCAGACAGAAGTCAGGTCTTTGAGATGGGCTGTATCTGGCCCATGCCCCTGAGTGTGCTCAGGTTCTCGGTGAAGCCGGTCCTCCCTTGGTGTTGTCAGCAGCCCAGCGGAGCACTGCTGGATTCCTGATCCCCTGAGACCACGAGGCAGCGTTTGTGGGTTCAGCCACTGAGTGTGGGGAAGTGTGGTCACACAGCCCTGGGAGAAGGGCACTGATACTGACCAACTTCCCGGGCCCTGGCCCTCCTCCCCTCCCACTCTACTCCTCCTCAGCTTCCTCTGGCCACCTTGGCCCCCTTTCTAACCTCCAGTCCTCTGCTCCATGGTGCCCTCTGCCAGTTGGAATGCATTTGCATTTGTGCAGGGCTGTCTCCTTCTTTTCCTCCCGCAGGAATTCTCCATGTCATCTCAGCACAGCCTTGTCATACCCCTCACCTGGTGGAATTCGGGCCTTAGTTGTTTCCCTTGCTCTTTTGCTGTGGAGCAATTGCTTTTTCCGTTCACATTTTGGTTTCTCGTTTGTCCATCTTCTCCTCTAGCTCTCACGAGGAGAACCCGCTGGGCTGATAAGCCCTGGCACCATCTGAGTGCGCAGTGCCCGGTGGCTGAATGAACGGGAGACAGGATCTGTCCCAGCACAGAGCAGCTCCGTTGTTTGAGCCTCACTGATTTTAGTCCTATGTAAGCCTTTGTTTTGTTTTTTTAAGTTAACTGTGCCTGATGTGGGCCTCGAACTCATAACCCTGAGATCAAGGATCCTAGTGCCTGAGGAAGCCAGGTGCCTCTTTGGTCCTCTTGAAAGCTTTTAGGCTGATCACTATTCAAGTGAACTTGGTCATTTCAACATGCTGTACGGAGGTATATTACATTATGCTGAATGACCATGTAACTCGCCAGGTTTTGGTAGCATGTCACCACAGAGGTACCCCCCCATGACAGTGCTGAGTGGATCTTCAGATTGTAGACTGAAATGCTTTCTGTGTTCTTCAGGAGCCCAGAGTCCCTACACCATCGGCCTTCTCCCTCCTTGGGATAACATGCACCTCTGATGCCATCAGCACAAGAAGAAAGATGACAAGGAAATACACACAGGAGGCTGTTTCTGGCCAGGTCTTGAAGGCCTCAAGGTTCACTTTGATGCTCAATCTTTTATGTATTCTTTTAGCATTTTATTTCTTTATTAGAGGGAAAAGAGCACAAGCAGGGGGAGGGGTAGAGGGAGGAGAACCAGAGAGATGCTGATCTGAGGAGGACAGGGGGTGGCTGATCTAGACCCGTGCAGGGAACAGCAGAGGCTGCCCAGAGCTAGCCTCCATCATCTGGTGGGCCGGGAGTAAGGAGTAGCCTCAGATCCCTGTGCCCATGACCTGCTATCAGGGGAGACCCTCTAGGGATTGCTTCCTGGACTCCGAGAACATTGAACGGTGGGGAAATTTTCCTTGATTTAGGAGGTACGTGTAAAGTCAATCATTGGGTTGATACTTGCTCTTCTTGGACCGACAGCCCCAACCTCAGAAGAAGATGCTGAACCTCCTCAAGAGCTTCCTCTAGCTCCCACTGTGGTGCCTGCGGCAGCTTCAGAGCCTGAGGGGCCTGGATGAGAACCAGTTGTGAGTGTGATACAGCTATGGATACAGCCGAGGGCAGGCACCTACCTGAAGGAGCCTACTGCAAAGTGTCTGTGGACAACCAGGTGCATGATTGAAAGACTTAGGGGTCTACCCCTGTGGGGGACATTCCTGGCTTAAAAGTGTTCAAGCGGTGAAGTGGGGCAATATCCCAGGTGTGACATCATGATCTCAGGATCCCGGGGGTCCGTAGAAGACCAGCTGGGGCCCGAATGCTTCCGACTTCCCAGATATCAGTTAGGGAAGATGGCTGAAAACCATGAAGCTAGGTCCCGGCTTTCTGCCTTGGGAAGCAAGCTGGGCCCAGACACCACCTTATTCCATCCACAAAGTCTCACACATTTCGCCATGAAATGGCAATGAAAGAAATGCAATGAAGAAATGGACTGTACACCAGAATTTCTTACCTGTGGATTATGCCCAGGATTTAAGGCGCTAGAGAAACATTTTTTGACATAAGGATGGAGAAATGGTTCCTCCACAACACCTACTGGAAGGACAACTGAAGGATTATTTCAGCACAGGAAGTTCGGACCTGCAGGAGTGAATGGGAAACAAAGAGCCCAGTGGGTAAGTAGTTAGCCAACATGTCGGGAAATCTGAATTACCATTAGCTGTAAAACATACGAAAAAGTCATTTCGGGAGATGTTAGTGACAAGTTGGAATGACATGATAATGCACATTGTTAGAACAACTGCAGATACTTAACATTAAAGGATTCTGATATTCTCATTTTGTGCTCTAAGAGGGGTAATAGACTCAGTTCAGACGTAAGTACACGTGCTTAAGAGTTTCGGTTTTTTAAAGATTTTATTTATTTATTTTTTTATTTGTCAGCAAGAGTGTGAGAGCGCACAAGCAGGGGGAGCAGCAGGCAGAGGAAGAAGTGGGCTCTGGGCTGAGCAAGCAGCTTGATGCAGGACTCAATCCCAGGACCCCAGTAAAATGGCCTGAGCCAAAGGCAGATGCCTAACAGACTGAGCTACGCAGGGGTTCCTACATGGGCTTAAGAGTTTTAAAGGTAGGGAACCTGGGTGTCTCAGTTGGTTAAGGAACTGCCTTCAGCTCTAGTCATGATCGTGGAGTCCCAGGTCCCACATCAGTCTCCCTGCTCGGCAGGGAGTCTGCTGCTCCCTCTGACCTCTCCCCTCTCATACCCTCTCTCTTGCTCTCTCATTCTGTCTCTCTCTCTCAAATAAATAAATAAAATCTTTTTTTTAAAAAAGAGTCATAGAAATCAAGTATATGTTTTAGAAACATAGAAATCAAGTATATGTTTTTTCAAACTAAAAGATGAAATAAGAGAATAAAGAAAGTATGTCAACTCCTTGACAGGGAGGAAATGAGAAGAAAGAAACATTACAAATGCATGATCAATAGAAAAGTAAAAATCATACGGTAGAAATAAGTCTACCTATGTAAGCCATCACAACAAATGTGGGCAGTTAAACCATAAGTCAAATCATATATGAATGGGCAGAACTCTTAAATTGAATTAGGAAATTAACAAAATCTGTTTCTCTGCTGTTTTCAAAAAAAGATCCAATGCAAGAGGACAGAAACCAGTGCACAGGCCAAAACTAAAACCAAAGCAGATGCACTGGGTTTTGCCTGGAGGTGGAAATACCCCAGGCTGATGGCCTTGGGAGACCCGAGGGCAGGGGGTGGTAGGCCAGGTAAGGGAGGCCTAAATGGAAGAAGTGATGTGATTTGAGGTGGAAATGGTAAGAATGAGCCCCCTGGGTGCCGTACTTCAGGCAGAACATCCTAAGGTCCCATAGGACCTTAGGATGTTTGAGGAACAGAAAGGTTGGTGGGGGGGTATAGCTCAGTGGTAGAGCATTTACTGCAGAAAGGTTGGTGGCCTTTGACAGATGGTACAAGAAATAGATCATGAAGGATCTTGAAGGATATTTGCATTTTATTTTTAGTGCAGCGAGGAAACATCGGAGCATTCGTAGCAGACGAGTTCCATGATTGTCTTTAAAAAGATCCTTCCAGCTACTGCGGGGAGAATGCAGTAGAGAAGGTTACAGAGAAGCAAGAGGGGAAGCGGGAAAGCCATTTGGTGGCCAGTACAGTTGTTCAAGTGAGAGGAGAGTGTGCCTTGATCCACAGGGATTGTAGGGGACACCAGGAGGCAGCGATGGGCTGGAAATATGTTTTGGCTGTTGAGCCAAAGGGACTTCTTGATTGACTGGGCACAGAGTACGGGAAGGGGAGGAATCTAGGCTGATGCTCTCCTTGGGGGCTTGAGCAACTGGGTCGATGTCAGTGCCATTCACCGAGATGGGGAAGGTTGAGGAGCAACAGCTTGGGTGGGTGGGTAGGGATTGCAAATCAACAATTCTGCCTGGGTCTGAGATGACTCTCAGCTATAAAAGTGGAGTTATCAAGTAGATAGTCCAGTGTTTTGGTGTGGAGATTGGTAGAGATTTCTGAACTGGAGATAAAAATTTCAGAGTTGTCAGGATAAAGTTTGGACTGGATTGACTCCCCTAAGTAGTGTGTGTGGGTAGAGAAAAGGTCCAGGGTGGAGATTCGAGGTAAGTGTTCCTAGCATTAGCAAATAAAAATAAAGGAGTGCCAACTGAATTTGAACTTCAGATAAACAAATATTTTTATGAGACTGAGGCACTGCCTACTGTGCTCAGGAGGCACCTACAATAAATATTTTTAAAGGAATGTTACATGAAATACTAGGCACATACTTGTGCCAAAAGAATCACTTATTATTTATCTGAAATTCAGATTTAATGGGACATCCCATTTAATTTGACAATCCTACCTAAGGTACTACTTCCTTGTTTAGATGAGATGTAGAGAAGGATAAGGAGCAAAGAGAATGTTCCATTTAGTGTGACTATGTAACCTATCTTTCCAGAATGCAATGTTAAAAAAACAAAAACAAAAACAAAAGCAACAACAAACATTTATAATGCTCATAAATTCTATGGGTCAGGGATTTGGACAGGGGATAGTGGGCATGGCTTTCCTCTACTCCTTACTCTAATCCTGGGATTCTTGCCAGCGTGGTGTCTGGTTTCCAGTGGTGAGAAAGAAAATGCATGTGCATGTAAGCAAAGAGAAAGAGAGATTCAGATAGAGAGAAAGAGAGACAGAGAGAGAGAGACTTTATCACTCAAATGTCCTGATTCCAGATAATTTTGATTCATTCTACAAGAAGCTCCTCCATGCCTTGCCCTATGTTCTGGACTGTACAGTAGGGATAGGAGGAAAGCCCTTGTTCATTTTTCAAGCATTTATGGACCAGACCCTGTGCAGGGCATTGGGAACACAAAGGGGCTTAGACCTGGCCCCTGTGGTCCAGGCACTTACAGTATGGGTGGGTATGTGCTGGTGAAGACAGACATATCGGGAGAATCAGGGCTCGGCATCCCCATGAAACCCTATCCTGGCTTTGGGGGGAGAAGATGTGAAAATGTAAGCTATTTTTAAATAATCTAGCAGGTGACTTAGGATCAGACAGGCTGAAACAGTTAGCAAGAACAGGTGGAACCTGGGAGAGGGAGTGATTGTTATGGATTAGTTTGGAAAGATTTTCTACAAGAGAAGCAATTTGAGCTAGACCTTCCAGAGGAGGAGAATTTGATCACTTCCCTTAGCTCAATAACATCCTAGACATCATCACATTAAATAAGTCTGACCTTCCACACCCAGAGCCCTAGTGACCACATTTAGTTGACGTTGAAAGAGAACTCCTACCTTTAAAGTTCATATTACGTATGTTTCCATTCAACTTTAAGCAAGTGTTTAAAGCTTCTTAATCTTTTTTCTTCTATTGTCTCTTCTCTCATGGAGAGATTCCAGGAGGGAACTTATCTTTTCTTTTTAGTCGAGGTGCAATATTTATTCAAGCAGTTAACAGAACCATTCACATGTAATTGCTCAACAGCATTGTGGTGGGGAGAAGTGAAGGATGGTGGGAGGAGCCCAGAGCCCTTTAGGTCACAGAGCAGGGCACAAAGACCTCTCTAGGGATGTGCAAGTGTCCTTTCCCCTGAAGGAGAAGCCATGGAAAGGGGTGGCTCCTTGCCATAAGAGATAATCTCACCAAAGGCCAGAAGACTTTCTGAAGACTGCCTCCAAACCAGAAGAGCCATCACCCCTCACACAGCAGTCACTGTTTTCCACATTTTTATTCTTGGAAATGTCAGAAGGACAGAAGTATTGAAAGCCTAGCATAATAAATATCAGAGAATTCTTTCTGCAGAATTAAACCATTGATAACTTGATGCTGTCTTTGCTTTCTCTTTCTACATGTCCTCATATATCTTGTAGTATAGCAATTAATGACCCTTCTCTCCTAAATAATTCAACAAGTATCTTCTAACAATAAGAACATTATCCTACCAGAAAGCAGAAGAAAAAATTTTTAAATTTCTCAGAATGATCTAGCATCCAATTTGCTTCAATTCTCTTCATTATCCCAAAAATGTCTTTCTTAGTTGTCCCCTTTTTCTTCAAGCACAGATCTATTTGAACTTCTCTTATTCTATCTGGTTGTAATGGGTCTTTAGACAATTCAAATATTGTCTCAAGACAATAAAGACAACCCATGGCTTCACTTTTTTCTGTGATACTGATAATTTGTTTTTGTTTTAAAAATCATCTGCATTAATGTGTAACTTGACCTAGGGAATTCAGCTGTAAGTGTACTGTTCATTAATTTTGACAACTGTATGCACCAATGTAACTGTCCCATCAAATCAAATAAAAAACAATAAAATGCAGATTTCTGTTGCCCCAGAAAGATCCTTTGTGCCTCTCTGCAGTCATATCCCCTCTGCTTCTTGTTGCAGGCAAGCATTGATCTGCTTTCCATGATCAGATTGATTTTCTGGAGAGACGAGGCCAGTTTGTGTTGTAAAATGTCCCACAAGTCTAACTGTTTCCCTGTAGTGTCATTACCTCCACATTCCAGCTATCGACTTTCCTATACACTGAAAGTTAGGTCTAAAACCTTGGTTAAGTGCAGGTTAAACATATCAGGAACAAATATTTTGGGTGATACTGGATACTTCTTGCTGCTTCGAGTCAGGGGTACAACACCAGGGTGTGCATACTATTGAGTTTTCCTTGGTTGAGATGTCAGCCACCAGTACTTGCCTTTGTGATAGTACATTGTTCTCTTAAAATTGGCAAGTCACCAGTGCGGTGATACTTTGGTAATGTCCAAAGATCCCACTCCCTACAATCTTTTACCCAATGCTTGTAGCATTCATTGATGGCTCTTACCTGAATCAGTTTTTCCATGCGGATTTGCAAAACGGTGACTTCCTAATTCTACCATTTCTTCTATCTTTAGAAGCTGTCATTCTTTGGTAAAGAGGATTTTCTTTTTAAAAAGGAATTTATTTATTTGACATCGAGAGAGAGAGAGAGAGAGAGCATAAACATGGGAGCAGTAGAGGGAGAGGGGGAAGCAGGCTCCCCACTGAGCAGGGAACCTGATGTGAGGCTCCATCCCAGGACCCTGGGATCATGACCTGAGTTGAACACAGACATATAACTGACTGAGCCACCCAGTTGTCTTGAAGAAGACTTCTCTTTAATGAACCAGGCACTGCATCTCCTAATCAGGCAGAGTAAAGCCTAATTTCTTTACCCTTAATTACAATTAGGGAAAATTTGATTGTGAGGGAAGGAATCAAGGAAGGGAGGAAGGGAGGGAGGGAAGGAAGAAAGAAAGAAAGGCCAGAGGGAAAAAAGTAAAGGAAGGAAGGAAACAAACCATAACTGAAAGTGAAATACTGAACAAATAAAATTCTTCCTGATTAATTGTATTTTTGGATATGTAATAAAATAAAAGATGACAATGCAAAGTGTTATAATGGTACTGGTAATTCATTGTCGGGCTCCTTATCATTTCAACCTTCACTTAATGTGTAGGTATAAGGCTGGAACATACACACTACATTTCCCTCTCTAGTGACATGGGTGATGGGAGCGAGGGACATGGACTTTGGAACCAGGTGGCTCTGGGTTGAGTCCCGGCTCTGCCACTTGCTTGCTGGGTGGATTTAACCCCTTTGAGCCTTGGTTCTTTTCTCTGAAGGGAGAGTCATGTTGAGAATGAACAGAGGTACCATATGTGAAATTTCTGTTCCAGGGTGAGGGACTGATCCTTACCTTGGATCTTTTCAGCTCCCCTGGAGAAGTAAGGCGACAGGAAGAGGAGCTGCCTGAACTTTCAGAGCCAACAGAGAATTGGGGCTGTTCAGACACTCATAATTGTGCCCATGAACACAAAGTCACAATTCGCTGCGGGCTTATTCTTCCTTCTTTTACTTTTCCAAAGACACCAAGAATGGTGTCTTTCTTGAAGGAAGCACGCTAGAGACTCAGCAGTTAAGGAGGCAACCCAAGTGTATGTTGCTGACCCTGGTGCTAACCTAACCTATCCTTGGGCAACGGTGTTTCTCCTATCCTGGGACTCTGGTGCAAATTCCCATTCAGTCTGTCCCAGGATTTCTGAAGACAGAGAAAGAAAGCGCTGGAGGGAGGGAGGGGGCAAGTGGGCTGGACTTCAATGGAGAGAACCAGGAGGGAAAGGAAGGCTTGGCATAGCACAACTTCCATAAGCAATTACTATGAAAGAAACCACTCTAACCATGAATGACATATTGAATGGATGAATGAAGTAGGAAATGTGTGCATTGCATGACGCAGATCTGGGCTAGAGTTGACGAAAACAAACCCGACTGTGTGGCCAGGTGGGCAGACACCAGCCCAGCAGAGATGGGTTCTTAAATGTCATCCTGAAAAGAGACATGCCAAAGAGGTCATAGTTTACCCCCATCTCAATTTCTCTCTCTCTCTCTCTCTCTGTTCCTGTCTTGATGAAAAGTTTGGAACTCTTACACCGTTACAGAGGGAACAATCCGACTTATCATGCCATAATTTATAGAGCTGATTAATGTGTTTTTCTCCAAAATACCTGGATTTAATATAATTATTTTCTATATTTAGAATTATAAACTCATAAAATATACATGCCCCTAAGTGATGTAAAATGCAGACACTCTTTCTAATAATTAGAAGTTTCTTGATTTTTAAAATACATAGGAACATTGATTTTAGAGGTTATGTGAGTAATAGGATTTCACAAATTCTGTTGTGAAGCTATCGCTTAATGGGATTAAAAAAAAATAACACACCAAGATATTTGAACGAATAATGCTGCATTGATCTCATACCAATTAAAGAAAGACACAAGATAGAATGCTATGTAGGTTATTTTCAAAAGTACCTTACTAACATATTACAGGTGTATTTCTAATGGAATTATAATCTGCTCAAACACCAGAAATTCTGCCGCTGAAATCTTTTCTTCAAGAGATCAACAACTAAGCAATTAATATAACTACCTGAGCTGTTCAGAGGGCCATATCAAGCGTGGATAATCCCAACTGCTTAATTAATATGGACCCTCTTCCCCCAGTACAAACTTTATATCAGGTTCGATACGCCCAAGGATCATAACATTTAAAGCACAACATTTTAGACGAAGCCACCACAACCATCAACACCAGCTGTGCCAGGATTAGAGGAAACCTTTGGCACCATTTTCAGGGAAAAAACCCAAAATATATCTGAAGAACTACAAATTTCCAATTTCTCTTTTCAGAAAAACTTACTGATATGTCCAGAGGAACTCACTGTCCCAAATAAGATTGGGCAATGTCCCAGGAATAAGGTAATCCGTTTTGGGAAGCAGTCATGAGGAAGGTGAGGGGTCCTTCTTCCAAAGAGACCTTCTGCTCAACAGTGACTTAGAAATCCATTTACAATCTTTTCTTTGACATCACTGAGAGACACAGCTGGTTGACGGCTTTCACCTTGCTCTATTGGGATATCACCTGACCAAAGAACCCCCCCCCCCCCCGCCACCACCAAATTCTCAGGCTCTGAGGAGATACCCAGCAAAGACTGTGTGTGTACAGATGGGTGTATGTGTGTGTGTGTGTGTGTGTGTGAAAAGACGCAGATCCTGAAGGCATCAAAAGGGCATGATGCTGTCTGTTGGAACTCATAATTTTATTTATTTATTTTTGCAAGAGAGAGCAAGAGTGAGAGAGCACACAAGTTGGGGAGAGGGACAGAGAGAGAAGCAGACTCCCCGTTCATCAGGGAGCCCAATACGTGTCTTGATCGTAGGACCCTGAGATCATGACCTGAGCTGAAGGCAGACACTTTATGTTATGTTAGTCCCCATAGAGTACGTCATGGGTTTCTGATGCAGTGTTCCATGATTCATTGTTGCGTATAACATCCAGTGCTCCTTGCAAGACGTGCCCTCCTTAATACCCATCACCGGGCCAACCCATCCCCCCACCCTCTCTCCTCTAAAACCTTTGGTTTGTTTCTCAGATCCCATAGTCTCTCATAGTTCATCTTCCCTCTGATTTCCCCCCTTTTCAATTTTCCCTTCCTTCTCCTAATGTCCTCCATGCTATTCCTTATGTTCCACAAATAACTGAAACTATACGATAATTGTCTTTCTCTGTTTGACTTATTTCACTTAGCATAATTTCCTCCAGTTCATGCACACTGATGTAAATCAGTAATATTAGTGCATATTTTTAATTATTTATTTGTTTGTTTGTTTTTTTTTGAAAGAGAGGGCAAGAGCAAGAGAGAGGACAAGTGGGGAGGGAAGGACAGAGGGAGAAACGGTGTTAGGACTTATTAATCTGTGTGCATTAGTCCTAACACATTACTAACTTCTGGTTATTATGAGGTTTTTTTTCTCCCTCTGAGAATATTGGAGGCTCCGGATCTCCTGATTATATTGATGTAAGTCACTAACTTAGGTGCTGTGAAGACATAAAGACAAACCAGACATAGACCCTCCCTTTGAGGGGTTACAGAGTAAACTTGTTCTCAACTTTGGTCACATATTGAAATCACCTGGGAGCTTTAAAAAAAGCTGGAGCCAGTTTCCCTTCCAGAGATTCTGACTTCATTAGTCTAGGATATGGCGTTGGCATCCAGATTTGAAGTCCCCATTGATTCTAGCAAGCATCCAAGGCTGAGAACTATTGCAATAAGGAAAGACAAAGCCTTCTGAAGCCCACAGGCTTAAGCATAATAAGAATTTTCAGGCTCTAGGGGTGATTATACTACTATAGGACTTTTGCAGAAGTATAATAAAGTTTAAGGTTACTGTTCTCTTTTATACACATATGTATCCATGTTTGCCGATGTGTGTCAGCATGTGTACGCACATAGATTACATGAGTATCGCATTTTTCTTATGACAGATCCAGTGACATAGCAGTAATCCAAGTAAAATCTCACTCATTTTCCCGCCACTTTGTTTTCTTCCAGCTTAAACAACAGAAGTGTATTGTCTTCCCATTTTGGTAGCCGTAAGTCTGTGACCAAGGGGATGGCTGGATTGGTTCCTTCTGAGGGCTGTGGAGGAGAATCTCGTCCTTGTTTCTCTCCTGGCTTCAGTGACCTCAGCTGTTCCTGGCTTGTAGAAGGCTTTTTCTGTGTCTTCCCCTGGTCCTCCCTCTGTGCCTGCCTCTGTGTGCAGGTTCCCTCCTTTTCATTTCTTCTTCGTCTTTTTTACTGAGGTATAGTTGACACAGAATGTTATGTTAGTTTCAACATAGTGATTCAGTGTACATTACACCATGCTCACCATAAGCAGAGGTCCCATCTGTCCCCATACAACACTATGACAGTATTGTTGACTCTATTCCCTATGTTGTACCTTTCATCCTTGTGACTTACTCCCACCATAACTAGAAGCCTGTATCTCCCACTCCCCTTCCATTATTTTGCCCTCCCTCCCACGCCCCACACTGCCACCATGGAGACAACCACCAGTTTATTCTCTATATTTATGGGTCTTTTCCTGCTTTTTTTGTTTGTTCACTTGTTTTGCTTTTTACATTCTATACATAAAATCATATGGTATTTCTCGTTCTCTGTCTGACTTATTTCACTTAGCATAATGCCCTCTAGGTCCATCACTGTTGTTGTAAATGGCAAGATTTCATTTTTTAAATGGCTGATATATACCACTTAATATATGACTTCTTCTTTATCCGTTCATCTATCAGTAGACGTTTAGGTTGCTCCCACATTGTGGCTATTGTAAATAATGCTGTCATAGGCATAGGGGGGACATGTTTTTGAATTAGTATTTTTGTTTTCTTTGGGCAAATACCCCATAGTGCAATTACTGGACCATGTGGTATTTTTATTTTTATGTTTTAGAGGAACTTGAACTGGCTCTCAATCTCTTACTAGTGTCAGTTACTCCTGAGCAATTCCCCAGGCTCCCTTTCTATGCATTTTAAGCACATTTTCATATCCATGACCTATATACCTACAACAGAGAGTTCAGGTTACCTAATTTAGTTTTTTAAAAATTTTAATAATTTTTTTGTAGCCACACTTTTTCAGACAAACAAAAATTGAGCAAATTTGTTGCCAGTAGAGCTGCCTTGGGAAAAAAATGTTAAAAGATGCCCTTTCGAGAGAAGTAAAATGATACAGGTCAAAACTTGAATCTACTTAAGGAAAGGAAGAGCACTGGAGAAGGAATTAGTGAAAGTGAAATAAAAACATTTTCTTATTCTTTATTGATGTAATAAAAATATTTTGTTCAAATATGTGTGTACACACACGTGTATGTTCAATACACCAATAATGAAATGAAGGGGAGGACAGCAATGATTCAAGGGATAAGAGGGAGGAAGAAGGAATTATAAAGTACTCACACTACCAAAAAAAACCCAAAACTATGCTGCAGAGGAATATTATGTAACAAAAATGTTGATGTTATATTAATGAATGAAAAATATGCTGGCTATAGAATGGTAAGATCAACGTGACTCTGTTTTGTAAACAGAGTTTTACAAAAAGTTTTGTAAACTTTTGTAAACAAAAAGTTTACATTTGGGGGCACCTAGGTGGCTCTGTTGGTTAAGTGTCCATCTTCGGCTCTGGTGACGATCCCAGGGTCCTGGGATCAAGTCCCACATTGGGCTTCTTGCTCAGCGGGGAGCGGGCTTCTCCCTCTGCCTCTGTCTTTCCCCTTGCTTGTGCTCTCTCTCTCTCTCTCTCTTTCTCTCTGTCAAATGAATAAATAAGAATCTTTTTTAAAAAGTTTACATTTCTAGATGGGAGGATCGTGGGTGACTTTTTGTAATTTCCTGTGTTTCAGTTTTTCTCAGTCTCAAGTGATTCCGTCCCCCGGGCTATCTGGCCATCTGCGGAGACATTTTGGGTGATCACAAGTGGGTGCACGTGTGGAGAGAACTACTGACATCTAGTGGGTGCAGGTTAGCTCTGCTACTGAACATCCTACAGAGCACCAGACACCACCCCCGCCCCCCGCCACACCTCCCCAAGAAGAATTATCCAGACCAACAGGTCAACTGTGAAGAGGTGGAGAAGTCCTGCTTTATGTCTCCCAGGGGTTTTGTAGCAAGCAATTTCACTTATTGTAACTAGAAAATGCTCTTTGTAAAACACCATCATCATTTTTACATCATCTTTCTTGCTGTATTTGATGCTACTAAGGCTTACCACCCAAGTTTTCTTCTCTAATTAAAAATTGGCCAGCATCTCATTTTCATTATTTATTTATTTATTTTTATTTATTTTATTTTAATATTTATACAACTTGAATAGACTGGAAAAGAAAGTTATGAAGAGCCCCTAGAAAACAGAACAGGAAGCAAAGAGGTTAAGAGAAACAGAAGGGGAAGGAAGAGAAAAAGGTGGGGGAGAGGCAAACCTTAAAAGACTCTTAACTATAGAAAACAAACTGAGGGTTGCCAGAGGGGAAGTGGGTGGGGGATGGGCAAAATTGATGATGGATATTAAGGAAGGTAGTTGTAATTGGCATCATGTATGATATATAAGTGATGAATCACCTAATTCTACTCCTGAAACGAGTATTACCCTATCTGTTAACCAACTAATTTAAATAAAAACCTGGGGAAAAAAACAAAAAACAAAGGCAGAAAAACTCGAGATTCAAGGCTTAACCAGGAGGCCCATCATATTGCAAGGAAGACTCCAATAAAGGAAGAATAGAAAAAGTAAAGTGAGCAAGAAATTATTAAAGAACTAATAAGTTTATTTTTTCTCAGAACTGATGGAAATGAGTCTCCACGTTGAGAAAGCCCACTGAATATCCAGCACAATAAATGAAAAATACTCTTACCAAAGAAAAAGTCCCAAAGTGCAGCATATCAAGGATAAACAAGAGGTTGTAAGAGCTTCCCAAATGCAAGGAATGGGGATAGTTCACATCCAAAAAGGAGAATGGCACTGGACTTCTCCACAACTACATTGTGAAACAATTTCTTCAAAATTGTAAGGGGAATAGTTTCACTAGTTAATTCTGTACTCAGCTAAATCAAGTGTGATGGTACAAAAGAAAGAGTAGTCCCTCCTTTCCCTAAAAATACTTTCCATGGACTGTGGCCTATGAAATTTTAAAGGATGTGATTTGTCCAGATGATTATATAAGAAAGAGAAAGATATAGATGACTTGGGGGGGGGGGGGAATCCCACTCAGGAGAGGGATAAAAAAGTGTCAGCATGGCTGCTATTCAACAAGCCATGAGGTCAGTCAGTTCCATATTGTACTCTCTAAAAGAGAACCTTGGGAAGGAGCTCTCCAGAAAACAAAGGAACATAACATGTTTGAGCATACAGAAAAAATATTCATTGCATGTAGCAGTGATTTGGAAGAGTATATAATAATTGTATTAAGTACATAGAAAACTAGAGGGTAAAAAAATTAGTAGTTATGAACTCCAGGAGAAATAATAGGCATGGTCCTAGTTCACCTCTTTGTTTAAAATATTTGCAACTCATAATAATGTAGACATTAGCTATTTATATTTATATTGGTGATTTATATAGTCCCACATTATAACATTATTTTGATATCAGAGATGGGTAGAAATGTGGGATAAGAATATAGAAGAGTGAAGTCTTCATATGATTGGAGTTAACCAATTATGTTTTAAATTGATAAATGAAGAAATAAAGTATAAGGATGTCATCTAGACCTACACTTATATTAATCTGTGGCAAAGGGGGCAAGAGTATACAATGGGAGAAAAGACAGTCTTCAACAAATTGTGCTTGGAAATTTTTGCTTGGACAGCTACATGCAAAAGAATGAAAGTGGACCACTTTCTTATACTGTACATACACCATAATAAATCAAAATGGACTAAAGACCTAAGTGAGAGACCTGAAAATACAAAACTCATAGAAGAGGACATAAGCAGTCATTTCTTTGACATCTGCCATCACAACGTTTTTCTAGATATGTCTCCTGAGGCAAGGGAAACAAAAGCAAAAATAAACTGTTGGGACTACACCAAAATAAAAAGCTCTTGTGCAGCAGAGGAAACCATCACCAAAACAAAAAGGCAACCTACTAAGTAGGAGAAGGTATTAGCAAATGATATATCCAATAGGGATTAATATCCAAAATATATAAAGCATTTATACAAGTCAGTACCCCCCCCCAAAAAAAACCCCAGATAATCTGATTTTAAGAAGAACAGAGGACCTGAATAGACATTTTTCCAAACAAGACATACTCATGGCCAACAGACATGAAAAGATGCTCAACATCATTATACAATGAAATGCAAATAAAAACCATAGTGAGATATCATTTTACACCTGTCAGAATGGCAAAATCAAGAAGACAAGAAATAACAACAGTTGGAGAGGATGTGGAGAAAAAGGAACCCTTGTGCACTGTGTGTTGGAATGCAAATTGGTACAACCATTGTGGAAAATAGTATAAACCTTTCTCAAAAAATTAAAAATAGAAATTTAAAAAAGAAGCTCTGGCACATTGTTGGTGGGAATGCAAACTGATGCAACAACTGTAGAAAACAGCATGAAGGTTTTACAAAAAATTAAAAATAGAAATACCATATGATCCAGTGATTCAACTACTGGGTATTTACCCAAAGAAAATAAAACACTAATTCGAAAAGACATATGCACTCCTATGTTTACTGCAGCATTATTTGCAATAGCCAAAATATGGAGGCAACCCAAGTGTCCATTAACGACTGGATAAAGAAGATATGATTGATATATAGATAGAATATATATTCTTTACATATAGATATATATAAATAGATTAGGTAAATTAGATAAATAGATATATCTAAAGAAGATGTGATATATATACTTACATTTAAGTGTATATATATTTATATTATGTATAATATATATAATATATACAATATACATATATTATATATATATACACATATATATAAATGGAATATTGCTCAACCATAAAAAGAATGAGTTCTTGCCATTTGTGACAACATGGATGGATATAGAGGTTATATTGCTAAATGGAATAAGTGAGAAAAAGACATACCATATGATTTTCCTCCTATGTGGAATTTAAGAATTAAAACAAAGCAAAAGAAACCCAGACTCTTTAAGTACAGAGAACAAATGGGTGTTTGCTAGAGGAGTGGTAGGTGGGGGGACAGATAAAATACATAAGGGGGTTTAAGAGTATACTTAATCATGATGAACACTGAGTAATGCATAGAATTGTTAAATCATTATATTTTACACCTGAAACAATGTAATACTTATATATATTTTATATATATACACATATATATGTGTATATATACATGTATATATGTATATATGTATATATACATGTATATGTGTATATTACATATATGTGTATATATACATATATATGTATACATATATATATGAGACAGTATAGAGGGGTGTGGCAGAAGGATGTAATTTTTCACTATGAGACTTAATATAATTTTACTTAATAAACTATATATATATTACCTTGATAAAAATAAAATCAATTTTAAAAATACAATATCTCAACGTCTATGAAGGCAGGAGTTAATTGTGTGTTGATTTGACACTTGGCAGAACTTGAGATACATAAATATTTAAAACAACAGCAAAAACACTTTAATAAATATGCGTCTTATCTAGGTTTTCTAATTTCTTGTAATATAATTATTGTTAGTATGCCCTTATAATCCTTTTTATTTCTATGTGATTGGTAGTGTTATTCCTCCTTTGTTCCTGATTTGACTTGAGAGTTTCTTCTTTTTTTAATATGGGCAGTTATAGCTGTAAGTTTCCCTCTAAGCACTACTTTAATTATTACCCATCAGTTTGGGTATATTTTGTTTACATTTTTATTCATTAAAATATTTTCTGATTTCTCTTGGGATATTTTGTTTGTTGATTATTTAGAAGTGTGTCATTTAATTTCCTTACATCTGTGAATTTCCATGCACATTTGAGAAGAGAAATTCTACTGTTGTTGGGTAGAGTATTCTATAAATCTCTTACGTCTAGTTGATTTTTAGTGCTATTTCAGTCTTCTATTTCCCTGTTGACTTTCTGGCTAGTTAATCTATCCATTATTGAAAATGGGATACTGAAGTCTCCAGCTATTTTGTTTACTTGTGTATTTTTCCCCTCTGTTATGTAAATTCTTCCTTCAGGTTTATCAGGGCTTTTTTTGTTAGATGCATATATTTATAATACTTATTACTTTCTGATAGGTTGATCCTTTTATTATTGTAAAGTGTTCTTCGTCTCGAGGGAAAATTTTTGTCTTCAAGTTTCTTCTGATATTAGTACACACACTCCAACTTTCTTTTGATTATTGTTTGTATGGCCTAATCTTTTCATAGTTTTCCTTTTTAACCAATTTCTGTCTTTGAATCTAAAGTATATATTTTATAGAGAGTGAGAGTATAGTTGTATCATGTTTTTTAATCCATTTTAGATTGTTTATTACATTTACATATAATGTAATTACTGTAAAATTAAGAATTACATCTGCCATTTTCCTGGTTGCTGTATTTCTTATGTCTTCACCCATTGTTCCCATTCCTTCATTATTGCCTTCCTCTGTATTTGATAGATTTCTTTTTTTAGTATACCATTTTAATTTCTTTGTTTCTTTTACTATATGCTTTAGAATTATCTTTTTTTTAAATTTTTTTTTAAATTTTATTTATTTCTTGGACAGAGAAAGATCACAAGTAGGCATAGAGGCAGGCAGAGAGAGGAGGAAGCAGGCTCCCTGCTTAGCAGAGAGCCCGACGCAGGTCTCGATCTCGGGACCCTGAGATCATGACCTGAGCCGAAGGCAGCGGCTTTAACCCACTGAGCCACCCAGGCGCCCTAGAATTGTTTTCTTAATGGTTGTCCTGGTGATTATTATTAGCATGTTTACAGAAACAATCTAGTTTAGATTAATACCAATTTCTTAATTAATTTATTTATTTGACAGAGAGAGAGATCACAAGTAGGCATAGAGGCAGGCAGAGAGTGAGAGAGAGGAGGAAGCAGGCTCCCCGCTGAGCAGAGAGCCGGATGCGGTACTCGATCCCAGGACCCTGAGATCATGATCTGAGCCGAAGGCAGCGGCTTAACCCACTGAGCCAACCAGGTGCCCTAGATTAATACCAATTTAATTTCTTTGCAGAAACTTTGCTCCAGTATAGTTCCATTCACTTCCTTTACTTTGTGCTATTATTATCATATATATTACATTTTTATACATTGTAAACCCATCAACACAGTTTTAAAATTATATAGCTGTGTTTTAAATCGTATAGGAGAAGAAGAGAATTGCAATGAAAAATATCTATTTATACTTTTATATTTACCTATATACTTTTATAGTAAATACTAGTGCTTTTTGTTTCACTATGTAAAACAAAGGTATGTCTAGTGTTAGACTGAAATACTGTCCTCATTTCTTGGACACAACTACTAGCAACATATTCTCTTAGTTTTTGTTTTTTAGAAATATCTTGATTTCTCTTTCATTTTTAAAAATGGTTTTGCAGATGTAAGATTCTTTGTTAATAGTTGTTTTTTGCTTCGTTCTTTGTTTTCTTTCAGCACCTTGGATAATGTCATCTCAGTGCCATTTGGCCTCTATGGTTTCTAGTGAGAAGTCAGTCTTTACTTTTATTGAAGATCATATTTTCATATTTTCTTTTTCTTTTCTTTTCTTTCTTTTTTTTTTTTTTTTTGTGCAGAGACTTGTCTATTGGAAATCAGAACTGGCCAATAGAAGAAGTGAATAGAGACCCCTCTCATCTCTACCAGGAGCTTCACAAAGGGAACTTTGGTCCTTTTCAACCAAGAAGAACCAGCTCTCTGAAGGCATGGACAGTGTGGCGCATATGTGCGCGTGTGCATGCACGTGTGTGTGTGTGTGTGCGCACATATGTGTGCAGTGGCAGGTGCAGTCTATGATGTGAGGACAGGGGGGTGGCTCCGGGAGTGGATACTGCCACAGCTCCCAGGGCTTTTCCCTGCAGCAATGCATATACTGCCTCTGTTGTGAGGGGAGCCGTGATTTCAGTTCCATAAAGCTTAGTGGCAAATTTGAGATGCTGGCAGTGCTCCATCCCCACAAGTCTCAGTACCAGAGGATGTTGGGGGAAAGAGGGAAAGAGAAAAAGGAGAGGAGGGAGACCATTGTCCCCGACTGAGCTTCTCTGCTCCATGCTATCCTGGGGGTTTCAGATGAATTGCTGCACTGTTGGGGCGAGCAGCCAAGATGTAGACAACATTCTCCCGCAAGAATGTAGGCCAGTCCACAAATCTGGATTCCTGCTCTGTGGGCAGCAGAGCCTTGTCCTGACTCTTGCTGCTGCTGCTGCTAGCTGGGCTGCTGTCTGCTATGGGACCCACATGGCTGATGCTGACACTGCAGGAAGGAGCCTCTGCAAGGCGTTTGCAGAACCAAGAGTGCTGGGCTGCATGGCACTCTGCCTCACTGATAGTACTCCAATTGCCCCGGGCGGGCGAGGAAGGTGGCCCGGGCTCGTTCCCGTTCCTTGACTGTCAGAAGCCTTAACAGAGAGTTCTGGGGACGCAATTGCTGCAGAAGTAGGAGGGACTCATGGGACAAGAAGTCAGACCACTCTATGTGTCCTCGATGTTCAGGGTGCAGGGCTGCAAACTGGCGGGCTGCCTGTTCCTCTTGCTCCTCGCTTAGAGCCCTGTTACTGTCCCCCCGCTTTGCTGCTTGGTGGCGGTAGCGCAGGAAGTCCTCCAGTGTCAGGGAGCAATCAGGAATGACTTGACACTGCTGAAAGGTCTCTGTGAGGCTGTACATTTCCTCCTCAGTTAGCAGCAAGTTGAGATTATCACAGTATGGCAGCTCCGGCCAGGTTCTGCGTGGGCTGTCTCAGTCACCTCTGCCACGCTATCTCCTTGGATGTAGCCCATGCGGCGCAGACAGCCCTCGTGGAAAACCCTGGTACAGATCCTGCATGGGAAGAGGCTCTCAGCTGTCCAGACCTCACAGACGTCACACAGCTCATCGCTGACAACAAGTTCTCTGGGCTCCAAGCAGGTATCAGGAGGCTTGTCATCATCCAGCTTCCGGGTGGGGCGGGTGAAAGCCGGCGGTGGGAACCGATTACTCCTATCAAACTCCTCCGGCTCCGCTCCACGCCCAGCTCGGAGCCTCTCCCAGGCTGCACGTTTGGTACTGCTCTCTTCTTGCAGCTCTGGGGTACTTGCCTCTGCTTCCTTCTCCTCCTGGACCTCCTGGACAGAGCCCTCTCCAGTGCCTCGGCGGGACCCTGGAAGCTCACCGGTGCGCCGGATGGAAGGCCTGTCCCGTAGTCCATCCTTGAAAGCAGACACAGCCAGGCTCACCTCCTGTACCTGCTCTACCGTCTGCCGCTTGGACATCAACACCCCCATGGCTCGGGACCGTCAGGGTGCGGGACGCGGGTCCGGGCCTGGCGGACTCCGCACGGCGAACCCCGCGCAGCCCATGGCCGCTCGGGAGCCCGCGCGCTGGGGCCCAGCGCCGGGAGCAGGCGGCGCGGGCGAGGATCATATTTTCTATTGCAGGTTTCAAGATTGTCTCTTGTCCTTTCCTTTTGACATGTTGACTATGAAATGTTTGAGCGTAGGTCTTGTTGATTTATTGTACGAGTTTATTGAGCTTCTTGAATTCTAAGATTAATTCTTTTTGTTGTTGTATCTGGAGAGTTTCTAGCCATTATTTCTTAAGATATTCCTTCTGCTCCTTCCTCTCTCTCCTCTCCCTCTCTTTCTCCCACGTTTCCCTGCCACTCCCTCCTTCTCTCTTTTTCTGGGACTCCCATTTTACATGGTGGGGATGTTGGATGGTGTCCCTCAGGTGTCTGAGGCTCTGTTAATTTCTCCTCATTCCTTTTGCTGTTTCCTTCTCATGCTGGATAGTTTCAATTGACCTGTATTCAGTTCATTGTCTTCAAGTTAACTGATTCTTTCTTCTGTAAAGAATAAATATATTATTATATTCATATTTATATTATTATAGTTATATTATATAAATAATAAAGATATTATTCAGACTAGAGAAGTTTTTCATTTTAGTTATACTTTTCAACATCAGAATTTCTCTTTGATGTAAAATAATAGGGGTGCCTGGCTGGCTCAGTCAGTACAGCATGTGACTCTAGATCTCTGGGTTGTGAGTTTGAGCCCCGCACTGGGTGTAGATCATTACTTAAAAGTAAAATGTTTTACAAATAAAAGGAATAATAATTTATATCTCCTTATTGTTATTCTCTATTTGATGAGACATCATTTGCATACTTTCCCATAGTTCTTAGACATGATTTCTTTCAGTTCTTTCAACTTATTTATTATAGGTGATTTAAAATCTTTGTCTAATAAATCCAGCTTTTGGTTTTCCTCAAGGACAGTTTCTGTTAACTGCTATTTTTCCTGTTTATAGGCTATGCTTTTTTGTTTGATTTTGATCTCTCTCTCTCTCTCTTTTTTTTTTTGTCAAAACTGGATATTTATGATAATTTGTCTATTCTAGAAACCAGATGCCCTTCTCACCTGGATTTGTTATTGTTACTTGGGTTGTTGTTGTTGCTATCTGTGTTTTAAGTGATTTTTCTGTAAAGTCTGTTCTTTGTTGTGTGGGCACTGAAGTCTCTGTTCTATTGCCTTAGCAGTCAGCAAATGATTGATGGGAGGTTGAACTAAGAAGTCTCTCAACCTTTGCTGAGGGGTTCTGTATATTTGTTGGGGCATTCCCTTAGTGCTCCACCAGGCAGTTTACAATCCTCCCTTAGCCTTAGCCTTCACTTTCTGCTTGCACAGAGTCTCAAAGTCAGCCAGAAATGAGAGCTCAGAGCCTTCTCAAGTCTTTCACGGTCATGCACTAAGCTCTTTGCATGTACATGAGCCTCTAGAATCCCAGGAATGTGTTGAAGTTCTTCAGGGTTCCATGTGGATATCTTAATTCTTCAATTTTCCCTTTAATTTTTGTTTGTTTGATCAGTCTCTCATTAGCCCCAAGCGTTAAAGTTCCCTCCAACAGCTTCAGTGCTAACTAATTGTCTCTGATTTTCTTTAGTAAGTGCTCAAAAGTAACAGTTTGCACAGAGGCAGCTCTTGAGTCATGAAATAAAATGCCTTGAAAATGGAATCGTTTGGTGAGATGCTAGATAGGCAAATATTGACAGTCCTTTAGGTATGGACATTTCACGGAATTCTAAACCTACCCCAATCCTATATATATTGATAGGCTGCTAGTTTATCCAGCTACCAAAGTGGTGAGGCTCTTTGTTTTCATTGCTACTCCAGAACCTGATAGGGGAATGGGATTAAGAGAAAAATGAGATAACTAACTGAAGTTAATTTGCAGAATTGGGAAAAAGATGATTTTGACAGTTTTGCCATTGTTACTATTGCTTTTATTCCACCATTCCAAATAGTAAGCTATACTTTTTAAAAGACAAATGCCATATGATTCCACTTATATGTAGAATGTAAAAAACAAATGAATAAACAAACAAAAAGCAGAATCAGACCTATAAATACAGCAAACAAACTGATGGTGGCCAGAAGGGAAGTGCTGGGGGTGGGGCAGGGATGAACAAACAAGGAGCGTGCGAAATACAGGCTTCCAGTTATGGAATGAATAAGTCATGGGAATAAAAGTTACAGTGTAGGAAATATAATCAATGATATTGTAATAGCAATGTATGGGGACAGATAGTAGCTATACTTGTGGTATGGAAAGCATAATGTATACAGTTGTTGAATTACTATGCTATTTTCACCTGAAACTAATGTAATGTGTATTCACTATAGTGAAATTAAAAAAATTAAAAAGTAATTCAAATAGTAGAAATAGAACAAAAGAGTGTTGTAAATAAGGTTTCTACCCTAAACACCTCGAACCTGGATCCCAAACAGAATATTTTTTTAAAGACTGTGTATTTATTTATTAGAAAGAGACAGCAAGAGAGTTAACACAAGTAGAGGGAATGAGAGAGAGAGAGAAGCAGAGAAGCAGGCTTCCTGCTGAGCAGGGAGCCCAATGCAGGGTTTGATCCCAGGCCCCGGTATCATGACCTAAGCCGAAGGCAGATGCTTAGCGACTGAGCCACCCTGGTACTCCCAGAATATTAACTAGTGTTAACAGTTACTGTGTGTCTTTCATAAATACATGCCTAGAGAAGCATGTATATATATAGTCAAAAGATCTGTTATTTCCTTTTATACATACAGAAATATACTCTGTACTCTATTATTCACCATTTTTTTAAAACTTGGTAATTTACCTTAGATGTTGCTACATAGAGCTATTTCAGTTTGTTGTTGTGGTTGTTTGGTATTCTAAGATGAATAGTCCATTATTTACACATTTTCTGGTAACAGATACTTGGATTGGTCTACTATTTTGTTATTTCAAACAATGATGGGATGAACACCATTGCATTTACATCTCTTTGACCATGTGTGCTATTACTGAAGGATAAGTTCCTAACTATGAAATGTAAGGTGTGTTTGTTTTCAGATATTGATGGATGTTGGAAAATTGCCTCCAATGATGTTTCATCAGTTTATACTTCTGTTTCTGGTAAAGGAGAATGCTGTTCTCCTCATTGCCACATTGGATTATCAAGTACATTTTGCCAATTTCAAAGATGAGAATTTCTCCTTATTGTTTTACTTTTCTTCTCTTATAATACCTTTTCACATATTTCATATATTCATATATTTGTGAGTCTCCTTCGCCTCACACACAGCACCTCTTTTCATATCCTTCTCTCATTTTTTTATTGAGTTTTAATTTGTAATGCTCTTTGAGAGTTAGAGTCGTTGGACTTTTGGTCTGTTTTACATATTACAAATATTCTTTTCTCTAGCTGATTATCGGTCACATGGTGTGGTTTACAGTACTTTTTTCTTTGTTAATTTTTTTTTAAGTAGTCAGATTTTCCAGTCTTCTTCCTATCTGTATGTCCTGCTTAGAAGGGCATTTGTCTCTTCTCAGTTTATAAAAATTTCATCTCTTATTTCTTCCAGGAACTTATTGTTCCATTGAGTTATTTATTTGGGTGGCTTATTGTTTGTGAGTGCTAACCAGGTGTCCCTACATCATTCCTCTCTGATTTAAAATGCCACTCTTCTCAGGTACTAAATTCTTTGATGTAGAGAGAATATTTCTGGACTCTCTATTCTTTTCCATTGATTTCTTTGCCAATTTGTCCTTGCTGTAGTGCCAACATTTTAATGGGTATTTTTCCGTATGACCTTTAGAATCAGCTTGTCTATTTCTATTTCCCTCTTGAGGAAAAATTTACGTTGTTAGTTTTGTTAAAATTACATTAAAACGGGTGCCTGGGTGGCTCAGTAGTTTAAAGCCTCTGCCTTCGGCTCAGGTCATGATCCCATGGTCCTGGGATTGAGCCCCACATCGGGCTCTCTGCTCAGCCGGGAGCTTGCTTCCCTTCCTCTCTCTCTGCCTGCTTCTCTGCCTAATTGTGATCTCTGTCAAATAAATAAATAAATAAATCTTTTTAAAAATTACATTAAAACAGGAATCACAGATTTTTGCTCCTATCAGAATCTTGTGAAAAACTTTCTAAAACATAGTTTGTGGGGCCTCACCTTCAGAATTTCTAATTCACTGAGTCTGAGTTGAGGCTTGGAATTGGTGTATCTAAAAATTCAAAGGGTGATGTTGATGCTGCTGGTCTGGGACACCTCTACTTTTGTGAAGTGAAAGTGTATTCATTTTAAGATAGTTGTTATCCTTCCAATATTCATTCTAACAGCAAGGTATGTTATTCCATTTATGTTCTATTTTCTTAGTAGAGTTTCAGTGTTTTCTTTATATTGATACAACTTACTGTTTTAAATTTATTCCTCTGCAGTTTCGGTTTTGTTGCATTGTAATAAAGGTTAGTTTAGGGGCACCTGGGTGGCTCAGTGGGTTAAAGCCTCTGCCTTCGGCTCAGGTCATGATCCCAGGGTCCTGGGATCGAGCCCCGCATCGGGCTCTCTGCTCCGCAGGGAGCCTGCTTCCTCCTCTCTCTCTGCCTGCCTCTCTGCCTGCTTGTGATCTCTGTCTGTCAAATAAATAAATAAAATCTTTAAAAAAAAAAAAAAAGAAAATGTTACTAAAACTTTTTCCACTCGTGGCTTAAAAAATGTTTCCTTCATGTGATTCTAGGGCTGGAAAAATTAGTTGGAATAATTAGTTTTTCTAAAGTATAGAAAAAACTCTGAAAACTTGCAGGCTTCACTAACATGTATGAGGAATTACTAATATCAAAGATGGGTTACATTCAGATAGCTTGAATTTTGGTTATATATGTAAATTTAGAGACCAAAGGACATTCCTAGGAAGGGTGAAAATGTAAATTGCAGAGGCAAACGGTGAAGGGATGAATGAAGACTAACGAAAAGATACTTTAACTTTTATAGAAAGTAAGCACCTTTCCGGACCATAGCATATGCCCCTATGTTTTATTGCCTAGACTGAGGATTTCTGAAGACTACTTTTAAGATATGCAAGATAGGGGCGCCTGGGTGGCTCGGTGGGTTAAGCCGCTGCCTTCGGCTCAGGTCATGATCTCGGGGTCCTGGGATTGAGTCCCGCATCGGGCTCTCTGCTCAGCAGGAAGCCTGCTTCCTCCTCTCTCTCTCTCTCTCTGGCTGCCTCTCTGCCCACTTGTAATCTCCTCTGTCAAATAAATAAATAAAATCTTAAAAAAAAAATAAAAGATCTGCAAGAAAATTTTAAAAATTCAGCCTAAATATTTCTGCAAATAGTATAATCCAAATTAGTATTTCCCAATCAGCCTAGTATCTTTTTCCCTCTCCTTCTATTGGTAAAAAAAATAAAATAAAAAGAAATGGAGAACACATGTTGTCCATCCTGTTCTCCAATAGTAGGAACATACTATGCTATAGGTGAGAATTTTCTTATTTACTGTGGTATGCAGAATACGAGTTCCCCAAAGATGCCTATGTTCTGATCTCCAGAACCTGTGAGTATGTTACCTTACACAACAAAGGGGAATTAACGTTACAGATAGGGTCAAAGTTGCTAATCAGCTAACCTTAAAAGAGGGAGAGTATTCTAGATTATACAGGTGGGCCCAGTGTAATTACAGGGGTTCTTTAAGATTTTATTTATTTATTTAAAATTTAAAAAATTTTTTTTAAAGATTTTATTTATTTGACAGAGATCACAAGTAGGCAGAGAGGCAGGCAGAGAGAGAGAGAGAGGAGGAAGCAGGCTCCCCGCAGAGCAGAGAGCCCGATGCCGGGCTCGATCCCAGGACTCTGGGATCATGACCTGAGCCGAAGGTAGAGGCTTTAACCCACTGAGCCACCCAGGCGCCCCTTTATTTATTTATTTGACAGACAGAAATCACAAGTAGGCAGAGAGGCAGATAGAGAGAGAGGGGGAAGCAGGCTCCCTACTGAGCAGAAAGCCTGATGCAGGCCTTGATCCCAGGACCCTGAGATCATGACCTGAGCCGAAGGCAGAAGCTTTAAACCACTGAGCCACCCAGGTGCCCAATTACAGGGGTTCTTAAAAGAGCAAGAGGAGTGCAGGAAAGAAGGTGAAATATATTTCATGTGATCAAGACTCATTCTGCTCTTGTGGCTTTAAAAATGGAGGAAAGGAACCATAAGCCAAGGAAGATGTGCCATCTCAAGAATCTGGAAAAGGAAGGTTCCCCCAAAGAGCCCATAGAAAGGAATGCAGCTGTGCCCAGCCTTAACTCAGTGAGACCTATACAAGGTTACTTGACCCTATACAATAACAGGGTAATAAAAAGCGTTGTTTTAAACTATAAATTTATGGTAATTTGGTAACAAATAGGAAATTAATGCAATTATGAAACTATTATGACAGAGTACTCACTGATGCTTCCTCTTTTTTTCTTAAATTATTAGCATTTGTCCAAATATCTGAAAGGTTAACTTTCTTTCCCCCAATTAACAGCAAAATTGTTGGAAGTTGAATATCTCAGAGTTCATTTAGGGCAATACTTATCCGGAAATCTGGTCTATCTGCAAAGTGACTGAGGACCTCATTGGCATATCACCCTGGAAAACAGCTGAGTCAGCATTAAGATTAAGAGCTTTGGAGTTGGAGGCTCAGAGACCTAAAACCTCTGCTAGGACTGAATATGTGACGTTGGATAAGTTATTTACTCTCTCCTCTTTTTCCCCATACTAGAACTTAAATCATAAGGTTATGGTGAGGATTACGTGAGAGGATATATGTATAGCACTTAGCATGGTTCTAGCCCATAGGCAAAAAAAATCATAAAATGAAGATACAGATTCTCAAAAAAAAAAAAAAATTCGTAGTGCCTTTCATCCTAAAAGCAAAAAAATCTAAACAGCTCAACTGTTCCCAAAGGCATAAATACAACAATTGACATTCATAATGGCATTCATAAATTATCCAGTATAAGGTTTCTTAACAATTCTTTTAAAGATCTTTAAAATATGTGAATGTTGGTGTTTAAAGTGGCAAGATTTTTGTACCTCAAAAATTTATTCATGTGGAATTTACATCAAGAGTGTCATATGAACAAAACATTTATAAGGTATATTTTTACTAGGACTCAAACCTTAGCTCCTCCACTTTTTGTTCTTCTATAACATATGAGACACTTCATCTTACTTACCCTACTTTTCTTCTATAAAATTTGGATAATAGAAGAGCTACTTGGTAATGTGGTTGGGAAGATTAGCGATAGTACATTTGAATCACCCCCTTGAATACACGATTGTTCAGTAAGTGGTGGTTATTCGTCATTGTTATTTTGTGATCCTCTAAAACTGCATTGACTGAAGTCAGTAGTGACCTAATTATGAAATACTCTGGGTCTTTCTCTTCCTTTATTATAGTTTGTCTTACACTGGATACTACTGAACCTCTTAAAATTCTCTCCTTTCTCCTTTTCTGGTGGTGTTCTTACCCTTTTTTTTTTCCAGGTTTTTTTTTTAAATTTTTTTATTTATTTGACAGACAGAGATCACAACTAGGCAGAGAGGCAGGCAGAGAGAGAGGAAGGAAAGCAGGCTCTCCGCTGAGCAGAGAGTCCAATACGGGGCTCGATCCCAGGACCCTGAGATCATGACCTGAGCCGAAGGCAGAGGCTTTAACCCACTGAGCCACCCAGGCGCCCCTTTTGCTTATTCTTCTTCCTTTGCCCAAACCTTAAATATTGGTGTTTCCCAATTTCTATAGCTTTTCAAATTTTTCTTTTTCCCGTGCACATTGTTTATGAGTATGATAATGCTTCTTATACTCGCTGAAACCTTTTCCCTGAACACCAGTTGTATTGCTCAGAGACCTCTTTCTTTTTTAAAGTGAGAGAAAGGAATGCATCTTATTTACGAGTTTGCTTCATTTATAGCCTTAAGTATTTATATGGTATGTGGGTATGCATTTGTATTGTGACTTTAATCCAAAAACATTAATTAGATGGGTCTTTTCCAAATCTTTAATCTCTTCTAATCTGTTGGTGCCATTCTTCTGCATGTCACTGTCCAGTTTTTTCCAACACCATTTTTTGAAGACAGTGTCTTTTTTCCATTGGATATTTTTTCCTGCTTTGTTGAAGATTAGTTGACCTTACCCTTGTGGGTCCATTTCTGGTTTCTCTTTTCTGTTCCTTTGATCTATATGTCTGTTCTGTGCCAATACCATACTGTCTTAATGACTGCAGATTTGTAATAGAGATTGAAGTCTGGAATTGTGATGCCTCCAGCATTTCTTTTCTTTTTCTACATCACTTTAGTTATTTAGAGTTTTGTCTGGTTCCATACAAATTTTATAGTTGTTCGTTCTAGCTCTATGAAAAATGCTGGTGTTATTTTTGATAGGGATTGCATTGAATATGTAGATTGCTTTGGGTGGAATAGACCATTTAACAATATTATTTTTTCTTCCAATCCATGACATGGAATGTTTTTCCATTCCTTTGTGCCTTCTTCTGTTTCTTTTATATGTGTTCTATAGCTTTCAGAGTATAGAACTTTTATTTCTCTGGTTAGGTTTATTTCTAGGTATCTTGTGGTCTTTGGTGTAATTGTAAATGGGATTGATTCCTTGATCTCTCTTTCTGCTGTTTTATTATAATTGGTGTATAGAAATGCAGCAGATTTCTGAATGTCCATTTTATATCCTGTGACTTTGCTGAATTCATGGATCAGTTCTAGCAATTTGTTGGTGGAATCTTTCAGGTTTTCTACATAAAGTATCATGTTGTCTGAGAAGAGTGAAAGTTTGTCTTCTTCTGGGCTAATTTGGATGTTTTTTATTTCTTTTTGTTGTCTGATTGCTGAGGCTAGGATTTTCAGGACTGTGTTGAACAATAACAGTAAGAGTGGACATCCCTATCATGTTCCTGACCTTAGGGGTAAAGCTCTCAGTTTTCCCCATTGAAGATCATATTAGCTCTTAGTCTTTTGTATACAGCCTTTATGATGTTGAGGTATGTTCTTCTATCCCTACATTCTTTTAGTATATGTGCTGCCGAAGCGAGCACTTCTATCCCTACATTCTTGAGGGTTTTCTTCGAGGAGGATGCTGTATTTTTTTCAAATGCTTTTCTGCATCTGTTGAGAGGATCATATGATTCTTATCCTCTTATTAATGTGGGGTATCGTGTTGATTGACCTGCGGAAATTGAACCACCCCTGTAGCCCAGGAATAAATTGCACTTGATCTTGGTGAATAATCCTTTTAATTTACTGTTGAAATTGATTGACTAGAATCTTGTTGAGAATCTTTGCACATGATCATTGGCGATATTGGTCTGTAATTCTTTTTAATGAGGTGTTTGTCTGGTTTTGCAATCAAGATGATGCTGGCCTCATAGAATGACTTTGGAAGTTTTCCTTCCTTTTCTACTTTTTTAAACAGCTTCAGAGGAATAGGTATTAATTCTTCTTTAAATGTTTGGTAGAATTCCACTGGGAAGTCATCCAGCCCTGGACCTTGTGTTTTGGGTTATTTTTGATGATTGATTTAATTTCTTTGCTGGTTATGGGTCTGTTCAGATCTTCTATTCCTTCCTCTTTCAGTTTTGGTAGTTTATATATTTCCAGGACCTTACCCTTTTCTTCCAGATTTTTGGCATATAATTGCTTATAAGATTCTCCTATAATTATTTGAATTTCTTCATTAATGGTTGTGGTCTCTCTTGTTTCATTTGTGATTTTATTTATTAGTGTCCTTTCTCTTTTCTTTTTGGTAAGTCTGGCCTAGGGATTTAACAATTGTGTTAATTCTTTCAAAGAACCAGCTCCTACTTTCATTGATGTGTCCTACTTTTTTTTTTTATACTAATATATCATTTATTTCTGCTCTAATCATAGTTATTTCCCTTCTTCTGCTGATTCTGGGCTGTATTTGCTGTTCTTTTTCCTGCTTCTTTAGGTGTAAGTTAAGGTTGTGTATTTGAGACTTTTCTTCTTGAGAAGGCTTATATTGCTATAAAATTCCTTATAACTGCATTTGCTGCATCCCAAAAGTTTTGGACTGTTGTGTTTTCATTTTCTTTTGCTTCCAATTATTTTTTTTATTTCTTTAATTTCCTGCTTAACCCATTCATTCTTTAGTAGGATGTTCTTTTACCTCCATGTATTTGTGGTCCTTCTAAATTTTTTCTTGTCGTTGACTTCAAGTTTCATAGCACTGTGGTCTGAAAATATGTATGGTATGATCTCAGTCTTCTTGTGCTTGTTGAGGCCTGATTTGCGATCCAGTATGTGATCTCTTCTGGAGAATGTTCCATGTGCACTCAAAAAGAATATGTATTCTGCTGCTTTAGGATGAAATGCTCTGAATATGTCCCTTAAGTCCATCTGGTCCTGTGTGTCATTCAGTCATTATTTCCTTGTTGATCTCCTTAAGATGATCTGTCCATTGGTGTGAGTGAGGTGTCAAAGGCCCCTCCTACTATCATATTATTATCAATGAGTTTCTTTAAATTTGCTACTAATTGATTTATGTATTTGGCTGCTCCCAAGTTGGAGGTATAAATATTTGTAACTGTTAGAGCTTGTTGGATAGACCTCTTTATTATAATACAGTACTCTTCTTCATCTCTTACTACAGTCTTTGGTTTAAAATCTAGTTTTTCTGATGTAAGTATGGCTATTCCAGCTTTCTTTTGATGTCCACTAGCATGATTCATTACCATGGTGTCCATTAGCCTGGTCCTCCACCCCCTCACTTTCAGTCTGGAGGGGTCATTTGTTTTAAAATGAGTCTCTTGTAAGCAGCATCTTGGTGGGTTTTGTTTTTTTTTCTTTTTTAATCCATTCTGAATCCGTGTGTATTTTGATTAGAGCTTTGAGCCTATTTACATTCAGAGTAATTATTGATAGATATGAATTTAGTGCCATTGTATTACTTGTAAAATTGCTGTTCCTGTAGATTGTCTGTGTTCCTTTTAAAAATGGTTTAAAAAAGTTCCTGTCACTTTGGGTATCTATTTCTGCTCTAAGAATCCCTTTTAGTATTACTTGCAGAGCTGGTTTAGTGTTCATGAACTCCTTTAGTTTGTGCTTATCTTGGAAACTCTTTATCTTTCCCTCCATTCTTAATGGCAGCTTTGCTGCTTGGCTGTGTGATTTTTCCCATTCAGCGTGTTGAATATATCATGCTGCTTATTTCTGGCCTGCTACGTTTTTGTGGACAGGTCTGCAGCTAACCTTATGTGTCCACCCTTGTAGGTTAAGGACCTTTTGCCTCTAGCTACTTTCAGAATTCTCACTTTATCTTTTTTGTTTTGTGAGTTTCACTCTAATATATCTTGGTGTTGACCTGTTCTTTTTGGGTTTTGAGGGGAGTTCTCTGTGACTCTTGGACATAAATGCCTGTTTCCTTCCCCAGATGAGGGAAACTGTCAGTTATAATTTGTTCAAATAAACTTTCTGCCCCATTTTCACACTTTTATTCTTCTGAGACTCCTGTGATACAGATAATATTGCACATTGTTGAATCACTAAATTCCCTAAGTTTGTATTCATGATGTTTTCTATCCCTCTTTTTTTCAGCTTCATTATTTTCCATAATTTTAACTCTGTATCACCTATTTGGTTCTCTGCTTCTTCCATCCTCATTGTGATTACATCCAGTTGGTTCTGCATCTCAGCTATAGCATTTTTATTTCAGCATGACTAGTTTTATCTCTGCAGTGAGGATTTCTCTGGTGTCTTCTGTGCTGCTTTCAAGCCCAGCTAGTATTCTTATGACTGACATTCTAAATTCTTGTTCAGATCTATTGCTTATATCTGTTTTGAGAAATCCCTGGCTGTGATTTCTTCTGCTCTTTCTTTTAGGGAGAATCCCTCTGTCTTGTCATTATGTCTAGGTTTCTGTCTTTTGCATGTCATGAAAGAATGTTATGTTTCCTGCTCCTGAGAGTAATACTATATTAAGAAGGGGTCACTCACTGTCCAGGGTCTTGCACTTCAAGAAGTGTTTCTGTTGTATGCTGTGTGCTCTCTGATGTTGTGTTTCGGCTGCCCTTTTCCACAGGTCCGTTTACTCAGACTTCCTCTTTGCTTGCAGTGGGAGGTGGTTGAACCTTTGACTAGGTGTGCTTTGATTTGTTTGTTAAGATAAGCCTAATTAAAAAAAAAAAACTTAAAAATCAGAAAAGGGCTGATCTAAGAAAAGAGAAAAGGAAAAGGAAGAAAAAACAGACAGACAAACAACTATAACCCTGATTCCAAATAATAAGAAGGAAGGAAGGAAAAGGGGGGGAAACAAAAAAAAGGCTGATCCTACAAAGGAAAAAAGAAACAAACCAACACATGAACAGAAAACTATAAGCCTAATGCCAAAGGAAGAAGAAAATAAAGAATAAAGAAATAAAAGAATTCTTAAGAAAAGAAACCCTGGTCCTATTTCCACCAGAACTGAAGCTGATGCTTTAGAGCCCTCTGTGATTAGTAGACCTGGTCCATGTGGGGCAGCCTATGTTGTTCTGAGGGAGAGGCCCCTTGTGCTAGTTTACAGTCAGACCTGCCTTAGGAAACATGCCCCTGCTGGGTGCACAAGGGCAGGGTGTGGTGTAAGGGACTCGAGCCTCCCCTGAAGGTGCTGTTTCTCTCTTAAGTCCAACCATGGTGGTGGTGGGGAAATGTGTGGAAGATCATATCACCCCACCCTCTCAACCTGGGGGACAACTCACAGCTGCTACTGCTTAGGAGGCCCTGATGAAAAAGTGAACAACTTCTTCTCCTGTGTTCCAGGCTTTCATCATATCACTGCACCTCAATGGCCCTGTGCCTGGCCATCTGCACACCCTATGCCACAGTTATGTGTTTTATCTTGGTCCCATGGCCAGTACTGAAAACTCCAGCAAGGTGTGGACCTGCTTCTCTCCCTAGGAGGAGAGGCTTGCAGCTTGCCCAGCACCATTCTGTCCCATCAAAGCAGTCACACAGAGTGGAGTCTGTTGTGCCCCACAGTGGAAAGCTGTGACCCGCATATCTGCCCTCTACACATGCTTCTGTCCCCTGCTGCTAAACAGCCACTCAGTGGCTCCTAGGGGGCCTTTTGTCCTCAGAAAAGCAAAATCCCTCTTCCACATGTACTCCAGGAGGGGGAGTGATTTCTCTCAGTGCCATTCAGGGGATCCCCTCACCCCAGCATATTGC
Source organism: Neogale vison (assembly GCF_020171115.1). Classification (NCBI taxonomy): domain Eukaryota; kingdom Metazoa; phylum Chordata; class Mammalia; order Carnivora; family Mustelidae; genus Neogale; species Neogale vison. The sequence continues at coordinate 87,994,694 of NC_058095.1, read as the reverse complement.
GGGAACCCTACATGCTGTTCTTTCTCCTGCCCTCTCCCTCTCTCCCTGGCTTCACTCTAAATAAATGGCCCCTCCCTTTCCCAGCACCACAGCTTTTCTCTCCCCTAGTTCATAGCTCCAAACCTCACATGTGCCACTTTCTCTCCCTCCAGTTACGCAGATTATTTTCTTACTCCTCGAATCTATTTCCTAGTTGTTCAAAATGATTTGATGTTGAGCTACTCTGTTTGAGGGATAAAGCAACCCCAGGGTCCCGCTGCTACTCTTCCAATTTTATCTTTCTTCTCAGTGACTCTTCTAATTGAGCATATTTAAAAGTGCACATAATCATTTTCTGCATACTTTTTCCCCACTCTGTACCGATGTTGATGCTACTGTTAATTCACTTGTTCAATCATTAATTAAACATATATTGAATGCCTACTATGTTCTAGGCCCTGAGTGTACAGTAGTGAAGTGAACAAATTAACAAATATTTACCCCTCAGGGAACATATCTGTAGTGGAAAAGACAAAGCAAATAAATATGTTGTGTCTGATATAAATTCTGTGGGGAAAAATAGAGGAGGGAAGAGAACTAAGGAGAGCCAAGATGTGGACAGGGTTATAATTCTAAGTGGGATGCTTAGGGAAGTCATCACGATACAGTTACCATTTGACCTGAGGAGGTGAGGGAGCAAGCCATGGGGACATTTGGGTAATATTTTTCCAGGATGAAGAAACAGCAGTTGCACATTGTGAAGCAAGAGTATGTCTCGCATTTTGGGAAAACTGAGGTAGGAGCAATAGGAGAGAGGTCAGAGAGAGCGAGTTTATAGGCAACCATGGTTGTGTTGTCCTACCTATTTTCTTAAAATTAGTAACTACCCTTCACTACTTAATCTTTTTCCTTTTTTTCTTCCCTCTTTAACTCTGGTAAGTCACCAAGTTTTATTGATCCTAACCCTCTTCAGTTCAGACCTTTATCATTGGTCACCCAATTGATCTATTGCTAGCTGCACACCTCATATTCAGCACCCATTCAAGAGCTATTTTTCAAACAATGTCTGTATTGCAGGCCCTGCACTAGGTATTGTAGATACACAGGCCATCAAGCTTGCCCTTAGAAAATTCACAGTATCTGGAGACAAAATCAACAGGCAGTTGGTCACGTGACAGTGAAGTAAGTGCTTTGAGAAGGGAAGTACAAGCAGACTAAGTACCACATGGTAGATGGATAGCTGCCATTTATGAGGGTTAGTGCAAGCTTTCCAACAGAAATTATCTTCCTGTTAAGCTCTAAAAGATAAGTTGAAGTGTTAGACCCTCAAAATGAAAAGAAAGAATTTCCAAGCAAAGGGACCACTTGTACAAATGCCCAGAAAAGAGAACCGAATGTGGTTTAGTGTTACCAGATAGAGGACAGAAGAGGATGACTCAAAATCAAGCTGGCGAAATACAAAGGAGCCAGATCGTGTATGATATCTAGAGGCCCTTTTAGGGTGTTTGGTTAATCCATCTGTTACCAAAATCATCAGTTTCAAACTTGAATATAGTACATAGTTTATCTCCGAGAACTGAAACCCACCAATGATTCCTTACTGGCTTTATGCTGAATTCAAACTGTAACAGGCACACGTGAGGTTCTTTAATCTGCCTTTGCCTCTTCAGCCTCAGGTCCCACAGGCCCCACTCTTACTTTATACACCAGCAGTGCGGGACAGCTTATAATTCCATGCCAGGAGGGAGAAGTCTCCAGGACCTACCAAATGCTTGGAATGCTCTTTGGCCCTTCCCAATCTCATGCATTCATTTTTATCTCTCAAAAATAATCTCAGAGGTCATCGGGTTTTTTAAAATATTTATTAATTTGAGTTAGAGTGAGTGAGCCTGAGCAGAAGGGGCAGAAGGAGAGGGAAAGAAAAACTCAAGCAGACTCTTCACTTAGTGCAGAGTCTGACACAGGACTTCATCTGTCAACCCCAAGACCATGAGCTGACCTGAAAACAGGAGGTAGGTGTTCAACTGACTGTGCCATCCAGGTGCCCCTCAGAAGTCATCTTCTATAAGAATCTTCCCCAGAAAATTCAAATGAAGTTAATCCTTTACTCTTCTATGCTACCACCCCACTTCTGTGTGATCTTTTCATTGGATTCGCCTTAATCTGTAACAGGTTGATTATATATTAAACTTCTCCACTGGTTTGAGCTCTTTGAGGGTCTCTGGGTTTGGTTTTGTCTGTGTATCCTTAGCCTGACAGTTAGCCACACTTAATAAGGCTCGGTTAATTTACACTAAAGAACAATGAGAATTATCTATAGGAAAGAATGAACACGAATTTATAGCTCATTTAAGTCACACAATTGTGATAGAGCTCGGCACATCTTAGCAAAGGAATCACAGACTTTTTAAAATTCTTAAATTCAGTTTAGTTAGCATATACTGTATTACTATTTTTGGGAGTAGAATTTAGTGATTCATCAGTTGCATATAACCCCCGTGCTCATTTTATCAGGTTATGTCCTTAATGCCAATCACCCTATTACCCCTTCCCCCCACCAACCTGCCATCCAGCAACCTTCAGTTTGTTTTCTAGAGTTCAGCATTTCTTATGGTTTGCCTCCTTCTCCATTTTCATCTTGTTTTATTTTTCCTTCCCTTCCCTTATGTTAATCTGTTTTGTTTCTTAGATTGCACATATGAGTGAAATCATATAGTATTTGTCTTTCTCTGACTTATTTCACTTAGGCTAATACACTGTAGTTCCATCCATTGCAAAAGACAAGATTTCATTCTTTTTGATGGCTGAGTGATATTCCATATAACACATGCACACACACATAACAAATCTTTATCCATTCATCTGTTGATGGACATCTGGGCTCTTTCCATATTTTGGCTATTGTAGGTATTGCTGCTACAAACACTGGGGTTCAGGTGCTCCTTCAAACCACCATGTTTGTATCCTTTGGTTAAATACCTAGTAGTGCAATTTCTGGGTCATAGGGTAACTCTCTTTTTAAATTTTTGAGGAACCTCTATACTGTTTTCTGGAGTAGCTCTACCAGTTTGCATTCCCACCAACACTGTAAGAAGGTTCCCTTTCTCTGCATCCTCACCAACATTTGTTGTTTCCTAAGTTGTTTATTTTAGCTATTCTGACTGGTGTGAGGTGGTATCTTGAGGTGGTCTTGATTTCTATTTCCCCGTTGATGAGAAATGAGCATTTTTTCATGTGTCTGTTGGCCATTTGTATGTCTTCTTTGGAGAAACATTCATGTCTTCTGCCCATTTCTTGACTGGAATTTTTGTTTGTTGGGTTTGACTTTGGTAGGTTCTTTATAGATTTTGGATACTAGCCCTTTATTTGATATGTCATTTGCAAATACCTTCTTCCATTCCATAGATTTCCTTTTAGTTTTGTTGACTATATCCTTTGCCATGCAAAAGCTTTTTATCTTGATGAAGTCCTAGTAGTTCATTTTTGCTTTTGTTTCTCTTGCCTTTGGAGATGTGCCAATCATCCAGAGTTTTGTCTTCTCTTAGTCTCTCAGTTCTCTCATCTGCTAAATGAGGATGATAATACCTGTACCCTAAGATTTCAGTGGTGATGAGATTTGGAACATATATGACATAAACTAGAAATTAGTTAGATGTTCATGATCCGGTGAGATTTTTATGAGGTGGAAAAATTTTATTTTATCCCTCTCAGACCTGTAATCACTGTGATCACATTATTATAGATTGTCCCATTCACTAGTAATATGAGTCTAGGTATTATGGATTGATTCTGAGCATCTGACTTATGAAGACATAACTAATGCTGTCTTTGTACTGTGCTCATGCTGTGTTCTTCTGGAGAGGAGGGCTTATTCCTTGAGCCTCCATGTTGCCTTTATGCGAGTGGCCATCATCCATGACAAAAGGAAGACAGTTTCCCAGCCTCCAAACAAGGAACCTAGAAAATATTTTCTTATAAAAACTGTGCTATGAATTGGATTAATTCATTATTAAGGTTTCCCCAAAAGCTATTTTGTTTTTAACATAAACAGTTGTGCATTTTTAAACATACAAATGTATTCACCATATTTTTTATTGAAAATTGGTCTTTTTATCAAGGGTATCCAGACTACTTTATCATCCTCCCCATGTTGGCCTTTATTCTGAGCTAACATTTTGAAGACTGAAACTTCCTTCAGTCTGTTCCATGTCCACACCAAAAATTTCTGTACCCAGAGGACTTGTAATGAAGTAGTATTACATTGATGCTTAAAAACTTTGTATGGACTGATGAACTTTTCTCATATTATTTATATGTAGTTTTGGGGAAAGAGGAAAACAATAAAACCGGTAGAAGTGTAAAAGACTTTCTATTAGAGTACTGGGTAATTTTCAAAAAGATTCATGTTCACTTCCCCTCTTTCAGCATTTGCTTGATTTTAGAAGGTATGACTTTTAGAAAATAGGTCTCTCTGATGGGGCACCTGGGTGGCTCAGTGGGTTAAGCCACTGCCTTTAGCTCAGGTTATGATCTCAGGGTCCTGGGATCAAGTCCTGCATCAGGCTCTCTGCTCAGCAGGGAGCCTTCTTCCTCCTCTATCTCTCTGCCTGCCTCTCTGCCTACTTGTGATCTCTCTATGTCAAATAAATAAATAAAATCTTAAAAAAAGAAAATAGGTCTCTCTTTGAGATTGATGGTTGCTGTAAATTTTTAAAATTGTAGTAACTCAGATATATTTCATGTTAATGAAATTGGTAAGAATAGTCTAAGGCAGCATTCTTAATATATACCTATATACAAACATCTTTTCTTAACTGTCCTTAGTAAAAAAATGAATTAGGCCTGGTGGGGCCAGCGCCCTGCAGCGCAGGCCAAGTGGAAGGGGGGCGCCGGCGGGGACCTGGGCGCCCGGATGCAGGGGGAGCCGAGAACCATAGCCCCGGAGCCTGGTTGGAGTGGGGACTGGGGATACCGACATGGCTTTTGCTGCTCGGGGCGGGCCGCCGCCTCCCTCCTCTCCCGCCGAGCGGGGCTGCTCCGCCTCGCTCGCACCCAAAGTGGAATGAAGAATTTTATTTTAGAGTAAACCCGTCTAATCACAGACTCCTGTCTGAAGTATTTGATGAAAACAGATTGCCACGGGACGACTTCCTGGGACAGGTGGACATACCTCTCAGTCATCTCCCGACAGAAGATCCGACCATGGAGCGACCCTATACGTTTAAGGATTTTCTCCTTAGACCAAGAAGTCATAAATCTCGAGTTAAGGGATTTTTACGATTGAGAATGGCCTATCTGCCGAGAAACGGAGGTCAGGATGAGGAAGACAGTGAGCAGAGGGATGACATGGAGCATGGCTGGGAGGTGGTGGACTCCAAGGACTCGGCCTCTCAGCACCAGGAGGAGCTCCCTCCCCCGCCACTGCCCCCCCGGCTGGGAAGAGCAGCTGGACAATCTCGGTGGGACCTACTACGTCAACCACAACCACCGGACCCCTCAGCGGCACCGACCAAGCTGATGGACGTGTCCTCCGAGTCGGACAGCGACACATCAGGCAGATCAACCAGGAGGCCGCGCCCCGGGCTTCCGTTCCCGCAGGCACATCAGCGAGGACCTGGAGCCGAGCCGGCGAGGGTGGAGAGGCCCAGAGACTTGGGAGGCCATTTCCGAAGAAGTGACCATCACTGGAGACTCCCTCAGTCTGTCACGGCCCCCACCGCCGTCCTCTCCGGGGTCCCGGACCAGCCCTCAGGAGCTGTCTGAGGAACTGAGCAGAAGGCTTCAGATCACTCCAGACTCCAAAGGGGAGCAGTTTGGTTCTTTGATTCGGAGAGAGCCGTCCTCAAGGTTGCGGTCCTGCAGTGTCCTCGGCCACCTACCACCGCCATCAGTGGCCTATGCGCACACCACACCGGGCCTACCTTCAGGCTGGGAAGAAAGGAAAGATGCTAAGGGACGCACATACTGTGTCAGTCATAACAATCGAGCCACAACTTGGACTCGACCCATCGTGCAGCTCGCGGAAGACGGTGCGTCGGGATCCGCCACAAACAGTAACAACCACCGAATCGAGCCTCAGATCCGCCGGCCCCGAAGCCTCAGCTCGCCCAACGCAACCTTATCCGCCCCGCTGGAGGGCGCCAAGGACTCGCCCATATGCCGGGCTGTGAAAGATCCCCTTTCCAACCCACAGTCCCCACAGCCATCACCCTACAACTCCCCCAAACCACAACACAGAGTCACACAGAGCTTCCTGCCGCCGGGCTGGGAAAGGAGGATCGCGCCCAACGGCCGGCCCTTCTTCATTGACCACAACACAAAGACTGCAACGTGGGAAGATCCACGCCTGAAATTTCCAGTACACATGCGGTCAAAGGCATCTTTAAACCCCAATGACCTCGGCCCTCTTCCTCCTGGTTGGGAAGAAAGAACTCACTTGGATGGCCGAACATTTTATATCGACCACAATAGCAAAATGACTCAGTGGGAAGACCCAAGACTGCAGAATCCAGCGATTACGGGTCCGGCTGTTCTTACTCCAGAGAATTTAAGCAGAAATATGACTATTTCGGAAGAAATTAAAGAAACCTGCTGATATTCCAAATAGGTTTGAAATGAAACTTCACAGAAATAACATCTTCGAAGAGTCCTACCGGAGAATTATGTCCGTGAAAAGACCAGATGTTCTGAAAGCTAGACTGTGGATCGAATTTGAACCGGAGAAAGGTCTTGACTTTGGGGGTGTGGCCCGAGAGTGGTTCTTCCTACTGTCCAAAGAGATGTTCAACCCCTACTATGGGCTTTTTGAGTACTCTGCCACGGACAACTACACGCTTCAGATCAATCCCAACTCTGGCCTCTGTAACGAAGACCATTTGTCCTACTTCACTGTTATCGGAAGAGTTGCTGGTCTGGCAGTATTGCACGGGAATCTTCTAGATGGTTTCTTCATTAGACCATTTTACAAAATGATGTTGGGCAAGCAGATAACGCTGAATGACATGGAGTCTGTGGATAGTGAATACTACAACTCTTTGAAATGGATCTTGGAAAATGATCCTACTGAACTGGACCTCATGTTCTGTATTGATGAAGAAAACTTGGGACAGACCTACCAAGTGGATCTGAAGCCCAATGGGTCAGAAATAATGGTGACAAATGAAAACAAGAGGGAATATATTGACTTGGTCATCCAGTGGAGGTTTGTGAACGGGGTCCAGAAGCAGATGAACGCCTTCCTGGAGGGGTTCACAGAACTGCTTCCTATTGATTTGATTAAAATTTTTGATGAAAATGAGCTGGAGCTGCTGATGTGCGGCCTCGGCGACGTGGACGTCAACGACTGGAGACGACACTCTATTTACAAGAACGGCTACTGCCCAAATCACCCTGTCATTCAGTGGTTCTGGAAGGCCGTGCTGCTCATGGACGCCGAGAAGCGGATGCGGTTACTGCAGTTCGTCACGGGGACGTCCCGAGTGCCTGTGGAAGGCTTCGCCGAACTTTATGGTTCCAATGGTCCTCAGCTGTTTACAGTAGAGCAATGGGGGAGTCCTGAAAAACCGCCCAGAGCTCACACATGCTTTAATCGCCTTGACTTACCTCCATATGAAACCTTTGAAGATTTACAGGAGAAGCTTCTCATGGCTGTGGAAAACCGCTCAAGGATTTGAGGGGGTGGATTAAGTGCCCCCCACTTGCTCCCCAGCCTCAGGGTGGCTGTTGGTCCAGCAAGTCCTGCTTGCACTTTTGCATTTGCCTAACAACAGACTTTGCAGAGACCAGGCAGAAAGAGCAGCCACGGGCATGGCTCCTGAGCCGAGCCTTCGCGAGCCTTCGCCTGTGACTTGCCCAGGTTCGGACTTGGGAGCCCGGTCCCAGGTCACGTTCCTGCATTTTCCACCACGAATTATCAACTGGTTGATGTGTACACTAATTACATTTCAGGAGGACTTAATTCTATTTATGCTGTGCCTCTGTCGGCAAAGCCCTTAATAAATATTTTACATACTTTAAAAAAAATGAATTAAAACTAGAGATGTACAGATTTGAAATATGTTCATGTTGGGATGTGGTGCAATGCTTATAATATTTCCTACAAATATTACTTATATGAAAATGTGTTGTGGAGCTCAAATGAAAAGCTCTGCAAATTTGAAAAGTTAATATTTCCAAAATTATTTGTGTTAAGGACATCTGAGAGGTAATGATGAGACCTGGATCCTAGCCTTTTTATCACTGACTATGACCTCTGGCAAGTCAACCTTTTAGCTCTGTTTTCTCTTCTTAAAAATGAAGGAAAGTACTAAGTTTCCTTGCGCTATAAATTTCTGTTATTGTTACTAAATCTTGATATGAGAATTAGTCATGCTATACATAAAATTGTTTTACTCAAGAATTATTAACAGCATGAAATTTAATATTATAAATTGGTCTTTTAAAAAATAAAAATTTGGGTTTTTTTCCTAAATATTTGCTGCTTTATACACTATATTTCTTTAACAGACTTATCTTTCTGATAAGGAAATATTCTTCTTCTTCTTCTTTTTTTTTTTGAAAATATTCTTCTTAGGTAAATCTCTTACTCTTCATATTTCCTGTTGCCTCTCCCTCTGCCTACCTCCCACCCACCGCAAGCACCTTTCCCATGCATACACACTGAAAGTAATCACAGAGAACCCACAGAGTAATAGCAGAGGTACCCAGACAAATTCCAGGCACTACTCTCTGCAGTAGAAATAGACCAATACAAACCATAAGTGACTCTTAATCTCACGAAACAAACTGTGGGTTGCTGGGTAGAGGGGGGTTGGGAGAAGGGGGGTAGGGTTATAGACATTGGGAAGGGTATGTGCTTTTGGGTAAATTGGAAGGGGTTGTGAACCATGAGAGACTATGGACTCTGAAAAACAATCTGAGGGGTTTGAAGTGGCGGAGGGGTGGGAGGTTGGGGTACCAGGTGGTGGGTATTATAGAGGGCACGGCTTGCATGGAGCACTGGGTGTGGTGAAAAAATAATGAATACTGTTTTTCTGAAAATAAATAAATTGGAAAAAAAAAGAAATAGACCAATACTTGGCAACTGTGTTGTGAAACTATAATTCAGAGGAAATAAATACGTGCATAATTGTCTCAAATAGTATGATTTATAGCCTTGCACAGTTTAGGGGAGAAATGGCATTTCTTCACTTACACACACACACACATTTTACACCTTTTTTCTCTATTCTCTGTAAAAAATAATGAACAAATTAGTTCCACATCTACAAATATTAGTTTTGGATACAGATACATAGTTTACATACACTTAGCTTTTTCACCATGTTTAGCTTTCAGAAGATTATCACTCTTGAATAAACCCACATTAGTGGGCAGTAAGTGACCAAAAGTGCCCTTAGCCCATAGGGCTCAAGTCTTAGCCTTCTAGTCTGTTTTTGCAGTCCAGAGACTGCAAGTGCTAATCCAGTTTACAGAGTCAAGATCCAGAAATAATAATCCATCAGACTTGCATTTCATTAACCAAAGGAGTTTTGGAATTATGGTGAAGCCAGGACCTGGACCTGAGCTCTCCTAGTTGCCACCTATCACCTGACCTTGAGAAACAAAATTGCTATGGCACACTCCAAAGTAAAGACCTTGAGAATCTAGTCAGACAAATACTGAGAGGAACCAGAAAAGCTTTAAAGATGAGAAAGAATTAAATCAGAAAAATTATACTTAGGTTGGAGAAGCATTTCTTGGAGAAAGTGCTTGTGGATTCTCCAAATGACTTTAATCCATAGTTCATTTATTTTATAGCATGTACCTTCAAGTTGCAATAGGAATGTACCCATTTACTAGTAAATAGTTTGATTATTTGAGATGATGTTTCACATCTCTTGTTCTGGTGGGTGTTTGTCCTTGCTGTGGTTAGGTACATTATAGGGATCATAAGGATACTTTTATTTTTTTCTTTAATTTCTGGTTTATTAATTCTCTCATCAAAAATCTGCACAATCACCACAGATAAAGTCACTGCCAAGTGTTTCTCCTTCTGTTGTTGAATCTCCAGTTCACTTTTTGCCAGCACCAACATTGGCTTTGTCGTTCCCCTGAGTTTCTACATTCTGTTCTTGCACTACTTTCACTGTTTTCATGAGGTCTTTTTCTTCTCATACATCCTCTGTCTTGCAACTCAATTTTTGGGTTCATTTTTCTTTGCATTATCCAAGTAATCCTAAGTCATACCAAAGTCAGTTGTCTTGGCACCACTGAAATGGGTTTTGAATCCAAATACAAAGATGACATCTCTTGTGGTCTTACACATTTGGGCTAGTTTTTCCCAAACTTTTGTCTCCTGTACTGCTGCCTTTCTGGAGTGAAGAACATCAATGACCATTTGTTTCCACTGAGATAGTCTGATGGTGTGAACTTCCTGGTCCAGATAGTTATTGTGTCATTCATGATAGTTAAACAATCTTCAAGACCCAAGGAGGAAACAAAGATTATTTCTTCAAAGAGTTAAATCATGGGCTGGAATTATTTCTTGAGCTTGTTTCCTAGTATCTCAGTAACCAGCCTCCTGTTTTGTTAGCATTTTGAGTTGAGAAGTTATACACTATACACTATAAGAAAGTGTACACCCAGAGAGGTAAGCAGAATAGTGAAATTGTGGCAAATGGGCTATTTATATTCCTTACAGGACATAAAATGCAGAAGTTAAAATCTAGGGCCTAATGAATGGGGAGTCTAATGAGGTACTCTTCCTACATAAAGCCAGGGACATAAAAAAATACAACCAACCCAAACCATAGAATACATCAGAAAATTTGCATTGACATTGAGAAATTGCCTGTCTTGGATATATTACAACCACAAAAAGTTAATAGATGGATTTGCAACCTATATTCTTTTTTTTTTTTAAGGATTTTTTCTTTATTTATCTGACAGAGATCACAAGTAGGCAGAGAGGCAGGCAGTGACAGAGGAGGAAGCAGGCTCCCTACAGAGCAGAGAGCCCAATGCGGGGCTCGATCCCAGGACCCCAGGATCATGACCTGACCCACTGAGCCACCCAGTCTCCCCTTGCGACCTATATTCTTACTAGCCAAAAAACTTCTCCCAAATGTCAAGCTGTGCATCTAATTGAAAGTGCTTGAAATTAGTAGTGCCTAAGAATTTTATTACAGCAAATACAAATTCTTTTAATTGGACTGTCTCTCTATGATAGGTTTCAAATAATACTCAAAGTTAGTTGTCAAAAGAAAACAATTCATCACAACAACAACAACAAAACTAGTACACGAGGAAACAATTCTCAAGAGATCATTGGCAGTTACAACCTGATGGCAATAAAAGATTTTATAATTATCAGGCTTTGTTTATAAAGCAAGTGTTTTATTTCAAGAAATTAAAGACCCTTAAAACATCTGCAGTGTATGGGAAAACGATTTTTGAATGATATAGGAAATATGAAGAAGAACCAAATATAAGTTCTACAACTGAAATACAAAAATTGGAGTGGCAAGCTCATTGGGTGAGTTTAACAGATTAGAAAATTAGAAAACAAATTAGAAAACTGGAAGTTACTCAAAGAAGATTATCCACAAAGAAAAGGAATACAGAGAGACAAAAAGATTATATGAAAAGAGGTTAAGAAAAATGAAGGAAAGAATTAAAAAATCTAAAGCAAACTTGATCATAGTTTCCCAAGAATAAGAGAGAAGGAGAGTGACTCTGGCAAAGATAATATCTGAAGAGATAATGCCTCAATTTCTTTTTCAGAATGCATGATAACACCAATCCACAGAATAAAGCAACCAGCGAATTCCAAGTATATTAAAAAGAAATCCAACTCTAGACACAGGCGAGTGAACTACGGGCTCACTATGGTGAATTCATTATGGCAACACCAAGGACAAAAATGGGGATTTTTAAAGCATCCAGAATAGAAGTACAAATTACCTCCAGCAGATCAACAATTAAACTTCCGATAGACTTCTTATCAGCAATAGAAGCCATGTAACATTGCAATGGTATCTTCCATATACAGAAAGAAACAACTGACAATCTCAAGTACTTTTCCCAGGGGCACCTGGCTGGCTCAGTCAGTGCGGCATAGGACACCTGGTCTCAGGGTTGTAAGTTTGAGCCCCATGCTAGGTGTAGAGTTTACCTGGAAAAAAAACTTTCAAAAAATGAATATAAATAATAAATAAATAAAATACTTCTCCCAGGAAAAAAATATCTTCCAGAAAATAAGAGTAGGAAGGCAAATTCATTTTTCCAACAAACAAACAAACAAACAGATTGAGTTTGCCATGATCCATACTAAAGCAAATTCTAAATTTATACTTTAGAATAAGGAAAATGATCACAGATGGAAGATCTAAGCTACAAAGGAAATGAAGTTTTTTTTAATGTAAAGAAATGAAAAAAAGGAAATAAACACTGACTGCATAAAACAATAATAATCAAGTTTTATAAAATTGAAAAGCAATTTAAATATATGAGTGAGGACTGAAATAAAGTATCTTAGGATCCTTGCATCATCTTGGTAGAAATTAGGAATGCTAGTTAACTTTAGTCTTAAAAAGTTTTGTGTAGGGATGCCTGGGCGGCTCAGTCAGTTAGAGCATCTGATTTTTTATTTTAGCTCAGGTTATGATCCTGGGTTGTGAGATCAATCCTGCTTAAGATTCTCTCTCTCCCATTTCCTCTGCCCCTTCCCACATATCCCCACCCTGCTCTCTCCTTCTCTCTCTCTTTCTCAAAAAAGAAAAGAAAAGAAAAGAAAAACACTCTTTATATTTTTTAATATAAAAAATATAGTTTTAGTTTATTTAGTTCCAATTTAATAGAAGATGAATGTAATTGTATTTGCCACAGCATAAAAATAATGTCAGATGTCAGTGAACAAATTTAACAAAATATGTGTAAGATATTTATAGAGAATGTTAAAAAAACTTCAAAAATGGATGGATGAAAAGATATATTGGGGTAGATCTATCTCAATTTCTCTCTCTCCCCCTGCCAACACACACACACACACACACACGAAGACCTAACTAAATGGAAGGATGCACTATATTCATGGAATAGAAAACTCAATTTTAAAATATTTCAATTCTTTCCAAACTAATCTATCTATAAATTCAATGTATTCCCAATCACTATCCTAACAGGTTGGTGTGTGTATATATTTTGTGGGTGCAGGGAAGTTGTCAGTATGTATGTGTAATGAGCTGATTCTACAACCTATATGGTGATGTAAAGGGCCAAGAATAATTCTGAGGAAGAACAAGAAGGCAAGACTTTCCCAAATTATAGTATTTAAGGTGGCACGTTGCAAGAATAGGCAAACAGAATGAGAGTCCAGAAATAAAACCACATATATGTAGCTACCTGGTTTATGAAAAAATGTGATATTACAGATCAGTATGGAGAAACTCTCTTTTCAATACATGGGGCTGAGAAAATTTGCTGTCTATATGGGTCAAAAGATGAAATTTGATCCTGACCCCACACTATGCATTCCTATGTTGATTAAAGACCCAAATGTGAAAGGCAGCATTACAGGATTCAGTCCACAGGAGGCAGCAATGCCCTCCTCAACACTAGAGAAAGTGCTGCATTAAGAGGAATTGTGAGGCCTGCGCTTAGATATGTCTTATGGAGGACGAATGCTAGCCTAAAGGGCCACTGGGTGTTTCATCAAGGCAGTGCAGTGGTGAGAATTGTGTTTTAGGAGAGCAAATCTGGTGGTTGCTTATGGGATGAATTTTACTGGAAGACATCACAAGTAGGAAAACCATTTGCAGGAGTAATGTAACAATCTCTGAATAAAGACCCACATTATGGTGACAGCACCTCAAATGCACCAGACATGAAGCTTCTCCTGATGCTTCTACAAGAGGAGATCTCTTCCTTAAATCTACATTTTCCTTATGTTTAGGGGTTGCTCTTGGAACTCTTAAATTCCACACTATATTGTGCTTGTTTCTGTACTTAGCCCTTCCACTTGGCAGTTCCTCTGGTAGGTAGCAAAGAGGCGTCAGAGCAATGCAAAACCCAAAGCCAGAAGGCAGCCATCGCCACGACGGGCCGGAGACCCAGACTCCTACCCGGCAGGATACGCTGCACAAACTTCGTGGACTTGACCACATCGTTTGACGTCCAGGGGTTTTGCTCAGCGCCACCAACGGGATCGGCCACCCCCCACCAAAGGACGCTCTCTGAGCTTCCTGGGTGGCAACTCGCAATGACTGCGCTTAGCGGGCTCCAAAAGCTGTGGAGCGGATGAATGAATTGCTATCAGTTCATTTCCGAACTGTCAGGGAAAGACAAGCTACCCGTCCTTCTCCGAGAAGGGACGGCAGCCTACCGACGACTGAGCGCGCCTCTTTTTCTGTAACAGGGTTTGGACTGCTCAATGGGGCCCTCCCCAGCTTGGGATTCCACGCATCCTTTTAGCAGTAAGGAAAGACATAAGCAACAATATTCAATAGCCATGAAGTGCAGATTACCTCAACCCATATGCAAATACGGAACTAAATGGAACAGTTTTGCTGTTTAACGCCAGGCGCTTGCCCTTTAAGAGGACCGGAGTCCCACCCCGCGCAGCCCGCCCCCTCCTAGGAAGCCCAGCGGGCTTGATCCACCCCACCGTCCCAGGGTGCCTTGCGCGGCGGGCTCGCTCCCGGTGGCTTAGGAGCGGTCGGCGGGAGCCGGAACCTGCTCTCGGGTGGTAGCCCCTCCCACCTCGGCCTTGTCTTTTCAGCCTCTAGGGCTTGAAGTTCCCGCCAGGTCTCGGCTGGGCAAGAGCGATGCTGCCTGGCCCCCCTTGGCTTTGAGGAGAGAGGAACGTCCAGAACCCCCTGCAGCTTCCTTTCGCGCGGAGCCCGGGCAGCCATGTCCACGGGGTTCTCCTTCGGGACCGGCACGCTGGGCTCCACCACCGTAGCCCCCGGCGGGACCGGCGCAGGCGGCGGTTTCTCCTTCGGGCCGGGGGCATCTAGGTAACTGCGCTTCTGCGCCTTCCCCGCCCGGGTCCTCTCCGTGAGACTCCCGTGGGTGGGCCCGTCCCTCTCCCTTCGTCTGGGTTCCTTTCTAGTGGGTCTGGGAAAAAGAAAGACAGACTTGCGCAGCGCCAGCCTCATAGTCCTGCCGTTTGGGGGCCTGGTCGGGAGGATGGTCATAGGGTTGTGAGGTCCCCAGAATCCACAATGGTTCACCCAATGTCTCTGTCCAGTGGGGTCTGGCTGGGGGAAAGGGCCTGGGATTTCACACTGAGTCCTAGCAGTGCGGCAGTCCGAGACACAGAACGAATGAACGATATTGTGGGTCATTCTGGGGTTTCAGAAAAAGACAATAGAAAAATTTTAAGGGGGACAGTTAGAGTTTTATCGCTGATAATTCAGAATTCATTGCAGGATATACGGTTTTGGACATTCCAATGCTTTAATGATTTCGTGATATTTTAAACGAGCTCACCTCTTGGTACCTCATTGAACCGTGTCCTTTGTTACTGTAGTTTTTTCTTTTAAATACGTGTTGCAGCATTTCTTGGTGGTCATTTTGAACAGTGTGCGTTATTAGTATACGTGAGTGTTATGGTGGAATGACTCACATTGTCTTCTAGTTAAACTGAAAAATGTAGGTAGCATATCTGTCGTTTTTGTGCAACCTGCTAAACCACCGCTACAGGCGATGACGAATACAGCCAGCAGAGGTTTATTATTTTTTTTAATTTTTTTTAAGACTTTATTTATTTACCAGAGAGAGGGGGAGAGAGGGAGCACAGGCAGACAGAAGGGCAGGCAGAGGCAGAGGGAGAAGCAGGCTCCCTGCTGCGCAAGGAGCCTGATGTGGGACTCGATTCCAGGACACTGGGATCATGACCTGAGCCGAAGGCAGCTGCTTAACCAACTGAGCCACCCAGGCGTCCCCAGCAGAGGTTTAGAAAGAGACATTAATAATAGTCAAAGGTCATTTTCATGGTGAGAGATTTAATTTTTAGAACTCAGGCTTTTTGAGATAAAAGGGGAGGAGTTCATTACCTCAAGAAGTGTGCATAGAAAATGTTACAAGGTATTTCCTGAAGCTTGAGGGATGTCATTGTAGAGTAAAAAGCCAAAAGTATCTTCCTTATATTAAAAAGGGGAGGTACAGAGGTGCCTGGGGGGCTCAGTGGGTTAAGCCTCTGCCTTCAGCTCAGGTCATGATCCCAGGATCCTGGGGTTGAGCTCCGCATGGGGCTCTCGGCTTAGCAAGGGGCCTACCCACCTGCTTCTATGCCTACTTGAGAGCTCTCTCTCTCTGTCAAATAATAAATAAAATCTTTTAAAAAACATAAAAAATATAACTTACCAAGAAGAGGGGGGAGGTACAGACTACATAGTCAAGGGAAAAGTCTGGGAATTTCCCTTGATACCTCCTTTTCTCTCTGCACCCTTAATCAGCGATGCCTGCTAATTTTGATTACCTAGTTTCCATTTGCTTCACTTCCAGTGCCACTGCCCTGTTGCAAGCTCTTGTCATTCATGGAACAAATATTTATCGAACACAGTCCCATATAATGGACTCTGTTTTAGATGGTGAAATAACTAAGGGTACTGGCTCTTTCTTCCAGGTTTTCAACCAGTAACCGTTCTCCTATTTGGCGAAAACTATTCCTATCATCCCCTACTTAGATTAGTTCAGTGGATCGCAATTGCTGTGTCAAAAATATACTTTGATGTCAGTCTTTTTTAACAAGGTATAGTCAGAGTCATTTTTAAAATTCCCATTGCCTGACTTTAATGGTTTTTCATTAACCTTGGAATGAAGTAAAAATAAATCTCACCATGATCCACAAGCAAATAATCTAGAACCTTGTCAGATTAACTGTCAATAAACAGAAAAGGAGAATATGTGATACTGGTTATGATTCCCTGGGATCTGAAATCTTTTGTATGTGACTTATTTTTAAGGAGAACAGGAGAATATTTGAATTGGGTTGGTTAAAAATAAATTGTTAGTTCTTTTTGTATTCTATGGCAATATATTGAATATGTCAAAAGAAAGAGGTGTTTAACGTTGAAGAGTAAATTTTTATTTTTCTTAAAGAAATACTGGCTCTAGTAGACTTTATTTTGTGTTTTTTATAAATAAGCAACCCTTCAGTGGGGCTCACTTTTGGAACTCTTGGAAGCACTGCAACTCCTGCAACGACATCTGCTCCTTCTGGTGGTTTTGGAACCGGGTTCTTTGGATCGAAACCTACCACTGGGTTGACTCTGGGAGGAACAAATATAGGTAAGGAGGATTGTCACATTTCAGGGAGTAGGTATGGGATATTCTTTTTAAGGTTCTGGTTTATATCTCTTCCCTTTCTAGGGATTGTCATTGGTGTCAGACCTAAAAATTGGTAGATATTAAGATGAAAAAAAATATAGGGATGTGGAATTAAGGGCCAGTGATAGGCCTAACATTGGTTATGATCTATTCTAGTGTAAAGGAAAACACACATTTAGGGGTTCTTGGATGGCTCAGTTGGTTAAGGGTCTAACTCTTGATTTCCACTTGGGTCATGATCTCATGCTTGCAGAATGAGACCTTCATTGGGCTTGAAGCTCCTTGGGGAGTCTGCTTGAGATTCTCTCTCTTTCCCTATCCTCCTGTTACATACTGCACCCTCCTCCCCCAAGCTCTTTCTCAGAAATAAATAAATCTTAAAAAAAGAAGAGAAATAAATTTAAAGAAATGAGATTTTTTAAAGAAAGATTTTATTTATTCATCAGAGAGAGCGAGAATAAGCAGGGGGAGCAGGAGGCAGAGGGAGAGGCAGGCTCCTCACCGAGCAAGGAGCCCATTGCCGAACTATATCCCAGGACCCTGGGATCAAGATCTGAGCTGAAGGCAGCCGCTTGATAACCAACTGAGCCACGCAGGCATCCCAAGATCTCATCCCAAGATCTCTTTTCTCTTGACACAAAGAAGATATACCTCTTTAAGTATAAAGAATTAATTTAATTTTTACATTAGAGTATATTAGCAATAATCGCGCCTCGGATAAACCTCATTGGCTACGATACTGCCACTGCGTAAAGCTTTACATTAGAGTATATGAAGATAAGTCAAGTTTACCAATTTGGACGTTAATTTAATTTAGCATATGTGGGGCAGTCAGCATCCTTTCTTGCTATAACATTATAATTTACCTTCCTAAGAGACGTTTTAAGTTTTTATTTTATTAAAACAGTTGTTTTGATGGGAAAAGGGCAAGAGGTCAAGGTTTCTGGCAGACATTTCGATAATAAAAATATGTTTTTTAATACTTAAAGTTATTTCGTTATTAAAAATATGTTGTAGTGCTGCAATTTCAAAAGCTTATTTCTTTATTTACTCTTTATTCTGTACCTTCAGGGCCTCTTGGTCTCTGTTACCACTCTATGCATTGACATTCCAGCTTTGATTGCAACTTTTCACAGCCACACATAGAAAATGTAAGAACTGCGGGAATGTGGCAGCCTCCAGTGAGCTCCCTGAAACGACTTTGTGTGCCAGTGTTTGCTTAGAGTAGCTTTTTTTTCTCCTTGCCTAATGTTGTTATAAGCAGTAGTTGTTTGCATTTATAAATCTTATTCCCTATATAATTATATATAGCCTGTAATATGAAAACCAGTGCTATAGGAAGAACATTTCTATTAGCGGTAATGGTAGACGATACTGGTTGTTGTAGTATCATCTCCTGAGGATGACTCTAAGTCTTGCCCTTGTAACAAACCCCCCAAAATGTCATCTGCCATTGATGATTAAATTTTATTTCTCTTTTTGTCCCCAGGAATAGCAACAACTATAACTACAGGATTAACTCTGGGTAAGAATTTTTGAGGAAAGATCTCAGATCTGTGGATTTCTTCTCTTTTCTTTCTTATTATCTCACAGAGCTGGAGTGTAGAAGGAAGCATGTAAGGAACCTAATATAGATCACAGACACTGACTCATTATACAGCCTTTCAGTACTGGAGTTTTTAAAAAAGGCAATGACTTTTTAATTCAGAAAAAAACCTTTAAATGCAGAAATGTTTTTTTCCTCTGGAAGTTTATTTTACATTGTATTTTTATAGTCATTTGAACCCTTTTAGTGAAAAAAAAAAAAAAAAAAAAAAAGCAACAAACTATAGACCAGAAGTCTTAGAATTAAGCTCTGGTTGTACCTCCAAATCATTGTGAGGTCTTAGGTAGTCATGTAGTATCTGGCAGCTTTTCTTATCTGTAAAACAAGGGTAGGACTGGAAAGTTTTTGGATTTCTTTCCAGCTCAAAAACGCCATGGTTCTCTGTAGCGATATGCCAGAGGGAATGTGAGTAAGTAGGATGACAGTTAATAATGTCTAAGGAAATGAATGAATGAAAGGACAGTGAGGAAACTCAGTTAAAGTTAAATGTATTAATTTAATTAACATTTGAAGTAAACTAAAGATTGGTGGACTTTGTTCATTTGGATGCTACTCACCTGTTACCAGCAGAAAGTGTAACCCATCTGTTCACTACCAGAGTTTTGGACAGGATTGGCTTCGGGGCAAGCAGTTGGATTCTCTTCTTTTCTGAGATTTTAGAACCCATACAGGATTTCAAAGCACCGTACTCTGGAAGGAATTTCTGGTTGTGGTAAGGGCAATCCAGAAGTTTAATTTCTGGCAGCTGCTTCTCTCAGTGCCTTTAGGGAAAGCCAAAATGCAGGTCATTATGTATTTCCTCATTTAATAGTTTTGAGCAGCTACTACTACCTAACTCCGTGGCCTTGGGTATACATAATGCTTTGAACATTTCTTATTAGCTGTTGGTGTGGTGATGCTACTGGTGGTGCAGGTGGTGCTAATGATGTCAAGAGCATGAGCATGAGTATGAGTAAGGCATTCAGTGGGTGAGGAGGTGAAGGTGACTGGCAGGTATAGTAACATGTTCTTGTATGACCTGAGAAGTGCTCTAACATGTATGAAAGGCACCAAGGGAAGTAGAGGAAGATAAGAGTAGAAGTGTATTTTGGGGGCAGGAACCATCATTCCTGATGGAGACGTGCAACAGCCCAGTCATAAGGGGATTCAGGGAAGTAGGAAAAGTACTTGGTTAGAATTTAGGATTCAGAAGTGGGAATGGTAGGGAGAGAGGGGGTGTGAAGAGCAGATTGGAAGTAGATAGGAAAGGTGGCTGTGTGCCACGCCTTTGACTCTAGTGTAAAGATAGTTTAGAGCTCATAAGAGCCTTCAGGCAGAGAGAATCACCAGGGTATTAGTTTTTGTTGCTGTTCTCTCTTCTTCTTTTTCAAGTAACTGAAATAATTCCAAGAATAGATTAAAGTTTAGAGGGACTGATAGCACAGAAACAAATTAAGAGGTTATAATTGTTCTTGAGAGGAAGATGATCTGAGCTAAGGGTTTTGAGGATGCTTGTAATCCAGAGCTATTTCTGCAGTAGAATCAGCAGGATTCATGTCTAGTAGAATGTAGGAGAGAGAAGGGATGTCAGGGGTGATTATGGTTTCTGGCTTGAGCAACTGAGTGGACCATGGCAGGGGGTTTAAGAAATGTTTTGTGTAGGGAGGCATAGAGGTGCAAAGTTAAGGGACATCCCGGTAGAGCTAACCAGTGGAGACTCTGGTAGGTGTAGATTTAGACCCGTGTTGCCCTAGCTGAGATTCTGTAGTTGGGAAGTATGGGAGCAGGCCTGGAGCCATAGGCAGTATCATTTAAGAACTGAACAGAGGAGGGAGATGGACAAAAGCCGACTGGAAGGAGTAGCCAGAGTTGACAGAAGTAAAGGAGGAGGAAACAGTAGAGAATGGTGGTTTATTTTATTTTTTATTTTTTATTTTTTATTTTTTTTTAAGATTTTATTTATTTGTTAGAGAGGGAGAGATACAAAGCGCAAGCACAGGCCGACAGAGTGGCAGGCTAGAGGCAGAGGGAGAAGCAGACTCCCTGCTGAGCAAGGAGCCCGATTTGGGACTGGATCCCAGGACGCTAGAATCATGACCTGAGCCGAAGGCAGCCGCTTAACCAACTGAGCCACCTAGGCGTCCCGAGAATGGTGGTTTAAATAGCCTTGGAGGGGAGTAATATTTTCCTGTTGAGTATAGAGCAAAGGAAGGGCAAGTGCTGTTTTAGGTAAATCCAGGGGTAGAACTGAAATTGGATTTCAATATGACCACATTGATGGGGCTTTTTCTTGCTTTTCCTAAGATCATAGCATCCTCTTTTAACTATTCACCATGATTTGGTTCCAACTTCTATATTTTCCTTTTTCATACCTACCCACGTATCCTTCTAGCTACAAAAGTAGGGTCACGAACTTTTAGGGATCCTGATCGAAACCAGTGTAATCCATATACAGTTCTGGTAAAATAGGATTTGTTTGTTTGTTTGACACAGGAATGCCAGCTACTGCATCTGCGTCTACCACAGGTTTCAGTTTAGGATTCAGTAAACCTGCCGCATCTGCCACACCGTTTGCTCTCCCGATTCTTTCTACCTCAGCGAGTGGTCTCACTCTTTCGTCTGCTCTGACATCAACTCCAGCGGGTGAGGTAGAATGGAAAAAGTCACATTTTGTGGTTGAATTTTGTTTTGTTTTTGGCTAGTGAGTACAGGTATCCACCTTATTAAAGATAACTTCAGTTTTGGAAAGTTTTTATTTTAATCACTCAGCAATTATGATCCTACAAAGATCATCATTGGCCTAAAACAGCAGGGGCCGTCCTGGAAGTTGATCTCTGTTTACAGAGCAAAGCAGGGACAGGGTGAGAGGTAAAATGTAAAACTATTAAAATTCACTTTGTTTTCAAGGAGCAAATTGGTGACAAGAAAGGGTAACGAATTTGCATAAGCCTTGCCTGCCTTAGGATTCATTCCATTTTGAAGGCGAATTTGGCGTCCTGGTTCAAAAACTCTTTATTATTCTCTGGAATCAGTTACCTTATACCTTTCTAGTGTTACCTAGAACTCTTATTTGTGTCACTAGCATTTGCCTTACGGTCTTAATTCTCTTTATTCTTAAGCATATGTAATTTTATCTTTAGCAAGTAGTTTTTTAGGAAAAACTAGAGTGAATTTTGTCATGGACGTAAGGGCTGTCTTTTTTGGTGGTGGTGGGGAATGTTTTGTATTTTCTCCAGTGTTCTTAGAAATGATGTTGCCTTTTGAAGCCTTACAGTTTTACTTTTTATAGCCTCTACCGGATTTACCCTAAGTAATTTGGGCGGAACAACAACTACAACTACTACCCCATCAACAAGCCTTTCCTTAGGGGGAGCCTTAGCTGGTTTGGGAAGTTCACTTTTCCAGAGTTCAATACAGCCACATCAGGTAATTAATGGTATTCATTTTCCGAAATAGTAAATATTTATATTTAAATTTACTTTATCTGTATTTTGACCTTTTGAACAGACCACTTTGTCTCTTTATCGGTTACCAGCTTTCCTGAGGTATAATTGAGAAGTAAAATTGTAAGATATTTAAAGTGTAGAGCATAGTGACTTCCTATGTACCTGCACATTGTAAATGCCCATCAAGGTAATTAACACATCCAATACTTGATTATTTTAAAAGCATCCAGTTCCAAAGCATGACTAGAAGACAAGAAGTATTCACCTGGAAATATACAAACTAAAACTGCTTTTTCAGGAGGATTTACAAAAAACAACTAGTATGTTCATATTTATTGAATTAACAGATAAACTCTGACCTTTTTAGTAAAGAAAAATGAATAGACCCATAAATACAGAGAACTGATGGTTGCCCGAAAGGGTGGGGAGGACAGCAAAATGGGTGAGGGGGAGTTGGTACAGCCTTCCAGTTGTGGAATAGGTCACGGGGATGTATATAATTAGTGGTATTGTAATAAGGTTGTACGGTGACATTAGGGTAGTGACACTTGTGGTGAACATAGCATGTATAGACTTTTCAAGTCACTGTTGTACACTAATGTGACATTGTGTGTCTATACTTTAGAAAACTACCTAAAAAGTAAAGAAGTTAATATTATATTATCCAGACTACATACACCCATTAAATCCCAGCTTTAGACTTATTCCATGTTATTTGCTTAAACCAATTATGAAGAAAAATGGGATCCAGCTTGAAAGCATTTAAGAATTTTGTCCACTGAGGGAAAATTACTGTAAAGACTTTGTAAATTATATTTGGTTTATTTGTAGGACTTGGACAGAATGCTTTAGGCTTGACTTTGGGAACCACAGCAGCTACTTCAGCTGCAGGCAATGAAGGTCTTGGTATAGATTTTAGTACCTCATCAGATGAAAAGAGTAAGTAATGTTCTGTTCTAACAGTAACTTAAATTTCTATGTCAGTAAGATTTTTAGTTATATGTTCAGTAGTAAAGTTTTTACTTTTAAATTTACTTTATATCTCACAAATTTTTGTGTCTTATGTATTTAAGATTTTATTTTCATAGAAAACTGAGTTTTGTTTCTGCATATGGTTATGTAGCTATCAGTGTGTGTATTAATATATGTTCTTAAGTTGGGATCATGAACACCTATATGGTATATAAGTTGATACCTGAACAACATGCTTTGAACTGTTTACCTCCAGTAAGTGTGTCAAATGTAATTAGATAGATCATACTGAAGAATGTTAGAATCTATTTTAAGGGGAACATCTCTTCTTCCTTTTAAACATTTTAACTTGGGTTTGGGTAAAAATTTTAATACTTTTATAAACAAAGCAGAGCAATGGGAATTAAAATTCTGTTATTGTCATTCTGAAAAAAGCACGTGAACTGTGGATGAATTTTTAATATTTCCTTTTTAAAAAACACTAGGACTCTGACCAGCGTATAGTAAATATACTTTTTTCCTGTAGGAAAGCAAAGGTGTATTTTTTTAGAATTCAGTTTTATGTATCTTTTTAGGAAATTTGTGAAGGAACAGAAACAGGTACAAGAAGAAATTAGTAGAATGTCTTCAAAAGCCATGCTTAAAGTACAAGAAGATATTAAAGCTCTGAAGCAGCTTCTGTCACTGGCTGCCAGTGGATTACAGAGGAACACCCTCAATACTGACAAGTTGAAAATAGAAACTGCTCAGGTAAACTAACTTAAAGTAATTTTATTTTAGGGTTTTGTTTCATTTTATTTAAGTAGAGGCTAACTGTTTTATAGGTTATAAGACTTGATACAGATGTCCTGTAAGAAAACTGTATAGCATGTGTGCTTTTTAAGAAAAGATGTTATTTATTTGAGAGAGAGAGAGAAAGAGAGCATGAGAGGGGGGAGGGTCAAAGGGAGAAGCTGACCCCTTGCTGAGCAGGGAGTCAGTTGCAGGACTCAGTCTTGGGTTTCAGGATCATGACCTGAGCTGAAGGCAGTCGCTTGACCAACTGAGCCACCCAGGAGCCCTAGCTTGAGTACTTTTAAGTTGCTATGATAATAGGAGTCAATAGTTTGTATTGAGTTCTTATGATTTATGAGGCAGTATTTTAAGCAATTTATATGAGTCCAGTTTAGTTTTCATGACATCTCTATGAGTTAGGCCGTCTTATCTTTTTTATAGAAAGAAGAATATGGGCAGAGAGGTTGTTAATAAATGGAAGAGGTTGTCAATAAGTGGAAGAGCTGATACTCCTAACTAGTTTGTTTCCTAAGAGTGCTTGCTGGCTAAATTGCTATATCGTACAAGCAAGGCAGAAAAATATGTTTTTAAAAATCTGTCAGCCAGTAAATAAAAACTATATTATGCTTTTTAAGTATTAAAAATTCTGATGACTTGCCAGTCTTATGTCTCAGTTAAAAATGTTAATGAGGCTCATGTTTTTTGCCATTCATATGGACTTGTTTTTTCTTTCTATGGTATAATCTATGTCATTTTTTCCTTGTTGACACTCTTGCCTCCCTTGTGTAGCTTGAAGTCTTTCTCTCATCGTCTCCTCCTGGCTAGTTGTTCCGTCTCTGTGTGCGCAGCTCCCCATCTGTTTAAAGGTGGGTGTTGCGCAGTCCTCTGTAACCTTCCTGAGTGCTGGGTGCATGCGTTCTTCCATATTTCTCTGTGATATCACACAAAATACCTGTATTTAGTCCCTCTTAGCAATTTGCTGTCCCATTGGGATGTAAGTATACCTGGTTCTTTACCTAACAACTTCAGGTTTCCAGTTTTAAATTTATTCGTGGGGACACCTGGGTGGTTCAGTTGGTTAACAGGCTGCCTTCCACCTAGGTCATGATCCCAGAGTCCTGGGATCGAGTCCCACATCGGGCTCCTTGCTCAGCAGGAGGCCTGCTTCTCCCTCTGCCTCTGCCTGTGCTCACTCTCTCTGACAAAAAAAGAAAAAGAAAAGAAAAAAAAAATTATTCTTGGATAAGATAAGAGGGGCTTTACAGTTACTTAGTTTGTAGGATATTGTAGTTGTTATCGAGGCTCTTTCGCAGCTGTGCACATTCTGCTTCTGTTTCCTTCCCACTTCCTCTTCCTAGTCTGTTTCCCCATTGAAGACTCGCTGTTACGCATATGGATACCAGTGTGTGATATGCATTTGGGGAATTGAATCTTTCCCTATATTTTTAGTCTCAAGTATTTTTTTTTAAAGATTTTATTTATTTATTTGACAGAGAGAGATCACAAGTAGACAGAGAGGCAGGCAGAGAGAGAGAGAGAGGGAAGCAGGCTCCCTGCTGAGCAGAAAGCCCGATGCGGGACTCGATCCCAGGACCCTGAGATCATGACCTGAGCCGAAGGCAGCAGCTTAACCCACTGAGCCACCCAGGTGCCCCTCAAGTATTTTTTTATGATCCACTTTTTGTCACCATTTTTTTTTGAATGAAATAGTTTTAAAATGCATTTGTCATGAAATCTACTTACTTGACAAAAATCATTTTTCTCAGTGATACAATTTTCCAAGTTACTTGTCAGGTCCTTGCAGGAACATTTCCTGGAGTGCGGCACAACAATGCAGAAGGACAGTCATTTGTCCTCTTTCTTAATAAGGTGATGAGGAAACCGGGAATGAGAAAAAGCTGAATAAAGAAATTCCATAGCAATGTTTTTCAAGAACTTGAAACCCACAACTTCTCTTTAGTTTGTGAGGGGAAATTCATTACTTTTACAGCTAAGGGATAGCTTCAATAAATTATTCTATACTTGATTTTTAATGAAATTTGAGATTTTAAAAAATACTATCATTGAATGAAGTCTGCAGCCCTAGACATAAGACCGCCACCCACCATACACAGCCTCTTGAGGCTTTGCTCTGCTTTTCTGCAAGTGGCAGAGCCTCAGATGTATTGCTTCTCACTAATAAATGAATGTGTACCCTTGGCCCTGAGATTGGAAAGGAACAGTGTCACTCAAGGTCCAAGTCTGGATGCAGGAGCACATTGTGGAAGAAGACTGCTGTTTCCACTCCTGTTAAGGAGTTAAGCCATCCCTGTGGAAAGGGGGTTATGCAATCAGGATCTCAGAATAGTATTTGCAGTGTACCGTCAACTGTGCTGGTGTATTTCTGGGACTAGTATATATCTGAATACAGGTTTTTATTGAAGTATTTTTTGAGACACGCACGAAGCCACGATTTGTGCCAACACCTGTTTTAAGTTTGCTACCCAGTGTGGTAGGAACTTAGTTTGAGCAGAGGTTAAAATCAGAATTACATACCACTTGTGGATTACCTCTAGGGGAGTTTGGCATTGAAGCAGCGGCTATTTTGTTGTTGGGGCACACGCTGTCCATCATTTTTCCTCTCAAATCATCTGGGAACCCCCTAATGTTCTCTCTCTAGATGTCCTGGAGCTTCTCATCGGAGACTTGCCCTAGAAAGGAGGAAACCTGATAAAGCTCAGACAGTGATTGAGAATGAAAATGGAACCACTGTAATAGATCTTCCAGGTACTTTATCCCTCGAAACGGACTGTTCAGGGACAGGCACAGACCCTGCTGAGCACAGCTTGATGTCAGCGTCTCTGCCCGCGTGGCCTGAGGAGCCTGGCCCAGACAATCCCGCCTTCGAGGAGACGCGACCACTCACAGTATGTGCTCTTCACCTTGCTTTTGCTTTTCATCTGTTTTCAAATCAGATATTTCCTTTCTTCTCACTACTCCTTATTACTTTCCCTACATGGGGTGTTGTTTTTTTTTTTTCTCTTCAACAAATAATTTTACTGAGATATGCTTCACATGTCACATATTCACCTTTAAGTGTACAAGTCTAACAGTTTGCAGTTTAGAAACAGAAAGCGAGTCTTACCTTGAGGCTTATCCTTCCCCCTCCCCCTCTTCTGTTGTAGTCCACAAATTCACTGGTCATCAACAGGCTTCTTTTGTTTGTTTGTTTTGAAGCCTATTGCTTCTTGACTAAGAAATCCACAGCATCAAGAAGAACAAGAATAATACCTCAGCCTCAGTGCTTATTCTGGGTCAGCACTGTGCCAAGCACTTTACATATATTAACTTATAAAATGCTTGTACCAATACTGGATATTTTTTTAATGATGAGGAAACGTAGTCAGAGAGTCATGGTCAAAGTCTGAGAGCCAGGAGATGGCTGGGTATGTATCTGACTCCAAGGCCATGTGTCTGACTATTGCTGTCCTCTGGTAGCAGCCACTGATCTGTCTACATGACCCACCAGGAAACAGGCAGAAAACCTCTAGTCATAGATCTTGGGCATATCTTAGTCGTTGGCCCTTTGTCTTATTTTTAAATAGGTTTATCTCTTATGAAAATTCCAATTTTTCTACAAATCCCAGTTTTCCCAGCCATGGCTGTAACAACTCTTCTATCTCCTACTGCTCAGATCAAGACCCTCCTCTTCTTGCTTAATGTGGTTACTTTGTCATCCACTCCGGTGATTGTATGTCCCAGAGTTTGTCTTTTTTATTTCATATGGACTGCCTTGCACTGTTTACAGCTGTTTCATGGGTCAAACTTTCTCTGATCAATTAGGACAAGATGATATTGTCTGTATATTTCTTTATCAGATCACTGTGTGGTCCCTAGTGATCTGATGCATAGTAGTTATTTGTTGATTATTTACTGATCACCTTGCGAAGAGGAAGTGTTTTGCTAATCTTATCTATAGGCGTTTTGGTCATCTTACCTATTAGTGTTTTGGTCATTCTATTTTTCTTATCCCATGGTATTGCTTTGTTATGAATCATCTGTTAAGATAAGGTCATCACTAATGAAAGATGATAACTTACTTACGTGAAGATAATCAAAATATAAAAAGCTTTTCTTTCCACCTATTTTTCACCCTCTCGTTTTTATCGTGGCAGCTATGCAACAGCCGGTTAGTTTACCGGAAGGCGAACTTACTACAATTGAAATTCACCGGTCTGATCCTTATATTCACCTAGGAACTAGCATTGTGGGCGGCAATGAAATGCCACTGATCAACATTGTTATCCAGGAAGTCTATCGGGATGGGGTGATCGCCAAAGATGGAAGACTTCTTGCTGGAGACCAGATTCTTCAGGTATCAATTTTTTAAATAATTTTGTTAACTTGCCTCTTTTTCTGCTCTTATTCATCAATTTAAAACTTAGGAAATTATGGCCCTGTGGAATCTGACTTATAAAAAGGTAAGTTTTACTGGTTTTTTTTATGCAAAATAGATCAGAATTTATCTGTAATTACTCCAATTTCCCCCAAACTCATGGAATGTATTTTTACGCCCATCTTAAATTTGATCCCCACATGTGCCTTAGTGCGTGGCTCTCCAGGCCAGCGAGATTCCTCCTGGCTTGGACTCCACGGTTGGCTATTTCGGGGCCACCTTCACTGCTAAATTCTCTTGTCCCATTGGCTGTATCCCTAGTCCCAGGGTACCATCCATCAGTTACCTTCGTTGTCTGATTTATCCTTCTCTACACCGATTACTATAGTCTAGAAAAGACAGGTCACACAGCACAAGTTACTTACAACTTATACCATTGAATTTAAGATAGGATTCGGAAATCATGACCACCTCTTGTTGGCTCTCCAAGGCACTCTCATCCACAAACAGCCTGACTCTGCACTAATCCTTGGTGCTACCCTCTCCCTCTTCTCATTAAAGAGAAATAGCTATTCCAACAAATGTACTAGCTTTGGGCAAGATGATATTATGTTAGAGGGCATACTGATGAGCATGAGTTGGCCAGAATTCCACTGTTCATGTGAATTCTAGGGTTCATGTGAAAATTGACCTGGATATATGACCCATACGAGTGTAAGTGGTACTTGAAGCTAAAAGAATGGGTATTGAGGAGAGAAGAAATAGGCATGAATGAGAAAAGATGTCTTCTAGGAACCCAACCTCAAGGACTCTTGCCTCCTCGATTTCACTTGAGTTCACTGCTCGGTCCTTCCCCACAGTCTGTTGGTATTCACCCCTTCCCTTTTCCCTGCCACCTCTCTGGTCTGTGCCCTCACTGCTTCACGTCTAACCCAGTAAATCAATACCCCTGCCTCCCTACTCTGCTCTGAAATCTGGTACGACCATTGTCAGGTTAATTCACCTGTGACTCTGCTTTCCCTGGGAAGATTGGACCAGAGAATCAAGTCCATACTGATTAATCTAATAGAGTCCTCTGTGGACTCTTACACAACCTGTCCCCTCAGCCTTAACCCTTGCTTTTTCTTTCAGCTGTAGCCATCGGTGTATTACTGAAACATCATAGGCATGGTGGTCAGAGCTGAGGGTATAATTAAGAGCAGAAAGGAACACCTGCCCTCATAAAATGTATAATGTAGCAGAAAAGCCAGACATAGCAATCTCCTTGCTTCCCTCCACATTCCAGCCTGTCCCCATTGTGCTACAGCTTCCCCACCTTCATCCAGAGAGCACTGCCCTGCCATTTTCACCCATTCAGACCTCTTCTCACTTGAAGTGCTGAAGACATTCCT
The DNA here is from genome assembly GCF_020171115.1 of Neogale vison. Lineage (NCBI taxonomy): Eukaryota > Metazoa > Chordata > Mammalia > Carnivora > Mustelidae > Neogale > Neogale vison. Next base: position 87,964,859 of record NC_058095.1, on the reverse strand, counting down.
TCTCTTCACCACTTAATACGTAATTGGTCACAGAGAGTTATTCAAATGCAGTGTCTTCCTTTGGGGATGGCAGCCGCCATTACTACGTACTATGGGACAGGCTTCTCACAGAGCTCTGCCTGGAGTCGGTACCCAGGACATACTTGGTGAGTCAATAAAAGAGTGGATTTGGTTATGATATCCTGTTGGGAATAGTTGTCTTCTTCATTAAAACAAAACTTAAAACTCTAGGATTTTTAGTTTTTCAAGAGAAATGTCCAGAGGGGAAGACAGACAAACTAGGCTCCAAGAGCAGCAGGATTGACCTTTCCACGGGGGGTTCCTGGCTTTGGTTTCCGCGCCCATCCGTATTCTGCCTCTTGTAGTTTGTGATCTCCACTTCAACACTTGGGCCCAAAACCCCTCCTTATTGCACTTGTCTTGGCTGACACTGACTGAACTTCCAGTGTTTTGTTCTTGACTAAATCCGAAGAGGAAATAGGAGAATACAGGAAGCATAACTAATCCAGCTTATGTAAAATCCAGTTTCTGATCCTACCATAGCTAGCTAGCTATTTACCGCATTCCTGTGTTTGCTGTCCTTTTATGATATTAGTAGTACTCTGGTTGCATGAGGTTGGCACAGCTCTCTGGACACCTTACCCTGTATTCCTTCTACCCCAGCTCCTAAACTGATTCTCCGTGGAGGAACTCTTGTAGCTGGTTTTGACATTTTGACACCTTTGTGGCCAAGACCAAAAGAGCCAGATGGCCCTTTTCTGCAGCTTACACAGTGTTCTTTTCTTCTCCAGTCCTGGCCTTTCTAGCGATAATTGAGTATACATTTATTTTCATCTTTTCTTCTTTGCTATCAGCAGTGTGCCAGCTTTGGATATTAAATTTTTTACATATTTTTATTTTTACATATTTCATAATTTTTACTTATTTTTACTTTCCATATTTCTCATGCTTTTTCTAAATTTTCAAGGTAAAAACAAATGCTTTGTTCTTATTTGCATTTCTTTGAGTATAATTGAGGTGAAGTCTGTAACCTCAGATTTACTAATGTATTTCATAGTTTGCTAATATATTAGTAAAAATACAAAAATGTATAAAAATATATTTAATATATAGTTTTGTTTGCTATAGGGTTTTGTTTGCTAATATATTTCATCTACAGGCTTTTTTACTGGTCTGCTTTGGAGAATCGTTTAATAACAAAACTGAATCTGTATACCTCAAATAAAAGGCTAATTATCTGAAATACTGGCTATAATTTGGGGAATTAACTCAAAGCTATAAATCAGCATTGTAGACATTCCAGTGCATTATTATTGTTTATGGAGGCATGCATATTAATAACCCTAAGAATGGCAATCTTAAATCCACTTTAATGATTTCAAATTGATACACAAACTATGAGCACATAACCTGATTATTGAATTCACAAAGGGTCTCTCCTCTTGTGGGCCTGACTTCTCATTGGCCTTTGGCTGGTATGCTGGAGCCAGTAAGTAAAGCCACACTCCTTGCCCAAATACAGAGTAGTATTTATGGCCAAATACAGAGTAGTATTTATGACACTTGGAAAGAAGGCTCCTTAGTATATTTTTACTACCTGGTTATCTTCCACTTTTTGTGAGCTGCATAAATAATACCGTGAGCCAATTTGAAAATACCTTGGAGTCGTTAAGATGGTTTATTTACAGACCAAAGGGCTAGCTAGCCTGTGTTTTTAGTTTAGCAAACTAGATGTAGTAACAGTGCATGGCTTTGGTTTTCCCACACTGATTGTATGTGTGTGTGTGTGTGTGTGTGTGTGTGTGTGCTTGTGTTTTATATATATACCCACACATCCATGTTATTCTATTAAATAACCTAGTTGAAAAGGAGAACCATATACCCTCAGGGCCTTTCACAGTGCAGCATTTTGAGCAGTTTGAAGAATAAAATAGTGTAAGAGATTACATCAATAATACTATTAAAAATAATACAAATTTCAGAACATGATTAAGAGTATGTATTTACAGTGCGATCTGAGTCGTCAGTGATTTATTCACTTTTGGTTTTGAAGGAAAATAATTGCAGTCATGTCTTGACTGCATTGGTCCAAAATATATTTAGCTAAAGATGTGGTAAAGTTTACTCTGTTGGTGCTATTTCTACAACATCTAGCAACAGTATTTTATTTGGTCTCTGCTTTCTCTGTGTTTCACTGGCAACCACACATTTGTGAAGGGAAAATCTCTGATTGTAGGATATTCCACAGCCCACATCACAAAGATGGTGTGAGGCTACATACTTGCATGTGTCTAGCGCTGGATTCCAGCCAGATGTTTGTAAAGTCATTTGTGATAGATGTGATTTAAGACGGAAAAATAAGAACCTAGAGATAAGTGGCTTTTTAGCTGAATAACCAGAAATGATGAGTTTTGACTAACAAATCCACGTCAGGCTGGTTTTTTAGAAGCTGCCTTAAAGTTCTCTTCTTGACCCTATGATACTCAACTTTTTCATCAAGGATCTTGATGGCAACCAAATGCACAGATGTTGCAAACTTGGGAGAAGAGCGAGTTTATGTGTGAGGTCTATGGCATTTGATGCCTGAATTTTAAAAGATGTCAACAGGCCCAAATCAATAAAATTCAAGTTAGTGGTGCTCAAAACGGTCAACCCGAGATGAGTAGGAAGGGGGAAGGCTTTCCTTCAGATAGACTCACGTGAAAAAGATTGAAGGCGTTGGGTAATCACAAGCACCTAACCCAGAGCCTGTGCCACATAACGCATCCAAGAGAATGTCGATTTCCCGCTTGCTGTTGGTGCAGACAGATGAGGAGAGGAATTCTAATTGTGAGAAGTACTCAGAATTGCGCCAACCTCTTCCTCTGACTAGGTGAATAACTGAAGCTGGGTGTATTTTCTGAGTCCTGTTCATGTCCCAGGATCAGTCACTATACTCCTTTCGGGGCCATAAGGTTTAGTAAATAAATGATCTGTGAGTACTGAGTTAAGCTTGTTGTATTAGGTAGATGTTACACTTGAGTGCTAAACAGAGTGAAACTGTAATTACCTGCTTTCCTGCTTTTCTTTAAAGTAAAAAACACTGATCTGAGATGAGGTTGTGTATCTGGAATGTGTCCCTTTTCTTAGATTAAAACTCGGTGTATTTTTTCCAGCGTAAGTGTTTTTCATTTGGAAAGCCATATCAATCCAGTAGAACTTCAGTTTCTGTTCCCCGAGAACTAGTATTTTGTTGGCACTTGCCACATGCTGCTGCTGTCTCTGCATTCTCCTCCTGGTCCCGTGAAGCGGAGAGTAAACCCATCTCACCACTCAGGGAGATACTCAGACATCCCGCTACCGGCAGGACCAGGGACTCTGATGCAGCACCCTCACTGAAGCCCGAGATCCTAACTGCCATTCTCTACCTCGTGCTAGTCAGTGTGAGTGCAGCTTAGGAACTGTGCATTTTAAAACATCTTCAGAGGGCTTTTCTTTGTAAATAATGACTGTATATCATTTTCCAAAGTCAGTTTCTTTTGGAAATGGCATATAAATGTTTACCAGTTGAGAGGATAAAAGATTGTCCCACCTTGGTATAATTCTTTTCTTTTCTTCCAGGTCAACAACTGTAACATCAGCAATGTGTCTCAGAACTCTGTCAGAGCCGCTCTTTGCCAGCCCTGAGTTAGGTACCACACTGCACCTGACCGTGCTGCGAGAGCGGCGCTTTGTGAACTGGACCTACAGCCACTTTGACTGTAGCTCTCCCCGGGAAGAGGTCTTCCACGTAGTCTTTCACAAATGGGACTCTGGTGAACAACTTGGCATTAAACTCATTCGAAGGACCGATGAACCAGGTGTTTTTATCCTTGATCTGTTGGAAGAGGGCCTGGCTGCACACGATGGAAGGCTAAGCAGCAATGACCGAGTGCTCGCCATCAATGGACATGACCTGAAGCACAAAACGCCTGAGCTTGCCGCCCAGATCATTCAGGTACACGCGGGTATTCATTCCACGTGCTCTGCCTTTATGTCGATGTTTTCGTAACATGAGAACCTGAGGGATGTTTGATATTTCATGGGGGAAATCAAACATGGCTCCCCAAATCCTTCAAAACGCACAATAGATTATTTTATCATTACAGATAACATCCTGTCTGGAAAACTATCCCTGTGAACATTTAGCCTTGCTCTTTATAGAGTGAAGGCTCTATATTTTCACATGGGTTTTTCATTTGCTCCATGGGCTCCACCTAAGCCCAGACATAAAAAACAATTTATGTCCACATTTAACAGGTGAGACAAGCAAAGCGTGAAGGAGCTGTGGTTCCAAAGTTGTGACTTCCCTGCTCTTGGAACTTTCACTCTCCGCTTCAGCTCCATACAAGTGGGGAAAATCAGTTTTTATTGAGAATAACTCATTATCTCTGTAGTGCCTTTTTATAAAGCATTCAGAGCATTTCAAACACATCATAATGTGTGTTCTTACAGTATCCCTGTGAAGTAAAGATGGTTATTATTAGAGAACAAAAATTTTCAATAAGAGCATTAAAATAGGTAAAGTAGAGGGGCACCTGGCTGGCTCAGTCATTACGCATCTGCCTTCGGCACAGGCATGATCCCAGGGTCCTGGCATCCAGTCTCACATCGGGGCTCTCTGCTCAGCCAGGAATCTGCTTCTCCCTCTTCCACTCCCTCTGCTTGTGTTCCTTCTCTTGCTCTCTGTCCAATAAATAAATAAACACATACATACATAATAAATAAAATCTTTATAAAAAGAAAACAGCTTTAACATTTTTTTAATAAAATAAGATAGAAAAAATAGAAAATAATCCAGAGCAGACCTTCTGGTTCTATATCCTACCAGAGCATTTAATGATATGGGTATCTCCTACAGTGAAAGGGGTGAAACAAAGATGTATATGGTGTTTTGTTTTGTTTTGTTTTGTTTTAAGTAAGCACAAGAAAGCATTCTGACATAAAGGAAACCAAGCAGTAACATAATCGAGCATCAGGAATTAAAGTAGGTGGATAGTCTCTGAGAAAAGTGTATAGTAAACAGAGTTAACAATGAAGATTTAAGCTACTGTGTAAGAAAACCCAAATTTAAATCCCATTTAAGTTACTCCTTTTCACAAATGTTTGGTTCATTATAACTATGGGAACACACACCACCCGGTAGCCATCTTGCATTAGGAGGGAGATTCAGGCGTTGGTCTCTTGTCACAGACTTGAGGTTTAAAAAACTTGGATACAGATACTTATATATGATATGAAATATAATGTATTGCTCAAGTTGTTTCTTTGTGAAAAACATCTTAATGTTTGGTTTCTGAGAATAACATGTATTCCATGTCTGAAAAGGAGACTAAGGAAGACAAAATACAGAAAATGAAGAAGGAAGTCAAAATCACAGTCAGTCTAAAGTCCATAAGATAGTGACATTAAAGTTTTGAAGAACATCGTTACAAACATTTTTCTGTATATGCCTACAATAACTAGGTACATATTTACGTAGGTACTTACACATGCACTCAGCTGGCAAATTCTGAGTTTGCCACCCTTTCTTTACGTCAGCTGTATGTTGTGGACTTCTTACCCTGAAAATAGATGCATCATGATATAGCTGTATAGTAGGCGTGTTGTGCTAAAACTTACGTAAACACTCCCCTGTCAACAGACTTTAATGTTTTGTTTTCAAGTTTAGGACATTTTGCTAAACTTCCCTCTAGAAAGATCATACCAGTATATACTCCCAGCAGTAGGGCATGCCACTTTTTAATGAAATACAGGTATTGTCGTTTAGGCATCCTGCATTTTTAAAAATCTTGACTTTAACAGAATTCTTTTGTTGTGCTTGAAACCCTGAAGTGTTAGATAGGCAGTTAGCCTAAACCCAAACGTTGGCCCATCGTTTAAAGCTTATATGTCCGCTTCCATCACACACCCAGAATTCTGTCTTTTAAGAAATCAAAAAAGATCAGGGATTTGTTTGTTAATAGGTTTGCATGAGCAGGGGTCTTCCCATAAAGCTAAATTACTGGTTATAGAGTATTTGGTAGTGGTGAGGGTTAGGCAGTAAAGCAAACAATTCTTAATATTGAAATGAGATCACAGAGGGGCTTCTGACCCTTCACACCGTGTGATCTAATACTCGGAAGTGTCAGAATCTCAAATATCTGGATTGTAAGCGTTCTACTTTGGCATTTACCTGTTAGATCAAATCCCCAGATTCTGGCCACATGAGAAGTGTTATTCTTTCAGCTATTTTGAAGAATTGTCTGAAACTAGTTTAATGAAATACTTGAATAAGTAAATGACTTTAATAGGGCCTTAAAATTGGTTATCACTCAGGCACCTGGGTGGCTCCGTGGTTCAGCATCTGCCTTCGGCTCAGATCCTACATCGGGCTCCCTGCTCCGCGAGGAGTCTGCTTCTCCCTCTTCCTTTGCCCCTCCACCCTGCCCTCTCGCTTTCGCTCTCAACTAAATAAAAAAAATCTTTTTTTAAAATTATGGTTTTCACTCCTTTTCCAACTTGAGAACTGAAACTGGAGTGATTTCTCAACGTTACTGACTGTAGTCATGGGGGAGGGTTCTACTTTCCACCACAGCTTCTTGAAAGCAGGCTGTCAAATTTTCCCTTAGAAATGATAGTAAACTTGGGAAGTTGTAGTCATGACCAAGAATCAGCATCAAGTAGACGAGGCCTGTACGTTAAAAGCAAAGATAAAATAGCTCTTAAAAGTCTAATAGATGTGAATCTGTGTTTCAGATCTAGATCTATAAATACAGATAATGGACCTCTAAATTCAATGTGGTTGTCATCACCTCTAAAATTACATTTATGTGTGAGTGCACGTATGACATATATACGCACACAATTTGTAATGTATATAAGTACTAATCCTGTTTTACAGGACCTTTGTTATCCTTCTTTTCAGGACTGTTTAAGCTGATCCCTATTTTCGATTTGAACCTGTAGTGTGTGGAAACAGAGCTACACATAGTTTCATTGATGATCACTCTCAAAGGAGCCATCTTGGAATTTATTTCAGGAATCACAAAGGATTGTAATCCAGTTTTGAATCCGTTTGTCCTTTTATCTTCTTTGCTCTCTTTCTCTCAGTGCCAAGGCCAATTTAGCAGGGGAGGGAGTGTAAAAAGACAGTTACCCTTCTAAGACATCATGGGGAGGTCAGAACCCAGGCTTTGCTTTGGTTATGTCCTTGGTATTTCCAGGGCTAGGGAAGGTTTACCCAAGAGGTCTGTGTGTGGCTCTTTTACCTGCAGAAGTTTTAAAGTATTAGCTCCTGAAATGAACTCCCTCGTCTGCCCCATCCCTAGCAGGGGCCTGCAGTCCCCACTCAGGTGAGGCTCTGATATAGCGATGATAAGTGCATTGAAAATGACCCTCCCTATAACTTTTTTAAGTGAGAAGCATCATTAACGACTGGTGGTTATATATGTGTGTTTTCTCCAGGCTAGTGGCAAGAGGGTGGATTTAAGAATTGCTAGGCTGGGGAAATCCCAGCCTGGTAACCCTGTCCGAGACGCAGGGGCTCGGAGTACCAGCCAGCACCATGCACAGCCGCTGTACCACAACAGATCCAGCTCACACAAGGTGAGGCCTTGAGTTTGCATGTTTTCATTCATCTGCCCTCAGGGAATCCTTGTTACAAATGGGTAAGATTTAAATGAGGGCTGTTACTCTGTTGGAAAAGGTGAACACAGGTGTTTGGGGTGTGGAATGTGTGTTTGGCTATCTTGAGAGTCCCTGTACAGTCTGTTCTTCAGCCAGTAGGGGTGGTTTCTTAGTAAGAAGGTCCCTCTGCCAGATTGAGGAGAAGTGTTGGATCTTCTAGAAAGACTTCTTTGCTTGGTCCTGCTTGAAAGTGGGATTTATCTTGGTTTGCTCATTCAGTTGTAACAGGAGGTTATGGAACTGAAAAAAAGACAATGACCAACAAGTCCATACTTAGCGGTTGGGCAGGTTGCCTACAACAACAGAATTCTCTATGTGAATATGAAGCATAAATCATACTTTCTGATAGGTCATGCAAAACACATAAAGCATTTCTTTTTATGTTACAGTTTATAGGAATACTACCCTAGGTCATTTTAAATTCCCGTATGTTGAGCTTTTTGCTGCATCTTTTATATTTCAGTGCTTTTATAATATATTCCTAGGTCATTTATCTGTGCCAAAAATTCTGATACTGTCTCACTTTGGATGCAGAAATCAGTAGGAATCAAAACACAGTGGCACTTTACTGTGTTCTCAGTATTATTTACTTCATTTGATCTTTTATTTGAACTCAACTTCTAGTAGGCCAGAATTTTTAAAACGATGCTATTTACCAACTGTGTGAAAATCACACGTAGGAAACTTCCTATAGTTTGTTTGTTTGTTTTTACTTCCTATAGTTTTTAAGTAGACCAGTAAATAAGTTTTTATTTAGCAAAGCAATTTAATTTTACTTAAGGAGAATGACTTGAGAAACACATGGTTAGCTTAAAGTGGCTTCTTAATGTAAATACAATTTGAGAGAAGAACTCTGTAATGTCACAGGAGCCCAAGAAAGCATCATTTAAAGGCACAAGTATTTTTCACCCATCAGGTTTATCTGGTTTTCTGAGCTGAAGTATAGACTTGTCACTGGTCTCTGGTCAGTGAAAACTTTGAAGAAATTATAAGCACAAACTTGTTCTTATTTTTGAACAGAAAACAAAATGTGTGAAGGGAACCTATAATTTTGCTTTCACAATGATGACTACAAAAAGCAGTTATTGTTTCGAAAAGGAATTTGAATAGGAGCTGTTCATATCGCTGGTCCTTGCTTTACAAGTTACATATATATACATATTCCTAAAGAGTCATAATTAAGGCAAAAGTTGGTCACTGAATCCATGAATTCTACAGAATGTTGAAATACGGGTGCTCAAAGACAACACTACAATTTTAAGACTGTTTTAAGAACTACTTAACCATTTCAGCATTCATATAGAGGACTATTTATGTCCTTTTGTTTGTTTTGGGCACATACGTTTTTCTTTTTACTAGTTCCTATTCCTTAATTTTAAGTGGTGGTGTTTTAAATAGAATGCTGAATTCTTACTCTAGGTGCTCTGTAAACCTGATTGTTAGAACAGCCACATGAAATGTAATTTTAAGCATTAATTTAGCAATGTACCATTAGTATACATCATTTGTGATGTCAAATCCTAATTTAAAAAAATAAAGGTCTCCTAGGGAAAACAAATACAAATTCATCAAAACAACCTGTTCAGAGGATAATCATTTTTAAAACTTAAAGCACACATTATTCTATTACTAAGCCCCTGCGTAGCTGCTTGGAAACATTCATACAGTATTGAGCCCTTGGAACTTTCCATGAAGTATACCAAGAGTAATCTGTGAAGTCTGGCTAAAATGCATACATCTCAGCCATGTAGAGGAATAAAACAACCACCTCTAATTGACTCGATAGACAGACACAAGCGTTGAAGTCAATGTGCTCCCAGCTGAGTTTACCTGGATTGTCTTCATAATAATGTGGGTCTTGCCCAGTTTTGAAGGATGCGAACATAGATGCCATATGCTACGATACCACCTGTAGACATTTACAGGTTTTCTGTGAGGTCAAAATTCTCGGAACTCTAGGCTATTTAAGTAGTGCCCTCAAGAAAATTTCAAAGAGTGTGGGTTTCAGGAGCAGAGAAGAGCAGACACCCCTGCATGTCCAGGGCTTGACTGACATGTCGTGCCTGTCTGCTCTGAAGCAGTGTCACTAAAGGAAATGTTACAGTTCTAGCAAAAGAATTCATCTAGTTCTACTGTTGATATTGTTCGTCGTGGTAATAGTTATCTTGTTATCTACAGTATGCTCTTATAGGATATGCGTTAAGGAACATTTTGAGATATTAGCTTCCATTATTACACTTAATGGGATGGCACCCTTGTAGTGTGGATGCATATAGCATCATGCTGTATGAACATACACAACTACATATGAATACATGTTTATGTATATACACTATGTGTGTATATGTGTATTTTTTTTAAACTTGCATCACTTCAGATCTCAGTGTGATCATGCATAGCTATATAATTTGGAGCAAATTACGTGACCTTTCTAAAAAGGCTATTCCCTTGTTTATAAAATGGGGCCAACCATAGGATTTACACTCGGGACCATTGTAATGAAATGTAATGAAACCATTCAAATGAAATAATACATGTGAAGCCATTTGCTTTACACATAGTAAATCTTCAGTAAATGTTAGTTACTATTGCTATTTTAATATTAATATGGCATAGGTACACCTTGTTTTTTATAGCATTCTAATTTTAGAAAAGGTGATGTTTTAAATTTTCCTTTTCTTCTAGGAGTGTCCCCATAAATAGGAACAATCAATATCGGTAAAAATTGCTTTTTCCTGAGAACACAGTTTGTTGGAAATTTTTTCTCTTCCTTCACTTTTTCAGAAATTCAGTTATTTCATATCCTTATAGCTTTCCGTGAAGGTTGTGAAGATCAGTTTGCACCCGTTTCATGACCGAGCATTCTCATGAGTAAGAAACAGAAGATAGATCTATAGCTTTTTTCTGGCAGTTAACAAAATCCGCACTTTACTTTTGTACTATTCTGTCACCATTGCTTTCAGAGAATAGAGGAGAGAGAGAAAAATAAAATTAATTAGCTTGTCTTCAGAATCTTAAAACTCAAATGCATTATTTACTTTTGTAGAATTGGCCCTATTTTGACTTCCATATGTCAACAGTCCTGAGTTTTTTCTGTTCCATACATAGTCATATGAAAATACAGCCGTCCAAAGTGTGACATGGTGATCCCCAGTGTTCGGTGTCATGTTTGTACCATGAAGAACTGTGTGTTATTTCTACAGTAACTGATTTTAACAGTGACTTTATCATTGCTATGGTATTTTTTTCCTTCAGTTTCCTTACTTTACTTCAGCTATGTATAATTTTTATCCAATAAATTTTCTTCTCATGTGTTAGGATCTTACCAGTGTGTTACATGCCAAGAAAAACACATTACTGTAAAGAAGGAACCACATGAGTCCCTGGGAATGACAGTGGCAGGGGGCAGAGGAAGCAAGAGTGGTGAACTGCCCATCTTTGTAACCAGTGTGCCACCTCATGGCTGTCTGGCACGTGACGGCCGCATCAAGAGAGGTAAGATAGGGAGGGCTGGGAACAGTGAAACTGTTCCCATCTTCTCCCTTTGTGCAAGTCATGTTTGAAAAAAATAACAAATATTCCCCAAATTTTCCATTAAATATGATTTTTAAAAAATCTTGTAAAGTGTCCCTTCCATATATAAGTGTAAATCCTCTCTCTAAAGTTAGAAAAATGCCTAATGGGAAGGAAAATTGCTGCAGTTTGATGATGTTTCCGTTATTTTTCTTAAAGATTTTATTTATTTGACAGACAGAGATTACAAGTAGGCAGAGAGGCAGGCGGGGAGTGGGGGGCGCAGCAGGCTTCCGGCTGAGCAGAGCCCTATGCGGGCTCGATCCTAGGACCCTGGGATCATGACCTGAGCTGCAGGCAGAGGCTTTAACCCACTGAGCCAACCAGGCACCCTTTCCATCATTTTCTAATGTTTATTTAGATCATTGGATTATTTTATGTTGGAAAAAACCCTCTAAAAAATAGAACACTCATCTTTTCTTTCCTAACCTTTTATATAATCCTTGTTGCCCTTTTTTTTTTATTATATTACTTGGCAGGGCAACAAGCACTTTTTTTTCTTCCTTAAGCAAAAGATGCTCTAATCACAAGTTTCATTTCTTTCTGTAGACCCAAGGATCTCTTCTAAGTATTCTGATACATTCACGCTGAGCAAACTCTGTAGGACTATCTTTATCTATAAAACTGTGTAACTCCAAAACAGGATATGTTAAAAATTCATTTCTAAGAGCAAAAGATCAAATAATTTTTGAGCAGGAAAGAACTATAGAAATCACTGAAGCCCAGAGAAGAGAAATGAACATGCCCAGGTCCTGCACATTAGCAAAACGAGGTCTAATGACTTGGACTTCCAGTCGAATCACAGTGCCTCAAGCCTCATTTTTTCCCATATATGATGAAATTATCTTAAAGTTTGGAGTTGTTTTGGAATGTTTTCCATGAATTGGATTTTTCCCTCGATATCGTAAGAATGACAGAGATGTGACAAAATTACAAATAACAGAATGTGTAGGGAAGATAATGACTTGGTAGCTCATCTCATTTTTCTTGTTTATTCCTTTGGACAGGTGATATATTGCTGAATATCAATGGCATTGATTGGACCAATTGAAGTCACAGTGAGGCCATGGCTATGCTAAAAGCCAGCGCCACGCCCCCTGCTGTTGTCCTGAAAGCACTTGAGGTCCAGATTGTGGAGGAGGCAGCCCAGGCTACCCAAGAGCAGCCAGGCACCTTCAGCGAGAATGAGTATGACTCCAGCTGGTCCCCGTCGTGGGTCATGTGGCTTGAACTTCCAAGGTACTGACAGCGTTTCATGGAATAATCGTAGTGACAACATTTCTCAATATGGAACACAGTAAATTCACTCGTCCACGGTGTGAGGGGGAAGGTCCTGGTCAGAGATGAAAGTGGCAATGGCATATCAAGTTATTGAAGAAAAGGGTATTTTTTTCCTTAGGTTATTATATTTTAAAAGATAAATTTAAGGGGCATCTAGGTGGCTCAGTCGGTTAAGCATCCAACTCTGGATCTCAGCTCAGGTCTTGATCTCCGGGCCATGAGTTTGTAAAAAAGATTTTTTTTTTAATTTTTAAAAAATTAAAACATTCTTAAAAAATAAACCATTTACCTTAGCAAAGGTAAATTTAATAGTAAGAACTAAGCTAAAAAGACATGGTGTATCTGTTTATAAAAACGAATAAAGCCATTCTGTCCATTACTATTAACAAGGTTCTCAAGTGGACCAGCCATGAGATTTGGAGGTTCATGCTCTTGCTTTAGAAAAGCTGTCATTTACCACCACGTGTACATGCTTAGACTTCATGTGCATTTTTCACCAGAAAAAAACAGGTCAGAGTGTGGGGCCTTTTGAGAAGCTTTTCTAAAACCCCTTTCTTGATCTTGTAAGTCTCTCTAAAAAGGCGGGATGTCAAAACTCAGTTTTATTGGACATGAGAGACTCTTTCAGCCAAACCACTGGTGTCCGAGAGTAGGTCTTCTCGCCACCTTCAGGACTGTCACCCACCGGGACATTCTGTCGTTGGTCATTGTCTGGTCATGAAAGTGTTTCAGCCTCCTGATGAGTGTTGTATATACTTTGGTATTGAAGTTGGAAGAATGTGTATTACTGTCTTGGTTTCTAGATCACTTTAGAGGAATCCTAAAACTGAACTATGATGAAACATTCTGATTCTGAGCCAAGTAGGAAAATGACTGATTTTTTTAAAATAAAAATAAACAATAAGAATGCCAGTTTCTGAGACATCTAGCTTCATTTGGATGTAATTTGTAATAACTAGCATTTATATGGTGCTATGTGATATATAGATCTATATCTATATCTATATCTATATACATATAGATATAGATACATATACATTTTTAAAGTACTTTCACGTAAAGAATAGCAGAAAAAGCCAGGATGAATGGAATTCATTTGTCTACCATCTAACTTACTGACTTGTCCTTGTGGTAGTGAAAAAGACCAAAAAGGCCTGAAACAGTAACAGAATTCGTATCTCAGGGCCCTGGAGGCATAGATTGGAATGGTTGCTATGAAACCATGACCGTTCTATCTATTGGTGAGGGGTCAGCCAGCAGAGGGAACTCATCTATCCTCTGGAGTACTCAGCCTGTACACTGACCTGTCACTTGAAACCCAGCATGTCAGAAAGGCCCCATCCCACACCAGTGGGGGAGCAGTGGTCTCCTCGGCGGCTCAGGAGCCGAGCGTGCGCACCCCACTGCTGGTGGCCAGGCCGTGCTGGCGCTCCTTTAGTTCTCGTTACCTGGTGTTCCGGGCCAGCTCTGCAGTCAGCTCTTTACCGCTTGTGTTCGGAGCATTTTCAGGTGAATCACGAGGAACAATGATATTTCAGGTGAACCGTACATGGGATCATGAAATCTATTTGGGGGGTCTGCCTGTATCGAAAGAGTGTCTATCAGTGCAAGGTCACTATTCTGTGGACTCCTGGGGGTCGTGTGTTGTGTGCAGACCGGTAAACACAACCAGGTATTGGGAGGGCCACTGCTCTGAGGGTACCGGCAGCTCTTTCCAGCATGTGGCACCACACACAGGGTAGCAGCTCTGCTCGTTCTCAAAGGGAGGGTCTTTCTCTGCAGTTGGCTGGCGGTGGACCAGACAAAAGAGTGATTTGTTTTGTGTTGTGCTGTTTCGTTGTTTGTTTTGGCAGAAAATTCAGAATAACGAAAAGAACCTGCATCGTCTCTAAAAAAGTTTGAAAAGAGGGGAATCACTCTTCTGTTCTGCAGACACACACAGAAGGCCATATTGTAGGATTCCAGGCAGAGGAAAATCCAAGTCGAGATGAAGTGGCCGAGACAGAGAGAAGAGCAGTGGTTGCAGGGACTGGGGGAGGGACTGAGCAGTGAGCGATGAGGAGCGCGGGGGTCTCTGTGACGGAAACGTTGTAGAACTACCTGGTTGTGCAACACTCTGAATGGACCGAATGAGACCTTCATATCCCACTGCAAAGGATGCGAGTCAAATTTTATGTAAACTCAAATTCTACTTTATTTAATAAATAAGATCTAGGAAGTAATTATAGAGGTGAACACAGAACACAAATAGGATAAAGAAGGAAATGACAGGGGAGGGGGAGCCATGCTCTGGAGCTGCAGCCAGCACAAGCTGCTGCTCGGGGGCCGAGCCTGCTTGCTCCACGGAGGCAGGGGGCGGCAGATCGGGGACCGAGCCTGCTTGCTCCACAGAAGCAGGGCGTGACAGCTCGGGGACCGAGCCTGCTTGCTCCACGGAGGCAGGGGGCGGCAGCTCAGGGGCCAAGCCTGCTTGCTCCACGGAGGCAGGTGGCGGCAGCTCGGGGACCGAGCCTGCTTGCTCCACAGAAGCAGGGCGTGACAGCTCAGGGACCAAGCCTGCTTGCTCCACGGAGGCAGGGGGCGGCAGCTCAGGGGCCGAGCCTGCTTGCTCCACGGAGGCAGGGGGCGGCAGATCGGGGACCGAGCCTGCTTGCTCCACAGAAGCAGGGCGTGACAGCTCGGGGACCGAGCCTGCTTGCTCCACGGAGGCAGGGGGCGGCAGCTCAGGGGCCAAGCCTGCTTGCTCCACGGAGGCAGGTGGCGGCAGCTCGGGGACCGAGCCTGCTTGCTCCACAGAAGCAGGGCGTGACAGCTCAGGGACCAAGCCTGCTTGCTCCACGGAGGCAGGGGGCGGCAGCTCAGGGGCCAAGCCTGCTTGCTCCACGGAGGCAGGTGGCGGCAGCTCGGGGACCGAGCCTGCTTGCTCCACAGAAGCAGGGCGTGACAGCTCAGGGACCAAGCCTGCTTGCTCCACGGAGGCAGGGGGCGGCAGCTCAGGGGCCGAGCCTGCTTGCTCCACAGAGGCAGGTGGCGGCAGCACAGGAACCGAGCCTGCTTGCTCCACGGAGGCAGGGGACGACAGCTCGGGGACCGAGCTTGCTTGCTCCACGGAGGCAGGTGGCGGCAGCTCGGGGATCGAGCCTGCTTGCTCCACAGAGGCAGATGGCGGGAGCTCGAGGACGGAGTCTGCTTGCTCCACAGAGGCAGGGGGTGACAGCTCGGGGACCGAGCTTGCTTGCTCCACGGAGGCAGGTGGCGGCAGCTCGGGGATCGAGCCTGCTTGCTCCACAGAGGCAGGGGACGACAGCTCGGGGACCGAGCCTGCTTGCTCCACAGAGGCAGGGGGCGGCAGCTCAGGGGCCGAGCCTGCTTGCTCCACAGAGGCAGGTGGCGGGAGCTCTGGGACGGAGTCTGCTTGCTCCACAGAGGCAGGGGGTGACAGCTCGGGGACTGAGCTTGCTTGCTCCACGGAGGCAGGTGGCGGCAGCTCGGGGATCGAGCCTGCTTGCTCCACGGAGGCAGGTGGCGGGAGCTCGGGGACGGAGTCTGCTTGCTCCACAGAGGCAGGGGGTGACAGCTCGGGGACCGAGCTTGCTTGCTCCACGGAGGCAGGTGGCGGCAGCTCGGGGATCGAGCCTGCTTGCTCCACAGAGGCAGGGGACGACAGCTCGGGGACCGAGCCTGCTTGCTCCACAGAGGCAGGGGACGACAGCTCGGGGACCGAGCCTGCTTGCTCCACGGAGGCAGGGGGTGACAGCTCGGGGACGGAGCCTGCTTGCTCCACGGAAGCAGGGGGCGGCAGCTCTGGGACGGAGCCTGCTTGCTCCACGGAGGCAGGTGGCGGCAGCTCGGGGACGGAGCCTGCTTGCTCCACAGAGGCAGGGGGCGACAGCTCGGGGACCGAGCCTGCTTGCTCCACGGAGGCAGGGGGCGGCAGCTCGGGGGCAGGACCCTGCTGGTCATCCAGAAACGGCAAAAGGCCAGGTGGCTCTTCTGTCGCAGAGAAGTGAACGAGGGCCCTGATGACTAACTGCCCTGGCCCCAATGGGTCAGGGGGGGTCACTGGTCTTCCTGACCCAATATGAGTCGCTGCAGCAGGGTTGGTGGGGACCAGCTCAGGCCCCAGAGGTGCAGCGGGTGCCAGAATGGCTACTGGAACGACTTCCTGAGGCATGTCCTGATCTTGCTCTGGGGCCGGTGCTGTAGCTCCAAGAAGAGAAAGCATCATTAGCTTGATTGACTTCCCTTTTGCCTTTCCCTTTCCCTACCACTCAGCGTGGCCTGCGTTCAAGACCCAGCCCCTGGAAGGTGTCCCCAACGGAAGCCCATGGGGACAGAGATCTGAGATGACTCACTCTCCTCGGCCCAACTACAATGTATGGAGGCTTCCTCAGGGTGGCCCACCCTGCCTCCTCCTCAGGCCCACATCAGTCACCCCCAGTCCTCCTCACCCCCAGCCTCTGGCTCCGTGGCCTTTCTGGGAGCGCGTTGCCTTTCTGGAAGAAGAAGCTGGGCTCGGCGCTGCAGGTCCGAGCCTGGCACATTGACCTGCAGGTAGGCCAGCAGTGTGTGCAAGCTGGAAAACTCTGGAGGCTGCACAAAATCCCCTGGATACTTTTCCACCCAGGTGTTAAGGATGGCATAGACGGCCCTGGGGACAGACATGGAGGCAGAGAAGTCAGAGGACAGGGTACACATCCAAACCCAAATCCCAGGGAACACATTGGGAACCTGGGCCCCTGGGCTTCCAGCTCCTGTCTGAGACCAGTCGGACTCCTTGTCCACCTGCGACCTGGCAGTCCTACCCGAGACAGGGCTGCTGCCACACGGCAGGCTGGCCAAAAGCCGCTAGGAGTGGGAGTCCTTGATCAATGGGGTGAGCATTTCTGGACTTCTTAGGGGAGCTGGACACACTCCTCAGTCTGTCTCCTTGCCCACGAGCCACTTGATTTCAACTGCATGTGCCCAGGGAGGGGTGGTGTCTGGCCTCTTCATTATCCTCACTGCACTCACCTCTGCTCCATGAAGATCCAACCGAGGAGGGAACAAAGGGACTCTGTCTCTAGCCAGGCCTTCCCAGGACCCTCCCCATACCTCCACCGTTACCTCCTGTGCCCATTCACTAGGTGCCATGAGAGTGGGTCTGTTTCCACTGACACTCACCTCCCACAGGGTGTGGGATGTCTGCTGCTCCCTGGGCTCTACTGGGTCACCACTCTCCCTGAGCCCCCTCTGAGCACCCAGCGTGCAGGTGCCAACAGAATGCTGTGTGATGGTTCCTAAATCCTGCATTCTGGGTCCCAGAATTGGGGCAGAGAGAGGACTGGGAGGGGGCAGGGATGGAGCATGACCCTGTCAGGGGTTGAAGCTGTCCTCCATCCCCCTCTGCTCTCCCACAGTGCTCACACACCTACCCCAGCTCCCCAGGGCACCTTCCCAGTTTCCAGTAGAAGCTCTCAGACATTTACCATAAAGCAAGAATAACGAGGTGAGTGTGAAGGTCCAGCAGCCCCTCGAACTCACAGGACCCTCTCTACCCTGGTGGAGAGTGAAGGCCCTCCTAAAGCAGCCAAAGCTTACTCACATGTTGCGCTGCTGCTGGGGTCCGCCGACCTCGTTGTAGCTGGAATAAACACATCCGAATCTAGAGAAGGCCAGGGGGCATCGCATGAGCTATCTGTGGATGTTGGCTCTCCCCGCCTGACCCTCGACTAGCCTGCAGCCCTGGGGTGCTCTCTGTTCTGTGCAGGGATCCCATTCAGTCCTAGATAATCGCCTCCACCTTCCGGGGCTCCCTGAATGCTTGCTGAATAAAAAGGCCCCAACCAGCCCATCACCGACATCTGAGTGGGCCTGGCCCCTGCTCACCCCCAGGGATGCTTGCTCTGGATTCACCCAGACACAGACCCCAGAAGGAGTCTCAGATCTCCCTTTCAGTGGCAAAGGAGCCCAGCTCTAGATCATAGTGAGAGTCAGGGATGAGGCAGAGGCTTCCTCACGAGGGGCACAGGAATGAGCAAAGAGCATGCCCACAGGCCCTGCAGCAGAATTTTCCACTGGCGCAGGCTCCCTGGTGTCCTTTCCCTACAAGACCCCACTGAGTCCCTCTAATACCTCTGCCCCAGTTAGGAGCAAGGGAAGCTTGGGGAAGCTTGGGGACCTGCCAAAGTCTCACAACCAGGAATTGGCCAAATCCCACAGAGCAGTTAGGGGAGGGGAGGGTGCTCACCTTGCAAAGAGGAGGTCCAGCACCTCCTGGGTGGTGGCAACGTGACGGTATGTGTCCAGAAAGATGTGGACACAGTGTAGATCTTGTCTGATGACGGCAGGCACCAGGTGATCTACTGCGGCCTGCAGCTTGTTGGCCCGCTTGGCCATCAGCACCGAGGTCTTCCTCCTCTTCCTGGTTGAACCATTTTTCCCCTGAGGTGAATCAGAGGAGACATGAGTCAGTGCGTTGGCCACCAGGAGGGTTGGGGCTTGGAGGGCAGAATGAGCCCCCAGATCTCAGGGACTTCTGCAAGAGGTGGGACAAGAGAGCCCAGAGTCCGAAAAAAAATCGGGTGACTCAGTGTCTCATTGGCTTCAGCCTAAGGCTCTTGGTTTTGCTTCCGGTCATGGTCTCCGTGTCCTGTGGCTGCGCTCCTCATAGGGCTGTGTCTATAGGGCAGTGTCTGCTTGAAGATTCTGTCTCTCCCTCTGCTTCTCCCCACTCACCCCTTTTTCTCTCAAATCCATCAATCAGCCAATCAGTTAAGAAGCCTTTAAGGCAAAAAGAAAATGGTCTTGGTATCCATACAAGGAATTGAAAGAAATGATGTCTGAACTTGCTAGTATCTCAGGTCCCTTTGTGAGCGGAGTATGGATAGCACGTCCCTGCATGAGTGGCATGGATCCTGTGATTTCTGATAACATAGCCCATTCTTTTTATTTTTTTGAAAGACTTGTTATTTATTTATTTGACAGAGAGAGAGGTCACAAGTAGGCAGAGAGGCAGCCAGAGATAAAGGGGGAAGCAGGCTCCCCGCTCAGCAGAGACCCCCCCCCCTCCGCTGACGTGGGCCTCGATCCCAGGACTGTGAGACCCAGGACCCATGACCTGAGCTGCAGGCAGAGGCTGAAACCCGTGAGCCACTCCGGCACCCAGCATATCCCATTCTTGAGACGAGAACACAGAGATGTTTAAGGCGAGAGGGCTTAGGATAAGAAGGCACGAAGGCTGTAGGATGCAGCACTGTGCCTTGGCCAAAGAAGGGGATTACATCCAGTCCTGCCCCAGTAAAGGGCTCCATGGCTGTGATCAATGACTGGCCTTCCGGACTGCCTTGCAGTGCAGTGCAGTGAGGCCCCTGTTCCTTTTCCTTGGGGGGTCCCCACAATGTGTTCCATCAATACCAAAGCGCAGAGCACGAGACAGAGTACCATGGGCCCCATGTCCCTTTGGATCAAAGTCTCCCAACTCAATCTTGCAAATGATCATTTGCAAGACTTGCGGAAGCTGAGGAAGGACTGTTGGGCCAGTGGGGACACCTGGGAGCACGAGTTAGGAAAATGCCTAGGCCAGGGCAAAAGGAGTCTAGATCAACGGGATGAGACCTGGTCTAAAGTCTCTTTAATGATACTCCTAGAAGTATGTGGACAATGGCTCTGCTTCTGTCCAAGGCGTGGGCAGGACCACGAGGGCCAGCTGGGGAAGAGATGGGATACAGATTCACAGAAGTACAGGACTCTAGGAGGCCAAGTTGGCTTCTAGGAAGTGGGGCCCTTGGTGCTGCATCGGCGCCCCAGGGGTCGCATCTCCCCAGCACCGGCACTCACCCTGAGCCAGCGCCAGGCTCTGTTGGCCGTGTGCGGCTTCTTTTCCTTCGAGGAAGGAGAGCAGGATATCTCCTCGTTCACCTCCTGCACCATGTCCTCTGGAGCGTTCTGTAAAGACAGTGCCCGGCAGCCAGGCAGGAGGCCTTAGTGCACTGTCTGGAGGCCTTTGCTGGTCTTCAGACCCAGGGCGCTCCATTCCAGACACACCACAGCCCAGGCTGCAGAACCCTCCCCCAAGGAGAGAAACGTGGCCCAGCTTCAGGTCCTTGGATGTGCTCTGGCACAGCTAAGAGACACCTCAGGAATCCCCTGTGCACCCTGTCCACCCTGACATTGGTGTGAACAAGAAGGGATCACCAGGGTATCCACTGTGCTCACCCTCCTCCAGCCCATGGGCGGGAACCCCCACATATCCCTCCTCCCCTCAAACTCCAGAGGAAGGGATGGGGCTTCCCCAGGACGGTTCAGAGGGGTGGGCATCCCCTACTCTTCTCAGTAGTAAGTACCTTATGGCGTCTTCCTCGAAATGTCCTGAGGCATTGTGGGGGTGGTTTCAGCCAATGTCTACAACATGGTAAGAAGCCATTTTCCTGGGGTTTCTGATACCCAGAGCCCCGTAAACTAGGTACACAACAAGAAAACATCTTTCTGTGTCCAATGTCCTGAGTCCAGTAACCCTGCTACCGGACTAGAATGTGGGTGCCTGGTTGCAGGGGTTCCAAGTTCTGCAGGCCTTTGTGATCAACGCAGTGACATCACTTCCTGAGATCCCCTATCGGGACCCACTCCTGTTTGGACCCCTACATGAACAGTGGTCCCGTCTGCCATCTCCTCATCCCCCTTCTGCATGCAAGGACACATCTTATCTGTACACAGTGACCCCAACACACCCCTCTCCACAGGCCCCCAGGGAAGGTCTGGGAGCAGCCAGGGCCCCAGCTTGCAAACACACCTGGTTTCAGACACAAGTCTCTATTCTTCCGTGGTTCAGACCCTAGATAAGCCATTGTGGCAGACAGGAATGATCTTCTTGCAAAATATGGATGATTCCAGCATGTCTTTCTATCAGATGTCCACAGGCATAGGTTGGATAATAGCTATGATGTTAGAGGAGTGCTGTCACATGTAGGAAATACCTCCCACCCAATTTCCTCCCTCCTATCAACTTCTTGGAATCTGCTACTAATCAGATCCCACCCCACAGTCCCTCCTGGGGTGTGTGTGTTTGTGTGCACCAGCACACTCGCTCCTGTGTGCACACATGTGTTCCTCGGTGCTCACATTCTGGAGTCCCAGAAGAGGACAGCCCCACTTACAGAGGGCTGGGTAATAGCTTCCCAAGGTCTTAGGCTTTGCATTTTCAATGCAAACCCTAAAGAAGGGACTGGAGTCTTGGCCCTTGATGGTCAGAATGCACCCTTATCCCTAGAGACCACCTGTCCGGGGATGCAGGCCATTCCGTCCTTTCCAAAGGGTGTGATGTAGATAGGGGTTCATCCAGTGTGTCGCCATGACCCGGGATCCTCCTCAGACAAGAACCTGGGGACATGTCTTCTATCTAGGAGATCAATGATCACCCTCAGCCCGATAACATTTCCAGGCCGACAGCCACTTCCTTCCAGAAAAACTTTTCCAGAGCCCCCAGTGAATGGCTAGGTTACATTCAGGACCCCATCTTTGAGGATACTCAAAGAGCTGGGTTCAAGCCTGCTAAGCCTCCCTACCAGTCTGATTCTGGGCAAGGCCCAGACCCTGCAGGGATCTTCACCGTCTCCCTTCGGGGGCTCCATTGTTTCCCCAACTCCTCTGTAGACATGTTTGGGTGACCCCCTCCCCAGAGTGTGGTCCGGACTTGTTGATTCACTTCCATGTCACAGAACGAGGCAACGTGACCCAAAGGCCCTTCTGAGATTTCGTTCTAAAACTCACTACCCAGCCCCATGTTCTCTCTCCAATCTTCACACTGGAGCACAAGCCCCTAGGTTGGACCATGACACAGACATACGCACGTGGCTCAGCCCTGTGGGCCCACAGCAGACAGAAGTCAGGTCTTTGAGATGGGCTGTATCTGGCCCATGCCCCTGAGTGTGCTCAGGTTCTCGGTGAAGCCGGTCCTCCCTTGGTGTTGTCAGCAGCCCAGCGGAGCACTGCTGGATTCCTGATCCCCTGAGACCATGAGGCAGCGTTTGTGGGTTCAGCCACTGAGTGTGGGGAAGTGCGGTTACACAGCCCTGGGAGAAGGGCACTGATACTGACCAACTTCCCGGGCCCTGGCCCGCCTCCCCTCCCACTCTACTCCTCCTCAGCTTCCTCTGGCCACCTTGGCCCCCTTTCTAACCTACAGTCCTCTGCTCCATGGTGCCCTCTGCCAGGTGGAATGCACTCGCATTTGTGCAGGGCTGTCTCCTTCTTTTCCTCCCGCAGGAATTCTCCATGTGATCTCAGCACAGCCTTGTCATACCCCTCACCTGGTGGATCGGGCCTTAGTTGTGTCCCTTGCTCTTTTGCTGTGGAGCAATTGCTTTTTCCGTTCACATTTTGGTTTCTCGTTTGTCCATCTTCTCCTCTAGACCCTGAGCTCTCACGAGGAGAACCCGCTGGGCTGATAAGCCCTGGCACCATCTGAGTGCGCAGTGCCCGGTGGCTGAATGAACGGGAGACAGGATCCGTCCCAGCACAGACCAGCTCCGTTGTTTGAGCCTCACTGATTTTAGTCCTGTGTAAGCCTTTGTTTTGTTTTTTGAAGTTAACTGTGCCTGATGTGGGCCTCGAACTCATAACCCTGAGATCAAGGATCCTAGTGCCTGAGGAAGCCAGGTGCCTCTTTGGTCCTCTTGAAAGGTTTTAGGCTGATCACTATTCAAGTGAATTTGGTCATTTCAACATGCTGTACGGAGGTATATTACATTATGCTGAATGACCATGTAACTTGCCAGGTTTTGGTAGCATGTCACCACAGAGGTACCCCCCCATGACAGTGCTGAGTGGATCTTCAGATTGGAGACTGAAATGCTTTCTGTGTTCTTCAGGAGCCCAGAGTCCCTCCACCATCGGCCTTCTCCCTCCTTGGGATGACATGCACCTCTGATGCCCTCAGCACAAGAAGAAAGATGACAAGGAAATACACACAGGAGGGTGTTTCCGGCCAGGTCTTGAAGGCCTCAAGGTTCACTTTGATGCTCAATCTTTTATGTATTTTTTAGGATTTTATTTCCTTATTAGAGGGAAAAGAGCACAAGCAGGGGGAGGGGTAGAGGGAGGAGAACTAGAGAGATGCTGATCTGAGGAGGACAGGGGATGGCTGATCTAGACCCGTGCAGGGAACAGCAGAGGCCGCCAGAACTAGCCTCCATCATCTGGTGGGCCGGGAGTAAGGAGTAGCCTCAGATCCCTGTGCCCATGACCTGCTATCAGGGGAGACCCTCTAGGGATTGCTTCCTGGACTCCGAGAACATTGAACGGTGGGGAAATTTTCCTTGATTTAGGAGGTACATGTAAAGTCAATCATTGGGTTGATACTTCCTCTTCTTGGACCGACAGCCCCAACCTCAGAAGAAGATGCTGAACCTCCTCAAGAGCTTCCTCTAGCTCCCACTGTGGTGCCTGCCGCAGCTTCAGAGCCTGAGGGGCCTGGATGAGAACCAGTTGTGAGTGTGATACAGCTATGGATACAGCCGAGGGCAGGCACTTACCTGAAGGAGCCTACTGCAAAGTGTCTGTGGACAACCAGGTGCATGATTGAAAGACTTAGGTGTCTACCCCTGTGGGGGACATTCCTGGCTTAAAAGTGTTCAAGCGGTGAAGTGGGGCGATATCCCAGGTGTGACATCATGATCTCAGGATCCCGGGGGTCCGTAGAAGACCAGCTGGGGCCCGAATGCTTCTGACTTCCCAGATATCAGTTAGGGAAGATGGCTGAAAACCATGAAGCTAGGTCCCGGCTTTCTGCCTTGGGAAGCAAGCTGGGCCCAGACACCTCCTTATTCCATCCACAAAGTCTCACACATTTCGCCATGAAATGGCAATGAAAGAAATGCAATGAAGAAATGGACTGTACACCAGAATTTCTTACCTGTGGATTATGCCCAGGATTTAAGGTGCTAGAGAAACATTTTTTGACATAAGGATGGAGAAATGGTTCCTCCACAACACCTACTGGAAGGACAACTGAAGGATTATTTCAGCACAGGAAGTTCGGACCTGCAGGGGTGAATGGGAAACAAAGAGCCCGGTGGGTAAGTAGTTAGCCAACATGTCGGGAAATCTGAATTACCATTAGCTGTAAAACACACAAAAAAGTCATTTCGGGAGATGTTAGTGACAAGTTGGAATGACATGATAATGCACATTGTTAGAACAACTGCAGGTACTTAACATTAAAGGATTCTGATATTCTCATTTTGTGCTCTAAGAGGGGTAATAGACTCAGTTCAGACGTAAGTTACACGTGCTTAAGAGTTTCGGTTTTTTAAAGATTTTATTTATTTATTTTTTTATTTGTCAGAAAGAGTGTGAGAGCGCACAAGCAGAGGGAGCAGCAGGCAGAGGAAGAAGTGGGCTCTGGGCTGAGCAAGCAGCTTGATGCAGGACTCAATCCAAGGACCCCAGTAAAATGGCCTGAGCCAAAGGCAGATGCCTAACAGACTGAGCTACGCAGGGGTCCCTACATGAGTTTTAAAGGTAGGGAACCTGGGTGTCTCAGTTGGTTAAGGAACTGCCTTCAGCTCTAGTCATGATCGTGGAGTCCCAGGTCCCACATCAGTCTCTCTGCTCAGCAGGGAGTCTGCTGCTCCCTCTGACCTCTCCCCTCTCATACCCTCTCTCTTGCTCTCTCATTCTGTCTCTCTCTCTCAAATAAATAAATAAAATCTTTTTTTTAAAAAAGAGTTTTACAGGTAACCCCAAAGTCATAGAAATCAAGTATATGTTTTTTCAAACTAAAAGATGAAATAAGAGAATAAAGAAAGTATGTCAACTCCTTGACAGGGAGGAAATGAGAAGAAAGAAACATTACAAATGCATGATCAATAGAAAAGTAAAAATCATACGGTAGAAATAAGTCTACCTATGTAAGCCATCACAACAAATGTGGGCAGTTAAACCATAAGTCAAATCATATATGAATGGACAGAACTCTTAAATTGAATTAGGAAATTAACAAAATCTGTTTCTCTGCTGTTTTCAAAAAAAGATCCAATGCAAGAGGACAGAAACCAGTGCACAGGCCCAAACTAAAACCAAAGCAGATGCACTGGGTTTTGCCTGGAGGTGGAAATACCCCAGGCTGATGGCCTTGGGAGACCCGAGGGCGGGGGGTGGTAGGCCAGGTAAGGGAGGCCTAAATGGAAGAAGTGATGTGATTTGAGGCGGAAATGGTAAGAATGAGCCCCCTGGGTACCGTACTTCAGGCAGAACATCCTAAGGTCCTATGGAATCTTAGGATGTTTGAGGAACAGAAAGGTTGGTGGGGGGGTATAGCTCAGTGGTAGAGCATTTGACTGCAGAAAGGTTGGTGGCCTTTCACAGATGGTACAAGAAATAGATCATGAAGGATCTTGAAGGATATTTGCATTTTATTTTTAGTGCAGCGAGGAAACATCGGAGCATTTGTAGCAGACGAGTTCCATGATTGTCTTTAAAAAGATCCTTCCAGCTCGTGCGGGGAGAATGCAGTAGAGAAGGTTACAGAGAAGCAAGAGAGGAAGCGGGAAAGCCATTTGGTGGCCAGTACAGTTGTTCAAGTGAGAGGAGAGTGTGCCTTGATCCACAGGGATTGTAGGGGACACCAGGAGGCAGCGATGGGCTGGAAATATGTTTTGGCTGTTGAGCCAAAGGGACTTCTTGATTGACTGGGCACAGAGTACGGGAAGGGGAGGAATCTAGGCTGATGCTCTCCTTGGGGGCTTGAGCAACTGGGTCGATGTCAGTGCCATTCACCGAGATGGGGAAGGTTGAGGAGCAACAGCTTGGGTGGGTGGGTAGGGATTGCAAATCAACAATTCTGCCTGGGTCTGAGATGACTCTCAGCTATAAAAGTGGAGTTATCAAGTAGATAGTCCAGTGTTTTGGTGTGGAGATTGGTAGAGATTTCTGAACTGGAGATAAAAATTTCAGAGTTGTCAGGATAAAGTTTGGACTGGATTGACTCCCCTAAGTAGTGTGTGTGGGTAGGGAAAAGGTCCAGGGTGGAAATTCGAGGTAAGTGTTCCTAGCATTAGCAAATAAAAATAAAGGAGTGCCAACTGAATTTGAACTTCAGATAAACAAATATTTTTATGAGACTGAGGCACTGCCTACTGTGCTCAGGAGGCACCTACAATAAATATTTTTAAAGGATATGTTACATGAAATACTGGGGACATACTTGTGCCAATAGAATCACTTAGTATTTATCTGAAATTCAGATTTAATGGGACATCCCATTTAATTAGACAATCCTACCTAAGGTACTACTTCCTTGTTTAGATGAGATGTAGAGAAGGATAAGGAGCAAAGAGAATGTTCCATTTAGTGTGACCATGTAACCTATCTTTCCAGAAGGCAATGTTAAAAAAACAAAAACAAAAACAAAAGCAACAACAAACATTTATAATGCTCAGAAATTCTATGGGTCAGGGATTTGGACAGGGGATAGTGGGCATGGCTTTCCTCTACTCCTTACTCTAATCCTGGGATTCTTGCCAGCATGGTGTCTGGGTTCCAGTGGTGAGAAAGAAAATGCATGTGCATGTAAGCAAAGAGAAAGAGAGATTCAGATAGAGAGAAAGAGAGACAGAGAGAGAGAGACTTTATCACTCAAATGTCCTGATTCCAGGTAATTTTGATTCATTCTACAAGAAGCTCCGCCATGCCTTGCCCTATGTTCTGGACTGTACAGTAGGGATAGGAGGAAAGCCCTTGTTCATTTTTCAAGCATTTATGGACCAGACCCTGTGCAGGGCATTGGGAACACAAAGGGGCTTAGCCCTGGCCCCTGCTGTCCAAGCACTTACAGTATGGGTGGGTATGTGCTGGTGAAGACAGACATATCGGGAGAATCAGGGCTCGGCATCCCCATGAAACCCTATCCTGGCTTTGTGGGGAGAAGATGTGAAAATGTAAGCTATTTTAAAATAATCTAGCAGGTGACTTAGGATCAGACAGGCTGAAACAGATAGCAAGAACAGGTGGAACCTGGGAGAGGGAGTGATTGTTATGGATTAGTTTGGAAAGATTTTCTACAAGAGAAGCAATTTGAGCTAGACCTTCCAGAGGAGGAGAATTTGATCACTTCCCTTAGCTCAATAACATCCTAGACATCATCACATTAAATAAGTCTGATCTTCCACACCCAGAGCCCTAGTGACCACATTTAGTTGACGTTGAAAGAGAACTCCTACCTTTAAAGTTCATATTACGTATGTTTCCATTCAACTTTAAGCAAGTTTTTAAAGCTTCTTAATCTTTTTTCTTCTATTGTCTCTTCTCTCATGGAGAGATTCCAGGAGGGAACCTATCTTTTCTTTTTAGTCGAGGTGCAATATTTATTCAAGCAGTTAACAGAACCATTCACATGTATTTGCTCAACAGCATTGTGGTGGGGAGAAGTGAAGGATGGTGGGAGGAGCCCAGAGCCCTTTAGGTCACAGAGCAGGGCACAAAGACCTCTCTAGGGATGTGCAAGTGTCCTTTCCCCTGAAGGAGAAGCCATGGAAAGGGGTGGCTCCTTGCCATAAGAGATAATCTCACCAAAGGCCAGAAGACTTTCTGAAGACTGCCTCCAAACCAGAAGAGCCATCACCCCTCACACAGCAGTCACTGTTTTCCACATTTTTATTCTTGGAAATGTCAGAAGGACAGAAGTATTGAAAGCCTAGCATAATAAATATCAGAGAATTCTTTCTGCAGAATTAAACCATTGATAACTTGATGCTGTCTTTGCTTTCTCTTTCTACATGTCCTCATATATCTTGTAGTATAGCAATTAATGACCCTTCTCTCCTAAATAATTCAACAAGTATCTTCTAACAATAAGAACATTATCCTACCAGAAAGCAGAAGAAAAAATTTTTAAATTTCTCAGAATGATCTAGCATCCAATTTGCTTCAATTCTCTTCATTATCCCAAAAATGTCTTTCTTAGTTGTCCCCTTTTTCTTCAAGCACAGATCTATTTGAACTTCTCTTATTCTATCTGGTTGTAATGGGTCTTTAGACAATTCAAATATTGTCTCAAGACAATAAAGACAACCCATGGCTTCACTTTTTTCTGTGATACTGATAATTTGTTTTTGTTTTAAAAATCATCTGCATTAATGTGTAACTTGACCTAGGGAATTCAGCTGTAAGTGTACTGTTCATTAATTTTGACAACTGTATGCACCAATGTAACTGTCCCATCAAATCAAATAAAAAACAATAAAATGCAGATTTCTGTTGCCCCAGAAAGATCCTTTGTGCCTCTCTGCAGTCATATCCCCTCTGCTTCTTGTTGCAGGCAAGCATTGATCTGCTTTCCATGATCAGATTGATTTTCTGGAGAGACGAGGCCAGTTTGTGTTGTAAAATGTCCCACAAGTCTAACTGTTTCCCTGTAGTGTCATTACCTCCACATTCCAGCTATCGACTTTCCTATACACTGAAAGTTAGGTCTAAAACCTTGGTTAAGTGCAGGTTAAACATATCAGGAACAAATATTTTGGGTGATACTGGATACTTCTTGCTGCTTCGAGTCAGGGGTACAACACCAGGGTGTGCATACTATTGAGTTTTCCTTGGTTGAGATGTCAGCCACCAGTACTTGCCTTTGTGATAGTACATTGTTCTCTTAAAATTGGCAAGTCACCAGTGCGGTGATACTTTGGTAATGTCCAAAGATCCCACTCCCTACAATCTTTTACCCAATGCTTGTAGCATTCATTGATGGCTCTTACCTGAATCAGTTTTTCCATGCGGATTTGCAAAACGGTGACTTCCTAATTCTACCATTTCTTCTATCTTTAGAAGCTGTCATTCTTTGGTAAAGAGGATTTTCTTTTTAAAAAGGAATTTATTTATTTGACATCGAGAGAGAGAGAGAGAGAGAGCATAAACATGGGAGCAGTAGAGGGAGAGGGGGAAGCAGGCTCCCCACTGAGCAGGGAACCTGATGTGAGGCTCCATCCCAGGACCCTGGGATCATGACCTGAGTTGAACACAGACATATAACTGACTGAGCCACCCAGTTGTCTTGAAGAAGACTTCTCTTTAATGAACCAGGCACTGCATCTCCTAATCAGGCAGAGTAAAGCCTAATTTCTTTACCCTTAATTACAATTAGGGAAAATTTGATTGTGAGGGAAGGAATCAAGGAAGGGAGGAAGGGAGGGAGGGAAGGAAGAAAGAAAGAAAGGCCAGAGGGAAAAAAGTAAAGGAAGGAAGGAAACAAACCATAACTGAAAGTGAAATACTGAACAAATAAAATTCTTCCTGATTAATTGTTTTTTTGGATATGTAATAAAATAAAAGATGACAATGCAAAGTGTTATAATGGTACTGGTAATTCATTGTCGGGCTCCTTATCATTTCAACCTTCACTTAATGTGTAGGTATAAGGCTGGAACATACACACTACATTTCCCTCTCTAGTGACATGGGTGATGGGAGCGAGGGACATGGACTTTGGAACCAGGTGGCTCTGGGTTGAGTCCCGGCTCTGCCACTTGCTTGCTGGGTGGATTTAACCCCTTTGAGCCTTGGTTCTTTTCTCTGAAGGGAGAGTCATGTTGAGAATGAACAGAGGTACCATATGTGAAATTTCTGTTCCAGGGTGAGGGACTGATCCTTACCTTGGATCTTTTCAGCTCCCCTGGAGAAGTAAGGCGACAGGAAGAGGAGCTGCCTGAACTTTCAGAGCCAACAGAGAATTGGGGCTGTTCAGACACTCATAATTGTGCCCATGAACACAAAGTCACAATTCGCTGCGGGCTTATTCTTCCTTCTTTTACTTTTCCAAAGACACCAAGAATGGTGTCTTTCTTGAAGGAAGCACGCTAGAGACTCAGCAGTTAAGGAGGCAACCCAAGTGTATGTTGCTGACCCTGGTGCTAACCTAACCTATCCTTGGGCAACGGTGTTTCTCCTATCCTGGGACTCTGGTGCAAATTCCCATTCAGTCTGTCCCAGGATTTCTGAAGACAGAGAAAGAAAGCGCTGGAGGGAGGGAGGGGGCAAGTGGGCTGGACTTCAATGGAGAGAACCAGGAGGGAAAGGAAGGCTTGGCATAGCACAACTTCCATAAGCAATTACTATGAAAGAAACCACTCTAACCATGAATGACATATTGAATGGATGAATGAAGTAGGAAATGTGTGCATTGCATGACGCAGATCTGGGCTAGAGTTGACGAAAACAAACCCGACTGTGTGGCCAGGTGGGCAGACACCAGCCCAGCAGAGATGGGTTCTTAAATGTCATCCTGAAAAGAGACATGCCAAAGAGGTCATAGTTTACCCCCATCTCAATTTCTCTCTCTCTCTCTCTCTCTGTTCCTGTCTTGATGAAAAGTTTGGAACTCTTACACCGTTACAGAGGGAACAATCCGACTTATCATGCCATAATTTATAGAGCTGATTAATGTGTTTTTCTCCAAAATACCTGGATTTAATATAATTATTTTCTATATTTAGAATTATAAACTCATAAAATATACATGCCCCTAAGTGATGTAAAATGCAGACACTCTTTCTAATAATTAGAAGTTTCTTGATTTTTAAAATACATAGGAACATTGATTTTAGAGGTTATGTGAGTAATAGGATTTCACAAATTCTGTTGTGAAGCTATCGCTTAATGGGATTAAAAAAAAATAACACACCAAGATATTTGAACGAATAATGCTGCATTGATCTCATACCAATTAAAGAAAGACACAAGATAGAATGCTATGTAGGTTATTTTCAAAAGTACCTTACTAACATATTACAGGTGTATTTCTAATGGAATTATAATCTGCTCAAACACCAGAAATTCTGCCGCTGAAATCTTTTCTTCAAGAGATCAACAACTAAGCAATTAATATAACTACCTGAGCTGTTCAGAGGGCCATATCAAGCGTGGATAATCCCAACTGCTTAATTAATATGGACCCTCTTCCCCCAGTACAAACTTTATATCAGGTTCGATACGCCCAAGGATCATAACATTTAAAGCACAACATTTTAGACGAAGCCACCACAACCATCAACACCAGCTGTGCCAGGATTAGAGGAAACCTTTGGCACCATTTTCAGGGAAAAAACCCAAAATATATCTGAAGAACTACAAATTTCCAATTTCTCTTTTCAGAAAAACTTACTGATATGTCCAGAGGAACTCACTGTCCCAAATAAGATTGGGCAATGTCCCAGGAATAAGGTAATCCGTTTTGGGAAGCAGTCATGAGGAAGGTGAGGGGTCCTTCTTCCAAAGAGACCTTCTGCTCAACAGTGACTTAGAAATCCATTTACAATCTTTTCTTTGACATCACTGAGAGACACAGCTGGTTGACGGCTTTCACCTTGCTCTATTGGGATATCACCTGACCAAAGAACCCCCCCCCCCGCCACCACCAAATTCTCAGGCTCTGAGGAGATACCCAGCAAAGACTGTGTGTGTACAGATGGGTGTATGTGTGTGTGTGTGTGTGTGTGTGTGAAAAGACGCAGATCCTGAAGGCATCAAAAGGGCATGATGCTGTCTGTTGGAACTCATAATTTTATTTATTTATTTTTGCAAGAGAGAGCAAGAGTGAGAGAGCACACAAGTTGGGGAGAGGGACAGAGAGAGAAGCAGACTCCCCGTTCATCAGGGAGCCCAATACGTGTCTTGATCGTAGGACCCTGAGATCATGACCTGAGCTGAAGGCAGACACTTTATGTTATGTTAGTCCCCATAGAGTACGTCATGGGTTTCTGATGCAGTGTTCCATGATTCATTGTTGCGTATAACATCCAGTGCTCCTTGCAAGACGTGCCCTCCTTAATACCCATCACCGGGCCAACCCATCCCCCCACCCTCTCTCCTCTAAAACCTTTGGTTTGTTTCTCAGATCCCATAGTCTCTCATAGTTCATCTTCCCTCTGATTTCCCCCCTTTTCAATTTTCCCTTCCTTCTCCTAATGTCCTCCATGCTATTCCTTATGTTCCACAAATAACTGAAACTATACGATAATTGTCTTTCTCTGTTTGACTTATTTCACTTAGCATAATTTCCTCCAGTTCATGCACACTGATGTAAATCAGTAATATTAGTGCATATTTTTAATTATTTATTTGTTTGTTTGTTTTTTTTTGAAAGAGAGGGCAAGAGCAAGAGAGAGGACAAGTGGGGAGGGAAGGACAGAGGGAGAAACGGTGTTAGGACTTATTAATCTGTGTGCATTAGTCCTAACACATTACTAACTTCTGGTTATTATGAGGTTTTTTTTCTCCCTCTGAGAATATTGGAGGCTCCGGATCTCCTGATTATATTGATGTAAGTCACTAACTTAGGTGCTGTGAAGACATAAAGACAAACCAGACATAGACCCTCCCTTTGAGGGGTTACAGAGTAAACTTGTTCTCAACTTTGGTCACATATTGAAATCACCTGGGAGCTTTAAAAAAAGCTGGAGCCAGTTTCCCTTCCAGAGATTCTGACTTCATTAGTCTAGGATATGGCGTTGGCATCCAGATTTGAAGTCCCCATTGATTCTAGCAAGCATCCAAGGCTGAGAACTATTGCAATAAGGAAAGACAAAGCCTTCTGAAGCCCACAGGCTTAAGCATAATAAGAATTTTCAGGCTCTAGGGGTGATTATACTACTATAGGACTTTTGCAGAAGTATAATAAAGTTTAAGGTTACTGTTCTCTTTTATACACATATGTATCCATGTTTGCCGATGTGTGTCAGCATGTGTACGCACATAGATTACATGAGTATCGCATTTTTCTTATGACAGATCCAGTGACATAGCAGTAATCCAAGTAAAATCTCACTCATTTTCCCGCCACTTTGTTTTCTTCCAGCTTAAACAACAGAAGTGTATTGTCTTCCCATTTTGGTAGCCGTAAGTCTGTGACCAAGGGGATGGCTGGATTGGTTCCTTCTGAGGGCTGTGGAGGAGAATCTCGTCCTTGTTTCTCTCCTGGCTTCAGTGACCTCAGCTGTTCCTGGCTTGTAGAAGGCTTTTTCTGTGTCTTCCCCTGGTCCTCCCTCTGTGCCTGCCTCTGTGTGCAGGTTCCCTCCTTTTCATTTCTTCTTCGTCTTTTTTACTGAGGTATAGTTGACACAGAATGTTATGTTAGTTTCAACATAGTGATTCAGTGTACATTACACCATGCTCACCATAAGCAGAGGTCCCATCTGTCCCCATACAACACTATGACAGTATTGTTGACTCTATTCCCTATGTTGTACCTTTCATCCTTGTGACTTACTCCCACCATAACTAGAAGCCTGTATCTCCCACTCCCCTTCCATTATTTTGCCCTCCCTCCCACGCCCCACACTGCCACCATGGAGACAACCACCAGTTTATTCTCTATATTTATGGGTCTTTTCCTGCTTTTTTTGTTTGTTCACTTGTTTTGCTTTTTACATTCTATACATAAAATCATATGGTATTTCTCGTTCTCTGTCTGACTTATTTCACTTAGCATAATGCCCTCTAGGTCCATCACTGTTGTTGTAAATGGCAAGATTTCATTTTTTAAATGGCTGATATATACCACTTAATATATGACTTCTTCTTTATCCGTTCATCTATCAGTAGACGTTTAGGTTGCTCCCACATTGTGGCTATTGTAAATAATGCTGTCATAGGCATAGGGGGGACATGTTTTTGAATTAGTATTTTTGTTTTCTTTGGGCAAATACCCCATAGTGCAATTACTGGACCATGTGGTATTTTTATTTTTATGTTTTAGAGGAACTTGAACTGGCTCTCAATCTCTTACTAGTGTCAGTTACTCCTGAGCAATTCCCCAGGCTCCCTTTCTATGCATTTTAAGCACATTTTCATATCCATGACCTATATACCTACAACAGAGAGTTCAGGTTACCTAATTTAGTTTTTTAAAAATTTTAATAATTTTTTTGTAGCCACACTTTTTCAGACAAACAAAAATTGAGCAAATTTGTTGCCAGTAGAGCTGCCTTGGGAAAAAAATGTTAAAAGATGCCCTTTCGAGAGAAGTAAAATGATACAGGTCAAAACTTGAATCTACTTAAGGAAAGGAAGAGCACTGGAGAAGGAATTAGTGAAAGTGAAATAAAAACATTTTCTTATTCTTTATTGATGTAATAAAAATATTTTGTTCAAATATGTGTGTACACACACGTGTATGTTCAATACACCAATAATGAAATGAAGGGGAGGACAGCAATGATTCAAGGGATAAGAGGGAGGAAGAAGGAATTATAAAGTACTCACACTACCAAAAAAAACCCAAAACTATGCTGCAGAGGAATATTATGTAACAAAAATGTTGATGTTATATTAATGAATGAAAAATATGCTGGCTATAGAATGGTAAGATCAACGTGACTCTGTTTTGTAAACAGAGTTTTACAAAAAGTTTTGTAAACTTTTGTAAACAAAAAGTTTACATTTGGGGGCACCTAGGTGGCTCTGTTGGTTAAGTGTCCATCTTCGGCTCTGGTGACGATCCCAGGGTCCTGGGATCAAGTCCCACATTGGGCTTCTTGCTCAGCGGGGAGCGGGCTTCTCCCTCTGCCTCTGTCTTTCCCCTTGCTTGTGCTCTCTCTCTCTCTCTCTCTTTCTCTCTGTCAAATGAATAAATAAGAATCTTTTTTAAAAAGTTTACATTTCTAGATGGGAGGATCGTGGGTGACTTTTTGTAATTTCCTGTGTTTCAGTTTTTCTCAGTCTCAAGTGATTCCGTCCCCCGGGCTATCTGGCCATCTGCGGAGACATTTTGGGTGATCACAAGTGGGTGCACGTGTGGAGAGAACTACTGACATCTAGTGGGTGCAGGTTAGCTCTGCTGCTGAACATCCTACAGAGCACCAGACACCACCCCCGCCCCCCGCCGCACCTCCCCAAGAAGAATTATCCAGACCAACAGGTCAACTGTGAAGAGGTGGAGAAGTCCTGCTTTATGTCTCCCAGGGGTTTTGTAGCAAGCAATTTCACTTATTGTAACTAGAAAATGCTCTTTGTAAAACACCATCATCATTTTTACATCATCTTTCTTGCTGTATTTGATGCTACAAAGGCTTACCACCCAAGTTTTCTTCTCTAATTAAAAATTGGCCAGCATCTCATTTTCATTATTTATTTATTTATTTTTATTTATTTTATTTTAATATTTATACAACTTGAATAGACTGGAAAAGAAAGTTATGAAGAGCCCCTAGAAAACAGAACAGGAAGCAAAGAGGTTAAGAGAAACAGAAGGGGAAGGAAGAGAAAAAGGTGGGGGAGAGGCAAACCTTAAAAGACTCTTAACTATAGAAAACAAACTGAGGGTTGCCAGAGGGGAAGTGGGTGGGGGATGGGCAAAATTGATGATGGATATTAAGGAAGGTAGTTGTAATTGGCATCATGTATGATATATAAGTGATGAATCACCTAATTCTACTCCTGAAACGAGTATTACCCTATCTGTTAACCAACTAATTTAAATAAAAACCTGGGGAAAAAAACAAAAAACAAAGGCAGAAAAACTCGAGATTCAAGGCTTAACCAGGAGGCCCATCATATTGCAAGGAAGACTCCAATAAAGGAAGAATAGAAAAAGTAAAGTGAGCAAGAAATTATTAAAGAACTAATAAGTTTATTTTTTCTCAGAACTGATGGAAATGAGTCTCCACGTTGAGAAAGCCCACTGAATATCCAGCACAATAAATGAAAAATACTCTTACCAAAGAAAAAGTCCCAAAGTGCAGCATATCAAGGATAAACAAGAGGTTGTAAGAGCTTCCCAAATGCAAGGAATGGGGATAGTTCACATCCAAAAAGGAGAATGGCACTGGACTTCTCCACAACTACATTGTGAAACAATTTCTTCAAAATTGTAAGGGGAATAGTTTCACTAGTTAATTCTGTACTCAGCTAAATCAAGTGTGATGGTACAAAAGAAAGAGTAGTCCCTCCTTTCCCTAAAAATACTTTCCATGGACTGTGGCCTATGAAATTTTAAAGGATGTGATTTGTCCAGATGATTATATAAGAAAGAGAAAGATATAGATGACTTGGGGGGGGGGGAATCCCACTCAGGAGAGGGATAAAAAAGTGTCAGCATGGCTGCTATTCAACAAGCCATGAGGTCAGTCAGTTCCATATTGTACTCTCTAAAAGAGAACCTTGGGAAGGAGCTCTCCAGAAAACAAAGGAACATAACATGTTTGAGCATACAGAAAAAATATTCATTGCATGTAGCAGTGATTTGGAAGAGTATATAATAATTGTATTAAGTACATAGAAAACTAGAGGGTAAAAAAATTAGTAGTTATGAACTCCAGGAGAAATAATAGGCATGGTCCTAGTTCACCTCTTTGTTTAAAATATTTGCAACTCATAATAATGTAGACATTAGCTATTTATATTTATATTGGTGATTTATATAGTCCCACATTATAACATTATTTTGATATCAGAGATGGGTAGAAATGTGGGATAAGAATATAGAAGAGTGAAGTCTTCATATGATTGGAGTTAACCAATTATGTTTTAAATTGATAAATGAAGAAATAAAGTATAAGGATGTCATCTAGACCTACACTTATATTAATCTGTGGCAAAGGGGGCAAGAGTATACAATGGGAGAAAAGACAGTCTTCAACAAATTGTGCTTGGAAATTTTTGCTTGGACAGCTACATGCAAAAGAATGAAAGTGGACCACTTTCTTATACTGTACATACACCATAATAAATCAAAATGGACTAAAGACCTAAGTGAGAGACCTGAAAATACAAAACTCATAGAAGAGGACATAAGCAGTCATTTCTTTGACATCTGCCATCACAACGTTTTTCTAGATATGTCTCCTGAGGCAAGGGAAACAAAAGCAAAAATAAACTGTTGGGACTACACCAAAATAAAAAGCTCTTGTGCAGCAGAGGAAACCATCACCAAAACAAAAAGGCAACCTACTAAGTAGGAGAAGGTATTAGCAAATGATATATCCAATAGGGATTAATATCCAAAATATATAAAGCATTTATACAAGTCAGTACCCCCCCCAAAAAAAACCCCAGATAATCTGATTTTAAGAAGAACAGAGGACCTGAATAGACATTTTTCCAAACAAGACATACTCATGGCCAACAGACATGAAAAGATGCTCAACATCATTATACAATGAAATGCAAATAAAAACCATAGTGAGATATCATTTTACACCTGTCAGAATGGCAAAATCAAGAAGACAAGAAATAACAACAGTTGGAGAGGATGTGGAGAAAAAGGAACCCTTGTGCACTGTGTGTTGGAATGCAAATTGGTACAACCATTGTGGAAAATAGTATAAACCTTTCTCAAAAAATTAAAAATAGAAATTTAAAAAAGAAGCTCTGGCACATTGTTGGTGGGAATGCAAACTGATGCAACAACTGTAGAAAACAGCATGAAGGTTTTACAAAAAATTAAAAATAGAAATACCATATGATCCAGTGATTCAACTACTGGGTATTTACCCAAAGAAAATAAAACACTAATTCGAAAAGACATATGCACTCCTATGTTTACTGCAGCATTATTTGCAATAGCCAAAATATGGAGGCAACCCAAGTGTCCATTAACGACTGGATAAAGAAGATATGATTGATATATAGATAGAATATATATTCTTTACATATAGATATATATAAATAGATTAGGTAAATTAGATAAATAGATATATCTAAAGAAGATGTGATATATATACTTACATTTAAGTGTATATATATTTATATTATGTATAATATATATAATATATACAATATACATATATTATATATATATACACATATATATAAATGGAATATTGCTCAACCATAAAAAGAATGAGTTCTTGCCATTTGTGACAACATGGATGGATATAGAGGTTATATTGCTAAATGGAATAAGTGAGAAAAAGACATACCATATGATTTTCCTCCTATGTGGAATTTAAGAATTAAAACAAAGCAAAAGAAACCCAGACTCTTTAAGTACAGAGAACAAATGGGTGTTTGCTAGAGGAGTGGTAGGTGGGGGGACAGATAAAATACATAAGGGGGTTTAAGAGTATACTTAATCATGATGAACACTGAGTAATGCATAGAATTGTTAAATCATTATATTTTACACCTGAAACAATGTAATACTTATATATATTTTATATATATACACATATATATGTGTATATATACATGTATATATGTATATATGTATATATACATGTATATGTGTATATTACATATATGTGTATATATACATATATATGTATACATATATATATGAGACAGTATAGAGGGGTGTGGCAGAAGGATGTAATTTTTCACTATGAGACTTAATATAATTTTACTTAATAAACTATATATATATTACCTTGATAAAAATAAAATCAATTTTAAAAATACAATATCTCAACGTCTATGAAGGCAGGAGTTAATTGTGTGTTGATTTGACACTTGGCAGAACTTGAGATACATAAATATTTAAAACAACAGCAAAAACACTTTAATAAATATGCGTCTTATCTAGGTTTTCTAATTTCTTGTAATATAATTATTGTTAGTATGCCCTTATAATCCTTTTTATTTCTATGTGATTGGTAGTGTTATTCCTCCTTTGTTCCTGATTTGACTTGAGAGTTTCTTCTTTTTTTAATATGGGCAGTTATAGCTGTAAGTTTCCCTCTAAGCACTACTTTAATTATTACCCATCAGTTTGGGTATATTTTGTTTACATTTTTATTCATTAAAATATTTTCTGATTTCTCTTGGGATATTTTGTTTGTTGATTATTTAGAAGTGTGTCATTTAATTTCCTTACATCTGTGAATTTCCATGCACATTTGAGAAGAGAAATTCTACTGTTGTTGGGTAGAGTATTCTATAAATCTCTTACGTCTAGTTGATTTTTAGTGCTATTTCAGTCTTCTATTTCCCTGTTGACTTTCTGGCTAGTTAATCTATCCATTATTGAAAATGGGATACTGAAGTCTCCAGCTATTTTGTTTACTTGTGTATTTTTCCCCTCTGTTATGTAAATTCTTCCTTCAGGTTTATCAGGGCTTTTTTTGTTAGATGCATATATTTATAATACTTATTACTTTCTGATAGGTTGATCCTTTTATTATTGTAAAGTGTTCTTCGTCTCGAGGGAAAATTTTTGTCTTCAAGTTTCTTCTGATATTAGTACACACACTCCAACTTTCTTTTGATTATTGTTTGTATGGCCTAATCTTTTCATAGTTTTCCTTTTTAACCAATTTCTGTCTTTGAATCTAAAGTATATATTTTATAGAGAGTGAGAGTATAGTTGTATCATGTTTTTTAATCCATTTTAGATTGTTTATTACATTTACATATAATGTAATTACTGTAAAATTAAGAATTACATCTGCCATTTTCCTGGTTGCTGTATTTCTTATGTCTTCACCCATTGTTCCCATTCCTTCATTATTGCCTTCCTCTGTATTTGATAGATTTCTTTTTTTAGTATACCATTTTAATTTCTTTGTTTCTTTTACTATATGCTTTAGAATTATCTTTTTTTTAAATTTTTTTTTAAATTTTATTTATTTCTTGGACAGAGAAAGATCACAAGTAGGCATAGAGGCAGGCAGAGAAAGGAGGAAGCAGGCTCCCTGCTTAGCAGAGAGCCCGACGCAGGTCTCGATCTCGGGACCCTGAGATCATGACCTGAGCCGAAGGCAGCGGCTTTAACCCACTGAGCCACCCAGGCGCCCTAGAATTGTTTTCTTAATGGTTGTCCTGGTGATTATTATTAGCATGTTTACAGAAACAATCTAGTTTAGATTAATACCAATTTCTTAATTAATTTATTTATTTGACAGAGAGAGAGATCACAAGTAGGCATAGAGGCAGGCAGAGAGTGAGAGAGAGGAGGAAGCAGGCTCCCCGCTGAGCAGAGAGCCGGATGCGGTACTCGATCCCAGGACCCTGAGATCATGATCTGAGCCGAAGGCAGCGGCTTAACCCACTGAGCCAACCAGGTGCCCTAGATTAATACCAATTTAATTTCTTTGCAGAAACTTTGCTCCAGTATAGTTCCATTCACTTCCTTTACTTTGTGCTATTATTATCATATATATTACATTTTTATACATTGTAAACCCATCAACACAGTTTTAAAATTATATAGCTGTGTTTTAAATCGTATAGGAGAAGAAGAGAATTGCAATGAAAAATATCTATTTATACTTTTATATTTACCTATATACTTTTATAGTAAATACTAGTGCTTTTTGTTTCACTATGTAAAACAAAGGTATGTCTAGTGTTAGACTGAAATACTGTCCTCATTTCTTGGACACAACTACTAGCAACATATTCTCTTAGTTTTTGTTTTTTAGAAATATCTTGATTTCTCTTTCATTTTTAAAAATGGTTTTGCAGATGTAAGATTCTTTGTTAATAGTTGTTTTTTGCTTCGTTCTTTGTTTTCTTTCAGCACCTTGGATAATGTCATCTCAGTGCCATTTGGCCTCTATGGTTTCTAGTGAGAAGTCAGTCTTTACTTTTATTGAAGATCATATTTTCATATTTTCTTTTTCTTTTCTTTCTTTTTTTTTTTTTTTTTGTGCAGAGACTTGTCTATTGGAAATCAGAACTGGCCAATAGAAGAAGTGAATAGAGACCCCTCTCATCTCTACCAGGAGCTTCACAAAGGGAACTTTGGTCCTTTTCAACCAAGAAGAACCAGCTCTCTGAAGGCATGGACAGTGTGGCGCATATGTGCGCGTGTGCATGCACGTGTGTGTGTGTGTGTGCGCACATATGTGTGCAGTGGCAGGTGCAGTCTATGATGTGAGGACAGGGGGGTGGCTCCGGGAGTGGATACTGCCACAGCTCCCAGGGCTTTTCCCTGCAGCAATGCATATACTGCCTCTGTTGTGAGGGGAGCCGTGATTTCAGTTCCATAAAGCTTAGTGGCAAATTTGAGATGCTGGCAGTGCTCCATCCCCACAAGTCTCAGTACCAGAGGATGTTGGGGGAAAGAGGGAAAGAGAAAAAGGAGAGGAGGGAGACCATTGTCCCCGACTGAGCTTCTCTGCTCCATGCTATCCTGGGGGTTTCAGATGAATTGCTGCACTGTTGGGGCGAGCAGCCAAGATGTAGACAACATTCTCCCGCAAGAATGTAGGCCAGTCCACAAATCTGGATTCCTGCTCTGTGGGCAGCAGAGCCTTGTCCTGACTCTTGCTGCTGCTGCTGCTAGCTGGGCTGCTGTCTGCTATGGGACCCACATGGCTGATGCTGACACTGCAGGAAGGAGCCTCTGCAAGGCGTTTGCAGAACCAAGAGTGCTGGGCTGCATGGCACTCTGCCTCACTGATAGTACTCCAATTGCCCCGGGCGGGCGAGGAAGGTGGCCCGGGCTCGTTCCCGTTCCTTGACTGTCAGAAGCCTTAACAGAGAGTTCTGGGGACGCAATTGCTGCAGAAGTAGGAGGGACTCATGGGACAAGAAGTCAGACCACTCTATGTGTCCTCGATGTTCAGGGTGCAGGGCTGCAAACTGGCGGGCTGCCTGTTCCTCTTGCTCCTCGCTTAGAGCCCTGTTACTGTCCCCCCGCTTTGCTGCTTGGTGGCGGTAGCGCAGGAAGTCCTCCAGTGTCAGGGAGCAATCAGGAATGACTTGACACTGCTGAAAGGTCTCTGTGAGGCTGTACATTTCCTCCTCAGTTAGCAGCAAGTTGAGATTATCACAGTATGGCAGCTCCGGCCAGGTTCTGCGTGGGCTGTCTCAGTCACCTCTGCCACGCTATCTCCTTGGATGTAGCCCATGCGGCGCAGACAGCCCTCGTGGAAAACCCTGGTACAGATCCTGCATGGGAAGAGGCTCTCAGCTGTCCAGACCTCACAGACGTCACACAGCTCATCGCTGACAACAAGTTCTCTGGGCTCCAAGCAGGTATCAGGAGGCTTGTCATCATCCAGCTTCCGGGTGGGGCGGGTGAAAGCCGGCGGTGGGAACCGATTACTCCTATCAAACTCCTCCGGCTCCGCTCCACGCCCAGCTCGGAGCCTCTCCCAGGCTGCACGTTTGGTACTGCTCTCTTCTTGCAGCTCTGGGGTACTTGCCTCTGCTTCCTTCTCCTCCTGGACCTCCTGGACAGAGCCCTCTCCAGTGCCTCGGCGGGACCCTGGAAGCTCACCGGTGCGCCGGATGGAAGGCCTGTCCCGTAGTCCATCCTTGAAAGCAGACACAGCCAGGCTCACCTCCTGTACCTGCTCTACCGTCTGCCGCTTGGACATCAACACCCCCATGGCTCGGGACCGTCAGGGTGCGGGACGCGGGTCCGGGCCTGGCGGACTCCGCACGGCGAACCCCGCGCAGCCCATGGCCGCTCAGGAGCCCGCGCGCTGGGGCCCAGCGCCGGGAGCAGGCGGCGCGGGCGAGGATCATATTTTCTATTGCAGGTTTCAAGATTGTCTCTTGTCCTTTCCTTTTGACATGTTGACTATGAAATGTTTGAGCGTAGGTCTTGTTGATTTATTGTACGAGTTTATTGAGCTTCTTGAATTCTAAGATTAATTCTTTTTGTTGTTGTATCTGGAGAGTTTCTAGCCATTATTTCTTAAGATATTCCTTCTGCTCCTTCCTCTCTCTCCTCTCCCTCTCTTTCTCCCACGTTTCCCTGCCACTCCCTCCTTCTCTCTTTTTCTGGGACTCCCATTTTACATGGTGGGGATGTTGGATGGTGTCCCTCAGGTGTCTGAGGCTCTGTTAATTTCTCCTCATTCCTTTTGCTGTTTCCTTCTCATGCTGGATAGTTTCAATTGACCTGTATTCAGTTCATTGTCTTCAAGTTAACTGATTCTTTCTTCTGTAAAGAATAAATATATTATTATATTCATATTTATATTATTATAGTTATATTATATAAATAATAAAGATATTATTCAGACTAGAGAAGTTTTTCATTTTAGTTATACTTTTCAACATCAGAATTTCTCTTTGATGTAAAATAATAGGGGTGCCTGGCTGGCTCAGTCAGTACAGCATGTGACTCTAGATCTCTGGGTTGTGAGTTTGAGCCCCGCACTGGGTGTAGATCATTACTTAAAAGTAAAATGTTTTACAAATAAAAGGAATAATAATTTATATCTCCTTATTGTTATTCTCTATTTGATGAGACATCATTTGCATACTTTCCCATAGTTCTTAGACATGATTTCTTTCAGTTCTTTCAACTTATTTATTATAGGTGATTTAAAATCTTTGTCTAATAAATCCAGCTTTTGGTTTTCCTCAAGGACAGTTTCTGTTAACTGCTATTTTTCCTGTTTATAGGCTATGCTTTTTTGTTTGATTTTGATCTCTCTCTCTCTCTCTTTTTTTTTTTGTCAAAACTGGATATTTATGATAATTTGTCTATTCTAGAAACCAGATGCCCTTCTCACCTGGATTTGTTATTGTTACTTGGGTTGTTGTTGTTGCTATCTGTGTTTTAAGTGATTTTTCTGTAAAGTCTGTTCTTTGTTGTGTGGGCACTGAAGTCTCTGTTCTATTGCCTTAGCAGTCAGCAAATGATTGATGGGAGGTTGAACTAAGAAGTCTCTCAACCTTTGCTGAGGGGTTCTGTATATTTGTTGGGGCATTCCCTTAGTGCTCCACCAGGCAGTTTACAATCCTCCCTTAGCCTTAGCCTTCACTTTCTGCTTGCACAGAGTCTCAAAGTCAGCCAGAAATGAGAGCTCAGAGCCTTCTCAAGTCTTTCACGGTCATGCACTAAGCTCTTTGCATGTACATGAGCCTCTAGAATCCCAGGAATGTGTTGAAGTTCTTCAGGGTTCCATGTGGATATCTTAATTCTTCAATTTTCCCTTTAATTTTTGTTTGTTTGATCAGTCTCTCATTAGCCCCAAGCGTTAAAGTTCCCTCCAACAGCTTCAGTGCTAACTAATTGTCTCTGATTTTCTTTAGTAAGTGCTCAAAAGTAACAGTTTGCACAGAGGCAGCTCTTGAGTCATGAAATAAAATGCCTTGAAAATGGAATCGTTTGGTGAGATGCTAGATAGGCAAATATTGACAGTCCTTTAGGTATGGACATTTCACGGAATTCTAAACCTACCCCAATCCTATATATATTGATAGGCTGCTAGTTTATCCAGCTACCAAAGTGGTGAGGCTCTTTGTTTTCATTGCTACTCCAGAACCTGATAGGGGAATGGGATTAAGAGAAAAATGAGATAACTAACTGAA
Source organism: Neogale vison (assembly GCF_020171115.1). Taxonomy (NCBI): domain Eukaryota; kingdom Metazoa; phylum Chordata; class Mammalia; order Carnivora; family Mustelidae; genus Neogale; species Neogale vison. The sequence continues at coordinate 87,920,138 of NC_058095.1, read as the reverse complement.
GTTAATTTGCAGAATTGGGAAAAAGATGATTTTGACAGTTTTGCCATTGTTACTATTGCTTTTATTCCACCATTCCAAATAGTAAGCTATACTTTTTAAAAGACAAATGCCATATGATTCCACTTATATGTAGAATGTAAAAAACAAATGAATAAACAAACAAAAAGCAGAATCAGACCTATAAATACAGCAAACAAACTGATGGTGGCCAGAAGGGAAGTGCTGGGGGTGGGGCAGGGATGAACAAACAAGGAGCGTGCGAAATACAGGCTTCCAGTTATGGAATGAATAAGTCATGGGAATAAAAGTTACAGTGTAGGAAATATAATCAATGATATTGTAATAGCAATGTATGGGGACAGATAGTAGCTATACTTGTGGTATGGAAAGCATAATGTATACAGTTGTTGAATTACTATGCTATTTTCACCTGAAACTAATGTAATGTGTATTCACTATAGTGAAATTAAAAAAATTAAAAAGTAATTCAAATAGTAGAAATAGAACAAAAGAGTGTTGTAAATAAGGTTTCTACCCTAAACACCTCGAACCTGGATCCCAAACAGAATATTTTTTTAAAGACTGTGTATTTATTTATTAGAAAGAGACAGCAAGAGAGTTAACACAAGTAGAGGGAATGAGAGAGAGAGAGAAGCAGAGAAGCAGGCTTCCTGCTGAGCAGGGAGCCCAATGCAGGGTTTGATCCCAGGCCCCGGTATCATGACCTAAGCCGAAGGCAGATGCTTAGCGACTGAGCCACCCTGGTACTCCCAGAATATTAACTAGTGTTAACAGTTACTGTGTGTCTTTCATAAATACATGCCTAGAGAAGCATGTATATATATAGTCAAAAGATCTGTTATTTCCTTTTATACATACAGAAATATACTCTGTACTCTATTATTCACCATTTTTTTAAAACTTGGTAATTTACCTTAGATGTTGCTACATAGAGCTATTTCAGTTTGTTGTTGTGGTTGTTTGGTATTCTAAGATGAATAGTCCATTATTTACACATTTTCTGGTAACAGATACTTGGATTGGTCTACTATTTTGTTATTTCAAACAATGATGGGATGAACACCATTGCATTTACATCTCTTTGACCATGTGTGCTATTACTGAAGGATAAGTTCCTAACTATGAAATGTAAGGTGTGTTTGTTTTCAGATATTGATGGATGTTGGAAAATTGCCTCCAATGATGTTTCATCAGTTTATACTTCTGTTTCTGGTAAAGGAGAATGCTGTTCTCCTCATTGCCACATTGGATTATCAAGTACATTTTGCCAATTTCAAAGATGAGAATTTCTCCTTATTGTTTTACTTTTCTTCTCTTATAATACCTTTTCACATATTTCATATATTCATATATTTGTGAGTCTCCTTCGCCTCACACACAGCACCTCTTTTCATATCCTTCTCTCATTTTTTTATTGAGTTTTAATTTGTAATGCTCTTTGAGAGTTAGAGTCGTTGGACTTTTGGTCTGTTTTACATATTACAAATATTCTTTTCTCTAGCTGATTATCGGTCACATGGTGTGGTTTACAGTACTTTTTTCTTTGTTAATTTTTTTTTAAGTAGTCAGATTTTCCAGTCTTCTTCCTATCTGTATGTCCTGCTTAGAAGGGCATTTGTCTCTTCTCAGTTTATAAAAATTTCATCTCTTATTTCTTCCAGGAACTTATTGTTCCATTGAGTTATTTATTTGGGTGGCTTATTGTTTGTGAGTGCTAACCAGGTGTCCCTACATCATTCCTCTCTGATTTAAAATGCCACTCTTCTCAGGTACTAAATTCTTTGATGTAGAGAGAATATTTCTGGACTCTCTATTCTTTTCCATTGATTTCTTTGCCAATTTGTCCTTGCTGTAGTGCCAACATTTTAATGGGTATTTTTCCGTATGACCTTTAGAATCAGCTTGTCTATTTCTATTTCCCTCTTGAGGAAAAATTTACGTTGTTAGTTTTGTTAAAATTACATTAAAACGGGTGCCTGGGTGGCTCAGTAGTTTAAAGCCTCTGCCTTCGGCTCAGGTCATGATCCCATGGTCCTGGGATTGAGCCCCACATCGGGCTCTCTGCTCAGCCGGGAGCTTGCTTCCCTTCCTCTCTCTCTGCCTGCTTCTCTGCCTAATTGTGATCTCTGTCAAATAAATAAATAAATAAATCTTTTTAAAAATTACATTAAAACAGGAATCACAGATTTTTGCTCCTATCAGAATCTTGTGAAAAACTTTCTAAAACATAGTTTGTGGGGCCTCACCTTCAGAATTTCTAATTCACTGAGTCTGAGTTGAGGCTTGGAATTGGTGTATCTAAAAATTCAAAGGGTGATGTTGATGCTGCTGGTCTGGGACACCTCTACTTTTGTGAAGTGAAAGTGTATTCATTTTAAGATAGTTGTTATCCTTCCAATATTCATTCTAACAGCAAGGTATGTTATTCCATTTATGTTCTATTTTCTTAGTAGAGTTTCAGTGTTTTCTTTATATTGATACAACTTACTGTTTTAAATTTATTCCTCTGCAGTTTCGTTTTTGTTGCATTGTAATAAAGGTTAGTTTAGGGGCACCTGGGTGGCTCAGTGGGTTAAAGCCTCTGCCTTCGGCTCAGGTCATGATCCCAGGGTCCTGGGATCGAGCCCCGCATCGGGCTCTCTGCTCCGCAGGGAGCCTGCTTCCTCCTCTCTCTCTGCCTGCCTCTCTGCCTGCTTGTGATCTCTGTCTGTCAAATAAATAAATAAAATCTTTAAAAAAAAAAAAAAAGAAAATGTTACTAAAACTTTTTCCACTCGTGGCTTAAAAAATGTTTCCTTCATGTGATTCTAGGGCTGGAAAAATTAGTTGGAATAATTAGTTTTTCTAAAGTATAGAAAAAACTCTGAAAACTTGCAGGCTTCACTAACATGTATGAGGAATTACTAATATCAAAGATGGGTTACATTCAGATAGCTTGAATTTTGGTTATATATGTAAATTTAGAGACCAAAGGACATTCCTAGGAAGGGTGAAAATGTAAATTGCAGAGGCAAACGGTGAAGGGATGAATGAAGACTAACGAAAAGATACTTTAACTTTTATAGAAAGTAAGCACCTTTCCGGACCATAGCATATGCCCCTATGTTTTATTGCCTAGACTGAGGATTTCTGAAGACTACTTTTAAGATATGCAAGATAGGGGCGCCTGGGTGGCTCGGTGGGTTAAGCCGCTGCCTTCGGCTCAGGTCATGATCTCGGGGTCCTGGGATTGAGTCCCGCATCGGGCTCTCTGCTCAGCAGGAAGCCTGCTTCCTCCTCTCTCTCTCTCTCTCTGGCTGCCTCTCTGCCCACTTGTAATCTCCTCTGTCAAATAAATAAATAAAATCTTAAAAAAAAAATAAAAGATCTGCAAGAAAATTTTAAAAATTCAGCCTAAATATTTCTGCAAATAGTATAATCCAAATTAGTATTTCCCAATCAGCCTAGTATCTTTTTCCCTCTCCTTCTATTGGTAAAAAAAATAAAATAAAAAGAAATGGAGAACACATGTTGTCCATCCTGTTCTCCAATAGTAGGAACATACTATGCTATAGGTGAGAATTTTCTTATTTACTGTGGTATGCAGAATACGAGTTCCCCAAAGATGCCTATGTTCTGATCTCCAGAACCTGTGAGTATGTTACCTTACACAACAAAGGGGAATTAACGTTACAGATAGGGTCAAAGTTGCTAATCAGCTAACCTTAAAAGAGGGAGAGTATTCTAGATTATACAGGTGGGCCCAGTGTAATTACAGGGGTTCTTTAAGATTTTATTTATTTATTTAAAATTTAAAAAATTTTTTTTAAAGATTTTATTTATTTGACAGAGATCACAAGTAGGCAGAGAGGCAGGCAGAGAGAGAGAGAGAGGAGGAAGCAGGCTCCCCGCAGAGCAGAGAGCCCGATGCCGGGCTCGATCCCAGGACTCTGGGATCATGACCTGAGCCGAAGGTAGAGGCTTTAACCCACTGAGCCACCCAGGCGCCCCTTTATTTATTTATTTGACAGACAGAAATCACAAGTAGGCAGAGAGGCAGATAGAGAGAGAGGGGGAAGCAGGCTCCCTACTGAGCAGAAAGCCTGATGCAGGCCTTGATCCCAGGACCCTGAGATCATGACCTGAGCCGAAGGCAGAAGCTTTAAACCACTGAGCCACCCAGGTGCCCAATTACAGGGGTTCTTAAAAGAGCAAGAGGAGTGCAGGAAAGAAGGTGAAATATATTTCATGTGATCAAGACTCATTCTGCTCTTGTGGCTTTAAAAATGGAGGAAAGGAACCATAAGCCAAGGAAGATGTGCCATCTCAAGAATCTGGAAAAGGAAGGTTCCCCCAAAGAGCCCATAGAAAGGAATGCAGCTGTGCCCAGCCTTAACTCAGTGAGACCTATACAAGGTTACTTGACCCTATACAATAACAGGGTAATAAAAAGCGTTGTTTTAAACTATAAATTTATGGTAATTTGGTAACAAATAGGAAATTAATGCAATTATGAAACTATTATGACAGAGTACTCACTGATGCTTCCTCTTTTTTTCTTAAATTATTAGCATTTGTCCAAATATCTGAAAGGTTAACTTTCTTTCCCCCAATTAACAGCAAAATTGTTGGAAGTTGAATATCTCAGAGTTCATTTAGGGCAATACTTATCCGGAAATCTGGTCTATCTGCAAAGTGACTGAGGACCTCATTGGCATATCACCCTGGAAAACAGCTGAGTCAGCATTAAGATTAAGAGCTTTGGAGTTGGAGGCTCAGAGACCTAAAACCTCTGCTAGGACTGAATATGTGACGTTGGATAAGTTATTTACTCTCTCCTCTTTTTCCCCATACTAGAACTTAAATCATAAGGTTATGGTGAGGATTACGTGAGAGGATATATGTATAGCACTTAGCATGGTTCTAGCCCATAGGCAAAAAAAATCATAAAATGAAGATACAGATTCTCAAAAAAAAAAAAAAATTCGTAGTGCCTTTCATCCTAAAAGCAAAAAAATCTAAACAGCTCAACTGTTCACAAAGGCATAAATACAACAATTGACATTCATAATGGCATTCATAAATTATCCAGTATAAGGTTTCTTAACAATTCTTTTAAAGATCTTTAAAATATGTGAATGTTGGTGTTTAAAGTGGCAAGATTTTTGTACCTCAAAAATTTATTCATGTGGAATTTACATCAAGAGTGTCATATGAACAAAACATTTATAAGGTATATTTTTACTAGGACTCAAACCTTAGCTCCTCCACTTTTTGTTCTTCTATAACATATGAGACACTTCATCTTACTTACCCTACTTTTCTTCTATAAAATTTGGATAATAGAAGAGCTACTTGGTAATGTGGTTGGGAAGATTAGCGATAGTACATTTGAATCACCCCCTTGAATACACGATTGTTCAGTAAGTGGTGGTTATTCGTCATTGTTATTTTGTGATCCTCTAAAACTGCATTGACTGAAGTCAGTAGTGACCTAATTATGAAATACTCTGGGTCTTTCTCTTCCTTTATTATAGTTTGTCTTACACTGGATACTACTGAACCTCTTAAAATTCTCTCCTTTCTCCTTTTCTGGTGGTGTTCTTACCCTTTTTTTTTTCCAGGTTTTTTTTTTAAATTTTTTTATTTATTTGACAGACAGAGATCACAACTAGGCAGAGAGGCAGGCAGAGAGAGAGGAAGGAAAGCAGGCTCTCCGCTGAGCAGAGAGTCCAATACGGGGCTCGATCCCAGGACCCTGAGATCATGACCTGAGCCGAAGGCAGAGGCTTTAACCCACTGAGCCACCCAGGCGCCCCTTTTGCTTATTCTTCTTCCTTTGCCCAAACCTTAAATATTGGTGTTTCCCAATTTCTATAGCTTTTCAAATTTTTCTTTTTCCCGTGCACATTGTTTATGAGTATGATAATGCTTCTTATACTCGCTGAAACCTTTTCCCTGAACACCAGTTGTATTGCTCAGAGACCTCTTTCTTTTTTAAAGTGAGAGAAAGGAATGCATCTTATTTACGAGTTTGCTTCATTTATAGCCTTAAGTATTTATATGGTATGTGGGTATGCATTTGTATTGTGACTTTAATCCAAAAACATTAATTAGATGGGTCTTTTCCAAATCTTTAATCTCTTCTAATCTGTTGGTGCCATTCTTCTGCATGTCACTGTCCAGTTTTTTCCAACACCATTTTTTGAAGACAGTGTCTTTTTTCCATTGGATATTTTTTCCTGCTTTGTTGAAGATTAGTTGACCTTACCCTTGTGGGTCCATTTCTGGTTTCTCTTTTCTGTTCCTTTGATCTATATGTCTGTTCTGTGCCAATACCATACTGTCTTAATGACTGCAGATTTGTAATAGAGATTGAAGTCTGGAATTGTGATGCCTCCAGCATTTCTTTTCTTTTTCTACATCACTTTAGTTATTTAGAGTTTTGTCTGGTTCCATACAAATTTTATAGTTGTTCGTTCTAGCTCTATGAAAAATGCTGGTGTTATTTTTGATAGGGATTGCATTGAATATGTAGATTGCTTTGGGTGGAATAGACCATTTAACAATATTATTTTTTCTTCCAATCCATGACATGGAATGTTTTTCCATTCCTTTGTGCCTTCTTCTGTTTCTTTTATATGTGTTCTATAGCTTTCAGAGTATAGAACTTTTATTTCTCTGGTTAGGTTTATTTCTAGGTATCTTGTGGTCTTTGGTGTAATTGTAAATGGGATTGATTCCTTGATCTCTCTTTCTGCTGTTTTATTATAATTGGTGTATAGAAATGCAGCAGATTTCTGAATGTCCATTTTATATCCTGTGACTTTGCTGAATTCATGGATCAGTTCTAGCAATTTGTTGGTGGAATCTTTCAGGTTTTCTACATAAAGTATCATGTTGTCTGAGAAGAGTGAAAGTTTGTCTTCTTCTGGGCTAATTTGGATGTTTTTTATTTCTTTTTGTTGTCTGATTGCTGAGGCTAGGATTTTCAGGACTGTGTTGAACAATAACAGTAAGAGTGGACATCCCTATCATGTTCCTGACCTTAGGGGTAAAGCTCTCAGTTTTCCCCATTGAAGATCATATTAGCTCTTAGTCTTTTGTATACAGCCTTTATGATGTTGAGGTATGTTCTTCTATCCCTACATTCTTTTAGTATATGTGCTGCCGAAGCGAGCACTTCTATCCCTACATTCTTGAGGGTTTTCTTCGAGGAGGATGCTGTATTTTTTTCAAATGCTTTTCTGCATCTGTTGAGAGGATCATATGATTCTTATCCTCTTATTAATGTGGGGTATCGTGTTGATTGACCTGCGGAAATTGAACCACCCCTGTAGCCCAGGAATAAATTGCACTTGATCTTGGTGAATAATCCTTTTAATTTACTGTTGAAATTGATTGACTAGAATCTTGTTGAGAATCTTTGCACATGATCATTGGCGATATTGGTCTGTAATTCTTTTTAATGAGGTGTTTGTCTGGTTTTGCAATCAAGATGATGCTGGCCTCATAGAATGACTTTGGAAGTTTTCCTTCCTTTTCTACTTTTTTAAACAGCTTCAGAGGAATAGGTATTAATTCTTCTTTAAATGTTTGGTAGAATTCCACTGGGAAGTCATCCAGCCCTGGACCTTGTGTTTTGGGTTATTTTTGATGATTGATTTAATTTCTTTGCTGGTTATGGGTCTGTTCAGATCTTCTATTCCTTCCTCTTTCAGTTTTGGTAGTTTATATATTTCCAGGACCTTACCCTTTTCTTCCAGATTTTTGGCATATAATTGCTTATAAGATTCTCCTATAATTATTTGAATTTCTTCATTAATGGTTGTGGTCTCTCTTGTTTCATTTGTGATTTTATTTATTAGTGTCCTTTCTCTTTTCTTTTTGGTAAGTCTGGCCTAGGGATTTAACAATTGTGTTAATTCTTTCAAAGAACCAGCTCCTACTTTCATTGATGTGTCCTACTTTTTTTTTTTATACTAATATATCATTTATTTCTGCTCTAATCATAGTTATTTCCCTTCTTCTGCTGATTCTGGGCTGTATTTGCTGTTCTTTTTCCTGCTTCTTTAGGTGTAAGTTAAGGTTGTGTATTTGAGACTTTTCTTCTTGAGAAGGCTTATATTGCTATAAAATTCCTTATAACTGCATTTGCTGCATCCCAAAAGTTTTGGACTGTTGTGTTTTCATTTTCTTTTGCTTCCAATTATTTTTTTTATTTCTTTAATTTCCTGCTTAACCCATTCATTCTTTAGTAGGATGTTCTTTTACCTCCATGTATTTGTGGTCCTTCTAAATTTTTTCTTGTCGTTGACTTCAAGTTTCATAGCACTGTGGTCTGAAAATATGTATGGTATGATCTCAGTCTTCTTGTGCTTGTTGAGGCCTGATTTGCGATCCAGTATGTGATCTCTTCTGGAGAATGTTCCATGTGCACTCAAAAAGAATATGTATTCTGCTGCTTTAGGATGAAATGCTCTGAATATGTCCCTTAAGTCCATCTGGTCCTGTGTGTCATTCAGTCATTATTTCCTTGTTGATCTCCTTAAGATGATCTGTCCATTGGTGTGAGTGAGGTGTCAAAGGCCCCTCCTACTATCATATTATTATCAATGAGTTTCTTTAAATTTGCTACTAATTGATTTATGTATTTGGCTGCTCCCAAGTTGGAGGTATAAATATTTGTAACTGTTAGAGCTTGTTGGATAGACCTCTTTATTATAATACAGTACTCTTCTTCATCTCTTACTACAGTCTTTGGTTTAAAATCTAGTTTTTCTGATGTAAGTATGGCTATTCCAGCTTTCTTTTGATGTCCACTAGCATGATTCATTACCATGGTGTCCATTAGCCTGGTCCTCCACCCCCTCACTTTCAGTCTGGAGGGGTCATTTGTTTTAAAATGAGTCTCTTGTAAGCAGCATCTTGGTGGGTTTTGTTTTTTTTTCTTTTTTAATCCATTCTGAATCCGTGTGTATTTTGATTAGAGCTTTGAGCCTATTTACATTCAGAGTAATTATTGATAGATATGAATTTAGTGCCATTGTATTACTTGTAAAATTGCTGTTCCTGTAGATTGTCTGTGTTCCTTTTAAAAATGGTTTAAAAAAGTTCCTGTCACTTTGGGTATCTATTTCTGCTCTAAGAATCCCTTTTAGTATTACTTGCAGAGCTGGTTTAGTGTTCATGAACTCCTTTAGTTTGTGCTTATCTTGGAAACTCTTTATCTTTCCCTCCATTCTTAATGGCAGCTTTGCTGCTTGGCTGTGTGATTTTTCCCATTCAGCGTGTTGAATATATCATGCTGCTTATTTCTGGCCTGCTACGTTTTTGTGGACAGGTCTGCAGCTAACCTTATGTGTCCACCCTTGTAGGTTAAGGACCTTTTGCCTCTAGCTACTTTCAGAATTCTCACTTTATCTTTTTTGTTTTGTGAGTTTCACTCTAATATATCTTGGTGTTGACCTGTTCTTTTTGGGTTTTGAGGGGAGTTCTCTGTGACTCTTGGACATAAATGCCTGTTTCCTTCCCCAGATGAGGGAAACTGTCAGTTATAATTTGTTCAAATAAACTTTCTGCCCCATTTTCACACTTTTATTCTTCTGAGACTCCTGTGATACAGATAATATTGCACATTGTTGAATCACTAAATTCCCTAAGTTTGTATTCATGATGTTTTCTATCCCTCTTTTTTTCAGCTTCATTATTTTCCATAATTTTAACTCTGTATCACCTATTTGGTTCTCTGCTTCTTCCATCCTCATTGTGATTACATCCAGTTGGTTCTGCATCTCAGCTATAGCATTTTTATTTCAGCATGACTAGTTTTATCTCTGCAGTGAGGATTTCTCTGGTGTCTTCTGTGCTGCTTTCAAGCCCAGCTAGTATTCTTATGACTGACATTCTAAATTCTTGTTCAGATCTATTGCTTATATCTGTTTTGAGAAATCCCTGGCTGTGATTTCTTCTGCTCTTTCTTTTAGGGAGAATCCCTCTGTCTTGTCATTATGTCTAGGTTTCTGTCTTTTGCATGTCATGAAAGAATGTTATGTTTCCTGCTCCTGAGAGTAATACTATATTAAGAAGGGGTCACTCACTGTCCAGGGTCTTGCACTTCAAGAAGTGTTTCTGTTGTATGCTGTGTGCTCTCTGATGTTGTGTTTCGGCTGCCCTTTTCCACAGGTCCGTTTACTCAGACTTCCTCTTTGCTTGCAGTGGGAGGTGGTTGAACCTTTGACTAGGTGTGCTTTGATTTGTTTGTTAAGATAAGCCTAATTAAAAAAAAAAAACTTAAAAATCAGAAAAGGGCTGATCTAAGAAAAGAGAAAAGGAAAAGGAAGAAAAAACAGACAGACAAACAACTATAACCCTGATTCCAAATAATAAGAAGGAAGGAAGGAAAAGGGGGGGAAACAAAAAAAAGGCTGATCCTACAAAGGAAAAAAGAAACAAACCAACACATGAACAGAAAACTATAAGCCTAATGCCAAAGGAAGAAGAAAATAAAGAATAAAGAAATAAAAGAATTCTTAAGAAAAGAAACCCTGGTCCTATTTCCACCAGAACTGAAGCTGATGCTTTAGAGCCCTCTGTGATTAGTAGACCTGGTCCATGTGGGGCAGCCTATGTTGTTCTGAGGGAGAGGCCCCTTGTGCTAGTTTACAGTCAGACCTGCCTTAGGAAACATGCCCCTGCTGGGTGCACAAGGGCAGGGTGTGGTGTAAGGGACTCGAGCCTCCCCTGAAGGTGCTGTTTCTCTCTTAAGTCCAACCATGGTGGTGGTGGGGAAATGTGTGGAAGATCATATCACCCCACCCTCTCAACCTGGGGGACAACTCACAGCTGCTACTGCTTAGGAGGCCCTGATGAAAAAGTGAACAACTTCTTCTCCTGTGTTCCAGGCTTTCATCATATCACTGCACCTCAATGGCCCTGTGCCTGGCCATCTGCACACCCTATGCCACAGTTATGTGTTTTATCTTGGTCCCATGGCCAGTACTGAAAACTCCAGCAAGGTGTGGACCTGCTTCTCTCCCTAGGAGGAGAGGCTTGCAGCTTGCCCAGCACCATTCTGTCCCATCAAAGCAGTCACACAGAGTGGAGTCTGTTGTGCCCCACAGTGGAAAGCTGTGACCCGCATATCTGCCCTCTACACATGCTTCTGTCCCCTGCTGCTAAACAGCCACTCAGTGGCTCCTAGGGGGCCTTTTGTCCTCAGAAAAGCAAAATCCCTCTTCCACATGTACTCCAGGAGGGGGAGTGATTTCTCTCAGTGCCATTCAGGGGATCCCCTCACCCCAGCATATTGCGGGAACCCTACATGCTGTTCTTTCTCCTGCCCTCTCCCTCTCTCCCTGGCTTCACTCTAAATAAATGGCCCCTCCCTTTCCCAGCACCACAGCTTTTCTCTCCCCTAGTTCATAGCTCCAAACCTCACATGTGCCACTTTCTCTCCCTCCAGTTACGCAGATTATTTTCTTACTCCTCGAATCTATTTCCTAGTTGTTCAAAATGATTTGATGTTGAGCTACTCTGTTTGAGGGATAAAGCAACCCCAGGGTCCCGCTGCTACTCTTCCAATTTTATCTTTCTTCTCAGTGACTCTTCTAATTGAGCATATTTAAAAGTGCACATAATCATTTTCTGCATACTTTTTCCCCACTCTGTACCGATGTTGATGCTACTGTTAATTCACTTGTTCAATCATTAATTAAACATATATTGAATGCCTACTATGTTCTAGGCCCTGAGTGTACAGTAGTGAAGTGAACAAATTAACAAATATTTACCCCTCAGGGAACATATCTGTAGTGGAAAAGACAAAGCAAATAAATATGTTGTGTCTGATATAAATTCTGTGGGGAAAAATAGAGGAGGGAAGAGAACTAAGGAGAGCCAAGATGTGGACAGGGTTATAATTCTAAGTGGGATGCTTAGGGAAGTCATCACGATACAGTTACCATTTGACCTGAGGAGGTGAGGGAGCAAGCCATGGGGACATTTGGGTAATATTTTTCCAGGATGAAGAAACAGCAGTTGCACATTGTGAAGCAAGAGTATGTCTCGCATTTTGGGAAAACTGAGGTAGGAGCAATAGGAGAGAGGTCAGAGAGAGCGAGTTTATAGGCAACCATGGTTGTGTTGTCCTACCTATTTTCTTAAAATTAGTAACTACCCTTCACTACTTAATCTTTTTCCTTTTTTTCTTCCCTCTTTAACTCTGGTAAGTCACCAAGTTTTATTGATCCTAACCCTCTTCAGTTCAGACCTTTATCATTGGTCACCCAATTGATCTATTGCTAGCTGCACACCTCATATTCAGCACCCATTCAAGAGCTATTTTTCAAACAATGTCTGTATTGCAGGCCCTGCACTAGGTATTGTAGATACACAGGCCATCAAGCTTGCCCTTAGAAAATTCACAGTATCTGGAGACAAAATCAACAGGCAGTTGGTCACGTGACAGTGAAGTAAGTGCTTTGAGAAGGGAAGTACAAGCAGACTAAGTACCACATGGTAGATGGATAGCTGCCATTTATGAGGGTTAGTGCAAGCTTTCCAACAGAAATTATCTTCCTGTTAAGCTCTAAAAGATAAGTTGAAGTGTTAGACCCTCAAAATGAAAAGAAAGAATTTCCAAGCAAAGGGACCACTTGTACAAATGCCCAGAAAAGAGAACCGAATGTGGTTTAGTGTTACCAGATAGAGGACAGAAGAGGATGACTCAAAATCAAGCTGGCGAAATACAAAGGAGCCAGATCGTGTATGATATCTAGAGGCCCTTTTAGGGTGTTTGGTTAATCCATCTGTTACCAAAATCATCAGTTTCAAACTTGAATATAGTACATAGTTTATCTCCGAGAACTGAAACCCACCAATGATTCCTTACTGGCTTTATGCTGAATTCAAACTGTAACAGGCACACGTGAGGTTCTTTAATCTGCCTTTGCCTCTTCAGCCTCAGGTCCCACAGGCCCCACTCTTACTTTATACACCAGCAGTGCGGGACAGCTTATAATTCCATGCCAGGAGGGAGAAGTCTCCAGGACCTACCAAATGCTTGGAATGCTCTTTGGCCCTTCCCAATCTCATGCATTCATTTTTATCTCTCAAAAATAATCTCAGAGGTCATCGGGTTTTTTAAAATATTTATTAATTTGAGTTAGAGTGAGTGAGCCTGAGCAGAAGGGGCAGAAGGAGAGGGAAAGAAAAACTCAAGCAGACTCTTCACTTAGTGCAGAGTCTGACACAGGACTTCATCTGTCAACCCCAAGACCATGAGCTGACCTGAAAACAGGAGGTAGGTGTTCAACTGACTGTGCCATCCAGGTGCCCCTCAGAAGTCATCTTCTATAAGAATCTTCCCCAGAAAATTCAAATGAAGTTAATCCTTTACTCTTCTATGCTACCACCCCACTTCTGTGTGATCTTTTCATTGGATTCGCCTTAATCTGTAACAGGTTGATTATATATTAAACTTCTCCACTGGTTTGAGCTCTTTGAGGGTCTCTGGGTTTGGTTTTGTCTGTGTATCCTTAGCCTGACAGTTAGCCACACTTAATAAGGCTCGGTTAATTTACACTAAAGAACAATGAGAATTATCTATAGGAAAGAATGAACACGAATTTATAGCTCATTTAAGTCACACAATTGTGATAGAGCTCGGCACATCTTAGCAAAGGAATCACAGACTTTTTAAAATTCTTAAATTCAGTTTAGTTAGCATATACTGTATTACTATTTTTGGGAGTAGAATTTAGTGATTCATCAGTTGCATATAACCCCCAGTGCTCATTTTATCAGGTTATGTCCTTAATGCCAATCACCCTATTACCCCTTCCCCCCACCAACCTGCCATCCAGCAACCTTCAGTTTGTTTTCTAGAGTTCAGCATTTCTTATGGTTTGCCTCCTTCTCCATTTTCATCTTGTTTTATTTTTCCTTCCCTTCCCTTATGTTAATCTGTTTTGTTTCTTAGATTGCACATATGAGTGAAATCATATAGTATTTGTCTTTCTCTGACTTATTTCACTTAGGCTAATACACTGTAGTTCCATCCATTGCAAAAGACAAGATTTCATTCTTTTTGATGGCTGAGTGATATTCCATATAACACATGCACACACACATAACAAATCTTTATCCATTCATCTGTTGATGGACATCTGGGCTCTTTCCATATTTTGGCTATTGTAGGTATTGCTGCTACAAACACTGGGGTTCAGGTGCTCCTTCAAACCACCATGTTTGTATCCTTTGGTTAAATACCTAGTAGTGCAATTTCTGGGTCATAGGGTAACTCTCTTTTTAAATTTTTGAGGAACCTCTATACTGTTTTCTGGAGTAGCTCTACCAGTTTGCATTCCCACCAACACTGTAAGAAGGTTCCCTTTCTCTGCATCCTCACCAACATTTGTTGTTTCCTAAGTTGTTTATTTTAGCTATTCTGACTGGTGTGAGGTGGTATCTTGAGGTGGTCTTGATTTCTATTTCCCCGTTGATGAGAAATGAGCATTTTTTCATGTGTCTGTTGGCCATTTGTATGTCTTCTTTGGAGAAACATTCATGTCTTCTGCCCATTTCTTGACTGGAATTTTTGTTTGTTGGGTTTGACTTTGGTAGGTTCTTTATAGATTTTGGATACTAGCCCTTTATTTGATATGTCATTTGCAAATACCTTCTTCCATTCCATAGATTTCCTTTTAGTTTTGTTGACTATATCCTTTGCCATGCAAAAGCTTTTTATCTTGATGAAGTCCTAGTAGTTCATTTTTGCTTTTGTTTCTCTTGCCTTTGGAGATGTGCCAATCATCCAGAGTTTTGTCTTCTCTTAGTCTCTCAGTTCTCTCATCTGCTAAATGAGGATGATAATACCTGTACCCTAAGATTTCAGTGGTGATGAGATTTGGAACATATATGACATAAACTAGAAATTAGTTAGATGTTCATGATCCGGTGAGATTTTTATGAGGTGGAAAAATTTTATTTTATCCCTCTCAGACCTGTAATCACTGTGATCACATTATTATAGATTGTCCCATTCACTAGTAATATGAGTCTAGGTATTATGGATTGATTCTGAGCATCTGACTTATGAAGACATAACTAATGCTGTCTTTGTACTGTGCTCATGCTGTGTTCTTCTGGAGAGGAGGGCTTATTCCTTGAGCCTCCATGTTGCCTTTATGCGAGTGGCCATCATCCATGACAAAAGGAAGACAGTTTCCCAGCCTCCAAACAAGGAACCTAGAAAATATTTTCTTATAAAAACTGTGCTATGAATTGGATTAATTCATTATTAAGGTTTCCCCAAAAGCTATTTTGTTTTTAACATAAACAGTTGTGCATTTTTAAACATACAAATGTATTCACCATATTTTTTATTGAAAATTGGTCTTTTTATCAAGGGTATCCAGACTACTTTATCATCCTCCCCATGTTGGCCTTTATTCTGAGCTAACATTTTGAAGACTGAAACTTCCTTCAGTCTGTTCCATGTCCACACCAAAAATTTCTGTACCCAGAGGACTTGTAATGAAGTAGTATTACATTGATGCTTAAAAACTTTGTATGGACTGATGAACTTTTCTCATATTATTTATATGTAGTTTTGGGGAAAGAGGAAAACAATAAAACCGGTAGAAGTGTAAAAGACTTTCTATTAGAGTACTGGGTAATTTTCAAAAAGATTCATGTTCACTTCCCCTCTTTCAGCATTTGCTTGATTTTAGAAGGTATGACTTTTAGAAAATAGGTCTCTCTGATGGGGCACCTGGGTGGCTCAGTGGGTTAAGCCACTGCCTTTAGCTCAGGTTATGATCTCAGGGTCCTGGGATCAAGTCCTGCATCAGGCTCTCTGCTCAGCAGGGAGCCTTCTTCCTCCTCTATCTCTCTGCCTGCCTCTCTGCCTACTTGTGATCTCTCTATGTCAAATAAATAAATAAAATCTTAAAAAAAGAAAATAGGTCTCTCTTTGAGATTGATGGTTGCTGTAAATTTTTAAAATTGTAGTAACTCAGATATATTTCATGTTAATGAAATTGGTAAGAATAGTCTAAGGCAGCATTCTTAATATATACCTATATACAAACATCTTTTCTTAACTGTCCTTAGTAAAAAAATGAATTAGGCCTGGTGGGGCCAGCGCCCTGCAGCGCAGGCCAAGTGGAAGGGGGGCGCCGGCGGGGACCTGGGCGCCCGGATGCAGGGGGAGCCGAGAACCATAGCCCCGGAGCCTGGTTGGAGTGGGGACTGGGGATACCGACATGGCTTTTGCTGCTCGGGGCGGGCCGCCGCCTCCCTCCTCTCCCGCCGAGCGGGGCTGCTCCGCCTCGCTCGCACCCAAAGTGGAATGAAGAATTTTATTTTAGAGTAAACCCGTCTAATCACAGACTCCTGTCTGAAGTATTTGATGAAAACAGATTGCCACGGGACGACTTCCTGGGACAGGTGGACATACCTCTCAGTCATCTCCCGACAGAAGATCCGACCATGGAGCGACCCTATACGTTTAAGGATTTTCTCCTTAGACCAAGAAGTCATAAATCTCGAGTTAAGGGATTTTTACGATTGAGAATGGCCTATCTGCCGAGAAACGGAGGTCAGGATGAGGAAGACAGTGAGCAGAGGGATGACATGGAGCATGGCTGGGAGGTGGTGGACTCCAAGGACTCGGCCTCTCAGCACCAGGAGGAGCTCCCTCCCCCGCCACTGCCCCCCGGCTGGGAAGAGCAGCTGGACAATCTCGGTGGGACCTACTACGTCAACCACAACCACCGGACCCCTCAGCGGCACCGACCAAGCTGATGGACGTGTCCTCCGAGTCGGACAGCGACACATCAGGCAGATCAACCAGGAGGCCGCGCCCCGGGCTTCCGTTCCCGCAGGCACATCAGCGAGGACCTGGAGCCGAGCCGGCGAGGGTGGAGAGGCCCAGAGACTTGGGAGGCCATTTCCGAAGAAGTGACCATCACTGGAGACTCCCTCAGTCTGTCACGGCCCCCACCGCCGTCCTCTCCGGGGTCCCGGACCAGCCCTCAGGAGCTGTCTGAGGAACTGAGCAGAAGGCTTCAGATCACTCCAGACTCCAAAGGGGAGCAGTTTGGTTCTTTGATTCGGAGAGAGCCGTCCTCAAGGTTGCGGTCCTGCAGTGTCCTCGGCCACCTACCACCGCCATCAGTGGCCTATGCGCACACCACACCGGGCCTACCTTCAGGCTGGGAAGAAAGGAAAGATGCTAAGGGACGCACATACTGTGTCAGTCATAACAATCGAGCCACAACTTGGACTCGACCCATCGTGCAGCTCGCGGAAGACGGTGCGTCGGGATCCGCCACAAACAGTAACAACCACCGAATCGAGCCTCAGATCCGCCGGCCCCGAAGCCTCAGCTCGCCCAACGCAACCTTATCCGCCCCGCTGGAGGGCGCCAAGGACTCGCCCATATGCCGGGCTGTGAAAGATCCCCTTTCCAACCCACAGTCCCCACAGCCATCACCCTACAACTCCCCCAAACCACAACACAGAGTCACACAGAGCTTCCTGCCGCCGGGCTGGGAAAGGAGGATCGCGCCCAACGGCCGGCCCTTCTTCATTGACCACAACACAAAGACTGCAACGTGGGAAGATCCACGCCTGAAATTTCCAGTACACATGCGGTCAAAGGCATCTTTAAACCCCAATGACCTCGGCCCTCTTCCTCCTGGTTGGGAAGAAAGAACTCACTTGGATGGCCGAACATTTTATATCGACCACAATAGCAAAATGACTCAGTGGGAAGACCCAAGACTGCAGAATCCAGCGATTACGGGTCCGGCTGTTCTTACTCCAGAGAATTTAAGCAGAAATATGACTATTTCGGAAGAAATTAAAGAAACCTGCTGATATTCCAAATAGGTTTGAAATGAAACTTCACAGAAATAACATCTTCGAAGAGTCCTACCGGAGAATTATGTCCGTGAAAAGACCAGATGTTCTGAAAGCTAGACTGTGGATCGAATTTGAACCGGAGAAAGGTCTTGACTTTGGGGGTGTGGCCCGAGAGTGGTTCTTCCTACTGTCCAAAGAGATGTTCAACCCCTACTATGGGCTTTTTGAGTACTCTGCCACGGACAACTACACGCTTCAGATCAATCCCAACTCTGGCCTCTGTAACGAAGACCATTTGTCCTACTTCACTGTTATCGGAAGAGTTGCTGGTCTGGCAGTATTGCACGGGAATCTTCTAGATGGTTTCTTCATTAGACCATTTTACAAAATGATGTTGGGCAAGCAGATAACGCTGAATGACATGGAGTCTGTGGATAGTGAATACTACAACTCTTTGAAATGGATCTTGGAAAATGATCCTACTGAACTGGACCTCATGTTCTGTATTGATGAAGAAAACTTGGGACAGACCTACCAAGTGGATCTGAAGCCCAATGGGTCAGAAATAATGGTGACAAA
The DNA here is from genome assembly GCF_020171115.1 of Neogale vison. Classification (NCBI taxonomy): domain Eukaryota; kingdom Metazoa; phylum Chordata; class Mammalia; order Carnivora; family Mustelidae; genus Neogale; species Neogale vison. The sequence continues at coordinate 87,901,688 of NC_058095.1, read as the reverse complement.
TGAAAACAAGAGGGAATATATTGACTTGGTCATCCAGTGGAGGTTTGTGAACGGGGTCCAGAAGCAGATGAACGCCTTCCTGGAGGGGTTCACAGAACTGCTTCCTATTGATTTGATTAAAATTTTTGATGAAAATGAGCTGGAGCTGCTGATGTGCGGCCTCGGCGACGTGGACGTCAACGACTGGAGACGACACTCTATTTACAAGAACGGCTACTGCCCAAATCACCCTGTCATTCAGTGGTTCTGGAAGGCCGTGCTGCTCATGGACGCCGAGAAGCGGATGCGGTTACTGCAGTTCGTCACGGGGACGTCCCGAGTGCCTGTGGAAGGCTTCGCCGAACTTTATGGTTCCAATGGTCCTCAGCTGTTTACAGTAGAGCAATGGGGGAGTCCTGAAAAACCGCCCAGAGCTCACACATGCTTTAATCGCCTTGACTTACCTCCATATGAAACCTTTGAAGATTTACAGGAGAAGCTTCTCATGGCTGTGGAAAACCGCTCAAGGATTTGAGGGGGTGGATTAAGCGCCCCCCACTTGCTCCCCAGCCTCAGGGTGGCTGTTGGTCCAGCAAGTCCTGCTTGCACTTTTGCATTTGCCTAACAACAGACTTTGCAGAGACCAGGCAGAAAGAGCAGCCACGGGCATGGCTCCTGAGCCGAGCCTTCGCGAGCCTTCGCCTGTGACTTGCCCAGGTTCGGACTTGGGAGCCCGGTCCCAGGTCACGTTCCTGCATTTTCCACCACGAATTATCAACTGGTTGATGTGTACACTAATTACATTTCAGGAGGACTTAATTCTATTTATGCTGTGCCTCTGTCGGCAAAGCCCTTAATAAATATTTTACATACTTTAAAAAAAATGAATTAAAACTAGAGATGTACAGATTTGAAATATGTTCATGTTGGGATGTGGTGCAATGCTTATAATATTTCCTACAAATATTACTTATATGAAAATGTGTTGTGGAGCTCAAATGAAAAGCTCTGCAAATTTGAAAAGTTAATATTTCCAAAATTATTTGTGTTAAGGACATCTGAGAGGTAATGATGAGACCTGGATCCTAGCCTTTTTATCACTGACTATGACCTCTGGCAAGTCAACCTTTTAGCTCTGTTTTCTCTTCTTAAAAATGAAGGAAAGTACTAAGTTTCCTTGCGCTATAAATTTCTGTTATTGTTACTAAATCTTGATATGAGAATTAGTCATGCTATACATAAAATTGTTTTACTCAAGAATTATTAACAGCATGAAATTTAATATTATAAATTGGTCTTTTAAAAAATAAAAATTTGGGTTTTTTTCCTAAATATTTGCTGCTTTATACACTATATTTCTTTAACAGACTTATCTTTCTGATAAGGAAATATTCTTCTTCTTCTTCTTTTTTTTTTTGAAAATATTCTTCTTAGGTAAATCTCTTACTCTTCATATTTCCTGTTGCCTCTCCCTCTGCCTACCTCCCACCCACCGCAAGCACCTTTCCCATGCATACACACTGAAAGTAATCACAGAGAACCCACAGAGTAATAGCAGAGGTACCCAGACAAATTCCAGGCACTACTCTCTGCAGTAGAAATAGACCAATACAAACCATAAGTGACTCTTAATCTCACGAAACAAACTGTGGGTTGCTGGGTAGAGGGGGGTTGGGAGAAGGGGGGTAGGGTTATAGACATTGGGAAGGGTATGTGCTTTTGGGTAAATTGGAAGGGGTTGTGAACCATGAGAGACTATGGACTCTGAAAAACAATCTGAGGGGTTTGAAGTGGCGGAGGGGTGGGAGGTTGGGGTACCAGGTGGTGGGTATTATAGAGGGCACGGCTTGCATGGAGCACTGGGTGTGGTGAAAAAATAATGAATACTGTTTTTCTGAAAATAAATAAATTGGAAAAAAAAAGAAATAGACCAATACTTGGCAACTGTGTTGTGAAACTATAATTCAGAGGAAATAAATACGTGCATAATTGTCTCAAATAGTATGATTTATAGCCTTGCACAGTTTAGGGGAGAAATGGCATTTCTTCACTTACACACACACACACATTTTACACCTTTTTTCTCTATTCTCTGTAAAAAATAATGAACAAATTAGTTCCACATCTACAAATATTAGTTTTGGATACAGATACATAGTTTACATACACTTAGCTTTTTCACCATGTTTAGCTTTCAGAAGATTATCACTCTTGAATAAACCCACATTAGTGGGCAGTAAGTGACCAAAAGTGCCCTTAGCCCATAGGGCTCAAGTCTTAGCCTTCTAGTCTGTTTTTGCAGTCCAGAGACTGCAAGTGCTAATCCAGTTTACAGAGTCAAGATCCAGAAATAATAATCCATCAGACTTGCATTTCATTAACCAAAGGAGTTTTGGAATTATGGTGAAGCCAGGACCTGGACCTGAGCTCTCCTAGTTGCCACCTATCACCTGACCTTGAGAAACAAAATTGCTATGGCACACTCCAAAGTAAAGACCTTGAGAATCAAGTCAGACAAATACTGAGAGGAACCAGAAAAGCTTTAAAGATGAGAAAGAATTAAATCAGAAAAATTATACTTAGGTTGGAGAAGCATTTCTTGGAGAAAGTGCTTGTGGATTCTCCAAATGACTTTAATCCATAGTTCATTTATTTTATAGCATGTACCTTCAAGTTGCAATAGGAATGTACCCATTTACTAGTAAATAGTTTGATTATTTGAGATGATGTTTCACATCTCTTGTTCTGGTGGGTGTTTGTCCTTGCTGTGGTTAGGTACATTATAGGGATCATAAGGATACTTTTATTTTTTTCTTTAATTTCTGGTTTATTAATTCTCTCATCAAAAATCTGCACAATCACCACAGATAAAGTCACTGCCAAGTGTTTCTCCTTCTGTTGTTGAATCTCCAGTTCACTTTTTGCCAGCACCAACATTGGCTTTGTCGTTCCCCTGAGTTTCTACATTCTGTTCTTGCACTACTTTCACTGTTTTCATGAGGTCTTTTTCTTCTCATACATCCTCTGTCTTGCAACTCAATTTTTGGGTTCATTTTTCTTTGCATTATCCAAGTAATCCTAAGTCATACCAAAGTCAGTTGTCTTGGCACCACTGAAATGGGTTTTGAATCCAAATACAAAGATGACATCTCTTGTGGTCTTACACATTTGGGCTAGTTTTTCCCAAACTTTTGTCTCCTGTACTGCTGCCTTTCTGGAGTGAAGAACATCAATGACCATTTGTTTCCACTGAGATAGTCTGATGGTGTGAACTTCCTGGTCCAGATAGTTATTGTGTCATTCATGATAGTTAAACAATCTTCAAGACCCAAGGAGGAAACAAAGATTATTTCTTCAAAGAGTTAAATCATGGGCTGGAATTATTTCTTGAGCTTGTTTCCTAGTATCTCAGTAACCAGCCTCCTGTTTTGTTAGCATTTTGAGTTGAGAAGTTATACACTATACACTATAAGAAAGTGTACACCCAGAGAGGTAAGCAGAATAGTGAAATTGTGGCAAATGGGCTATTTATATTCCTTACAGGACATAAAATGCAGAAGTTAAAATCTAGGGCCTAATGAATGGGGAGTCTAATGAGGTACTCTTCCTACATAAAGCCAGGGACATAAAAAAATACAACCAACCCAAACCATAGAATACATCAGAAAATTTGCATTGACATTGAGAAATTGCCTGTCTTGGATATATTACAACCACAAAAAGTTAATAGATGGATTTGCAACCTATATTCTTTTTTTTTTTTAAGGATTTTTTCTTTATTTATCTGACAGAGATCACAAGTAGGCAGAGAGGCAGGCAGTGACAGAGGAGGAAGCAGGCTCCCTACAGAGCAGAGAGCCCAATGCGGGGCTCGATCCCAGGACCCCAGGATCATGACCTGACCCACTGAGCCACCCAGTCTCCCCTTGCGACCTATATTCTTACTAGCCAAAAAACTTCTCCCAAATGTCAAGCTGTGCATCTAATTGAAAGTGCTTGAAATTAGTAGTGCCTAAGAATTTTATTACAGCAAATACAAATTCTTTTAATTGGACTGTCTCTCTATGATAGGTTTCAAATAATACTCAAAGTTAGTTGTCAAAAGAAAACAATTCATCACAACAACAACAACAAAACTAGTACACGAGGAAACAATTCTCAAGAGATCATTGGCAGTTACAACCTGATGGCAATAAAAGATTTTATAATTATCAGGCTTTGTTTATAAAGCAAGTGTTTTATTTCAAGAAATTAAAGACCCTTAAAACATCTGCAGTGTATGGGAAAACGATTTTTGAATGATATAGGAAATATGAAGAAGAACCAAATATAAGTTCTACAACTGAAATACAAAAATTGGAGTGGCAAGCTCATTGGGTGAGTTTAACAGATTAGAAAATTAGAAAACAAATTAGAAAACTGGAAGTTACTCAAAGAAGATTATCCACAAAGAAAAGGAATACAGAGAGACAAAAAGATTATATGAAAAGAGGTTAAGAAAAATGAAGGAAAGAATTAAAAAATCTAAAGCAAACTTGATCATAGTTTCCCAAGAATAAGAGAGAAGGAGAGTGACTCTGGCAAAGATAATATCTGAAGAGATAATGCCTCAATTTCTTTTTCAGAATGCATGATAACACCAATCCACAGAATAAAGCAACCAGCGAATTCCAAGTATATTAAAAAGAAATCCAACTCTAGACACAGGCGAGTGAACTACGGGCTCACTATGGTGAATTCATTATGGCAACACCAAGGACAAAAATGGGGATTTTTAAAGCATCCAGAATAGAAGTACAAATTACCTCCAGCAGATCAACAATTAAACTTCCGATAGACTTCTTATCAGCAATAGAAGCCATGTAACATTGCAATGGTATCTTCCATATACAGAAAGAAACAACTGACAATCTCAAGTACTTTTCCCAGGGGCACCTGGCTGGCTCAGTCAGTGCGGCATAGGACACCTGGTCTCAGGGTTGTAAGTTTGAGCCCCATGCTAGGTGTAGAGTTTACCTGGAAAAAAAACTTTCAAAAAATGAATATAAATAATAAATAAATAAAATACTTCTCCCAGGAAAAAAATATCTTCCAGAAAATAAGAGTAGGAAGGCAAATTCATTTTTCCAACAAACAAACAAACAAACAGATTGAGTTTGCCATGATCCATACTAAAGCAAATTCTAAATTTATACTTTAGAATAAGGAAAATGATCACAGATGGAAGATCTAAGCTACAAAGGAAATGAAGTTTTTTTTAATGTAAAGAAATGAAAAAAAGGAAATAAACACTGACTGCATAAAACAATAATAATCAAGTTTTATAAAATTGAAAAGCAATTTAAATATATGAGTGAGGACTGAAATAAAGTATCTTAGGATCCTTGCATCATCTTGGTAGAAATTAGGAATGCTAGTTAACTTTAGTCTTAAAAAGTTTTGTGTAGGGATGCCTGGGCGGCTCAGTCAGTTAGAGCATCTGATTTTTTATTTTAGCTCAGGTTATGATCCTGGGTTGTGAGATCAATCCTGCTTAAGATTCTCTCTCTCCCATTTCCTCTGCCCCTTCCCACATATCCCCACCCTGCTCTCTCCTTCTCTCTCTCTTTCTCAAAAAAGAAAAGAAAAGAAAAGAAAAACACTCTTTATATTTTTTAATATAAAAAATATAGTTTTAGTTTATTTAGTTCCAATTTAATAGAAGATGAATGTAATTGTATTTGCCACAGCATAAAAATAATGTCAGATGTCAGTGAACAAATTTAACAAAATATGTGTAAGATATTTATAGAGAATGTTAAAAAAACTTCAAAAATGGATGGATGAAAAGATATATTGGGGTAGATCTATCTCAATTTCTCTCTCTCCCCCTGCCAACACACACACACACACACACACACACACACGAAGACCTAACTAAATGGAAGGATGCACTATATTCATGGAATAGAAAACTCAATTTTAAAATATTTCAATTCTTTCCAAACTAATCTATCTATAAATTCAATGTATTCCCAATCACTATCCTAACAGGTTGGTGTGTGTATATATTTTGTGGGTGCAGGGAAGTTGTCAGTATGTATGTGTAATGAGCTGATTCTACAACCTATATGGTGATGTAAAGGGCCAAGAATAATTCTGAGGAAGAACAAGAAGGCAAGACTTTCCCAAATTATAGTATTTAAGGTGGCACGTTGCAAGAATAGGCAAACAGAATGAGAGTCCAGAAATAAAACCACATATATGTAGCTACCTGGTTTATGAAAAAATGTGATATTACAGATCAGTATGGAGAAACTCTCTTTTCAATACATGGGGCTGAGAAAATTTGCTGTCTATATGGGTCAAAAGATGAAATTTGATCCTGACCCCACACTATGCATTCCTATGTTGATTAAAGACCCAAATGTGAAAGGCAGCATTACAGGATTCAGTCCACAGGAGGCAGCAATGCCCTCCTCAACACTAGAGAAAGTGCTGCATTAAGAGGAATTGTGAGGCCTGCGCTTAGATATGTCTTATGGAGGACGAATGCTAGCCTAAAGGGCCACTGGGTGTTTCATCAAGGCAGTGCAGTGGTGAGAATTGTGTTTTAGGAGAGCAAATCTGGTGGTTGCTTATGGGATGAATTTTACTGGAAGACATCACAAGTAGGAAAACCATTTGCAGGAGTAATGTAACAATCTCTGAATAAAGACCCACATTATGGTGACAGCACCTCAAATGCACCAGACATGAAGCTTCTCCTGATGCTTCTACAAGAGGAGATCTCTTCCTTAAATCTACATTTTCCTTATGTTTAGGGGTTGCTCTTGGAACTCTTAAATTCCACACTATATTGTGCTTGTTTCTGTACTTAGCCCTTCCACTTGGCAGTTCCTCTGGTAGGTAGCAAAGAGGCGTCAGAGCAATGCAAAACCCAAAGCCAGAAGGCAGCCATCGCCACGACGGGCCGGAGACCCAGACTCCTACCCGGCAGGATACGCTGCACAAACTTCGTGGACTTGACCACATCGTTTGACGTCCAGGGGTTTTGCTCAGCGCCACCAACGGGATCGGCCACCCCCCACCAAAGGACGCTCTCTGAGCTTCCTGGGTGGCAACTCGCAATGACTGCGCTTAGCGGGCTCCAAAAGCTGTGGAGCGGATGAATGAATTGCTATCAGTTCATTTCCGAACTGTCAGGGAAAGACAAGCTACCCGTCCTTCTCCGAGAAGGGACGGCAGCCTACCGACGACTGAGCGCGCCTCTTTTTCTGTAACAGGGTTTGGACTGCTCAATGGGGCCCTCCCCAGCTTGGGATTCCACGCATCCTTTTAGCAGTAAGGAAAGACATAAGCAATAATATTCAATAGCCATGAAGTGCAGATTACCTCAACCCATATGCAAATACGGAACTAAATGGAACAGTTTTGCTGTTTAACGCCAGGCGCTTGCCCTTTAAGAGGACCGGAGTCCCACCCCGCGCAGCCCGCCCCCTCCTAGGAAGCCCAGCGGGCTTGATCCACCCCACCGTCCCAGGGTGCCTTGCGCGGCGGGCTCGCTCCCGGTGGCTTAGGAGCGGTCGGCGGGAGCCGGAACCTGCTCTCGGGTGGTAGCCCCTCCCACCTCGGCCTTGTCTTTTCAGCCTCTAGGGCTTGAAGTTCCCGCCAGGTCTCGGCTGGGCAAGAGCGATGCTGCCTGGCCCCCCTTGGCTTTGAGGAGAGAGGAACGTCCAGAACCCCCTGCAGCTTCCTTTCGCGCGGAGCCCGGGCAGCCATGTCCACGGGGTTCTCCTTCGGGACCGGCACGCTGGGCTCCACCACCGTAGCCCCCGGCGGGACCGGCGCAGGCGGCGGTTTCTCCTTCGGGCCGGGGGCATCTAGGTAACTGCGCTTCTGCGCCTTCCCCGCCCGGGTCCTCTCCGTGAGACTCCCGTGGGTGGGCCCGTCCCTCTCCCTTCGTCTGGGTTCCTTTCTAGTGGGTCTGGGAAAAAGAAAGACAGACTTGCGCAGCGCCAGCCTCATAGTCCTGCCGTTTGGGGGCCTGGTCGGGAGGATGGTCATAGGGTTGTGAGGTCCCCAGAATCCACAATGGTTCACCCAATGTCTCTGTCCAGTGGGGTCTGGCTGGGGGAAAGGGCCTGGGATTTCACACTGAGTCCTAGCAGTGCGGCAGTCCGAGACACAGAACGAATGAACGATATTGTGGGTCATTCTGGGGTTTCAGAAAAAGACAATAGAAAAATTTTAAGGGGGACAGTTAGAGTTTTATCGCTGATAATTCAGAATTCATTGCAGGATATACGGTTTTGGACATTCCAATGCTTTAATGATTTCGTGATATTTTAAACGAGCTCACCTCTTGGTACCTCATTGAACCGTGTCCTTTGTTACTGTAGTTTTTTCTTTTAAATACGTGTTGCAGCATTTCTTGGTGGTCATTTTGAACAGTGTGCGTTATTAGTATACGTGAGTGTTATGGTGGAATGACTCACATTGTCTTCTAGTTAAACTGAAAAATGTAGGTAGCATATCTGTCGTTTTTGTGCAACCTGCTAAACCACCGCTACAGGCGATGACGAATACAGCCAGCAGAGGTTTATTATTTTTTTTAATTTTTTTTAAGACTTTATTTATTTACCAGAGAGAGGGGGAGAGAGGGAGCACAGGCAGACAGAAGGGCAGGCAGAGGCAGAGGGAGAAGCAGGCTCCCTGCTGCGCAAGGAGCCTGATGTGGGACTCGATTCCAGGACACTGGGATCATGACCTGAGCCGAAGGCAGCTGCTTAACCAACTGAGCCACCCAGGCGTCCCCAGCAGAGGTTTAGAAAGAGACATTAATAATAGTCAAAGGTCATTTTCATGGTGAGAGATTTAATTTTTAGAACTCAGGCTTTTTGAGATAAAAGGGGAGGAGTTCATTACCTCAAGAAGTGTGCATAGAAAATGTTACAAGGTATTTCCTGAAGCTTGAGGGATGTCATTGTAGAGTAAAAAGCCAAAAGTATCTTCCTTATATTAAAAAGGGGAGGTACAGAGGTGCCTGGGGGGCTCAGTGGGTTAAGCCTCTGCCTTCAGCTCAGGTCATGATCCCAGGATCCTGGGGTTGAGCTCCGCATGGGGCTCTCGGCTTAGCAAGGGGCCTACCCACCTGCTTCTATGCCTACTTGAGAGCTCTCTCTCTCTGTCAAATAATAAATAAAATCTTTTAAAAAACATAAAAAATATAACTTACCAAGAAGAGGGGGGAGGTACAGACTACATAGTCAAGGGAAAAGTCTGGGAATTTCCCTTGATACCTCCTTTTCTCTCTGCACCCTTAATCAGCGATGCCTGCTAATTTTGATTACCTAGTTTCCATTTGCTTCACTTCCAGTGCCACTGCCCTGTTGCAAGCTCTTGTCATTCATGGAACAAATATTTATCGAACACAGTCCCATATAATGGACTCTGTTTTAGATGGTGAAATAACTAAGGGTACTGGCTCTTTCTTCCAGGTTTTCAACCAGTAACCGTTCTCCTATTTGGCGAAAACTATTCCTATCATCCCCTACTTAGATTAGTTCAGTGGATCGCAATTGCTGTGTCAAAAATATACTTTGATGTCAGTCTTTTTTAACAAGGTATAGTCAGAGTCATTTTTAAAATTCCCATTGCCTGACTTTAATGGTTTTTCATTAACCTTGGAATGAAGTAAAAATAAATCTCACCATGATCCACAAGCAAATAATCTAGAACCTTGTCAGATTAACTGTCAATAAACAGAAAAGGAGAATATGTGATACTGGTTATGATTCCCTGGGATCTGAAATCTTTTGTATGTGACTTATTTTTAAGGAGAACAGGAGAATATTTGAATTGGGTTGGTTAAAAATAAATTGTTAGTTCTTTTTGTATTCTATGGCAATATATTGAATATGTCAAAAGAAAGAGGTGTTTAACGTTGAAGAGTAAATTTTTATTTTTCTTAAAGAAATACTGGCTCTAGTAGACTTTATTTTGTGTTTTTTATAAATAAGCAACCCTTCAGTGGGGCTCACTTTTGGAACTCTTGGAAGCACTGCAACTCCTGCAACGACATCTGCTCCTTCTGGTGGTTTTGGAACCGGGTTCTTTGGATCGAAACCTACCACTGGGTTGACTCTGGGAGGAACAAATATAGGTAAGGAGGATTGTCACATTTCAGGGAGTAGGTATGGGATATTCTTTTTAAGGTTCTGGTTTATATCTCTTCCCTTTCTAGGGATTGTCATTGGTGTCAGACCTAAAAATTGGTAGATATTAAGATGAAAAAAAATATAGGGATGTGGAATTAAGGGCCAGTGATAGGCCTAACATTGGTTATGATCTATTCTAGTGTAAAGGAAAACACACATTTAGGGGTTCTTGGATGGCTCAGTTGGTTAAGGGTCTAACTCTTGATTTCCACTTGGGTCATGATCTCATGCTTGCAGAATGAGACCTTCATTGGGCTTGAAGCTCCTTGGGGAGTCTGCTTGAGATTCTCTCTCTTTCCCTATCCTCCTGTTACATACTGCACCCTCCTCCCCCAAGCTCTTTCTCAGAAATAAATAAATCTTAAAAAAAGAAGAGAAATAAATTTAAAGAAATGAGATTTTTTAAAGAAAGATTTTATTTATTCATCAGAGAGAGCGAGAATAAGCAGGGGGAGCAGGAGGCAGAGGGAGAGGCAGGCTCCTCACCGAGCAAGGAGCCCATTGCCGAACTATATCCCAGGACCCTGGGATCAAGATCTGAGCTGAAGGCAGCCGCTTGATAACCAACTGAGCCACGCAGGCATCCCAAGATCTCATCCCAAGATCTCTTTTCTCTTGACACAAAGAAGATATACCTCTTTAAGTATAAAGAATTAATTTAATTTTTACATTAGAGTATATTAGCAATAATCGCGCCTCGGATAAACCTCATTGGCTACGATACTGCCACTGCGTAAAGCTTTACATTAGAGTATATGAAGATAAGTCAAGTTTACCAATTTGGACGTTAATTTAATTTAGCATATGTGGGGCAGTCAGCATCCTTTCTTGCTATAACATTATAATTTACCTTCCTAAGAGACGTTTTAAGTTTTTATTTTATTAAAACAGTTGTTTTGATGGGAAAAGGGCAAGAGGTCAAGGTTTCTGGCAGACATTTCGATAATAAAAATATGTTTTTTAATACTTAAAGTTATTTCGTTATTAAAAATATGTTGTAGTGCTGCAATTTCAAAAGCTTATTTCTTTATTTACTCTTTATTCTGTACCTTCAGGGCCTCTTGGTCTCTGTTACCACTCTATGCATTGACATTCCAGCTTTGATTGCAACTTTTCACAGCCACACATAGAAAATGTAAGAACTGCGGGAATGTGGCAGCCTCCAGTGAGCTCCCTGAAACGACTTTGTGTGCCAGTGTTTGCTTAGAGTAGCTTTTTTTTCTCCTTGCCTAATGTTGTTATAAGCAGTAGTTGTTTGCATTTATAAATCTTATTCCCTATATAATTATATATAGCCTGTAATATGAAAACCAGTGCTATAGGAAGAACATTTCTATTAGCGGTAATGGTAGACGATACTGGTTGTTGTAGTATCATCTCCTGAGGATGACTCTAAGTCTTGCCCTTGTAACAAACCCCCCAAAATGTCATCTGCCATTGATGATTAAATTTTATTTCTCTTTTTGTCCCCAGGAATAGCAACAACTATAACTACAGGATTAACTCTGGGTAAGAATTTTTGAGGAAAGATCTCAGATCTGTGGATTTCTTCTCTTTTCTTTCTTATTATCTCACAGAGCTGGAGTGTAGAAGGAAGCATGTAAGGAACCTAATATAGATCACAGACACTGACTCATTATACAGCCTTTCAGTACTGGAGTTTTTAGAAAGGCAATGACTTTTTAATTCAGAAAAAAACCTTTAAATGCAGAAATGTTTTTTTCCTCTGGAAGTTTATTTTACATTGTATTTTTATAGTCATTTGAACCCTTTTAGTGAAAAAAAAAAAAAAAAAAAAAAGCAACAAACTATAGACCAGAAGTCTTAGAATTAAGCTCTGGTTGTACCTCCAAATCATTGTGAGGTCTTAGGTAGTCATGTAGTATCTGGCAGCTTTTCTTATCTGTAAAACAAGGGTAGGACTGGAAAGTTTTTGGATTTCTTTCCAGCTCAAAAACGCCATGGTTCTCTGTAGCGATATGCCAGAGGGAATGTGAGTAAGTAGGATGACAGTTAATAATGTCTAAGGAAATGAATGAATGAAAGGACAGTGAGGAAACTCAGTTAAAGTTAAATGTATTAATTTAATTAACATTTGAAGTAAACTAAAGATTGGTGGACTTTGTTCATTTGGATGCTACTCACCTGTTACCAGCAGAAAGTGTAACCCATCTGTTCACTACCAGAGTTTTGGACAGGATTGGCTTCGGGGCAAGCAGTTGGATTCTCTTCTTTTCTGAGATTTTAGAACCCATACAGGATTTCAAAGCACCGTACTCTGGAAGGAATTTCTGGTTGTGGTAAGGGCAATCCAGAAGTTTAATTTCTGGCAGCTGCTTCTCTCAGTGCCTTTAGGGAAAGCCAAAATGCAGGTCATTATGTATTTCCTCATTTAATAGTTTTGAGCAGCTACTACTACCTAACTCCGTGGCCTTGGGTATACATAATGCTTTGAACATTTCTTATTAGCTGTTGGTGTGGTGATGCTACTGGTGGTGCAGGTGGTGCTAATGATGTCAAGAGCATGAGCATGAGTATGAGTAAGGCATTCAGTGGGTGAGGAGGTGAAGGTGACTGGCAGGTATAGTAACATGTTCTTGTATGACCTGAGAAGTGCTCTAACATGTATGAAAGGCACCAAGGGAAGTAGAGGAAGATAAGAGTAGAAGTGTATTTTGGGGGCAGGAACCATCATTCCTGATGGAGACGTGCAACAGCCCAGTCATAAGGGGATTCAGGGAAGTAGGAAAAGTACTTGGTTAGAATTTAGGATTCAGAAGTGGGAATGGTAGGGAGAGAGGGGGTGTGAAGAGCAGATTGGAAGTAGATAGGAAAGGTGGCTGTGTGCCACGCCTTTGACTCTAGTGTAAAGATAGTTTAGAGCTCATAAGAGCCTTCAGGCAGAGAGAATCACCAGGGTATTAGTTTTTGTTGCTGTTCTCTCTTCTTCTTTTTCAAGTAACTGAAATAATTCCAAGAATAGATTAAAGTTTAGAGGGACTGATAGCACAGAAACAAATTAAGAGGTTATAATTGTTCTTGAGAGGAAGATGATCTGAGCTAAGGGTTTTGAGGATGCTTGTAATCCAGAGCTATTTCTGCAGTAGAATCAGCAGGATTCATGTCTAGTAGAATGTAGGAGAGAGAAGGGATGTCAGGGGTGATTATGGTTTCTGGCTTGAGCAACTGAGTGGACCATGGCAGGGGGTTTAAGAAATGTTTTGTGTAGGGAGGCATAGAGGTGCAAAGTTAAGGGACATCCCGGTAGAGCTAACCAGTGGAGACTCTGGTAGGTGTAGATTTAGACCCGTGTTGCCCTAGCTGAGATTCTGTAGTTGGGAAGTATGGGAGCAGGCCTGGAGCCATAGGCAGTATCATTTAAGAACTGAACAGAGGAGGGAGATGGACAAAAGCCGACTGGAAGGAGTAGCCAGAGTTGACAGAAGTAAAGGAGGAGGAAACAGTAGAGAATGGTGGTTTATTTTATTTTTTATTTTTTATTTTTTATTTTTTTTTAAGATTTTATTTATTTGTTAGAGAGGGAGAGATACAAAGCGCAAGCACAGGCCGACAGAGTGGCAGGCTAGAGGCAGAGGGAGAAGCAGACTCCCTGCTGAGCAAGGAGCCCGATTTGGGACTGGATCCCAGGACGCTAGAATCATGACCTGAGCCGAAGGCAGCCGCTTAACCAACTGAGCCACCTAGGCGTCCCGAGAATGGTGGTTTAAATAGCCTTGGAGGGGAGTAATATTTTCCTGTTGAGTATAGAGCAAAGGAAGGGCAAGTGCTGTTTTAGGTAAATCCAGGGGTAGAACTGAAATTGGATTTCAATATGACCACATTGATGGGGCTTTTTCTTGCTTTTCCTAAGATCATAGCATCCTCTTTTAACTATTCACCATGATTTGGTTCCAACTTCTATATTTTCCTTTTTCATACCTACCCACGTATCCTTCTAGCTACAAAAGTAGGGTCACGAACTTTTAGGGATCCTGATCGAAACCAGTGTAATCCATATACAGTTCTGGTAAAATAGGATTTGTTTGTTTGTTTGACACAGGAATGCCAGCTACTGCATCTGCGTCTACCACAGGTTTCAGTTTAGGATTCAGTAAACCTGCCGCATCTGCCACACCGTTTGCTCTCCCGATTCTTTCTACCTCAGCGAGTGGTCTCACTCTTTCGTCTGCTCTGACATCAACTCCAGCGGGTGAGGTAGAATGGAAAAAGTCACATTTTGTGGTTGAATTTTGTTTTGTTTTTGGCTAGTGAGTACAGGTATCCACCTTATTAAAGATAACTTCAGTTTTGGAAAGTTTTTATTTTAATCACTCAGCAATTATGATCCTACAAAGATCATCATTGGCCTAAAACAGCAGGGGCCGTCCTGGAAGTTGATCTCTGTTTACAGAGCAAAGCAGGGACAGGGTGAGAGGTAAAATGTAAAACTATTAAAATTCACTTTGTTTTCAAGGAGCAAATTGGTGACAAGAAAGGGTAACGAATTTGCATAAGCCTTGCCTGCCTTAGGATTCATTCCATTTTGAAGGCGAATTTGGCGTCCTGGTTCAAAAACTCTTTATTATTCTCTGGAATCAGTTACCTTATACCTTTCTAGTGTTACCTAGAACTCTTATTTGTGTCACTAGCATTTGCCTTACGGTCTTAATTCTCTTTATTCTTAAGCATATGTAATTTTATCTTTAGCAAGTAGTTTTTTAGGAAAAACTAGAGTGAATTTTGTCATGGACGTAAGGGCTGTCTTTTTTGGTGGTGGTGGGGAATGTTTTGTATTTTCTCCAGTGTTCTTAGAAATGATGTTGCCTTTTGAAGCCTTACAGTTTTACTTTTTATAGCCTCTACCGGATTTACCCTAAGTAATTTGGGCGGAACAACAACTACAACTACTACCCCATCAACAAGCCTTTCCTTAGGGGGAGCCTTAGCTGGTTTGGGAAGTTCACTTTTCCAGAGTTCAATACAGCCACATCAGGTAATTAATGGTATTCATTTTCCGAAATAGTAAATATTTATATTTAAATTTACTTTATCTGTATTTTGACCTTTTGAACAGACCACTTTGTCTCTTTATCGGTTACCAGCTTTCCTGAGGTATAATTGAGAAGTAAAATTGTAAGATATTTAAAGTGTAGAGCATAGTGACTTCCTATGTACCTGCACATTGTAAATGCCCATCAAGGTAATTAACACATCCAATACTTGATTATTTTAAAAGCATCCAGTTCCAAAGCATGACTAGAAGACAAGAAGTATTCACCTGGAAATATACAAACTAAAACTGCTTTTTCAGGAGGATTTACAAAAAACAACTAGTATGTTCATATTTATTGAATTAACAGATAAACTCTGACCTTTTTAGTAAAGAAAAATGAATAGACCCATAAATACAGAGAACTGATGGTTGCCCGAAAGGGTGGGGAGGACAGCAAAATGGGTGAGGGGGAGTTGGTACAGCCTTCCAGTTGTGGAATAGGTCACGGGGATGTATATAATTAGTGGTATTGTAATAAGGTTGTACGGTGACATTAGGGTAGTGACACTTGTGGTGAACATAGCATGTATAGACTTTTCAAGTCACTGTTGTACACTAATGTGACATTGTGTGTCTATACTTTAGAAAACTACCTAAAAAGTAAAGAAGTTAATATTATATTATCCAGACTACATACACCCATTAAATCCCAGCTTTAGACTTATTCCATGTTATTTGCTTAAACCAATTATGAAGAAAAATGGGATCCAGCTTGAAAGCATTTAAGAATTTTGTCCACTGAGGGAAAATTACTGTAAAGACTTTGTAAATTATATTTGGTTTATTTGTAGGACTTGGACAGAATGCTTTAGGCTTGACTTTGGGAACCACAGCAGCTACTTCAGCTGCAGGCAATGAAGGTCTTGGTATAGATTTTAGTACCTCATCAGATGAAAAGAGTAAGTAATGTTCTGTTCTAACAGTAACTTAAATTTCTATGTCAGTAAGATTTTTAGTTATATGTTCAGTAGTAAAGTTTTTACTTTTAAATTTACTTTATATCTCACAAATTTTTGTGTCTTATGTATTTAAGATTTTATTTTCATAGAAAACTGAGTTTTGTTTCTGCATATGGTTATGTAGCTATCAGTGTGTGTATTAATATATGTTCTTAAGTTGGGATCATGAACACCTATATGGTATATAAGTTGATACCTGAACAACATGCTTTGAACTGTTTACCTCCAGTAAGTGTGTCAAATGTAATTAGATAGATCATACTGAAGAATGTTAGAATCTATTTTAAGGGGAACATCTCTTCTTCCTTTTAAACATTTTAACTTGGGTTTGGGTAAAAATTTTAATACTTTTATAAACAAAGCAGAGCAATGGGAATTAAAATTCTGTTATTGTCATTCTGAAAAAAGCACGTGAACTGTGGATGAATTTTTAATATTTCCTTTTTAAAAAACACTAGGACTCTGACCAGCGTATAGTAAATATACTTTTTTCCTGTAGGAAAGCAAAGGTGTATTTTTTTAGAATTCAGTTTTATGTATCTTTTTAGGAAATTTGTGAAGGAACAGAAACAGGTACAAGAAGAAATTAGTAGAATGTCTTCAAAAGCCATGCTTAAAGTACAAGAAGATATTAAAGCTCTGAAGCAGCTTCTGTCACTGGCTGCCAGTGGATTACAGAGGAACACCCTCAATACTGACAAGTTGAAAATAGAAACTGCTCAGGTAAACTAACTTAAAGTAATTTTATTTTAGGGTTTTGTTTCATTTTATTTAAGTAGAGGCTAACTGTTTTATAGGTTATAAGACTTGATACAGATGTCCTGTAAGAAAACTGTATAGCATGTGTGCTTTTTAAGAAAAGATGTTATTTATTTGAGAGAGAGAGAGAAAGAGAGCATGAGAGGGGGGAGGGTCAAAGGGAGAAGCTGACCCCTTGCTGAGCAGGGAGTCAGTTGCAGGACTCAGTCTTGGGTTTCAGGATCATGACCTGAGCTGAAGGCAGTCGCTTGACCAACTGAGCCACCCAGGAGCCCTAGCTTGAGTACTTTTAAGTTGCTATGATAATAGGAGTCAATAGTTTGTATTGAGTTCTTATGATTTATGAGGCAGTATTTTAAGCAATTTATATGAGTCCAGTTTAGTTTTCATGACATCTCTATGAGTTAGGCCGTCTTATCTTTTTTATAGAAAGAAGAATATGGGCAGAGAGGTTGTTAATAAATGGAAGAGGTTGTCAATAAGTGGAAGAGCTGATACTCCTAACTAGTTTGTTTCCTAAGAGTGCTTGCTGGCTAAATTGCTATATCGTACAAGCAAGGCAGAAAAATATGTTTTTAAAAATCTGTCAGCCAGTAAATAAAAACTATATTATGCTTTTTAAGTATTAAAAATTCTGATGACTTGCCAGTCTTATGTCTCAGTTAAAAATGTTAATGAGGCTCATGTTTTTTGCCATTCATATGGACTTGTTTTTTCTTTCTATGGTATAATCTATGTCATTTTTTCCTTGTTGACACTCTTGCCTCCCTTGTGTAGCTTGAAGTCTTTCTCTCATCGTCTCCTCCTGGCTAGTTGTTCCGTCTCTGTGTGCGCAGCTCCCCATCTGTTTAAAGGTGGGTGTTGCGCAGTCCTCTGTAACCTTCCTGAGTGCTGGGTGCATGCGTTCTTCCATATTTCTCTGTGATATCACACAAAATACCTGTATTTAGTCCCTCTTAGCAATTTGCTGTCCCATTGGGATGTAAGTATACCTGGTTCTTTACCTAACAACTTCAGGTTTCCAGTTTTAAATTTATTCGTGGGGACACCTGGGTGGTTCAGTTGGTTAACAGGCTGCCTTCCACCTAGGTCATGATCCCAGAGTCCTGGGATCGAGTCCCACATCGGGCTCCTTGCTCAGCAGGAGGCCTGCTTCTCCCTCTGCCTCTGCCTGTGCTCACTCTCTCTGACAAAAAAAGAAAAAGAAAAGAAAAAAAAAATTATTCTTGGATAAGATAAGAGGGGCTTTACAGTTACTTAGTTTGTAGGATATTGTAGTTGTTATCGAGGCTCTTTCGCAGCTGTGCACATTCTGCTTCTGTTTCCTTCCCACTTCCTCTTCCTAGTCTGTTTCCCCATTGAAGACTCGCTGTTACGCATATGGATACCAGTGTGTGATATGCATTTGGGGAATTGAATCTTTCCCTATATTTTTAGTCTCAAGTATTTTTTTTTAAAGATTTTATTTATTTATTTGACAGAGAGAGATCACAAGTAGACAGAGAGGCAGGCAGAGAGAGAGAGAGAGGGAAGCAGGCTCCCTGCTGAGCAGAAAGCCCGATGCGGGACTCGATCCCAGGACCCTGAGATCATGACCTGAGCCGAAGGCAGCAGCTTAACCCACTGAGCCACCCAGGTGCCCCTCAAGTATTTTTTTATGATCCACTTTTTGTCACCATTTTTTTTTGAATGAAATAGTTTTAAAATGCATTTGTCATGAAATCTACTTACTTGACAAAAATCATTTTTCTCAGTGATACAATTTTCCAAGTTACTTGTCAGGTCCTTGCAGGAACATTTCCTGGAGTGCGGCACAACAATGCAGAAGGACAGTCATTTGTCCTCTTTCTTAATAAGGTGATGAGGAAACCGGGAATGAGAAAAAGCTGAATAAAGAAATTCCATAGCAATGTTTTTCAAGAACTTGAAACCCACAACTTCTCTTTAGTTTGTGAGGGGAAATTCATTACTTTTACAGCTAAGGGATAGCTTCAATAAATTATTCTATACTTGATTTTTAATGAAATTTGAGATTTTAAAAAATACTATCATTGAATGAAGTCTGCAGCCCTAGACATAAGACCGCCACCCACCATACGCAGCCTCTTGAGCCTTTGCTCTGCTTTTCTGCAAGTGGCAGAGCCTCAGATGTATTGCTTCTCACTAATAAATGAATGTGTACCCTTGGCCCTGAGATTGGAAAGGAACAGTGTCACTCAAGGTCCAAGTCTGGATGCAGGAGCACATTGTGGAAGAAGACTGCTGTTTCCACTCCTGTTAAGGAGTTAAGCCATCCCTGTGGAAAGGGGGTTATGCAATCAGGATCTCAGAATAGTATTTGCAGTGTACCGTCAACTGTGCTGGTGTATTTCTGGGACTAGTATATATCTGAATACAGGTTTTTATTGAAGTATTTTTTGAGACACGCACGAAGCCACGATTTGTGCCAACACCTGTTTTAAGTTTGCTACCCAGTGTGGTAGGAACTTAGTTTGAGCAGAGGTTAAAATCAGAATTACATACCACTTGTGGATTACCTCTAGGGGAGTTTGGCATTGAAGCAGCGGCTATTTTGTTGTTGGGGCACACGCTGTCCATCATTTTTCCTCTCAAATCATCTGGGAACCCCCTAATGTTCTCTCTCTAGATGTCCTGGAGCTTCTCATCGGAGACTTGCCCTAGAAAGGAGGAAACCTGATAAAGCTCAGACAGTGATTGAGAATGAAAATGGAACCACTGTAATAGATCTTCCAGGTACTTTATCCCTCGAAACGGACTGTTCAGGGACAGGCACAGACCCTGCTGAGCACAGCTTGATGTCAGCGTCTCTGCCCGCATGGCCTGAGGAGCCTGGCCCAGACAATCCCGCCTTCGAGGAGACGCGACCACTCACAGTATGTGCTCTTCACCTTGCTTTTGCTTTTCATCTGTTTTCAAATCAGATATTTCCTTTCTTCTCACTACTCCTTATTACTTTCCCTACATGGGGTGTTGTTTTTTTTTTTTCTCTTCAACAAATAATTTTACTGAGATATGCTTCACATGTCACATATTCACCTTTAAGTGTACAAGTCTAACAGTTTGCAGTTTAGAAACAGAAAGCGAGTCTTACCTTGAGGCTTATCCTTCCCCCTCCCCCTCTTCTGTTGTAGTCCACAAATTCACTGGTCATCAACAGGCTTCTTTTGTTTGTTTGTTTTGAAGCCTATTGCTTCTTGACTAAGAAATCCACAGCATCAAGAAGAACAAGAATAATACCTCAGCCTCAGTGCTTATTCTGGGTCAGCACTGTGCCAAGCACTTTACATATATTAACTTATAAAATGCTTGTACCAATACTGGATATTTTTTTAATGATGAGGAAACGTAGTCAGAGAGTCATGGTCAAAGTCTGAGAGCCAGGAGATGGCTGGGTATGTATCTGACTCCAAGGCCATGTGTCTGACTATTGCTGTCCTCTGGTAGCAGCCACTGATCTGTCTACATGACCCACCAGGAAACAGGCAGAAAACCTCTAGTCATAGATCTTGGGCATATCTTAGTCGTTGGCCCTTTGTCTTATTTTTAAATAGGTTTATCTCTTATGAAAATTCCAATTTTTCTACAAATCCCAGTTTTCCCAGCCATGGCTGTAACAACTCTTCTATCTCCTACTGCTCAGATCAAGACCCTCCTCTTCTTGCTTAATGTGGTTACTTTGTCATCCACTCCGGTGATTGTATGTCCCAGAGTTTGTCTTTTTTATTTCATATGGACTGCCTTGCACTGTTTACAGCTGTTTCATGGGTCAAACTTTCTCTGATCAATTAGGACAAGATGATATTGTCTGTATATTTCTTTATCAGATCACTGTGTGGTCCCTAGTGATCTGATGCATAGTAGTTATTTGTTGATTATTTACTGATCACCTTGCGAAGAGGAAGTGTTTTGCTAATCTTATCTATAGGCGTTTTGGTCATCTTACCTATTAGTGTTTTGGTCATTCTATTTTTCTTATCCCATGGTATTGCTTTGTTATGAATCATCTGTTAAGATAAGGTCATCACTAATGAAAGATGATAACTTACTTACGTGAAGATAATCAAAATATAAAAAGCTTTTCTTTCCACCTATTTTTCACCCTCTCGTTTTTATCGTGGCAGCTATGCAACAGCCGGTTAGTTTACCGGAAGGCGAACTTACTACAATTGAAATTCACCGGTCTGATCCTTATATTCACCTAGGAACTAGCATTGTGGGCGGCAATGAAATGCCACTGATCAACATTGTTATCCAGGAAGTCTATCGGGATGGGGTGATCGCCAAAGATGGAAGACTTCTTGCTGGAGACCAGATTCTTCAGGTATCAATTTTTTAAATAATTTTGTTAACTTGCCTCTTTTTCTGCTCTTATTCATCAATTTAAAACTTAGGAAATTATGGCCCTGTGGAATCTGACTTATAAAAAGGTAAGTTTTACTGGTTTTTTTTATGCAAAATAGATCAGAATTTATCTGTAATTACTCCAATTTCCCCCAAACTCATGGAATGTATTTTTACGCCCATCTTAAATTTGATCCCCACATGTGCCTTAGTGCGTGGCTCTCCAGGCCAGCGAGATTCCTCCTGGCTTGGACTCCACGGTTGGCTATTTCGGGGCCACCTTCACTGCTAAATTCTCTTGTCCCATTGGCTGTATCCCTAGTCCCAGGGTACCATCCATCAGTTACCTTCGTTGTCTGATTTATCCTTCTCTACACCGATTACTATAGTCTAGAAAAGACAGGTCACACAGCACAAGTTACTTACAACTTATACCATTGAATTTAAGATAGGATTCGGAAATCATGACCACCTCTTGTTGGCTCTCCAAGGCACTCTCATCCACAAACAGCCTGACTCTGCACTAATCCTTGGTGCTACCCTCTCCCTCTTCTCATTAAAGAGAAATAGCTATTCCAACAAATGTACTAGCTTTGGGCAAGATGATATTATGTTAGAGGGCATACTGATGAGCATGAGTTGGCCAGAATTCCACTGTTCATGTGAATTCTAGGGTTCATGTGAAAATTGACCTGGATATATGACCCATACGAGTGTAAGTGGTACTTGAAGCTAAAAGAATGGGTATTGAGGAGAGAAGAAATAGGCATGAATGAGAAAAGATGTCTTCTAGGAGCCCAACCTCAAGGACTCTTGCCTCCTCGATTTCACTTGAGTTCACTGCTCGGTCCTTCCCCACAGTCTGTTGGTATTCACCCCTTCCCTTTTCCCTGCCACCTCTCTGGTCTGTGCCCTCACTGCTTCACGTCTAACCCAGTAAATCAATACCCCTGCCTCCCTACTCTGCTCTGAAATCTGGTACGACCATTGTCAGGTTAATTCACCTGTGACTCTGCTTTCCCTGGGAAGATTGGACCAGAGAATCAAGTCCATACTGATTAATCTAATAGAGTCCTCTGTGGACTCTTACACAACCTGTCCCCTCAGCCTTAACCCTTGCTTTTTCTTTCAGCTGTAGCCATCGGTGTATTACTGAAACATCATAGGCATGGTGGTCAGAGCTGAGGGTATAATTAAGAGCAGAAAGGAACACCTGCCCTCATAAAATGTATAACGTAGCAGAAAAGCCAGACATAGCAATCTCCTTGCTTCCCTCCACATTCCAGCCTGTCCCCATTGTGCTACAGCTTCCCCACCTTCATCCAGAGAGCACTGCCCTGCCATTTTCACCCATTCAGACCTCTTCTCACTTGAAGTGCTGAAGACATTCCTTCTCTTCACCACTTAATACGTAATTGGTCACAGAGAGTTATTCAAATGCAGTGTCTTCCTTTGAGGATGGCAGCCGCCATTACTACGTACTATGGGACAGGCTTCTCACAGAGCTCTGCCTGGAGTCGGTACCCAGGACATACTTGGTGAGTCAATAAAAGAGTGAATTTGGTTATGATATCCTGTTGGGAATAGTTGTCTTCTTCATTAAAACAAAACTTAAAACTCTAGGATTTTTAGTTTTTCAAGAGAAATGTCCAGAGGGGAAGACAGACAAACTAGGCTCCAAGAGCAGCAGGATTGACCTTTCCACGGGGGGTTCCTGGCTTTGGTTTCCGCGCCCATCCGTATTCTGCCTCTTGTAGTTTGTGATCTCCACTTCAACACTTGGGCCCAAAACCCCTCCTTATTGCACTTGTCTTGGCTGACACTGACTGAACTTCCAGTGTTTTGTTCTTGACTAAATCCGAAGAGGAAATAGGAGAATACAGGAAGCATAACTAATCCAGCTTATGTAAAATCCAGTTTCTGATCCTACCATAGCTAGCTAGCTATTTACCGCATTCCTGTGTTTGCTGTCCTTTTATGATATTAGTAGTACTCTGGTTGCATGAGGTTGGCACAGCTCTCTGGACACCTTACCCTGTATTCCTTCTACCCCAGCTCCTAAACTGATTCTCCGTGGAGGAACTCTTGTAGCTGGTTTTGACATTTTGACACCTTTGTGGCCAAGACCAAAAGAGCCAGATGGCCCTTTTCTGCAGCTTACACAGTGTTCTTTTCTTCTCCACTCCTGGCCTTTCTAGCGATAATTGAGTATACATTTATTTTCATCTTTTCTTCTTTGCTATCAGCAGTGTGCCAGCTTTGGATATTAAATTTTTTACATATTTTTATTTTTACATATTTCATAATTTTTACTTATTTTTACTTTCCATATTTCTCATGCTTTTTCTAAATTTTCAAGGTAAAAACAAATGCTTTGTTCTTATTTGCATTTCTTTGAGTATAATTGAGGTGAAGTCTGTAACCTCAGATTTACTAATGTATTTCATAGTTTGCTAATATATTAGTAAAAATACAAAAATGTATAAAAATATATTTAATATATAGTTTTGTTTGCTATAGGGTTTTGTTTGCTAATATATTTCATCTACAGGCTTTTTTACTGGTCTGCTTTGGAGAATCGTTTAATAACAAAACTGAATCTGTATACCTCAAATAAAAGGCTAATTATCTGAAATACTGGCTATAATTTGGGGAATTAACTCAAAGCTATAAATCAGCATTGTAGACATTCCAGTGCATTATTATTGTTTATGGAGGCATGCATATTAATAACCCTAAGAATGGCAATCTTAAATCCACTTTAATGATTTCAAATTGATACACAAACTATGAGCACATAACCTGATTATTGAATTCACAAAGGGTCTCTCCTCTTGTGGGCCTGACTTCTCATTGGCCTTTGGCTGGTATGCTGGAGCCAGTAAGTAAAGCCACACTCCTTGCCCAAATACAGAGTAGTATTTATGGCCAAATACAGAGTAGTATTTATGACACTTGGAAAGAAGGCTCCTTAGTATATTTTTACTACCTGGTTATCTTCCACTTTTTGTGAGCTGCATAAATAATACCGTGAGCCAATTTGAAAATACCTTGGAGTCGTTAAGATGGTTTATTTACAGACCAAAGGGCTAGCTAGCCTGTGTTTTTAGTTTAGCAAACTAGATGTAGTAACAGTGCATGGCTTTGGTTTTCCCACACTGATTGTATGTGTGTGTGTGTGTGTGTGTGTGTGTGTGTGCTTGTGTTTTATATATATACCCACACATCCATGTTATTCTATTAAATAACCTAGTTGAAAAGGAGAACCATATACCCTCAGGGCCTTTCACAGTGCAGCATTTTGAGCAGTTTGAAGAATAAAATAGTGTAAGAGATTACATCAATAATACTATTAAAAATAATACAAATTTCAGAACATGATTAAGAGTATGTATTTACAGTGCGATCTGAGTCGTCAGTGATTTATTCACTTTTGGTTTTGAAGGAAAATAATTGCAGTCATGTCTTGACTGCATTGGTCCAAAATATATTTAGCTAAAGATGTGGTAAAGTTTACTCTGTTGGTGCTATTTCTACAACATCTAGCAACAGTATTTTATTTGGTCTCTGCTTTCTCTGTGTTTCACTGGCAACCACACATTTGTGAAGGGAAAATCTCTGATTGTAGGATATTCCACAGCCCACATCACAAAGATGGTGTGAGGCTACATACTTGCATGTGTCTAGCGCTGGATTCCAGCCAGATGTTTGTAAAGTCATTTGTGATAGATGTGATTTAAGACGGAAAAATAAGAACCTAGAGATAAGTGGCTTTTTAGCTGAATAACCAGAAATGATGAGTTTTGACTAACAAATCCACGTCAGGCTGGTTTTTTAGAAGCTGCCTTAAAGTTCTCTTCTTGACCCTATGATACTCAACTTTTTCATCAAGGATCTTGATGGCAACCAAATGCACAGATGTTGCAAACTTGGGAGAAGAGCGAGTTTATGTGTGAGGTCTATGGCATTTGATGCCTGAATTTTAAAAGATGTCAACAGGCCCAAATCAATAAAATTCAAGTTAGTGGTGCTCAAAACGGTCAACCCGAGATGAGTAGGAAGGGGGAAGGCTTTCCTTCAGATAGACTCACGTGAAAAAGATTGAAGGCGTTGGGTAATCACAAGCACCTAACCCAGAGCCTGTGCCACATAACGCATCCAAGAGAATGTCGATTTCCCGCTTGCTGTTGGTGCAGACAGATGAGGAGAGGAATTCTAATTGTGAGAAGTACTCAGAATTGCGCCAACCTCTTCCTCTGACTAGGTGAATAACTGAAGCTGGGTGTATTTTCTGAGTCCTGTTCATGTCCCAGGATCAGTCACTATACTCCTTTCGGGGCCATAAGGTTTAGTAAATAAATGATCTGTGAGTACTGAGTTAAGCTTGTTGTATTAGGTAGATGTTACACTTGAGTGCTAAACAGAGTGAAACTGTAATTACCTGCTTTCCTGCTTTTCTTTAAAGTAAAAAACACTGATCTGAGATGAGGTTGTGTATCTGGAATGTGTCCCTTTTCTTAGATTAAAACTCGGTGTATTTTTTCCAGCGTAAGTGTTTTTCATTTGGAAAGCCATATCAATCCAGTAGAACTTCAGTTTCTGTTCCCCGAGAACTAGTATTTTGTTGGCACTTGCCACATGCTGCTGCTGTCTCTGCATTCTCCTCCTGGTCCCGTGAAGCGGAGAGTAAACCCATCTCACCACTCAGGGAGATACTCAGACATCCCGCTACCGGCAGGACCAGGGACTCTGATGCAGCACCCTCACTGAAGCCCGAGATCCTAACTGCCATTCTCTACCTCGTGCTAGTCAGTGTGAGTGCAGCTTAGGAACTGTGCATTTTAAAACATCTTCAGAGGGCTTTTCTTTGTAAATAATGACTGTATATCATTTTCCAAAGTCAGTTTCTTTTGGAAATGGCATATAAATGTTTACCAGTTGAGAGGATAAAAGATTGTCCCACCTTGGTATAATTCTTTTCTTTTCTTCCAGGTCAACAACTGTAACATCAGCAATGTGTCTCAGAACTCTGTCAGAGCCGCTCTTTGCCAGCCCTGAGTTAGGTACCACACTGCACCTGACCGTGCTGCGAGAGCGGCGCTTTGTGAACTGGACCTACAGCCACTTTGACTGTAGCTCTCCCCGGGAAGAGGTCTTCCACGTAGTCTTTCACAAATGGGACTCTGGTGAACAACTTGGCATTAAACTCATTCGAAGGACCGATGAACCAGGTGTTTTTATCCTTGATCTGTTGGAAGAGGGCCTGGCTGCACACGATGGAAGGCTAAGCAGCAATGACCGAGTGCTCGCCATCAATGGACATGACCTGAAGCACAAAACGCCTGAGCTTGCCGCCCAGATCATTCAGGTACACGCGGGTATTCATTCCACGTGCTCTGCCTTTATGTCGATGTTTTCGTAACATGAGAACCTGAGGGATGTTTGATATTTCATGGGGGAAATCAAACATGGCTCCCCAAATCCTTCAAAACGCACAATAGATTATTTTATCATTACAGATAACATCCTGTCTGGAAAACTATCCCTGTGAACATTTAGCCTTGCTCTTTATAGAGTGAAGGCTCTATATTTTCACATGGGTTTTTCATTTGCTCCATGGGCTCCACCTAAGCCCAGACATAAAAAACAATTTATGTCCACATTTAACAGGTGAGACAAGCAAAGCGTGAAGGAGCTGTGGTTCCAAAGTTGTGACTTCCCTGCTCTTGGAACTTTCACTCTCCGCTTCAGCTCCATACAAGTGGGGAAAATCAGTTTTTATTGAGAATAACTCATTATCTCTGTAGTGCCTTTTTATAAAGCATTCAGAGCATTTCAAACACATCATAATGTGTGTTCTTACAGTATCCCTGTGAAGTAAAGATGGTTATTATTAGAGAACAAAAATTTTCAATAAGAGCATTAAAATAGGTAAAGTAGAGGGGCACCTGGCTGGCTCAGTCATTACGCATCTGCCTTCGGCACAGGCATGATCCCAGGGTCCTGGCATCCAGTCTCACATCGGGGCTCTCTGCTCAGCCAGGAATCTGCTTCTCCCTCTTCCACTCCCTCTGCTTGTGTTCCTTCTCTTGCTCTCTGTCCAATAAATAAATAAACACATACATACATAATAAATAAAATCTTTATAAAAAGAAAACAGCTTTAACATTTTTTTAATAAAATAAGATAGAAAAAATAGAAAATAATCCAGAGCAGACCTTCTGGTTCTATATCCTACCAGAGCATTTAATGATATGGGTATCTCCTACAGTGAAAGGGGTGAAACAAAGATGTATATGGTGTTTTGTTTTGTTTTGTTTTGTTTTAAGTAAGCACAAGAAAGCATTCTGACATAAAGGAAACCAAGCAGTAACATAATCGAGCATCAGGAATTAAAGTAGGTGGATAGTCTCTGAGAAAAGTGTATAGTAAACAGAGTTAACAATGAAGATTTAAGCTACTGTGTAAGAAAACCCAAATTTAAATCCCATTTAAGTTACTCCTTTTCACAAATGTTTGGTTCATTATAACTATGGGAACACACACCACCCGGTAGCCATCTTGCATTAGGAGGGAGATTCAGGCGTTGGTCTCTTGTCACAGACTTGAGGTTTAAAAAACTTGGATACAGATACTTATATATGATATGAAATATAATGTATTGCTCAAGTTGTTTCTTTGTGAAAAACATCTTAATGTTTGGTTTCTGAGAATAACATGTATTCCATGTCTGAAAAGGAGACTAAGGAAGACAAAATACAGAAAATGAAGAAGGAAGTCAAAATCACAGTCAGTCTAAAGTCCATAAGATAGTGACATTAAAGTTTTGAAGAACATCGTTACAAACATTTTTCTGTATATGCCTACAATAACTAGGTACATATTTACGTAGGTACTTACACATGCACTCAGCTGGCAAATTCTGAGTTTGCCACCCTTTCTTTACGTCAGCTGTATGTTGTGGACTTCTTACCCTGAAAATAGATGCATCATGATATAGCTGTATAGTAGGCGTGTTGTGCTAAAACTTACGTAAACACTCCCCTGTCAACAGACTTTAATGTTTTGTTTTCAAGTTTAGGACATTTTGCTAAACTTCCCTCTAGAAAGATCATACCAGTATATACTCCCAGCAGTAGGGCATGCCACTTTTTAATGAAATACAGGTATTGTCGTTTAGGCATCCTGCATTTTTAAAAATCTTGACTTTAACAGAATTCTTTTGTTGTGCTTGAAACCCTGAAGTGTTAGATAGGCAGTTAGCCTAAACCCAAACGTTGGCCCATCGTTTAAAGCTTATATGTCCGCTTCCATCACACACCCAGAATTCTGTCTTTTAAGAAATCAAAAAAGATCAGGGATTTGTTTGTTAATAGGTTTGCATGAGCAGGGGTCTTCCCATAAAGCTAAATTACTGGTTATAGAGTATTTGGTAGTGGTGAGGGTTAGGCAGTAAAGCAAACAATTCTTAATATTGAAATGAGATCACAGAGGGGCTTCTGACCCTTCACACCGTGTGATCTAATACTCGGAAGTGTCAGAATCTCAAATATCTGGATTGTAAGCGTTCTACTTTGGCATTTACCTGTTAGATCAAATCCCCAGATTCTGGCCACATGAGAAGTGTTATTCTTTCAGCTATTTTGAAGAATTGTCTGAAACTAGTTTAATGAAATACTTGAATAAGTAAATGACTTTAATAGGGCCTTAAAATTGGTTATCACTCAGGCACCTGGGTGGCTCCGTGGTTCAGCATCTGCCTTCGGCTCAGATCCTACATCGGGCTCCCTGCTCCGCGAGGAGTCTGCTTCTCCCTCTTCCTTTGCCCCTCCACCCTGCCCTCTCGCTTTCGCTCTCAACTAAATAAAAAAAATCTTTTTTTAAAATTATGGTTTTCACTCCTTTTCCAACTTGAGAACTGAAACTGGAGTGATTTCTCAACGTTACTGACTGTAGTCATGGGGGAGGGTTCTACTTTCCACCACAGCTTCTTGAAAGCAGGCTGTCAAATTTTCCCATAGAAATGATAGTAAACTTGGGAAGTTGTAGTCATGACCAAGAATCAGCATCAAGTAGACCAGGCCTGTACGTTAAAAGCAAAGATAAAATAGCTCTTAAAAGTCTAATAGATGTGAATCTGTGTTTCAGATCTAGATCTATAAATACAGATAATGGACCTCTAAATTCAATGTGGTTGTCATCACCTCTAAAATTACATTTATGTGTGAGTGCACGTATGACATATATACGCACACAATTTGTAATGTATATAAGTACTAATCCTGTTTTACAGGACCTTTGTTATCCTTCTTTTCAGGACTGTTTAAGCTGATCCCTATTTTCGATTTGAACCTGTAGTGTGTGGAAACAGAGCTACACATAGTTTCATTGATGATCACTCTCAAAGGAGCCATCTTGGAATTTATTTCAGGAATCACAAAGGATTGTAATCCAGTTTTGAATCCGTTTGTCCTTTTATCTTCTTTGCTCTCTTTCTCTCAGTGCCAAGGCCAATTTAGCAGGGGAGGGAGTGTAAAAAGACAGTTACCCTTCTAAGACATCATGGGGAGGTCAGAACCCAGGCTTTGCTTTGGTTATGTCCTTGGTATTTCCAGGGCTAGGGAAGGTTTACCCAAGAGGTCTGTGTGTGGCTCTTTTACCTGCAGAAGTTTTAAAGTATTAGCTCCTGAAATGAACTCCCTCGTCTGCCCCATCCCTAGCAGGGGCCTGCAGTCCCCACTCAGGTGAGGCTCTGATACAGCGATGATAAGTGCATTGAAAATGACCCTCCCTATAACTTTTTTAAGTGAGAAGCATCATTAACGACTGGTGGTTATATATGTGTGTTTTCTCCAGGCTAGTGGCAAGAGGGTGGATTTAAGAATTGCTAGGCTGGGGAAATCCCAGCCTGGTAACCCTGTCCGAGACGCAGGGGCTCGGAGTACCAGCCAGCACCATGCACAGCCGCTGTACCACAACAGATCCAGCTCACACAAGGTGAGGCCTTGAGTTTGCATGTTTTCATTCATCTGCCCTCAGGGAATCCTTGTTACAAATGGGTAAGATTTAAATGAGGGCTGTTACTCTGTTGGAAAAGGTGAACACAGGTGTTTGGGGTGTGGAATGTGTGTTTGGCTATCTTGAGAGTCCCTGTACAGTCTGTTCTTCAGCCAGTAGGGGTGGTTTCTTAGTAAGAAGGTCCCTCTGCCAGATTGAGGAGAAGTGTTGGATCTTCTAGAAAGACTTCTTTGCTTGGTCCTGCTTGAAAGTGGGATTTATCTTGGTTTGCTCATTCAGTTGTAACAGGAGGTTATGGAACTGAAAAAAAGACAATGACCAACAAGTCCATACTTAGCGGTTGGGCAGGTTGCCTACAACAACAGAATTCTCTATGTGAATATGAAGCATAAATCATACTTTCTGATAGGTCATGCAAAACACATAAAGCATTTCTTTTTATGTTACAGTTTATAGGAATACTACCCTAGGTCATTTTAAATTCCCGTATGTTGAGCTTTTTGCTGCATCTTTTATATTTCAGTGCTTTTATAATATATTCCTAGGTCATTTATCTGTGCCAAAAATTCTGATACTGTCTCACTTTGGATGCAGAAATCAGTAGGAATCAAAACACAGTGGCACTTTACTGTGTTCTCAGTATTATTTACTTCATTTGATCTTTTATTTGAACTCAACTTCTAGTAGGCCAGAATTTTTAAAACGATGCTATTTACCAACTGTGTGAAAATCACACGTAGGAAACTTCCTATAGTTTGTTTGTTTGTTTTTACTTCCTATAGTTTTTAAGTAGACCAGTAAATAAGTTTTTATTTAGCAAAGCAATTTAATTTTACTTAAGGAGAATGACTTGAGAAACACATGGTTAGCTTAAAGTGGCTTCTTAATGTAAATACAATTTGAGAGAAGAACTCTGTAATGTCACAGGAGCCCAAGAAAGCATCATTTAAAGGCACAAGTATTTTTCACCCATCAGGTTTATCTGGTTTTCTGAGCTGAAGTATAGACTTGTCACTGGTCTCTGGTCAGTGAAAACTTTGAAGAAATTATAAGCACAAACTTGTTCTTATTTTTGAACAGAAAACAAAATGTGTGAAGGGAACCTATAATTTTGCTTTCACAATGATGACTACAAAAAGCAGTTATTGTTTCGAAAAGGAATTTGAATAGGAGCTGTTCATATCGCTGGTCCTTGCTTTACAAGTTACATATATATACATATTCCTAAAGAGTCATAATTAAGGCAAAAGTTGGTCACTGAATCCATGAATTCTACAGAATGTTGAAATACGGGTGCTCAAAGACAACACTACAATTTTAAGACTGTTTTAAGAACTACTTAACCATTTCAGCATTCATATAGAGGACTATTTATGTCCTTTTGTTTGTTTTGGGCACATACGTTTTTCTTTTTACTAGTTCCTATTCCTTAATTTTAAGTGGTGGTGTTTTAAATAGAATGCTGAATTCTTACTCTAGGTGCTCTGTAAACCTGATTGTTAGAACAGCCACATGAAATGTAATTTTAAGCATTAATTTAGCAATGTACCATTAGTATACATCATTTGTGATGTCAAATCCTAATTTAAAAAAATAAAGGTCTCCTAGGGAAAACAAATACAAATTCATCAAAACAACCTGTTCAGAGGATAATCATTTTTAAAACTTAAAGCACACATTATTCTATTACTAAGCCCCTGCGTAGCTGCTTGGAAACATTCATACAGTATTGAGCCCTTGGAACTTTCCATGAAGTATACCAAGAGTAATCTGTGAAGTCTGGCTAAAATGCATACATCTCAGCCATGTAGAGGAATAAAACAACCACCTCTAATTGACTCGATAGACAGACACAAGCGTTGAAGTCAATGTGCTCCCAGCTGAGTTTACCTGGATTGTCTTCATAATAATGTGGGTCTTGCCCAGTTTTGAAGGATGCGAACATAGATGCCATATGCTACGATACCACCTGTAGACGTTTACAGGTTTTCTGTGAGGTCAAAATTCTCGGAACTCTAGGCTATTTAAGTAGTGCCCTCAAGAAAATTTCAAAGAGTGTGGGTTTCAGGAGCAGAGAAGAGCAGACACCCCTGCATGTCCAGGGCTTGACTGACATGTCGTGCCTGTCTGCTCTGAAGCAGTGTCACTAAAGGAAATGTTACAGTTCTAGCAAAAGAATTCATCTAGTTCTACTGTTGATATTGTTCGTCGTGGTAATAGTTATCTTGTTATCTACAGTATGCTCTTATAGGATATGCGTTAAGGAACATTTTGAGATATTAGCTTCCATTATTACACTTAATGGGATGGCACCCTTGTAGTGTGGATGCATATAGCATCATGCTGTATGAACATACACAACTACATATGAATACATGTTTATGTATATACACTATGTGTGTATATGTGTATTTTTTTTAAACTTGCATCACTTCAAATCCCAGTGTGATCATGCATAGCTATATAATTTGGAGTAAATTACATGACGTTTCTAATAAGGCTATTCCCTTGTTTATAAAATGGGGCCAACCATAGGATTTACACTCAGGACCATTGTAATGAAATGTAATGAAACCATTCAAATGAAATAATACATGTGAAGCCATTTGCTTTACACATAGTAAATCTTCAGTAAATGTTAGTTACTATTGCTATTTTAATATTAATATGGCATAGGTACACCTTGTTTTTTATAGCATTCTAATTTAAAAAAAGGTGATGTTTTAAATTTTCCTTTTCTTCTAGGAGTGTCCCCATAAATAGAAACAATCAATATCGGTAAAAATTGCTTTTTCCTGAGAACACAGTTTGTTGGAAATTTTTTCTCTTCCTTCACTTTTTCAGAAACTCAGTTATTTCATATCCTTACAGCTTTCCGTGAAGGTTGTGAAGATCAGTTTGCACCCGTTTCATGACCGAGCATTCTCATGAGTACGAAACAGAAGATAGATCTATAGCTTTTTTCTGGCAGTTAACAAAATCCGCACTTTACTTTTGTACTATTCTGTCACCATTTCTTTCAAAGAACAGAGGAGAGAGAGAGAAATAAAATTAATTAGCTTGTCTTCAGAATCTTAAAACTCAAATGCATTATTTACTTTTGTAGAATTGGCCCTATTTTGACTTCCATATGTCAACAGTCCTGAGTTTTTTCTGTTCCATACATAGTCATATGAAAATACAGCCGTCCAAAGTCTGACATTGTGATCCCCAGTGTTCGGTGTCATGTTTGTATCATGAAGAACTGTGTATTATTTCTACAGTAACTGATTTTAACAGTGACTTTATCATTGCTATGGTATTTTTTCCTTCAGTTTCCTTACTTTACTTCAGCTATGTATAATTTTTATCCAATAAATTTTCTTCTCATGTGTTAGGATCTTACCAGTGTGTTACATGCCAAGAAAAACACATTACTGTAAAGAAGGAACCACATGAGTCCCTGGGAATGACAGTGGCAGGGGGCAGAGGAAGCAAGAGTGGTGAACTGCCCATCTTTGTAACCAGTGTGCCACCTCATGGCTGTCTGGCACGTGATGGCCGCATCAAGAGAGGTAAGATAGGGAGGGCTGGGAACAGTGAAACTGTTCCCATCTTCTCCCTGTGTGCAAGTCATGTTTGAAAAAAATAACAAATATTCCCCAAATTTTCCATTAAATATGATTTTTTAAAAATCTTGTAAAGTGTCCCTTCCATATATAAGTGTAAATCCTCTCTCTAAGGTTAGAAAAATGCCTAATGGGAAGGAAAATTGCTGCAGTTTGATGATGTTTCCATTATTTTCTTTTTTAAAGATTTTATTTATTTATTTGACAGACAGAGATTACAAGTAGGCAGAGAGGCAGGTGGGGGGTGGGGGTGCAGCAGGCTTCCGGCTGAGCAGAGCCCTATGCGGGCTCGATCCTAGGACCCTGGGATCATGACCTGAGCTGCAGGCAGAGGCTTTAACCCACTGAGCCAACCAGGCACCCTTTCCGTCATTTTCTAATGTTTATTTAGATCATTGGATTATTTTATGTTGGAAAAAACCCTCTAAAAAATAGAACACTCATCTTTTCCTTCCTAACCTTTTATATAATCCTAGTTGCCCTTTTTTTTTTTTATTATATTACTTGGCAGGGCAACGAGCACTTTTTTTTCTTCCTTAAGCAAAAGATGCTCTAATCACAAGTTTCATTTCTTTGTGTAGACCCAAGGATCTCTTCTCTTTAAGTATTCTGATACATTCACGCTGAGCAAACTCTGTAGGACTATCTTTATCTATAAAACTGTGTAACTCCAAAACAGGATATGTTAAAAATTCATTTCTAAGAGCAAAAGATCAAATAATTTTGAGCAGGAAAGAACTATAGAAATCACTGAAGCCCAGAGAAGAGAAATGAACATGCCCAGGTCCTGCACATTAGCAAAACGAGGTCTAATGACTTGGACTTCCAGTCGAATCACAGTGCCTCAAGCCTCATTTTTTCCTATATATGATGAAATTATCTTAAAGTTTGGAGTTGTTTTGGAATGTTTTCCATGAATTGGATTTTTCCCTCGATATCGTAAGAATGACAGAGATGTGACAAAATTACAAACAACAGAATGTATAGGGAAGATAATGACTTGGTAGCTCATCTCATTTTTCTTGTTTATTCCTTTGGACAGGTGATAATATTGCTGAATATCAATGGCATTGATTGGACCAATTGAAGTCACAGTGAGGCCGTGGCTATGCTAAAAGCCAGAGCCACGCCCCCTGCTGTTGTCCTGAAAGCACTTGAGGTCCAGATTGTGGAGGAGGCAGCCCAGGCTACCCAAGAGCAGCCAGGCACCTTCATTGAGAATGAGTATGACTCCAGCTGGTCCCCGTCGTGGGTCATGTGGCTTGAACTTCCAAGGTACTGACAGCGTTTCATGGAATAATCGTAGTGACAACATTTCTCAATATGGAACACAGTAAATTCACTCGTCCACGGTGTGAGGGGGAAGGTCCTGGTCAGAGATGAAAGTGGCAATGGCATATCAAGTTATTGAAGAAAAGGGTATTTTTTTCCTTAGGTTATTATATTTTAAAAGATAAATTTAAGGGGCATCTAGGTGGCTCAGTCGGTTAAGCATCCAACTCTGGATCTCAGCTCAGGTCTTGATCTCCGGGCCATGAGTTTGTAAAAAAGATTTTTTTTTCATTTTTAAAAAATTAAAACATTCTTAAAAAATAAACCATTTACCTTAGCAAAGGTAAATTTAATCGTAAGAACTAAGCTAAAAAGACTTGGTGTATCTGTTTATAAAAACGAATAAAGCCATTCTGTCCATTACTATTAACAAGGTTCTCAAGTGGACCAGCCATGAGATTTGGAGGTTCATGCTCTTGCTTTAGAAAAGCTGTCATTTACCAGCACGTGTGCATGCTTAGACTTCATGTGCATTTTTCACCAGAAAAAAACAGGTCAGAGTGTGGGGCCTTTTGAGAAGCTTTTCTAAAACCCCTTTCTTGATCTTGTAAGTCTCTCTAAAAAGGCGGGATGTCAAAACTCAGTTTTATTGGACATGAGAGACTCTTTCAGCCAAACCACTGGTGTCCGAGAGTAGGTCTTCTCGCCACCTTCGGGACTGTCACCCACCGGGACATTCTGTCGTTGGTCATTGTCTGGTCATGAAAGTGTTTCAGCCTCCTGATGAGTGTTGTATATACTTTGGTATTGAAGTTGGAAGAATGTGTATTACTGTCTTGGTTTCTAGATCACTTTAGAGGAATCCTAAAACTGAACTATGATGAAACATTCTGATTCTGAGCCAAGTAGGAAAATGACTGATTTTTTTAAAATAAAAATAAACAATAAGAATGCCAGTTTCTGAGACATCTAGCTTCATTTGGATGTAATTTGTAATAACTAGCATTTATATGGTGCTATGTGATATATAGATCTATATCTATATCTATATACATATAGATATAGATACATATACATTTTTAAAGTACTTTCACGTAAAGAATAGCAGAAAAAGCCAGGATGAATGGAATTCATTTGTCTACCATCTAACTTACTGACTTGTCCTTGTGGTAGTGAAAAAGACCAAAAAGGACTGAAACAGTAACAGAATTCGTATCTCAGGGCCCTGGAGGCATAGATTGGAATGGTTGCTATGAAACCATGGCCGTTCTATCTATTGGTGAGGGGTCAGCCAGCAGAGGGAACTCATCTATCCTCTGGAGTACTCAGCCTGTACACTGACCTGTCACTTGAAACCCAGCATGTCAGAAAGGCCCCATCCCACACCAGTGGGGGAGCAGTGGTCTCCTCGGCGGCTCAGGAGCCGAGCGTGCGCACCCCACTGCTGGTGGCCAGGCCGTGCTGGCGCTCCTTTAGTTCTCGTTACCTGGTGTTCCGGGCCAGCTCTGCAGTCAGCTCTTTACCGCTTGTGTTCGGAGCATTTTCAGGTGAATCACGAGGAACAATGATATTTCAGGTGAACCGTACATGGGATCATGAAATCTATTTGGGGGGTCTGCCTGTATCGAAAGAGTGTCTGTCAGTGCAAGGTCACTATTCTGTGGACTCCTGGGGGTCGTGTGTTGTGTGCAGACCGGTAAACACAACCAGGTATTGGGAGGGCCACTGCTCTGAGGGTACCGGCAGCTCTTTCCAGCATGTGGCACCACACACAGGGTAGCAGCTCTGCTCGTTCTCAAAGGGAGGGTCTTTCTCTGCAGTTGGCTGGCGGTGGACCAGACAAAAGAGTGATTTGTTTTGTGTTGTGCTGTTTCGTTGTTTGTTTTGGCAGAAGATTCAGAATAACGAAAAGAACCTGCATCGTCTCTAAAAAAGTTTGAAAAGAGGGGAATCACTCTTCTGTTCTGCAGACACACACAGAAGGCCATATTGTAGGATTCCAGGCAGTGGAAAATCCAAGTCGAGATGAAGTGGCCGAGACAGAGAGAAGAGCAGTGGTTGCAGGGACTGGGGGAGGGACTGAGCAGTGAGCGATGAGGAGCGCGGGGGTCTCTGTGACGGAAACGTTGTAGAACGACCTGGTTGTGCAACACTCTGAATGGACCGAATGAGACCTTCATATCCCACTGCAAAGGATGCGAGTCAAATTTTATGTAAACTCAAATTCTACTTTATTTAATAAATAAGATCTAGGAAGTAATTATAGAGGTGAACACAGAACACAAATAGGATAAAGAAGGAAATGACAGGGGAGGGGGAGCCATGCTCTGGAGCTGCAGCCAGCACAAGCTGCTGCTTGGGGGCCGAGCCTGCTTGCTCCACGAAGGCAGGGGGCGGCACCTCGGGGACAGAGCCTGCTTTCTCCATGGAGGCAGGGGGCGGCAGCTCAGGGACTGAGCCTGCTTGCTCCACGGAGGCAGGGGGCGGCAGCTCGGGGGCTGAGCCTGCTTGCTTCACAGAGGCAGGGGGCGGCAGCTCGGGGACCGAGCCTGCTTGCTCTACGGAGGCAGGAGGCGGCAGCTCAGGGTCGGAGCCTGCTTGCTCCACGGAGGCAGGGGTCGGCAGCTCGGGGGCTGAGCCTGCTTGCTCCTCGGAGGCAGGGGACGGCAGCTCGGGGGCAGGATCCTGCTGGTCATCCAGAAATGGCAAAAGGCCAGGTGGCTCTTCTGTCGCAGAGAAGTGAACGAGGGCCCTGATGACTAACTGCCCTGGCCCCAGTGGGTCAGGGGGGGTCACTGGTCTTCCTGATCCAATATGAGGCGCCGCAGCGGGGATGGTGGGGACCAGCTCAGGCCACAGAGGTGCAGCGGGTGCCAGAGTGGCTGCTGGAACGACTTCCTGAGGCATGTCCTGATTTGGCTCTGGGGCCGGTGCTGTAGCTCCAAGAAGAGAAAGCATCATTAGCTTGATTGACTTCCCTTTTGCCTTTCCCTTTCCCTACCACTCAGCGTGGCCTGCGTTCAAGACCCAGCCCCTGGAAGGTGTCCCCAACGGAAGCCCATGGGGACAGGGATCTGAGACGACTCACTCTCCTCGGCCCAGCTACAATGTACGGAGGCTTCCTCAGGGTGGCCCACCCTGCCTCCTCCTCAGGCCCACATCAGTCACCCCCAGTTCTCCTCACCTCCAGCCTCTGGCTCCGTGGCCTTTCTGGGAGCGCGTTGCCTTTCTGGAAGCAGAAGCTGGGCTCGGCGCTGCAGGTCCGAGCCTGGCACATTGACCTGCAGGTAGGCCAGCAGTGTGTGCAAGCTGGAAAACTCTGGAGGCTGCACAAAATCCCCTGGATACTTTTCCACCCAGGTGTTAAGGATGGCATAGATGGCCCTGGGGACAGACATGGAGGCAGAGAAGTCAGAGGACAGGGTACGCATGCAAACGCAAATCCCAGGGAACACATTGGGAACCTGGGCCCCTGGGCTTCAAGCTCCTGTCTGAGAGCAGTCGGATTCCTTGTCCACCTGCGACCTGGCAGTCCTGCCCGAGACAGGCCTGCTTCCAGACGGCAGGCTGGCCAAAAGCCGCTAGGAGTGGGAGTCCTTGATCAATGGGGTGAGCATTTCTGGACTTCTTAGGGGAGCTGGACACACTCCTCAGTCTGTCTCCTTGCCCATGAGCCTCTTGATTTCAACTGCATGTGCCCAGGGAGGGGTGGTGTCTGGCCTATTAATTATCCTCACTGCACTCGCCTCTGCTCCATGAAGATCCAACCGAGGAGGGAACAAAGGGTCTCTGTCTCTAGCCAGGCCTTCCCAGGACCCTCCCCATACCTCCACCATTACCTCCTCCGCCCATTCGCTAGGTGCCATGAGAGTGGGTCTGTTTCCACTGACACTCACCTCCCACAGGGTGTGGGATGTCTGCTGCTCCCTGGGCTCTACTGGGTCACCACTCTCCCTGAGCCCCCTCTGAGCAACCAGCGTGCAGGTGCCAACAGAATGCTGTGCGATGGTTCCTAAATCCTGCATTCTGGGTCCCAGAATTGGGGCAGAGAGAGGGCTGGGAGGGGGCAGGGATGGAGCATGACCCTCTCAGGAGTTGAAGCTGTCCTCCATCCCCCTCTGCTCTCCCACAGTGCTCACACACCTACCCCAGCTCCCCAGGGCACCTTCCTAGTTTCCAGTAGAAGCTCTCAGACATTTACCATAAAGCAAGAATAACGAGGTGAGTGTGAAGGTCCAGCAGCCCCTCGAACTCACAGGACCCTCTCTACCCTGGTGGAGAGTGAAGGCCCTCCTAAAGCAGCCAAAGCTTACTCACATGTTGCGCTGCTGCTGGGGTCCGCCTACCTCGTCGTAGCTGGAATAAACACATCCGAATCTAGAGGAGGCCAGGGGGCATCGCATGAGCTATCTGTGGATGTTGGCTCTCCCCGCCTGACCCTCGACTAGCCTGCAGCCCTGGGGTGCTCTCTGTTCTGTGCAGGGATCCCATTCAGCTCCTAGATAATCGCCTGCACCTACCGGGGCTTCCTGAATGCTTGCTGAATAAAAGGGCCCCAACCAGCCCATCACCGACATCTGAGTGGGCCTGGCCCCTGCTCACCCCCAGGGATGCTTGCTCTGGATTCACCCAGACACAGACCCCAGAAGGAGTCTCAGATCTCCCTTTCAGTGGCAAAGGAGCCCAGCTCTAGATCATAGTGAGAGTCAGGGATGAGGCAGAGTCTTCCTCACGAGGGGCACAGGAATGAGCAAAGAGCATGCCCACAGGCCCTGCAGCAGAATTTTCCACTGGCGCAGGCTCCCTGGTGTCCTTTCCCTACAAGACCCCACTGAGTCCCTATAATACCTCTGCCCCAGTTAGGAGCAAGGGAAGCTTGGGGAAGTTTGGGGACCTGCCAAAGTCTCACAACCAGGAATTGGCCAAATCCCACAGAGCAGTTAGGGGCAGGGGAGGGTGCTCACCTTGCAAAGAGGAGGTCCAGCACCTCCTGGGTGGTGGCAACGTGACGGTATGTGTCCAGAAAGATGTGGACACAGTGTAGATCTTGTCTGATGACGGCAGGCACCAGGTGATCTACTGCGGCCTGCAGCTTGTTGGCCCGCTTGGCCATCAGCACCGAGGTTTTCCTCCTCTTCCTGGTTGAACCATTTTTCCCCTGAGGTGAATCAGAGGAGACATGAGTCAGTGCTGTGGCTACCAGGAGGGTTGGGGCTTGGAAGGCAGAATGAGCCCCCAGATCTCAGGGACTTCTGCAAGAGGTGGGACAAGAGAGCCCAGAGTCTGAAAAAGAATCGGGTGACTCAGTGTCTCATTGGGTTCAGCCTAAGGCTCTTGGTTTTGCTTCAGGTCATGGTCTCCTTGTCCTGAGGCTGCGCTCCTCATAGGGCTGTGTCTATAGGGCAGTGTCTGCTTGAGGATTCTGTCTCTCCCTCTGCATCTCCCCACTCTCCCCCTGTCTCTCTCTCAAATCCATCAATCAGCCAATCAGTTAAGAAGCCTTTAAGGCAAAAAGAAAATGGTCTTGGTATCCATATAAAGAATTGAAAGAAATGATGTCTGAACTTGCTAGTATCTCAGGTCCCTTTGTGAGCGGAGTATGGATAGCACGTCCCTGCATGAGTGGCATGGATCCTGTGATTTCTGATAACATAGCCCATTCTTTTTATTTTTTTGAAAGACTTGTTATTTATTTATTTGACAGAGAGAGAGGTCACAAGTAGGCAGAGAGGCAGCCAGACATAAAGGGGGAAGCAGGCTCCCCGCTCAGCAGAGACCCCCCCTCCACTGACGTGGGCCTCGATCCCAGGACTGAGAGACCCAGGACCCATGACCTGAGCTGCAGGCAGAGGCTGAAACCCCTCAGCCACTCCGGCACCCAGCATATCCCATTCTTGAGATGAGAACACAGAGATGTTTAAGGCGAGAGGGCTTAGAATAAGAAGGCACGAAGGCTGTAGGATGCAGCACTGTGCCTTGGCCAAAGAAGGGGATTACATCCAGTCCTGCCCCAGTAAAGGGGTCCATGGCTGTGATCAATGACTGCCCTTCCGGACTGCCGTGCAGTGCAGTGCAGTGAGGCCCCTGTTCCTTTTCCTTGGGGGGTCCCCACAATGTGTTCCATCAATACCAAAGCGCAGAGCACGAGACAGAGTACCATGGGCCCCATGTCCCTTTGGATCAAAGTCTCCCAACTCAATCTTGCAAATGGTCATTTGCAAGACTTGCAGAAGCTGAGGAAGGACTGTTGGGCCAGTGGGGACACCTGGGAGCACGAGTTAGGAAAATGCCTAGGCCAGGGCAAAAGGAGTCTAGATCAACGGGACGAGACCTGGTCTAAAGTCTCTTTAATGATACTCCTAGAAGTATGTGGACAATGGCTCTGCTTCTGTCCAAGGCGTGGGCAGGACCACGAGGGCCAGTTTGGGGAAAAGATGGGATACAGATTCACGGGAGTACAGGACTCTAGGAGGCCAAGTTGGCTTCTAGGAAGTGGGGCCCTTGGTGCTGCATCGGTGCCCCAGGGGTCGCATCTCCCCAGCACCTGCACTCACCCTCAGCCAGCGCCAGGCTCTGTTGGCCGTGTGCGGCTTCTTGTCCTTCGAGGAAGGAGAGCAGGATATCTCCTCGTTCACCTCCTGCACCATGTCCTCTGGAGCGTTCTGTAAAGACAGTGCCCGGCATCCAGGCAGGAGGCCTTAGTGCGCTGTCTGGAGGCCTTTGCTGGTCTTCAGACCCAGGGCGCTCTATTCCAGACACACCACAGCCCAGGCTGCAGAGCCCTCCCCCAAGGAGAGAAACGTGGCCCAGCTTCAGGGCCTTGGATGTGCTCTGGCACAGCTAAGAGACACCTCAGGAATCCCCTGTGCACCCTGCCCACCCTGACATTGGTGTGAACAAGAAGGGATCACCAGGGTATCCACTGTGCTCACCCTCCTCCAGCCCATGGGCAGGACCCCCCACATATCCTTCCTTCCCTCAAACTCCAGAGGAAGGGATGGGGCTTCCCTAGGACGGTTCAGAGGGGTGGGCATCCCTTAGTCTCCTCAGTAGTAAGTACCTTATGGCGTCTCCCTCGAAATGTCCTGAGGCATTGGGGGGGTGGTTTCAGCCAATGTCTACAACATGGTAAGAAGCCATTTTCCTGGGGTTTCTGATACCCAGAGCCCCGTAAACTAGGCACACAACAAGAAAACATCTTTCTGTGTCCAATGTCCTGAGTCCAGTAACCCTGCTACCGGACTAGAATGTGGGTGCCTGGTTGCAGGGGTTCCAAGTTCTGCAGGCCTTTGTGATGAAGGCAGTGACATCACTTCCTGAGATCCCCTATCGGGGCCCACTCCTGATTGGACCCCTACACGAACAGTGCTCCCGTCTGCCATCTCCTCATCCCCCTTCTGCATGCAAGGACACATCTTATCTGTACACAGTGACCCCAACACACCCCTCTCCACAGGCTCCCAGGGAAGGTCTGGGAGCAGCTAGGGCCCCAGCTTGCAAACACACCTGGTTTCAGACACAAGTCTCTATTCTTTCGTGGTTCAGACCTTAGATAAGCCATTGTGGCAGACAGGAGTGGTCTTTTTGGAAAATATGGATGATTCCAGCATGTCTTTCTATCAGATGTCCACAGGCATAGGTTGGATAATAGCTATGATGTTAGAGGAGTGCTGTCACATGTAGGAAATACCTCCCACCCAATTTCCTCCCTCCTATCAACTTCTTGGAATCTGCTACTAATCAGATCCCACCCCACAGTCCCTCCTGGGGTGTGTGTGTTTGTGTGCACCAGCACACTCGCTCCTGTGTGCCCACATGTGTTCATCGGTACTCACATTCTGGAGTCCCAGAAGAGGACAGCCCCACTTACAGAGGGCTGGGTAATAGCCTCCCAAGGTCTTAGGCTTTGCATTTTCAATGCAAACCCTAAAGAAGGGACTGGAGTCTTGGCCCTTGATGGTCAGAATGCACCCTTATCCCTAGAGACCACCTGTCCCGGGATGCAGGCCATTCCCTCCTTTCCAAAGGGTGTGATGTAGATAGGGGTTCATCCAGTGGGTCGCCATGACCCGGGATCCTCCTCAGACAAGAACCTGGGGACATGTCTCCTATCTAGGAGATCAATGATCACCCTCAGCCCGATAACATTTCCAGGCCGACAGCCACTTCCTTCCAGAAAAACTTTTCCAGAGCCCCCAGTGAATGGCTAGGTTGCATCCAGGACCCCAACTTTGAGGACAAAGAGCTGGGTTCAAGCCTGCTAGGCCTCCCTACCAGTCTGATTCTGGGCAAGGTCCAGACCCTGCAGGTATCTTCACTGTCTCCCTTCGGGGGCTCCATTGTTTCCCCAACTCCTCTGTAGACATGTTTGTGTGACCCCCTCCCCAGAGTGTGGTCCGGACTTGTTGATTCACTTCCATGTCACAGAACGAGGCAACGTGACCCAAAGGCCCTTCTGAGATTTCGTTCTAAAACTCACTGTCCAGCCCCATGTTGACTTGGACCCATGTTCTCTCTCCAATCTTCACACTGGAGCACAAGCCCCTAGGTTGGACCATGACACAGACATACGCACGTGGCTCAGCCCTGTGGGCCCACAGCAGACAGAAGTCAGGTCTTTGAGATGGGCTGTATCTGGCCCATGCCCCTGAGTGTGCTCAGGTTCTCGGTGAAGCCGGTCCTCCCTTGGTGTTGTCAGAAGCCCAGCGGAGCACTGCTGGATTCCTGATCCCCTGAGACCACGAGGCAGCGTTTGTGGGTTCAGCCACTGAGTGTGGGGAAGTGCGGTCACACAGCCCTGGGAGAAGGGCACTGATACTGACCCACTTCCCGGGCCCTGGCCCTCCTCCCCTCCCACTCTACTCCTCCTCAGCTTCCTCTGGCCACCCTGGCCCCCTTTCTAACCTCCAGTCCTCTGCTCCATGGTGCCCTCTGCCAGGTGGAATGCACTCCCATTTGTGCAGGGCTGTCTCCTTCTTTTCCTCCCACAGGAATTCTCCATGTCTCAGCACAGCCTTGTCATACCCCTCACCTGGTGGAATTCAGGCCTTAGTTGTGTCCCTTGCTCTTTTGCTGTGGAGCAATCGCTTTTTCCGTTCACATTTAGGTTTCTCGTTTGTCCATCTTCTCCTGTAGACCCTGAGCTCTCACGAGGAGAACCCGCTGGGCTGATAAGCCCTGGCACCATCTGAGTGCGCAGTGCCCGGTGGCTGAATGAACGGGAGACAGGATCTGTCCCAGCACAGACCAGCTCCGTTGTTTGAGCCTCACTGATTTTAGTCCTGTGTAAGCCTTTGTTTTGTTTTTTTAAGTTAACTGTGCCTGATGTGGGCCTCGAACTCCTAACCCTGAGATCAAGGATCCTAGTGCCTGAGGAAGCCAGGTGCCTCTTTGGTCCTCTTGAAAGGTTTTAGGCTGATCACTATTCAAGTGAACTTGGTCATTTCAACATGCTTTACGGAGGTATATTACATTATGCTGAATGACCACGTAACTCGCCAGGTTTTGGTAGAATGTCACCACAGAGGTACCCCCCCATGACAGTGCTGACTGGATCTTCAGATTGGAGACTGAAATGCTTTCTGTGTTCTTCAGGAGCCCAGAGTCCCTCCACCATCGGCCTTCTCCCTCCT
This sequence comes from Neogale vison, assembly GCF_020171115.1. Classification (NCBI taxonomy): domain Eukaryota; kingdom Metazoa; phylum Chordata; class Mammalia; order Carnivora; family Mustelidae; genus Neogale; species Neogale vison. The sequence goes on along the minus strand of NC_058095.1, from coordinate 87,856,847 downwards.
TGGGATGACATGCACCTCTGATGCCATCAGCACAAGAAGAAAGATGACAAGGAAATACACACAGGAGGGTGTTTCCAGCCAGGTCTTGAAGGCCTCAAGGTTCACTTTGATGCTCAATCTTTTATGTATTCTTTTAGGATTTTATTTCTTTATTAGAGGGAAAAGAGCACAAGCAGGGGGAGGGGTAGAGGGAGGAGAACTAGAGAGATGCTGATCTGAGGAGGACAGGGGGTGGCTGATCTAGACCTGTGCAGGGAACAGCAGAGGCCGCCCAGAGCTAGCCTCCATCATCTGGTGGGCCGGGAGTAAGGAGTAGCCTCAGATCCCTGTGCCCATGACCTGCTATCAGGGGAGACCCTCTAGGGATTGCTTCCTGGACTCAGAGAACATTGAACGGTGGGGAAATTTTCCTTGATTTAGGAGGGACATGAAAAGTCAATCATTGTGTTGATACTTTTTCTTCTTGGACCGACAGCCCCAACATCAGAAGAAGATGCTGAACCTCCTCAAGAGCTACCTCTAGCTCCCACTGTGGTGCCTGCGGCAGCTTCAGACCCTGAGGGGCCTGGATGGGAACCAGTTGTGAGTGTGATACAGCTATGGATACAGCCGAGGGGAGGCACCTACCTGAAGGAGCCTACTGCAAAGTGTCTGTGGACAACCAGGTGCATGATTGAAAGACTTAGGGGCCTACCCCTGTGGGGGACATTCCTGGCTTAAAAGTGTTCAAGCGGTGAAGTGGGGCGATATCCCAGGTGTGGTCTCAGGATCCCGGGGGTCCCTAGAAGACCAGCTGGTGCCCGAATGCTTCCGAGTTCCCAGACATCAGTTAGGGAGGATGGCTGAAAACTATGAAGCTGGGTCCCGGCTTTCTGCTCTGGGAAGCAAGCTGGGCCCAGACACCACCTTATTCCATCCACAAAGTCTCACACATTTCGCCATGAAATGGCAATGAAAGAAATGCAATGAAGAAATGGACTGTACACCAGAATTTCTTACCTGTGGATTATGCCCAGAATTTAAGGTGCTAGAGAAACATTTTTTGACATAAGGATGGAGAAATGGTTCCTCCACAACACCTACTGGAAGGACAACTGAAGGATTATTTCAGCACAGGAAGTTCGGACCTGCAGGAGTAAATGGGAAACAAAGAGCCCGGTGGGTAAGTAGTTAGCCAACATGTCGGGAAATCTGAATTACCATTAGCTGTAAAACACACGAAAAAGCCATTACGGGCGATGTTAGTGACAAGTTGGAATGAAATGATAATACATATTGTTAGAACAACTGAAGGTACTTAGCATTAAAGGATTCTGATATTCTCATTTTGTGCTCGAAGAGGGGTAATGGACTCAGTTCAGACGTAAGTTACACGTGCTTAAGAGTTTTGGTTTTTTAAAGATTTTATTTATTTATTTTTTTATTTATCAGCAAGAGTGTGAGAGCACACAAGCAGGGGGAGCAGCAGGCAGAGGAAGAAGTGGGCTCTGGGCTGAGCAAGCAGCTTGATGCAGGACTCAATCCCAGGACCCCAGTAAAATGGCCTGAGCTGAAGGCAGATGCCTAACAGACTGAGCTACCCAGGCGTCCCTACATGGGCTTAAGAGTTTTAAAGGTGGGGCACCTGGGTGTCTCAGTTGGTTAAAGAACTGCCTTCGGCTCAAGTCATGATCGTGGAGTCCCAGGTCCCACATCAGGCTCCCTGCTTAGCAGGGAGTCTGCTGCTCCCTCTGACCTCTCCCCTCTCAGTCCCTCTCTCTTGCTCTCTCATTCTGTCTCTCTCAAATAACTAAATAACATCTTTTTTTAAAAAAAAGAGTTCTACAGGTAACCCAAAATCATAGAAATCAAGTATATGTTTTTTCAAACTAAAAGATGAAATAATAGAATAAACAAAGTATGTCAATTCCTTGACAGGGAGGAAATGAGAAGAAAGAAACATTACAAATGCATGATCAATAGAAAAGTAAAAATCATACGGTAGAAATAAGTCTACCTATGTAAGCCATCACAACAAATGTGGGCAGTTAAACCATAAGTCAAATCATATATGAATGGACAGAACTCTTAAATTGAATTAGGAAATTAACAAAATCTGTTTCTCTGCTGTTTTCAAAAAAAGATCCAATGCAAGAGGACAGAAACCAGTGCACAGGCCCAAACTAAAAGCAAAGCAGATGCACTGGGTTTTGCCTGGAGGTGGAAATACCCCAGGCTGATGGCCTTGGGAGACAGAGAGAGAGAGACTTTATCACTCAAATGTCCTGATTCCAGGTAATTTTGATTCATTCTACAAGAAGCTCCGCCATGCCTTGCCCTATGTTCTGGACTGTACAGTAGGGATAGGAGGAAAGCCCTTGTTCATTTTTCAAGCATTTATGGACCAGACCCTGTGCAGGGCATTGGGAACACAAAGGGGCTTAGCCCTGGCCCCTGCGGTCCAAGCACTTACAGTATGGGTGGGTATGTGCTGGTGAAGACAGACATATCGGGAGAATAGGGCTCGGCTTCCCCATCAAAGCCTATCCTGGCTTTGGGGGGAGAAGATGTGAAAATGTAAGCTATTTTTAAATAATCTAGCAGGTGACTTAGGATCAGACAGGCTGAAACAGATAGCAAGAACAGGTGGAACCTGGAGAGGGAGTGATTGTTATGGGTTGGATTAGTTTGGAAAGATTTTCTACAAGAGAAGCAATTTGAGCTAGACCTTCCAGAGAAGGAGAAATTTGATCACTTCCCTTAGCTCAATAACATCCTAGACATCATCACATTAAATAAGTCTGATCTTCCACACCCAGAGCCCTAGTGACCACATTTAGTTGACATTGAAAGAGAACTCCTACCTTCAAAGTACATATTATGTATGTTTCCATTCAACTTTAAGCAAGTGCTTAAAGCTTCTTGATGTATGTTCTTCTATCCTCTCTTCTCTCATGGAGAGATTCCAGGAGAGAACTTATCTTTTCTTTTTACTCGAGGTGCAATATTTATTCAAGCAGTTAACAGAACCATTCACATGTAATTGCTCAACAGCATTGTGGTGGGGAGAAGTGAAGGATGGTGGGAGGAGCCCAGAGCCCTTTAGGTCACAGAGCAGGATACAAAGGCCTCTCTAGGGATGTGCAAGTGTCCTTTCCCCTGAAGGAGTAGCCATGGAAAGGGGTGGCTCCTTGCCATAAGAGATAATCTCACCAAAGGCCAGAAGACTTTCTGAAGACTGCCTCCAAACCAGAGGAGCCATTACCCCTCACACAGCAGTCACCGTTTTCCACATTTTTATTCTTGGAAATTTCAGAAGGACAGAAGTGTTGAAAGCCTAGCATAATAAATATCAGAGAATTCTTTCTGCAGAATTAAATCATTGAAAACTTGATGCTCTCTTTGCTTTCTCTTTCTACCTGTCCTCATATATCTTCTAGTATAGCAATTAATGACCCTTCTCTCCTAAATAATTCAACAAGTATCTTCTAACAATAAGAACATTATCCTACCAGAAAGCAGAAGAAAAATTTTTTAAATTTCTCAGAATGATCTAGCATCCAGTTTGCTTCAATTCTCTTCATTATCCCCAAAATGTCTTTCTTAGTTGTCCCCTTTTTCTTCAAACACAGATCTATTTGAACTTCTCTTATTCAATCTGGTTGTAATGGGTTTTTAGACAATTCAAATATTGTCTCAAGACAATAAAGACAATCCCATGGCTTCACTTTTTTCTGTGATACTGATAATTTGTTTTTGTTTTAAAAATCATCTGCATCAATGTGTAACTTGAGCTAAGGAATTCAGCTGTAGTGTACTGTTCATTAATTTTGACAACTTATGCACCAATGTAACTGTCCCAGCAAATCAAATAAAAAACAATCAAAATGCAGATATCTGTTGCCCCAGAAAGATCCTTTGTGACTCTCGGCAATCATATCCCCTCTGCTTCTTGTTCCAGGCAAGCATTGATCTGCTTTCCATGATCAGATTGATTTTCTGGAGAGACGAGGCCAGTTTGTGTTGTAAAATGTCCCACAAGTCTAACTGTTTCCCTGTAGTGTCATTACCTCCACATTCCAGCTATCGACTTTCCTATACACTGGAAGTTAGGTCTAAAACCTTGGTTAAGTGCAGGTTAAACATATCAGGAACAAATATTTTGGGTGATACTGGATACTTCTTGCTGCTTCGAGTCGGGGGTGCAACACCAGGGTGTGCATACTATTGAGTTTTCTTCCTTGGTTGAGTTGTCAGCCACCCGTACTGGCCTTTGTGATAGTACATTGTTCTCTTAAAATTGGCAATTCACCAGTGGGGTGATACTTAGGTAATGTCCAACGATCCCACTGCCCACAATCTTCTACCCAATGCTTGTAGCATTCATTGATAGCTCTTACCTGAGTCCGTTTTTCCATGCGGATTTTGCAAAATGGTGACTTCCTAATTCTACCATTTCTTCTATCTTTGGAAGCTGTCATTCTTTGGTAAAGAAGTTTTTTTTTTTTTTTTGTAAAGAAATTTATTTTTTTGACAGAGTGAGAGAGAGCATAAACATGGGAGCAGAAGAGGGAGAGGGGGAAGCAGGCTCCCCACTGAGCAGGGAACCTGATGGGAGGCTCCATCCCAGGACCCTGGGATCATGACCTGAGTTGAACACAGACACATAACTGACTGAGCCACCCAGCTGTCTTGAAGAAGACTTCTCTTTAATGAACCAGGCACTGCATCTCCTAATCAGGCAGAGTAAAGCCTAATTTCTTTACCCTTAATTACAATTAGGGAAAATTTGATTGTGAGGGAAGGAAAGAAGGAAGGGAGGAAGGGAGGGAGGGAAGGAAGGAAGAAAGAAAGACCAGAGGGAAAAAAGTAAAGGAAGGAAACAAACCATAACTGAAAGTGAAATACTGAACAAATAAAATTCTTCCTGATTAATTGTATTTTTGGATATGTAATAAAAGATGACAATGCAAAGTGTTATAATGGTACTGGTAATTCATTGTCGGGCTCCTTATCATTTCAACCTTCACTTAATGTGTAGGTATAAGGCTGGCACATACACACTACATTTCCCTCTCTAGTGACATGGGTGATGGGAGCGAGGGACATGGACTTTGGAACCAGGTGGCTCTGGGCTGAGTCCCGGCTCTGCCACTTGCTTGCTGGGTGGATTTAACCCCTTTGAGCCTTGGTTCTTTTCTCTGAAGGGAGAGTCATGTTGAGAATGAACAGAGGTACCATATGTGAAATTTCTGTCCCAGGGTGAGGGACTGATCCTTACCTTGGATCTTTTCAGCTCCCCTGGAGAAGTAAGGCGACAGGAAGAGGAGCTGCCTGAACTTTCAGAGCCAACAGAGAATTGGGGCTGTTCAGACACTCATAATTGTGCCCATGAACACAAAGTCACAATTCGCTGCTGGCTTGTTCTTCCTTCATTTACTTTTCCGGTGTCTGTTGAATGGTGTCTTTCTTGAAGGAAGCACGCTAGAGACTAAGCAGTTAAGGAGGCAACTCAAGTGTATGTTGCTGACCGTGGTGCTAACCTAACCCATCCTTGGGCACAGGTGTTTCTCCTATCCTGGGACTCTGGTGCAAATTCCCGTTCAGTCTGTCCCAGGATTTCTGAAGCCAGAGGAAGAAAGCGGTGGAGGGAGGGAGGGGGCAAGTGGGCTGGACTTCAATGGAGAGAACCAGGAGGGAAAGCTAGGCTTGGCATAGCACAACTTCCATAAGCAATTACTATGAAAGAAACCACTCTAACCATGAATGACATATCGAATGGATGAATGAAGTAGGAAATGTTTGCATTGCATGACGCAGATCTGGGCTAGAGTTGACGAAAACAAACCCGACTGTGTGGCCAGGTGGGCAGACACCAGCCCAGCAGAGATGGGTTCTGAAATGTCATCCTGAAAAGAGACATGCCAAAGAGGTCCTAGTTTCCCCCCCATCTGAATTTCTCTCTCTCTCTCTCTGTTCCTGTCTTGATGAAAAGTTTGCAACTCTTACACTGTTACAGAAGGAACAATCTGACTTACCATGCCATAATTTATAGAGCTGATTAATGTTGTTTTTCGCTAAAATACTGGGATTTAATATAATTATTTAGTTTATATTTGGAATTATAAACTCATAAAATATACATGCCCCTAATGATGTAAAATGCAGACAGTCTTTCAAATAATTGGAAGTTTCTTGATTTTTAAAATACATAGGAACATTGATTTTAGAGGTTATGTGAGTAATAGGATTTCACAACATCTGTTGTGAAGCTATCACTTATTGGGATTAAAAAAATAACACCTCAAGATATTTGAATTTAAATAATGCCGCATTGATCTCATACCAATTAAAGAAAAACACAAGATAGAATGCTATGTACATTATTTTCAAAAGTACCTTACTAATATATTACAGTTGTATTTCTAATGGAATTATAATCTACTCAAACACCAGAAATTCTGCCGCTGAAATCTTTTCTTCAAGAGATCAACAACTAAGCAATTAATATAACCACTGAGCTGTTCAGAGGGCCATATCAAGCGTGGATAATCCCAACTGCTTAATTAATATGGACCCTCTTCCCCCAGTACGAACTTTATATCAGGTTCGATACACCCAAGGATCATAACATTTAAAGCACAACATTTTAGACGAAGCCACCACAACCATCAACACCAGCTGTGCCAGGAGTAGAGGAAACCTTTGGCACCATTTTCAAGAAAAAACCCAAAATATATCTGAAGAACTACAAATTTCCAAATTCTCTTTTCAGAAGAACTTACTGGTATGTCCAGAGGAACTCACTGTTCCAAATAATTTTGGGCAATGTCTCAGGAATAAGGTAATCTGTTTTGGGAAGCAGTCATGAGGAAGGTGAGGGGTCCTTCTTCCAAAGAGACCTTCTGCTCAACAGTGACTTAGAAATCCATTTACGATCTTTTCTTTGACATCAGTGAGAGATAAAGCTGGTTGACGGCTTTCACCTTGCTCTATTGGGATATCCCCTGACCAAAGAATCCCCCCCGCAACCACCAAATTCTCAGACTCTGAGGAGATACCCAGTAAAGGGCTGTGTGTACAGATATGTGTGTGTGTGTGTGTGTGTGTTTGCGTGAAAAGACGCAGATCCTGAAGGCATCAAAAGGGCATGATGCTCTCTGTTGGAACTCATAATTTTATTTATTTATTTTTGCAAGAGAGAGCAAGAGTGAGAGAGCACACAAGTTGGGGGGAGGGACAGAGGGAGAAGCAGACTCCCTGTTCAGCAGGGAGCCCAATACGTGTCTTGATCTTAGGACCCTGAGATCATGACCTGAGCTGAAGGCAGACACTTAAGGTTTTTTGCTTTATTTTAAGCTTTTACTTATTTGTTTGTTTGCTGTTCTAATTTTTTTTTATTATGTTAGTCCCCATAGAGTACGTCATGGGTTTCTGATGCAGTGTTCCATGATTCATTGTTTGCGTATAACATCCAGTGCTCCTTGCAAGACATGCCCTCCTTAATACCCATCACCGGGCCAACCCATCCCCCACCCCCTCCCCTCTAAAACCCTTGGTTTGTTTCTCAGATCCCATAGTCTCTCATAGTTCATCTTCCCTCTGATTTCCCCCCTTTTCATTTTCCCCTTCCTTCTCCTAATGTCCTCCATGCTATTCCTTATGTTCCACAAATAACTGAAACTATTTGATAATTGTCTGTTTGACTTATTTCACTGAGCATAATTTCCTCCAGTTTCATCCACACTGATGTAAATCAGTAATATTCCACTGCATATTTTTTTTATTTGTTTCTTTGTTTGTTTGTTTATTTTTGCAAGCGAGGGCAAGAGCAAGAGAGAGGACAAGTGGGGGGGAGGGAGGGACAGAGGGAGAAACGATATTAGGACTTATTACTCTGTGTGCATTAGTCCTAACACATTACTAACTTCTGGTTATTATGACTTTTTTTCTCTCTCTGAGAATATTGGAGGCTCCGGATCTCCTCATTATATTGATGTAAGTCACTAACTTAGGTGCTGTGAAGACATAAAGACAAACCAGATATTGACCCTCCCTTTGAGGGGTTACAGAGTAAACTTGTTCTCAACTTTAGTCACATATTGAAATCACCTGGGGAGCTTTAAAAAAAGCTGGAGCCAGTTTCCCTTGCAGAGATTCTGACTTTATTAGTCTAGGATATGGCGTTAGCATCGAGATTTGAATGTCCCCATTGATTCTAGTGAGCATCCAAGGCTGAGAACCGTTGCGATAAGGAAAGACAAAGCCTTCTGAAGCCCACAAGCTTAAGCATAATAAGAATTTTCAGCCTCTAGGGGTGATTATACTACTATAGGACTTTTGCAGAAGTATAATAAAGTTTAAAGTTACTGTTCTCTTTTATACACATATGTATCCATGTTTGCCGATGTGTGTCAGCATGTGTACACACGTAGATTATATGAGTATCGCATTTTTCTTATGACAGATCCAGTGACATAGCAGTAATCCAAGTAAAATCTCACTCACTTCCCCGCCACCTTATTTTCTTCCAGCTTAAACAACAGAAGTGTACTGTCTTCCCATTTTGGTAGCCGTAAGTCTGTGATCAAGGGGATGGCTGGATTGGTTCCTTCTGAGGGCTGTGGAGGAGAATCTCATCCTTGTTTCTCTCCTGGCTTCAGTGACCTCAGCTGTTCCTGGCTTGTAGAAGGCTTTTTCTGTGCTTCCCGTGGTCCTCCCTCTGTGCCTGCCTCTGTGTGCAGGTTCCCTCCTTTTCATTTCTTCTTCGTCTTTTTTACTGATGTATAGTTGACACAGAATGTTATGTTAGTTTCAACATAGTGATTCAGTGTACATTACACCATGCTCACCATAAGCAGAGGTCCCATCTGTCCCCATACAACACTATGACAGTATTGTTGACTCTATTCCCTACGTTGTACCTTTCATCCTCGTGACTTACTCCCACCATAACTAGAAGCCTGTATCTCCCACTCCCCTTCCATTATTTTGCCCTCCCTCCCAACTCCCACACCGCCACCGTGGATACAACTACCAGTTTATTCTCTATATTTATGGGTCTTTTCCTGCTTTTTTTGTTTGTTCACTTGTTTTGCTTTTTAGATGCTATACATAAATAAAATCATATGGTATTTCTCGTTCTCTGTCTGACTTATCTCACTTAGCATAATGCCCTCTAGGTCATCACTGTTGTTGTAAATGGCAAGATTTCAATTTTTAAATGGTTAATATATACCACCTAATGTATGACTTTTCTTTATCTGTTCACCTAACAGTGGACATTTAGGTTGCATCCACATTGTGGCTATTGTAAATAATGGTGTCATAAGCATAGGGAGGCGTACATGTTTTTGAATTAGTATTTTTGTTTTCTTTGGGTAAATACCCTGTAGTGCAAATACTGGACCATGTGGTATTTTTATTCTTATTTTTTAGAGGAACATGACTCCCTTTTAGTTCCTGCCCCCACACTGGCTCCCAATCTCTTACTAGTGTCAGTTACTCCTGAGCAATTCCCCAGGCTCCCTTTCTATGCATTTTAAGCACATTTTCATATCCATGACCTATATACCTACAACAGAGAGTTCAGGTTACCTAATTTAGTTTTTTAAAACTTTTAATAATTTGTTGTAGCCACACTTAAAAAAATCTTTATTTACTGTTTGTTTGTTGTGAGCAGGGGGAGGGGCAGAGGGAGAGGTAGAGAGAGAATCCCAAGCCTACTCCCCACAGAGCCTGAGACTAATCCCAAGACCCTGAGATCAGGACCTGAGCGGAAATCAAGAGCGGGTTGCTTAGCCAACTGAGTCACCCACACACCCCTAGAGCCGCACTTTTGACTGGCTCTTCAGTGCAATTTGCTGTTTGGTTCAGATAGTCTCTGCTTGACTTACCCTGTCTCCTACATGGAATGTCTCTTACATGGGCTGTTTCTGGTTACCCTCCTTTGGACGTGTGTAAAAACTCTTAGAGCAGTAACAAAACAACACAAGTGGTTAAACAAGCAAAATTAAAACTACGATTCAGAATCTCATTAAGATCTAGTGAATAATTTAGCTTTGAATGCCCATGAAAACCAGAAACCTCTGTTTTTAAAGGGAGAACCACTTCTGACTCTATTAGAAAGTCAGGCCTTTTTTCATGTGTCTGATAGCCATTTGTATGTCTTGATTGGAGAAGTGTCTGTTCATATCTTCTGCCCATTTTTTGATGTGTTTGTCTGTTTCGTGTGGGTTGAGTTTGAGGAGTTCATTATAGATCCTGGATATCAACCTTTTGTCTGTACTGTCATTTGCAAATATCTTCTCCCATTCCGTGGGTTGCCTCTTTGTTTTTTTGACTGTTTCCTTTGCTGTGCAGAAGCTTTTGATTTTGATGAAGTCCCAGAAGTTTATTTTCACTTTTGTTTCCTTTGCCTTTGGAGATGTATCTTGAACGAAGTTGCTGTGGCTGATATCAAAGAGATTACTGCCTATGTTCTCCTCTAAGATTCTGATGGATTCCTGTCTCACGTTGAGGTCTTTTATCCATTTTGAGTTGATCTTTGTGTACGGTGTAAGAGAATGGTCGAGTTTCATTCTTCTACATATAGCTGTCCAGTTTTCCCAGCACCATTTATTGAAGAGACTGTCTTTTTTCCACTGTATATTTTTTCCTGTTTTGTCAAAGATTAATTGACCATAGAGTTGAGGGTCCATATCAGGGCTCTCTACTCTGTTCCACTGGTCTATGTGTCTGTTTTTAATGGCAGAAGAAAAAATGCTCATCATCATTAGCCCTCAGGGAGATTCAAATTAAAACCACATTGAGATATCAACTTACACCAGTTAGAATGGCCAAAATTAACAAAACAGGAAACAACATGTGTTGGAGAGGATGTGGAGAAAGGGGAACCCTCTTCCACTGTTGGTGGGAATGCAAGTTGGTGCAGCCTCTTTGGAGAACAGTGTGGAGATTCCTCAAGAAATTAAAAATAGAGCTTCCCTACGACCCTGCAATTGCACTCCTGGGTATTTACCCCAAAGATACAGATGTTGTGAAAAGAAGGGCCATCTGTACCCCAATGTTTATAGCAGCAATGGCCACAGTCGCCAAACTATGGAAAGAACCAAGATGCCCTTCAACGGACGAATGGATAAGGAAGATGTGGTCCATATACACTATGGAGTATTATGCCTCCATCAGAAAGGATGAATACCCAACTTTTGTAGCAACATGGACGGGACTGGAAGAGATTATGCTGAGTGAAATAAGTCAAGCAGAGAGAGTCAATTATCATATGGTTTCACTTATTTGTGGAGCATAACAAATAGCATGGAGGACAAGGGGTGTTAGAGAGGAGTAGGGAATTTGGGTAAATTGGAAGGGGAGGTGAACCATGAGAGACTACGGACTCTGAAAAACAGTCTGAGGGGTTTGAAGTGGCGGGGGGGTGGGAGGTTGGGGTACCAGGTGGTGGGTATTATAGAGGGCACGGCTTGCATGGAGCACTGGGTGTGGTGAAAAAATAATACTGTTTTTCTGAAAATAAATAAATTGGGAAAAAAAATTAATTAATTAATTAATTAAAAAAAAAAAAAAGAAAGTCAGGCCTTAGGGCAAAAGAAATTTGGAGAAATGTCCTGGAAAATGAGTATGGTTTCTATTGGAAACTATAAAAAAAAAAAACAAAAACCCACACACATAAGCATGAACACTTTTGAGTGGGAGGAAAAGAAAGACAAAGAATTCATTAGACTGAAGGGAAAAGGAACAGGATGGGGTGTGGCAGCAAGCAGAGGACACCACAACACCCTTCAGATTCCTTTCCTCATTTTATCTGGAGACAAGGGTGGTCTCGCATATATAAATCACTTGGGGTGACTAAGCTGAAAGTGGGGTGGGAGGCACCATCGGGTCTGTCCACCAACACTGGTGGGATGAGCAAGCGATGCTTAGGGGGGAATCGAATCAGGAGATGCAATTTCATGCCATCGTGCGGTTCTCTTGTGAAGCGCCAGCTGCTTCTGGAACGCCCACCTGGCTGGGGGTGAAACAAGCAGGTAGATTGTCTAGGACCGGCTGCAATTGTGTAAGCTTTCCATCAGACACTTGTTCCATCTGAAATAATGTTGTTCCTCGTGCCCTGGCTTGTACTCTACCAGCTTCCTTGAGCTCCGCGTGGGAGGGACTGGTTCAGAACCTGAGGAGGTGAAAATGCTGAAGTTATCCTGGAGGTGACAGCAAGCACAACAGATGCTGGGATTGGAGAGGTTCTGATTACATGGGTCCCTGTTCTCTCTGCATCCTTCAGAGGAAGGCCTGCTGGACCGGGGGCCAAGAATGGACTAGACCATAGGGTTGGGTTCCTTACTAGAGGTTGGATTCCAATGCCATGGGAGGGAACATGGACAGCAGCCTTTCTCAAGGTCTCCAGTGCCAATCAGAGCAAGCTTGGGTGCCAGATATTCAGAGGACTGCTGGTTCCTAGGAAGTTGGGGGGCCCAGTGCAACTGCAAATTGACAGTGGGTGCAGCTTAACCCATTGGGAGAGGTGTAGTCACGAAAGGACACTCATGCAACAACCTGACTGCCCATACCCACACTGCCATATAGTAGGCACCCACCACAGGCTAGCGAAAAATCTAGGTGCTTTATACTTGCTAGCTCTTACCTTCACTATCACCCTTTAAGATGGATATAATTATTTCTAATTTTACAGATGAGGAGAATGAGGCTCCAGGGAAGTTAGGTTACTTATCTAAAGTTAGCTGACTTGTAAATGGCAGAATCAGGATTTAAACCAGGTTGTGCTCTTTTCCTCTGTGTTTACTGATATGATATGATATTACCTGATCTGATATTAAATAAATACAATAGGAAAAGGGCTACTGAAAATACAAAAACTATTTTATTTATTTGAGAAAGAGAGAGAGCATAGGGGGAAGGAGCAGAGGGAGAGGGACAAGCAGGCTCTGTGCCGAGCACAGAGCCCCACGTGGGGCTCAATCCCAGGACCCTGAGATCATGACCTGAGCTGAAATCAAGAGTTTGAGGCTTAATTGACTGTGGCACCCAGGCACCCAGAGTGTAAGGCAGTTTTAATACATATAATATACAAAGGATTCATATTAAGAAAATGTAAATAATTTCTACAAATAAATTAGAAAACGGCAGAGGCTCCACAGAAAAATGGGAAAAACATTTAAACAGGACTTCACAAAATAAGACAGCCAAAAGTTCAGTAAGCATAGGTGAAAGAATTTAACTTTATTTTTTTTATTTTATTTTTTTAAAGATTTTATTTATTTATTTTAGAGAGAGACAGTGAGAGAGAACATGAGTGAGGAGAAGGTCAGAGGGAGAAGCAGACTCCCCACGGAGCTGGGAGCCCGATGTGGGACTCAATCCCGGGACTCCAGGATCATGACCTGAGCCGAAGGCAGTCGTCCAACCAACTGAGCCACCCAGGCGCCCCTAACTTTATTTTTAATCAGGAAAATTCAAAAACGTTGACACTAAATGTTTTGGCAAGGATGTATAACAGCATGGACTCTCAGACTATGGTTGCTGTTGGGGTGTAATTTGTTACAAAGCCTTTCAAGAACAATTTATCTTCCTCTTATCCAGTGGAACACATACATAACCTAGGAACCATCAACTCACTCCTAAATGTGGATTCTAGAGGATTTTAAGCATATGCAATGAGATACATGTATAATGTTTATAGCAACCCCATTCTAATAGCCCAAAACTGTAAACAATAGCAACAATAAAATAGGTATATGGTGATATAGTCATAAAATGGAATGCTATGCAGCAGTGGAAAGGAACAATCTTCAGTTACGTATAACAAGGATTAAACTTAAACATAAGGTGGAGCAAAAGATGCAAGGCACAGGGGCACCTGGGTGGCTCAGTCAGTTAAGCATCTGATTCTTGATCTCAGCTCAGGTCTTGATCTCAGGTTTATGAGTTCAAACCCCACGCTGGGCCCTACACGGGGTGTGGAGCCTACTTAAAAAATAATTTCAGAAAAATATACAAGGCACAAAATGATGCATATGGTATGATTCAATTTATATTACAGTTCAAAAATAGGCAATACTCAACTATGTTTAGGGGTGAGCATGTAGGTATTGAAACTGTAAAGAAAAGTGGAGAATATATCCTTACAATAGCTAGGATAATGGTTACCACTGGAGTGTGTTTGAGGAAGTCAATCACTAGAAGTCACTTCTACGTCTCTTGCAGCACTCAGTTTCTTGATGTGAGTGGTGGTTACAATGTGTCGTTTAGGGATGAGGGTGTCTAGTTATACAGTACTTGTACCCTTTGTGCATTCTTCTGCAAGTACGATATTTTCACAATTGGGAAAATCTATGGAGTAGGAAATTTGAACTTTTTCCCAAAATAATATACAATGCTTTAAAAGTTCAAGAGTAGCATAAAACTTATAACAAAATTTGGTTATCTCATGCTTCATCGCTATTCCTGCTTCCCCAAAGCACTCATTTTGATTTTTGCCTGTTTCCTCTTTTTTTTTTTCACTTCTATATGTGTAAGTAACTTAGTTATGGGACTCTTTCCTGTTTTTTTTCTTTTCTCTCAGTTTTAGATAATCTCCATTTACTTCCTTCAGTGAAGGTCAGAATTTCACTATCTTACAACATAGGTACCCGCTCACAGACTTATACCTGCTCCTTCCCCTTGTCCTCCTAGAGTTTTAACACTTTAAACAAATGTACATTCATATTGTCATTATTATTCTTATATACTGCTCACTGTTAATCCAAATTAAGTACACTACTTAGAGTTTCTTTCTTATACAATCAAAATTTTGTCCTGGCTCAATGGCCACTTGGGAGTAATTTGCTTAGCCTTCTTTGACTCTTGTGTTAACTAGTCTCACACTAGATCCACTATTCCTCATGGTTAACTCTGGCAGATAATCTCTCAGTTCCATTGTTTTTTCTTGAGACATCTTTCTAGAGGTCCCTGGATATCTCTAGGACCTCTTCTGCTCTTGTTCCACTCTGGTCTAGTTATTCTCTGGGCCTACCAAACAGATATTATCTTTGGGACTGGCCTTCACCATCAGCCAGGGAAATGTCCTAATAAGTAGCACCCAGTTCTGATTTTGTGGATCTCATATGGCTAGGTATGCGGTACAATAAAAATAAACTAATTTATTTATTCATTTTGGCTTCCCAAATTATCTCTATTCTTTCTAGAGGCCTTCTAGTTTTGTTGTTTTGGTTTCTGACTTTCCTGTCACAATTGTTCTCTAATATCTGATGATCTTTGACCATCCTTTCAAGATATACAATGTTAATTAGAAAGAATCTTTGTAGGAGAATTTGACAATTGGCAAACTAAGCTATAGAGTGATGAGGTAGACGTTTTGTTGGGGATCCCCCGTGTCATTATTTAAAGGGATTGTGCATTTGAGGGGTGCCTGGGTGGCTCAGTGGGTTAAAGGGACTGTGCATTTGAATGGGCACAAGGGGTTCTGGGAACAGATGTCTTGTTAGCAACAGTAGCCGAGCCTGAGTAGAAGGCCCAGTCAGGCATCACATACGAAATCCAAAGGATCCAGGCCATTTGCTTCTTTGTCAGTAGCTCTACCCCTGGAGATTACTGCAAGAAACAAAGAGCGCTAATTCCTCTGTCACTACAAAGGGGTGGTTCACTCAAGGGAAATAAAGAGACACCAGAAAGGAGAAGAGTTTCATTCATTTAGATGTGTTTTCTTATTAATGTTTTTCAAGTATATGGTCCAGTTTAAGAGGACTGCAATGCGCAACAATGTTCCTAAATCCTCCCTTTCTCTCAAAAAGTGGGAGCACAATAAAATTAATCAGATTAAATATTCCCTGCTGTCTTCAGCTTATCACTTCTGTTAATAGGGCACTTATAACAGTTGTGGGTTCACCTTTAACTTCACCTTTCCAGTGAAGGAGTCAGTCCACTGAGGCTAACCCAAAGGAAAACCAGACAACCAAGAAGAGATCTGCTTTTTAGGGTTAATTAGACTGGTGAATATAAAAATACTAACTTAATCATTGACCATGAGAAATAGACTTTAAAGCAAACAGTAATGAGGTCAACATATTCTCTTCCTAGAAAGGTATGCAGACACTTTACAGTGGAGAAGTTTGCTTAGTTAGCATGAATTCAGAGCAAGGGAAAAAATGGTATGGATAGGTTATTCTCATTCAGCCAAAATCTTGATGGATCTGTAAATCCTATTGGGAGGAATCAACTGCAGGACAAGATAGTAGTGTTTCTGGGCCAGGGAAGCCTCTGGAGGCAGCCCTGAAGGTTCATTATTATAGGGGTGTATCAAGTAACCCTAATTTAGGCTTTATTGCTGAAAAAGTCTCCTTCTGAGGGTCCCGTTGTTTCTTTAACTACGCCATTTGGCCACCTAAGTTCCTGTAAGTCATGGGCTAGACACCACACTGTCTTTCTGTGGAGTCCTGAGATGTTAGTTCTTTGATTAGTTTTGTTTTGTTGCATGTAGTTATAACTTCCTTTGTCACCCAAGTACTAGGGGACACCTAAATTTTTCCTTATATGTGCCAACAAAAACAACTTACAATAGGGATGTGACTATTGTTATTGGATTACTTTAATGAAATGGCATTTTCTTATTTAAACATGGTAGTTTTTTGCATCAAAAATAACAAACACAATAAAGAATTAAATAAACAATCATGACACTTTGAAATAATGAGGAATCAGAATCTCTTGCATTCCTTTCTCCCTAATGCTTGTTTGTTTGAACGCTCTTAAAAAAAACCAAAACACTTACTTCCCCTACAAAATGTGTGAGAGTTGTCTGATACTATGATTCATGTGTGATAACATTTATATTTTAAAAGCAAATGTTGTTGCTTTTATAATTATGTTTACTCTTTGCCACCTAATGAGATACCATAAGAGCAATTATATTTCTTAATTTGGTTGTTTCTTAAGTAAACATAAGTCATTGAAAGAATAAGAATATTTCATTTGACTCCATTTCTTAACTTTTAGTTTTAGGTATATTATTGCAGAAGATGAAATCTATAGTCAGAATTCTTTCTGGAATCAAAGCTATCTAAATTCAAATCTCATTTCTGCTGTTCACTATCTGTGTGAGTTTAGCAAAATTATCTAATTTTTCTAACTCTCGGTTTACGGCTTACTTATTGGTAAGTAGTAGTACTTACCATCCTCTTCTCCACTGAGTTATTTGTGTTAGTTAAATGATGTAATGAAGAGAAATGCTCAAGCTTAGTGGCTGGCCTCAATGAATGCTCAATAAATAATAGGTGTGAGCACGTGTGTTTTAAGAATGCATCCCAGAATCCCTGGAGATGTCTGCATACTTGCTGATCCTCATTCTTCCTCTTCAGCTCTGAGTCTAGGAATTTATTTGGATCAGGCTGTGTTCATTTGAGGAGAATGGGTGACGGAATAAACATTTGTTCTTATCGGAGTGACTGTACATTGTATGCAAGTGATCACACTCTGTATTCTATACCTGCGGGCGAGGACGTGCACCTGGCCCAGCGAAGTGCATGTAGCCAAGTTAGCCGATATGCCGCAGTCTCATACTTGGAGGGAGAAATATTATAGTTCCAGAGATTAGTATAACTCTCACTGTCTCTGGATTTGAGAGTTCAGAGGCTGGCTTGCTCCTCATTCTGTCATAAAGAAGATTACTCATCATTTTTCACTGTATCCGGAAGGTGTGACTTTCTCTCTGAATCCTTTAGATGAGTAAATATTGATGATTTGCCCAAGTGGTATCCATGTCTGATCTTTCTGTCCATTCACACTGGTTATTAACATTGGTGGATACAGTGGTCAGTCGTGCTGTATTCTGCAAAATCCCTTCACTGAACACTGGATTCTTATGGGGTGAAACAGGCAGCAGCTTTTTCTTCACAGTTACCCTTTAAGGCTGTTTTGTTAGTTCTCCTTTTACCTCTCAATAACTTTGTACAATTACTCTGAGTTTTTGAAAAAACTTATTTTTAGGACTCAAGAGTTTAGTTTAACATAAATATAAATTTCCCCTCTATCCTATTCAAAGACTCTTTTTCCCTATACCTCCCCGGTTTGATAACAGTGGGGTTGCAGGTAGGGACAGGGTGGGGGGAAATCTGTTCTGCTACATTTGTTTCACTTTCTCCCCATTTGTTTACTGGCCTCTTCTTGAGAGCTGGGTCTCAGATTCTTGTGTGGCAGATGCCTGAATGCCCCTCTGTTTCCCTTGGGCACTCAACCAGTTAGTTAATCCTTCCCCCATTTTCTGGGACCTCCAGATCTTCTCAGTTCCAAAATAAGTGCAACTCTCTCCTGTTCATTTCTTATGAACTGTCTAGCTGTCAGTTTTTCTGATATATATTGAGGCCTGGCTATTCCTTTTTGTGGGAGGCCACAATAAGGCTTGAGACGAGGACGAAACCAGGCCCTGACTTGTGCCTCCTTTAAAGGCTGAATAGCCAAACAAAAGGCTTAGGTTGATAAAATCGAGTAGCATTGAGAAAGGGTCTGTGCTATGTGTTATGCGCTCGCCTACCTGACTTCCCATATGCTTGCTAAACAAATGAGAACAATCCGGTTGGGGTCATAAGTTCGTGGCTGGTCCTTGCTGCCCTAGTACAGCCCATAAATTACTTTCAGGCTTGCTGTATCAATACAGAACAATTGCACTGGCATCAGCCATTTGGCGTCACAAAGTCTGCTTATAGTTCATTGTGAAAATTCTTATGGGAACTCGTGGTTGTTTAACTAGACACAGATGTATTGCTTCTCCTATTATCACTATACATATGATCTTAATGCTTTGAATAACTTAGCACTGTTGGTCATCCTCCTCAGCGCTCCTCCTGCCCCCATCTCTCTGCTTCTCGAGTTCTTTTCTTCATCCTCTTGCCCTCATGTTCCTGGTCAATTTGTTGCACCAGTCACAACACCTTTTCTTCTAGATTCACTTGAAACTTCTCTGTATTCCAAGTCTGTCTCCCATGTCTCCCATGCCAGTAACTCTATCTTCCCACATCTTCCTGCACATGTATACACAGTTGTGCTTAAACTACTTTTAGAGGATTTCTATTCCTTGTAACCAAAAGAGGCCTAATCAAGCAGTGGGAAAACTGGTCAAAGAGAATTGAGGGAAATTTTGTGCATGCTATGGAATAGTCTTATGAATGTATTTCTGCTCCATGACAGTGGATACTGAGTCCATCAGGTACCGTGAATTGTTTCGTTAAAATGTGAGAACAATAAATGCAGATACATTCTCCCTTTTGGCTCCTATGTTTTTGAGACTAGAACTCAAGTGTGCTCACTGCTAGCAGAATAAAATTAGATAACAGGATATTTTGTTTTTGCCTTTATCACTGTATAGTGATCCTATAGATAATCTGGACCTTGGTTCATCATGGCTATTTCCTGTTTCTTCAGTAACACATACAAAATTTATCTTTTAGTGTGGGTTCCTACTTAAACTGGTATATTAAGTTTAGCTATGAATAATAGAGACCCAGCTATGATAACTTAACACGGAAGTTGGTTTTTTTTTTTCTTTCATTTAAAAGAAGTCTGAAGGGGGAACTGGGTGACTTAGTTGGCTGAGCATCTGCCTTCAGTTCAGATTGTGATCCCAGGATCCTGGGATGGAGCTCCATGTCAGGCTTCCTGACCAGTGGCAGAGTCTGTTTCTCCTCTCTCTCTGTCCCTCCCCCTGATTGAGCAATCTCTCTCTCTCAAACAAATTTTTTGTCCGAAATCTTTTTTTTTTTTTAAGATTTCATTTATTTATTTGACAGACGGAGATCACAAGTAGGCAGAGAGGCAGGCAGAGAGAGAGAGAGGAGGAAGCCAGCTCCCTGCTGAGCAGAGAGCCCGATGCAGGGCAGGATCCCAGGACCCTGGGATCATGACCTGAGCCGAAGGCAGAGGCTTAACCCACTGAGCCACCCAGGCGCCCCTAAATAAATAAAATCTTAAAAAATAAAAGAAGTCTGAAGGTAGACAAATCATGACTGATATGACTCAATTATACTATTTTTCTGCTACACCCTCTTAGCATATAACTTTCATTCTTAAGTTTCTCACAGACCAAGATGGCTGTTGAGACCCAGCCACATGTGTAAGTACCAGGCAGCAGGGAAGAAGGAGGAGAATGGCAAAAGGGATGCATGGCAGCTACTCCTTTAAATGAGTCGTATTCATTCATGAGGTGAGTCTTATTTCAAGTTTCCCACATACACCCAATTGGCCACAGGTAAATGTTTCCCACAAAACCGGGATTTTTTTAAGGAAAAAGGGAAGCATGAAAATGAATGGCAACGAGAGAGTTCCCCTTATTTATTTTATGCCGACATTGCCAAGTTTCTTTTCCTGGTTTTATTCTTATACATTATCATTATCAGCTCATGAAAGCAAACTTTTCGGGACGCCTGGGTGGCTCAGTTGGTTGGACGACTGCCTTCGGCTCAGGTCATGATCGCAGAGTCCTGGGATCGGGTCCCGCATCGGGCTCCCAGCTCCATGCGGAGTCTGCTTCTCCCTCTGACCTTGTCCTTGCTCATGCTCTCTCTCACTGTCTCTCTCTCAAATAAATAAAATCTTTAAAAAAAAATAAGAAAGCAACCTTTTCATGTCCCATCATCCACACTCACCAATAGGAAGGACATAATTTCAAACCAAATGACCACACTTTAAATATAATTAGCTTTGGGATGCCTGGCTAGTTCAGTTGATAGAGCATGTGACTCTTGATCATGGGACTGTGACTTTGTTTTGGTTTGTTTATTTGACAGAGAGAGAGAGAGATCACAAGTAGGCAGAGGGGAGGCAGAGAGAGAGGGGAAAGCAGGCTCCCTGCTGAGCAGAGAGCCCGTTTTGAGGTTTGATCCCAGGACCCTGAGATCATGACCTGAGCCAAAGGCAGAGGCTTAACCCACTGAGCCACCCAGGTGCCAGGGGTGTGATTTTGAACTCCACGTTGGATGTAGAGATTACTAAAAAAAAATTTAAAAACAAATAAATAAAATTAGCTTCATGTAAGACTCCCTGTATTGCTTTTCTTTTCATTTTTTTTTCATTTCTTGGGTGATGAGTGAAAATTTTATCAGGAAACAGATCATTATTAGATCTATTCTTGGAAACTTCTGTTTTAGATTTAGGCTCTAATTTTTTAGTATGAAAAATTTCAAACCTATAGGGAAGTTGAGAGAGCAGTACAATGAACACAGTTATTAACATTTTGTCGCATTTTGACTATTGACCTATCTTTCTATAAATTTTGTTGTTGTTGGATCTTTTAAAACTTAAATAGGATTTTTATAAACAGTTAGGACACTATATAAAACTTTAAAGTCAATAGAGCCCCAGGAATAAATTCAAGACAGAGGTCCACTGATTATATATAAGCTTTAAATCATAATTTCTTTCTTGGTTATTTCAGAGGATCAGACCATATATATTGCAGAGCCACTGAAATAGACTTAAGATTCCAGCTTCTTTTCTATGTTAGAACTTCTCAAATGATGCTTCTCAGAGTTATCCTGATCTGAGCATACCACGGAAACAAGCTTCTTTAGCCATTTTCATGCAAGTTGAAATTAATTTTTTTTTTTACAATGCTATTGCCTTTTGGATAATTCAGTTTGATTCTTACATTAGCAACATCACCATACAGCCAGTAAATCTGCAAAAGATGGTTTTCTTAGCATGATTCACATAATATAAAAAAACAAAGGGAAGGAATGTGGTTTGTTACATAATTTAGAATCTGAATCATTTGCTTCATCCTTAGAAAGTGGTAATTCCCATAGAATTGATATATGATTCAGGTCCCCCAATGTCAAAGAGGAATATGTGAAACATCCTTTGGAATAGAATGTGTTATTCTAAATAAGGACAGTTAAGCCAAATGCCTGTGCTGCATGGTTTTGCCTGGATGCATATATTTCAGGCTTAAATAGGCATGAAATTTACATGGACATTTTACATCAAGCTTTCCATTTAATAACTACATTACTGGCTTATAAAAACTGCTTTCTTTGGAGTTCTAGTTCTAGAATAAAGGAGGTAAAGTGTTTTCTTTTTGCTAATATGACAAGGAGAAGAAGTTATATGAGAAAAGGTCTTTGAGGTCCAGTCTCACACTCGGTGTATCTAGAGCCATGTTATAGATTGTAATACTGCTGTTCATTAAGTAGTCTGCTTTCCATCCCTGCAGCCCTCCTCTCTGTGGCAGCTCAGGGGTTACTTCTGCATAATTTAAACTACTCTGCCAGATACAAGACAAAAATGCCATACTAAAACTTTTATAAAGTTAAAGGAATACTTTATCAATTTGAATGGCTCCCCCCAAACTCAAACTTTTATCTAACTCAAATTTCTCACTTTCATTTATAAACTTATATTTTATTTATTTAGCTTTTTAGTCTTATTTATTTAGCTTTTTAAAAGTAGACTTCAGGGACGCCTGGGTGGCTCAGTTGGTTGGACGACTGCCTTCGGCTCAGGTCATGATCCCGGAGTCACGGGATTGAGTCCCGCATCGGGCTCCCAGCTCCACGGGGAGTCTGCTTCTCTCTCTGACCTTCTCCTCGCTCATGTTCTCTCTCACTGTCTCTCTCTCAAATAAATAAATAAATCTTAAAAAAAAAATAAAAAATAAAAATAGACTTCACACCCAACCTGGGCTTGAATTCACAATCCTGAGAATCAAGAGTTGTATGCTCTACCAACTAAGCCACCCAGGTGCCCCTTATAAACTTATTTTTAAAACTGTTTAAGATTTACAGAATGATTGAGAAGTTAATTCCTATATGGCCCACATCAGTTTCTTTTATTATGAATATATATTAGTCCCTACTACATTTTTACATGCACTTTCCTTCCAGCTAACCTTACGTGTTTTATTAATCAACATTTAAACTGTATGTGCCGTGCATTTTTTTTTAAAGATTTTATTTACTTATTTGACAGAGAGAGATTACAAGTAGGTAGAGAGGTAGGCAGAGAGAGAGAGGAGGAAGAAGGCTCCCTGCTGAGCAGAGAGCCTGATGTGGGACTCGATCCCAGGACCCTGAGATCATGACCTGAGCCGAAGGCAGCGGCTTAACACACTGAGCTTTTTTTTTAACAAGATTTTATTTATTTATTTATTTGACAGAGAGATTGTGAGAGAGAGCACAAGCATGGGGGGAGCAGCAGGCAGAGGAGAGTGAGAAGTAGGTGCCCTGCTGAGCAAGGAGGCTGCTGCTGGGCTCCATCCCAGAACCCTGGGATCGTGACCTGAGTGGAAGGCAGACACTTAACTGACTGAGCCACCCAGGTACTCCTAGGCCAAGCATTTTGAACTTACTAATTTTATGTTGATAGTCTTCAAAAGTTTTGGAAAGAATACACAATGGAATTAAAAGATGTGGGGAGCCACATTCTATCTTCCTCCAAAAATCATCTGGATCTTTTTCTTTCCAGTCAAAATACCCTACATTTTTTCTCATAGTCCTCTTATTAAATGTCTTACAAGTTATCACTGATAATAGCATTTTCTAGATCACTGAAGCTCTAAAACCCTTGATATTTCATTCTTTCCTCCTCCTGTTCAGTCACTATGAAATTTTTCTTTAAATTACAGTTCAAATACATCACTTTTTAATTATTCTTATGGTGATGTCCATAATATCTAAAATGCTATTTAGGTTTTTTAATTAAACACACACAGAGGTAATGTGTAAGTGGTCAGGCTGCCATAACAAAATACTACAGTCTGGATGGCAACCGAAATTTCTTGCAGTTTTGGAGGTTAAGAAGTTCAAGATCAAGGTGCCCATCAGCTCTCCTCTTGCCTAAGAAGGCTGCCTTTTAGCTGTATCCTCAAGAAATGGAGAAATAGAGGTCTCTAATGTTTCTTCTTATGAGGGAATTAATCTCATCATGAGGGCCCCACCCTTTGACCTCATCTAAGCCTAATACCTTCCACAGGCCCTATTTTCAAACACCATCACATTGGAGGTTAAGGCTTTAACACATGAATTTTAGAGGGACAGGATTCAGTCCACAGGAGGCAGCAATGTCCAACCTCAACACTAGAGAAAGTGCTGAATTAAGAGGAATTGTGAGGCCTGCACTTAGATATGTCTTATGGAGGACAAATGCTAGCCTAAAGGGCCACTGGGTGTTTCATCAAGGCAGTGCAGCGGTGAGAATTGTATTTTATGAGAGCAAATCTGGTGGTTGCTTATGGGATGAATTTTACTGGAAGAAATCACAAGTAGGAAAACCATTTGCAGGAGTAATGTAACAATCTCTGAATAAAGACCCACATTATGATGACAACACCTCAAATGCACCAGACATGAAGCTTCTCCTGATGCTTCTACAAGAGGGGACCTCTTACTTAAATCTACATTTTTCTTATGTTTAGGGGTTGCTCTTGGAACTCTTAAATTCCGCACTATATTGTGCTTGTTTCTGTACTTAGCCTTTCCACTTGGCAGTTCCTCTGGTAGGTAGCAAGGAGGCGTCAGAGCAATGCTGGTCACGATGGGCAAGAGCCATGCTTCCCGGCCGGCCTTGGCTTTGAGGAGAGAGGAACGTTTAGAACCCCTGCAGCTTCCTTTCGGCGCTGTTCCCCGACAGCCATGTCCACAGGGTTCTCCTTCGGGACCGGCACGCTGGGCTCCACCACCATAGCCCCCGGTGGGACCGGCGCAGGCGGCGGTTTCTCCTTCGGGCTGGGGGCATCTAGGTAACTGCGCTTCTGCGCCTTCCCCGCCCGGGTCCTCTCCGTGAGACTCCCGTGGGTGGGCCCGTCCCTCTCCCTTCGGCGGGTTCCTTTCTAGTGGGTCTGGGAAAAAGAAAGACAGACTTGCGCAGCGCCAGCCTCATAGTCCTGCCGTTTGGGGGCCTGGTCGGGAAGATGCTCATAGGGTTGTGAGGTCCCCAGAATCCACAATGGTTCACCCAGTGTCTCTGTCCAGTGGGGTCTGGCTGGGTGGAAGGGCCTGGGATTTCACGCTGAGCCCTAGCAGTGCGGCAGTCCGAGACACAGAACGAATGAACGATATTGTGGGTCATTCTGGGGTTTCAGAAAAAGACAATAGAAAAATGTTAAGGGGGCAGTTAGAGTTTTATCGCTGATAATTCAGAATTCATTGCAGGATTCACAGTTTTGGACATTCCAATGCTTTAATGATTTCGTGCTATTTTAAACGAGCTCACCTCTTGGTACCTCATGGAACCCTGTCCTTTGTTACTGTAGTTTTTTGTTTTAAGTACGTGTTGCAGCATTTCTTGGTGGTAATTTTCAGCATTGTGCGTATTAGTATACGTGAGTGTTATGATGGAATGACTCACATTGTCTTCTAGTTACACTGAAAAATGTAGGTAGCGTATTTATCCTTTTTGTGCAACCTGCTAAACCACCGCTTCAGGCGATGACGAAATACAGTCAGCAGAGGTTTAGAAAGAGACATTAATAATAGTCAAAGGTCATTTTCATGGTGAGAGATTTAATTTTTAGAACTCAGTCTTTTTAAGGTAAAAGGGGAGGAGTTCATTACCTCAAGAAGTGTGCATAGAAAATGTTACAAGGTATTTCCTGAAGCTTGAGGGATGTCATTGTAGAGTAAAAGTATCTTCCAAATATTAAAAGTATCTTCCTTATATTAAAATGGGGAGGTACAGGGGCGCCTGGGCGGCTCAGTGGGTTAAGCCTCTGCCTTCAGCTCAGGTCATGATCCCAGGATTCTGGGGTTGAGCTCCGCATGGGGCTCTTTGCTTAGCAAGGGGCCTACCCCGCCTCACCCCGCTTCTCTGCCTACTTGAGATCTCTCTCTCTCTGTCAAATATTAAATAAAATCTTTAAAAAAAATAAAAAATATAATTTACCAAGAAGAGGGGGGAGGTACAGACTACATAGTCAAGGAAAAATCTGGGAATTTCCCTTAATACCTCCTTTTCTCTCTGTACCCTTAATCAGCAAGGCCTGCTAATTTTAATTACCTAGTTTCCATTTGCTTCACTTCCAGTGCCACTGCCCTGTTGCAAGCTCTTGTCATTCATGGAACAAATATTTATCGAACACAGTCCCATATAATGGACTCTGTTTTAGATGGTGAAATAACTAAGGGTACTGGCTCTTTCTTCCAGGTTTTCAACCAGTAACCCTTCTCCTATTTGGCGAAAACTATTCCTATCATCCCCTACTTAGATTAGTTCAATGGAATCGCAATTGCTGTGTCAAAAATATACTTTGATGTCAATCTTTTTTAACAAGGTATAGTGAGAGTCATTTTTAAAATTTCCATTGCCTGACTTTAATGATTTTTGATTATCCTTGGAATGAAGTAAAAATAAATCTTACCATGATCCACAAGCAAATAATCTGGAACCTCGTCAGATTCATCCTGAGCCCATCTCCTCATTTCAGTTTGTTCCAATTCAGTAATACAGACTTACTAGGAAAGGAATTATTTCATTTCAGGTACAGGCAAAGAAATAACTGAAACAAAGTTTCAAAGAAAGATACTTCCCCTTAATTTATGTGATGCACTTTGATATTTTCTTTTCTTTCCATTTCATTTTTTAAGATGCCAGTTATGATCTGCTGAGTTGATTTTATACTCCTGATGACTCCTAATCTTATTTTGAAAAATACTGCTGTATCAACTTTGGCATCTTCTCAGTTCCTCAGGTAGGCTTGGCCAAACCCTTTCCTGGTTGGGGGCATTTCCCTCTCATTAGAATTCCCCTCCCACCTCCTTCCTCATATGCCAAGCTAGTGTCTACTTTTGGGACTCAAATGTTGGCATCTCCAGAGAGGACTTTTTAGATCTGCCAGTGTAGAGGAGGTTTCCATCTTTATCGTACCCTGTAACATAGCACTTATCACAGTTGTAATCAGTTCCTTACATTTTTTGTTGACTTATTTTCTGATCCCAGCAGTAGAATGGAAGCTCCACGAAGCAAAGACCTTTTCATACTTTTTTTATCCCCAGTAGACAGTGGAGCTCTACACATTTTTTGAATAATGAATGTTTGATTAATCCCTTTCTTTCACTGATTAGAAACTTCCTGAAGACAGGATCTGAGTCTTAAATTTACCACTCCATCCTCTGTCCCTGTGACAGTTCCTGGCACATGAAGAGGGCTTTAATAAATATTTGTTGAATTACTGAGTAAAAGAATTACAGTGATCAGCTAGAAACATGGACACAGTCTTTAGAAGGGCCTAGATAAAGGGCCCTTGGTTGGTTCAGTCAGAACAGCATGACTCTTGATCTTGAGATGGTGAAAGCCCCACACTGAGTGGAGAGATTACTTAAAAAAGAAGGAAAGAAAGAAAGAAACTTTAGAAGGGCTTGGATAAATGAATGAAAGGGAGACACTGTCTTAACATTTGTCTGGTGGAGTACTGGTTTGGAGACCTGACTTCCCCTAGTGCCATCTGATGATTTGGTCTTTTTTTTTTTTTTTTTTAAGATTTTTATTTATTTATTTGACAGACAGAGATGACAAGTAGGCAGAGAGGCAGGCAGAGAGAGAGGAGGAAGCAGGCTCCCTGCTGAGCAGAGAGCCCGGTGGGGGACTGGATCCCATAACACTGGGTTCATGACCTGAGCCGAAGGCAGAGGCTTTAACCCACTGAGCCACCCAGGCGTCCTGATTTGGTCTCTTTAGGTAAATCATTTTAGGGAAGTTACTCTCCAAGTCTGTTCCGACATTGGGAACAGAGTTGCTGATGAGTAAAGTACTTAACATCATTTCCCACATCTGTAACACCGTTGCTGATGAGTAAAGTACTTAACGTCATATATGGCACTTGGTAAGGGCTCCCTAAATGTTACTTTCTAAGTCTACATTAGGGCATGCTGGAGAAGTTAAAACAATATTCCTGACCTGTTGGAGTCAACTGTAACACATTCTGATGAGCTATTGGCAGATAATAGTGGGTTGAGGCAAAACTTGGTCCTGTTTGTGGTAGCTTTTAAAGAAATTTCTCTCCTGCAGAGAAATTTCTCTTTTGCTTTCTTGAGTAAGAAGATACCACTTTGATGTATTTCTTTGGTAATGTATTCACATTTAATTATGAAACAGTGCCTTGTGTCTTCAGTTATCTTAAGTTGTCAAGAAATTTTAAATATTTTGTCTAAAAATACATAATTTCAGAAAAAATAAAAATACACAATTTCATTGTTCATCTTTATATATTTATGGAATAGCAGTAAAACCAAATGGGATCACTGAATTATTTGGGGGGGAGGAGAACATAATAACCATTTCCTTAATGAGGTCTTCAAACTTTGCCAATAACATTTATTAAAATACCTTTTTAGCTCAGTTGATTAAGTGTTCAATGTTTTGTGCTTTGTTGGTGAGACTTTGCAACCCTGTTTTGCCAACCTTCTGTACTTCCCATACCTATGTTCCTAGAGATCATTTTAAAATCTATGATAAACTAAGACACAGGGCCCGCTCCCCTTTTTTTTTTTTTTTTGCCCCCCCTACGCAGTGTTGGTGACAGGTTTCAAGTTCTGTTCCCCTCACAGTGATTGGCTGGTGTAATACATTGTATAAAATGTGTTCAGTTGAATTTATTAAGTTCCTAATGATGACAGTAATAACATTTATTAAGTGAAGTTAATTCACCATGCATAATCTCTTAATCTTTTGCAAAATATCTGTTAAGTGGGCACAGTTATTAACATTTTGCATATGAGGAAACAGAGGATCAGGAAGGCTAAGTTATGTCACACAAGTCCCAGGACACTGGAGAGCTGGTACTGGAACCCAGCCATAACACCGCTACCTCCTTAAATTGCAGTGTCCCAGACGTAAGCTTTTTAAAACTGACCTTGACTTCTCTTGTGATTATGTCTGTTTGGAAGGGCAGGCAAGACAGAATAAAGATCCCTATATAGGATGAATGGGAGCTCCCATTATGTTATGTGTTACAATCGCTTTTAACTCTCCTGTACAATTTTTTGGAGTGTCAGGTTGTCAAGACATTTTGTTTATTTTAATAATTTGTTCTCCCACTATAGATAGCAAATATGAGCCCCCGAGTTTTGATAAGAACAGTTGAAAGTTGTGAACTTTGTTCACATCACTTGCTATTACCAGCTGTTCTTTTTAAGCTTTCAGAAACTCTGAAGAGAATTTCTGCTTATGAACACATAATGTGGATAGAGGGTAATTTTACTTTGTATTTTACTCTTACCAGGTTATGTTTAGTCCTTTTCCTCTTCTCACCCCTACCCCAGTTCTTGATGCTGTTTTGGTGACAAGAAAAGTAACTGTATCCCCCTGTCCCTGCCTAAATCCATGAATATGGTGATAAAGCAACAGAGGGGTGGCAAAGATCACTTAAAATAACTTTTCTGAGTATGTTTTATTTTTCTTTATTTAGTAGTTGGGAAAGAACAAATGTATTTAGAAATGTGAACTATACGTGAGTCATTCAAGAGGAAAAAGATCCACATTCATAGGATTCCTCTGTGGCCATTTTAAAATATGCTAACTGTCAATAAAACTTAGAAAAGGAGAATATGTGATACTGTTTATGATTTCCTGGGATCTGAAATCTTTTGTATGTGACTTATTTTTAAAGAGAACAGGAGAATATTTGAATTGGGTTGGTTAAAAATAAATTGTTAGTTCTTTTTGTATTCTATGGCAATATATTGAATATGTCAAAGGAAAGAAGGTGTTTAACCTTGAAGAGTTAATTTTTATTTTTCTTAAGGAAATACTGGCTCTAGTAGACTTTATTTTGTGTTTTTTATAAATAAACAACCCTTCAGTGGGGCTCACTTTTGGAACTCTTGGAAGCACTGCAACTCCTGCAACGACATCTGCTCCTTCAGGTGGTTTTGGAACCGGGCTCTTTGGATCGAAACCTACCACTGGGTTCACTCTGGGAGGAACAAAGACAGGTAAGGAGGATTGTCACATTTCAGGGAGTAGGTATGGGATATTCTTTTTATGGTTCTGGTTTATATCTCTTCCCTTTATAGGGATTGTCATTGGTGTCAGACCTAAAAATTGGTAGATATTAAGATGAAAAAAAATATAGGGATGTGGAATTAAGGGCCAGTGATAGGCCTAACATTGGTTATGATCTATGCTAGTGTAAAGGAAAACACACATTTAGGGGTTCTTGGATGGCTCAGTTGGTTAAGGGTCTAACTCTTGATTTCCACTTGGGTCATGATCTCATGCTTGCAGAATGAGACCTTCATTGGGCTTGAAGCTCCT
Source organism: Neogale vison (assembly GCF_020171115.1). Lineage (NCBI taxonomy): Eukaryota > Metazoa > Chordata > Mammalia > Carnivora > Mustelidae > Neogale > Neogale vison. Next base: position 87,826,607 of record NC_058095.1, on the reverse strand, counting down.
TGGGGAGTCTGCTTGAGATTCTCTCTCTCTTTCCCTATCCTCCTGTTGCATGCTGCACCCCCCTCCCCCAAGCTCTTTCTCAAAAATAAATAAATCTTAAAAAAAGAAGAGAAACAAATTTAAAGAAATGAGATTTTTTAAAGAAAGATTTTATTTATTCATCAGAGAGAGTGAGAATAAGCAGGGGGAGCAGGAGTCAGAGGGAGAGGCAGGCTCCTCACCGAGCAAGGAGCCCATTGCAGAACTTGATCCCAGGACCCTGGGATCATGGTCTGAGCTGAAGGCAGCCGCTTAGCCAACTGAGCCACGCAGGCATCCCAAGATCTCTTTTCAAAATAACTTCTTTTTTGGTATACTTGATACAAAGAAGATATACCTCTTTAAATATAAAGAATTAATTTTATTTTTACATTAGAGTATATAATGCGTGTTTCACCTTAGTGAAGATAAGTCAAGTTTACCAATTTGGACGTTAATTTAATTTAGCATATGTGGGGCAGTCAGCATCCTTTCTTGCTCTAACATTATAATTTACCTTCCTAAGAGACGTTTTAAGTTTTTATATTATTAAAACAGTTGTTTTGATGGGAAAAGGGCAAGAGGTCAAGATTTCTGGCAGACATTTCGATAATAAAAATCTGTTTTTTAATACTTAAGATATTTGGTTATTAAAAATATGTTTCAGTACTGCTGCCATTTCAAAAGCTAATTTCCTTATTTACTCCTTATTCTGTACCCTCAGGGCTTCTTGGTCTCTGTTACCACTCTATGCATTGACATTCCAGCTTTGATTGCAACTTTTCACAGCCACACATAGAAAATGTAAGAACTGCAGGAATGTGGGAGCCTCCAGTGAGCGCCCTGAAACGACTTTGTGTGCCAGTGTTTGCTTAGAGTAGCTTTTTTTCTCCTTGCCTAATGTTGTTATAAGCAGTAGTTGTTTGCATTTATAAATCTTATTCCCTATATAATTATATATAGCCTGTAATATGAAAACCAGTGCTATAGGAAGAACATTTCTATTAGCGGTTATGGTAGAAGATACTGGTTGTTGTTTATCATATCCTGAGGATGACTCTAAGTCTTGCCCTTGTAACAAACTCCCCAAAATGTCATCTGCCATTGATGATTAAATTTTATTTCTCTTTTTGTCCCCAGGAATAGCAACAGCTATAACTACAGGATTAACTCTGGGTAAGAATTTTTGAGGAAAGATCCCAGATCTGTGGTTTTCTTCTCTTCTCTTTCTTAGTATCTCACAGAGCTGGGGTATAGAAGGAAGCATGTAAGGAACCTAATATAGATCACAGACACTGACTCATTATACAGCCTTTCAGTACTGGAGTTTTTTAAAAAGTCAATGACTTTTTAATTCAGAAAAACCCTTTAAATACAGAAATGGTTTTTTTCTTGGGAGGTTTATTTTACATTGTATTTTTATAGTCATTTGAACCCTTTTAGTGAAAAAAAAAAAAAGCAAGAAACTATAGACCAGAAGTCTTAGAATTAAGCCCTGGTTGTACCTCCAAATCATTGTGAGGTCTTAGGTAGTCATGTAGTATCTGGCAGCTTTTCTTATCTGTAAAACAAGGGTAGGACTGAAAAGTTTTTGGATTTCTTTCCAGCTCAAAAACGCCATGGTTCTCTGTAGCGATATGCCAGAGGGAATGTGAGTAAGTAGGATGACAGTTAATAATGTCAAAGGAAATGAATGAATGAAAGGACAGTGAGGAAACTCAGTTAAAGTTAAATGTATTAATTTAATTAACATTTGAAGTAAACTAAAGATTGGTGGACTTTGTTCATTTGGATGCTACTCACCTGTTACCAGCAGAAAGTGTAACCCATCTGTTCGCTACCAGAGTTTTGGACAGGATTGGCTTCGGGGCAAGCAGTTGGATTCTCTTTTCTGAGATTTTAGAACCCGTATAGGATTTCAAAGCACCGTACTCTGGCAGGAATTTCTGGTTGTGGTAAGGGAAATCCAGAAGTTTAATTTCTGGCAGCTGCTTCTCTCAGTGCCTTTAGGGAAAGCCAAAATGCAGGTCATTATGTATTTCCTCATTTAATAGTTTTGAGCAGCTACTACTTCCTAACTCCATGGCCTTGGGTATACATAATGCTTTGAACATTTCGCATTAGCTGTTGGTGTGGTGTTGCTACTGGTGGTACAGGTGGTACTAATGATGTCAAGAGCATGAGCATGAGTATGAGTAAGGCATTCAGTGGGTGATGAGTTGAAGGTGACTGGCAGGTATAGTAATATGTTCTTGTATGACCTGAGAAGTGCTCTAACATGTATGAAAGGCACCAAGGGAAGTAGAGGAAGATAAGAGTAGCAGTTTATTTTGGGGGCAGGAACCATCATCCCTGATGGAGACGTGCAACAGCCCAGTCATAAGGGGATTCAGGGAAGTAGGAAAAGTACTTGGTTAGAATTAAGGATTCAGAAGTGGGAATGGTAGGGAGAGAGGGGGTGTGAAGAGCAGATTGGAAGTAGATAGGAAAGGTGGCTGTGTGCCACGCCTTTTGACTCTAGTGTAGAGCTGATAAGAGCCTTCAGGCAGAGAGAATCACCAGGGTATTATTTTTTGTTGGTGTTGTCTCTTCTTTTTCAAGTAACTGAAATAATTCCAAGAATAGATTAAAGTTTAGAGGGACTGATAGCACAGAAACAAATTAAGAGGTTGTAATTGTTCTTGAGAGGAAGATGACCGAGCTAAGGGTTTTGAGGATGCTTGTAATCCAGAGCTATTTCTGCAGTAGAATCAGCAGGATTCGTGGCTAATAGAATGCAGGAGCGAGAAGGGATGTCAGGGGTGATTATGGTTTCTGGCTTGAGCAACTGAGTGGACCATGGCAGGGGGTTTAAGAAATGTTTTGTGTAGGGAGGCGTAGAGGTGCAAAGTTAAGGGACATCCCAGTAGAGCTAACCAGTGGAGACTCTGGTAGGTGTAGATTTAGACCCGTGTTGCCCTAGCTGAGATTCAGTAGTTGGGAAGTATGGGAGCAGGCCTGGAGCCATAGGCAGTATCATTTAAGAATTGAACAGAAAAGGGAGATGGACAAAAGCCGACTGGAAGGAGTAGCCAGAGTTGACAGAAGTAAAGGAGGAGGAAACAGTAGAGAATGGTGGTTTAAATAGCCTTGGAGGGGAGGAATATTTTTCTGTTGAGTATAGAGCAAAGGAAGGGTAAGTGCTGTTTTAGGTAAATCCAGGGGTAGAACTGAAATTGGATTTCAATATGACCACATTGATGGGACTTTTTCTTGCTTTTCCTAAGATCATAGCATCCTCTTTTAACTATTCACTATGATTTGGTTCCAACTTATGTATTTTCCTTTTTCATACCTACCCACGTATCCTTCTAGCTACAAAAGTAGGGCCCCGAACTTTCAGGTATCCTGATTGAAACCGGTGTAATCCATACACAGTTCTGGTAAAATAGGATTTGTTTGTTTGTTTGACACAGAAACGCCAGCTACTATATCTGCGTTTACCACAGGTTTCAGTGTAGGACTCATTCAGTAAACCTGCTGCATCTGCCACACCGTTTGCTCTCCCGATTCCTTCTACCTCAGCGAGTGGTCTCACTCTTTCGTCTGATCTGACGTCAACTCCAGCAGGTGAGGCAGAATGGGAAAAGTCACATTTTGTGGTTGAATTTTGTTTTGTTTTTGGCTAGTGAGTACAGGTATCTACCTTATTAAAGATAACTTCAGTTTTGGAAAGTTTTTATTTTCATCACTCAGCAGTTATGATATTACAAAGATCATCATTGGCTTTAAAACAGCAGGGGCCGTCCTGGAAGTTGATCTCTGTTTACAGAGCAAAGCAGAGACAGGGTGAGAGGTAAAATGTAAAACTATTAAAATTCACTTTGTTTTCAAGGAGCATATTGGTGACAAGAAAGGATAAAGAATTTGCATAAGCCTTGCCTGCCTTAGGATTCATTCCATTTTGAAGGCGAATTTGGCATCCTGGATTGAAAACTCTTTATTATTCTCTGGAATCAGTTACCTTATACCATTCTAGTGTTACCTAGAACTCTTATTTGTGTCACGGGCGTTTGCCTTATGGTCTTATTTCTCTTTATTCTTAAGCATATGTAATTTTATCTTTAGCAAGTAATTTTTTAGGAAAAACTAGAGTGAATTTTGTCATGGATGTGAGGGCTGTCTTTTTTGGTGGTGGTGGGGAATGTTTTGTATTTTCTCCAGTGTTCTTAGAAATGATGTTTCCTTTTGAAGCCTTACAGTTTTACTTTTTATAGCATCTACAGGATTTACGCTAAATAATTTGGGCGGAACAACAGCTACAACTACTACCCCATCAACAAGCCTTTCCTTAGGGGGAGCCTTAGCTGGTTTGGGAGGTTCACTTTTCCAGAGTTCAATACAGCCACATCAGGTAATTAATGGTATTCATTTTCCGAAATAGTAAATATTTATATTTAAATTTACTTTATCTGTATTTTGACCTTTTGAACAGACCACTTTGTCTCTTTAACCTGAATGTTTTTGTTTAGTATGAAAACTAAATTATAAAATAATGGTTTGCATGCATAATTGGAAATCTTAGCTGTATTGTATAAAAAAGTTTTTCTGCTTCTCAGTATTGACTGACTATATAAAGGAAAAAAAGAAGGACCTGTTCAAGGAGACTATAAACTATTCTACAGATATTTATCAATAAATGGCAGTTGTAGAGTCTTGGATCATTTGGTATCTAAGTTCATTGTAAAACAACTTGACATTTCAAGCCCTGGTTTTAAGAATGGCTTTCCATTACAGGCATCAGGAAATGGTATTGGTGTGCTTTAAAGAAAAGGGTTTTAGAACACAAGTATTAAATTTATTACAGTCAAGCAAAATACTAAAGTATCAATTCAATGGCAGAGAATACTTAATATTTTCCATCTTGGATCGAGTTCAGTTCTTTCTTATTTTGAAATTAGCTTCATGTTAAGGATTCTGTTGATGTTTTCAAAATTGGGAATGAATAATAGAGGAAACATGATACTATATATAATGTAATAGAATACCATGTAGGAGTGAGAAGAGCTTTCCTCTGATTTGAAAACATTGTATAATTATCTCACATAGCAATATAATATCAAGAATTTCTCTTTAACAATTTATGAGTTAGGAAAAACACATTTTTTGGCATTGTAACATGTTAAAACCATAGCATTTCCAGTAATACATATGTTCATGTATGATGGCTATTTAATTTCAGAAATTTTACTGCACACCTCATAGGTGTCTAATACTTGGTCGTGTGGGAGAGATGAAGGAGTATGACCTAGTGTTTTTTATTAAACAGCTCTTTCATGTCCTTTGTTCAGGTACTAAATTTAGTGAAGAAATTCTGGGTCAGTGGAAGGGGAAAAAAGGAGCTGGTGAAAATAATCTGTAAAAATTTGTAGCATTCAGGTTAGCATTATCTTTCAGATACTTGTCTTTGTCACTGTAGTCTCACCTTGTAGGTATTCAAAATATCTCCTAATAACTAAATCACTGGATGGCTATAACTTACATTTCTTTGTAGGATAAATAAACATCTCTCCAAAAGCGTCCTATGAGAGCAAAACACAAAAATAACAGAAAGGGGAGGTGGAGGATTGTTTTTGTTTCTTGATAGAGTTTTTAGGCCTGCTACAATTTTTATTAGGCTCTAGACACACGTCAGTGCTTGATTTATGGTTGTGCTAACTAAAGATACCCCTGGTTTTTACTTTTTAATGGACATTAATTTAGCTGTATTTTTTTTTCACACATTGTCAGTATTTAAATCCAGTCTTCATATATCCCATGCTTTTATTCAGTACATCTACTGTTTCCTCTGTTTCAAGTAAATAGCATCTGTCCAAAAAGAACCACAGTTATGTAAGCTTGGTAATGCATGAATTTAGATGATTTACCAATGCGTGGTCTTTAAAATTTTGCTACTTGATTTAGAAGCATACATTCATGATTTAAGATTAACTGTAGTTTAGCCCCTTCAATTCCTTTTGTCAGTGAGGTAGGATTTAAATAAATGAAGTCTATTTCTTTCATTAAATTCTTTTTGAAAAAGCTTGGGAGTATGAAATTTGATGTTTGAACTGTAAGGCTTCTAACTCTCAGTTCTTTAAATTTGATGAATAATGAAACTATTTGCTTTATGGTATACTGAAATCTTATAAATCCTTACTAGATTATTTTATTTACGTAATTTATTTATCTGTTACCAGCTTTCCTGAGGTATAATTGAGAAGTAAAATTGTAAGATATTTAAAGTGTAGAGCATAGTGATTTCCTATATACAGGCACATTGTAAATGCCCATCAAGTTAATTAACACATCCAATACTTGATTATTTTAAAAGCATCCAGTTCCAAAGCATGACTAGAAGACAAGAAGTATTCACCTGGAAATATATAAACTAAAACTGCTTTTTCAGGAGGATTTACAAAAAACAACTAGTATGTTCATATTTATTGAATTAACAGATAAACTCTGACCTTTTTAGTAAAGAAAAATTAATAGACCCATAAATACAGAGAACTGATGGTTGCCCGAAAGGGTGGGGAGGACAGCAAAATGGGTGAGGGGGAGTTGGTACAGCCTTCCAGTTGTGGAATAGGTCACGGGGATGTATATAATTAGTGGTATTGTAATAAGGTTGTACGGTGACATTAGGGTAGTGACACTTGTGGTGAACATAGCATGTATAGACTTTTCAAGTCACTGTTGTACACTAATGTGACATTGTGTGTCTATACTTTAGAAAACTACCTAAAAAGTAAAGAAGTTAATATTATATTATCCAGACTACATACACCCATTAAATCCCAGCTTTAGACTTATTCCATGTTATTTGCTTAAACCAATTATGAAGAAAAATGGGATCCAGCTTGAAAGCATTTGAGAATTTTGTCCACTGAGGGAAAATTACTGTAAAGACTTTGTAAATTATATTTGGTTTATTTGTAGGACTTGGACAGAATGCTTTAGGCTTGACTTTGGGAACCACAGCAGCTACTTCAGCTGCAGGCAATGAAGGTCTTGGTGGTATAGATTTTAGTACCTCATCAGATGAAAAGAGTAAGTAATGTTCTGTTCTAACAGTAACTTAAATTTCTATGTCAGTAAGATTTTTAGTTATATGTTCAGTAGTAAAGTTTTTACTTTTAAATTTACTTTATATCTCACAAATTTTTGTGTCTTATGTATTTAAGATTTTATTTTCATAGAAAACTGAGTTTTGTTTCTGCATATGGTTATGTAGCTATCAGTGTGTGTATTAATATATGTTCTTAAGTTGGGATCATGAACACCTATATGGTATATAAGTTGATACTTGAACAACATGCTTTGAACTGTTTGGGTCCACTTATATGTGGAATTTTTCCAGTAAAAGTGGAGTACTGTAAATGTGTTTTTCTTATGATTTTCTTAATATTTTCATTTCTCTATCTTATTTTATTGTAATAATGTGGTATGTAGTATATCTAACATACAAAGTGTGTGTTAATAGACTTTATATTGTCAGTAAACATTCTGGTCAGCAGGAAGCTATTCGTAAAGATTTGGGGGAGTCCAGTGATGTACGGATTTTCATTTGCCTGGGTGTTTAGGACCCTTAATCCCTGCATTGTTCAAAGGTCAACTGTATTGCTTTGTAACATGTTCTCTCTCATATGTTATATCACCAATATTTGTCAGTTCAGTAATTCTTTAGGAGTGTTTTATTGCTGCTTAAATCAGCTTTATGAATCGATACATCATTAATCAGCCATCATTCCATTATTAGTGTTTGTATTCAGTTCATATATTCTAGGAAGTATCAACATATTGAGCATCTTTATGGGGAGAGGCAATGTGGTATTGTAGCTTAAGGGGATAGACTTGAGCTGAAATCTGGCTTCAAATCCCCTCAACTGTTGATAAGCTCTGTGACCTTGTTCAAGTTCTTTATCCCTCTGTGCTTTAGGTTCTTTATCTGTAAAGTGGGGGAAAAGAACAGTAACTACTTGACATTGTTGTTCCAAGGATTACAGTTTTGAAGACCTCAGTAGTGCCAGGCCCATAGTAAATGCTCTCTATGTGTTTGTTTTTCTTATAAATTTTCATTCATATTTTTGATTATTTTTTAAGGACAAATACCTAGAAACTGAATCACTGGCTGACAGAGAGGGCGAGATTTGGAGACTCTTGGTAAATATTGTAAAATTACTTTCTAGAAAGATTTTACCCTCCAGCCAGTATGAAAATGCCATTCTCACTGTGCTCTTGCAAGGCTGAATATTCTTTTTTTTTTTTTTAAGATTTTATTTATTTATTTGACAGAGAGAGATCACAAGTAGGCAGAGAGGCAGGCAGAGAGAGAGAAAGAGAGAGAGAGGAGGAAGCAGGCTCCATGCTGAGCAGAGAGCCCGATGCGGGACTCCATCCCAGGACCCTGAGATCATGACCTGAGCCGAGGGCAGCGGCTTAACCCACTGAGCCACCCAGGCGCCCACTGGATATTCTTTTTAAAAAATTACCAATCCAGATTCATTTTGAATGATGTTTTAGTTTTGTTGATTCCATGTGCATGATTTTTTGTTTGGCCTTGCAATGTCTCTTCTGCCTCTGATGAAAGCATGTTTCATGTATTGCATTGAATCCTCTGAAAAACGTAGAATGAGTAACAGATGAAGTTGTCCATATATCTGTGTAAGAATTTTTTATTTGGATGTGGTTTTTATTATGTAGACGTACTATTCTAGGGTGAAGTACTGTTTTAAAAGCTGGCTATCCTCAAATCCTTTTAAACTTAGAAAATTTAGGATAACTTTGAATGAGAATTGATTTTTATTTTATTTTACTTTTTTTTTTTAATTTTATTTGACAGAGAAGAAGAGACAGCTAGAGAGGCAATACAAGTGGGGAGTGGGAGAGGGAGAAGCAATCTTCCTGCTGAGCCAGGAGCCTGATGCGGGGCTTGATCCCAGGACCCTGGATCATGACCTGAGCTGAAGGCAGATGCTTAACAACTGAGCCACTCAGGCACCCCAAAAATTGATTTTTAAACATAGGGGTCTGTCTCTTGTTTTTACTTAGTTTTCTTTGTAGCCGCATCAAAATTAGAAGAAATTATCTTAGATGTTTGAGCAGCTTATTTTTTTAGTCAGCTGAAGCATTCTGGTACCCTTGGACTACTTTGATTTTAATTATGAAACTGGTTCTCTCTTTATTGTAATTGCTTTTAGGCTCCACATGAAAGACTTGATTGAGGCAAAGGAGTAAGAGAAATAGAAGGAGTTAATCTCCCTTCGCACCCCCGCCCCCTGCGCCAATCCACCTTCCCCCATTGTCTTCCTCTTGTGTTGTGCCTCAGAGTTGAACAAAAGGAGTATGTAGAATAAGTGCACATGACCTGATATACCACATCCAGTTCCTTTTAACCTGCTATACGTGTCCAGGGGTTCTTTATTCATCTAAAGGATTTCTCTGTTTCCCTAGCAGCTGCATCAGTTAGCCTGGACCTGCTGTATTGGGTTTGATAGATGAAGAGGGGTAGGAAGCAGTGTTCTGTAAGTGGGGGCAACATGGAGTAAGATCTAGAGACAAGGATGATCTTTACTCTTTTGAAGAACTGCTAGAAAACCAGCGAGCTGCAGCATGGGAAGATCAGATTCCAGATGTCATCAAGGGAAGGGCCGTGTATGTCATCTTAAAGAGTTTTGTAATTACACAGAGAACAGTTGAGACCCACTAGGGTTTTGATGTGAATAATATGACATGAGATACGTGTTTGAATAAGAGCATTCTGGCAGCCATGTGGAAGATAATGTGCAGGAGGGCGGGAACAGAGGTGGAGTGCTGACAGTGAGCTTTGACAGCAGTCCACAGGTATTACAGATGCCAAGCTAGATGGACTAGTCAGGGCCCACGGTAGGCCAAAAAGAGGCCTAAGTTTTATATACGCAGGTTTGTGTGTATATAAACTTCTGTAAATATAATAAAAACGGAATATCAAAGAGAGAGCAAAATAGTACATTGATGAATAAAAAAGTTGAAGTCTGTGGGAAAAAAATTAAATCCCTCCTTTATCTTACTGTGTCTCATCCAGTCAAAGGCTTGCATCTATAGAACATGATTATCAATTTCAGAGATGTTAAACTATGAAAGAGAAATATCAAAATACAAAGTAAGAAAAATAAATTGTAGTAAGATTAAAAAGGTAAACAAAAGAAACCCTATGGACAAAGGCAAAAGGTAAATGACAGTTTGGAAGTAAAGTACTTGATGTTTAGATGCTTTTTTTCCTTCACATTTTGACATCCGAAATTGAGATGTATCTTAAAAGTAAGGTCTCATTTTAGAAATAGACACATAAAGTATATGTATGAGATAATTAATATGCTTAATGTTGAAATAGCTCTTAGAAGTCAGTGAGGAACATACCTCAGATATACCTCAAATAGCCTGAATAGACCAGTCACTAAAGGAGAAATAGACTTGTCTAATTAATATTTGAAATGTTTTACTTAGTACTGTCAGAAATATGAATTTAGATTACAATAAAGTGGCATTTCTCACCTATGTACTGGCCTTGATTGTTTTAGAAAAATGTACATTGTTGTTGAGGGTGTGATGGAAAAATGACTTATTCATAGTAGGTGGGAAGATAAATTGGAACAGTTTTTTAAAGGATCAGTTTGATAATACGTCAGTTTTCCTTGATGTAATGTTTGACCTGTAAATTCCTCTTTTTTTGGAATACAAATAAAGTCATGCACAAGTATTTGGAGATAAAGGCATTGACTGGAACAGCATTGTTCATACAATAAATGCGTATATGTTAAGAAGAGGGTTGGGCATGAAGGTTCTGATACAGCTATGTCATCAGTATTCTGTGGTCATTTAAAATCATGTTAAGTGACATGAAAAAGACTTCATTACAACATCCTGAGAAAATATGTGAACATAACTTATGGTCATCCCGATCCCGTTTAAAAATGTGTGTGTAAGTGCCAAAACAGGTTGAAAGAGGAACCATTAAGGTTCTCTGATGGGATGAAGTTTTGTGTTCCTGTATTTTCCTCATTAAGCAGGTCTTATTTTGCAGTGTGAAATAAGTTCTGGAAAAGCAGAAAGTGAGTCACTGCATTTTGCTGACGGAGCATTTTTACTTTTCCACTTTTAGACATACACTAATAATGATAACCACTAAATAGGTGTTCATGAGAAAGTTGTTGATATATCTGCCCACATTAAAAACACCATCTTAAAAAATTGCTGCTTTTGTAAAATATTTAGAGACATCCAGGTAGTCTGACATATTTTAGTATTCAAAACTGATAGAACCTAAGAAAGCATCAAGTAGAACTTGCAGGAGGTAAACTGTGCTAAGCAAGAATATTTTTCAGAGAAGATAGTTGAAAGAGGAAGAATCTTGCCCTTGAAAGAAATAGATACAAATCAGCTACATAACTGTTTAGGTGTATACAAACATGTCCCCATAGTATGTTGTTTGGAGTTTGTGACAAGTGACCTCACATGAGGTCTACAAGTCTGTCAGTAAAATGCTTAGACGTTTCTATTTATACCCAAGTTTGTGTTAAATTAAATACATTGTTAAATGACCTGTTTTTACATAAAGCTTCTTGAATTTTCTAGGTGATAAAACAGGAACAAGACCAGAGTAAGTTTACAATTTGACTTTTAAAGTATTTTATTTGAAGAATTTTATTTGTTAATTTATAGGCAGGTGGTCTCATTGGAAGTAAATGAAACTATATAGACATTTAGAAGAAAAATTCTTTGAATCAGTTTTTGTCTAAAATAAAATAATAAACATATGCTCTGGAAAGATTTTGGAAGGTCAGATCTTTAATTTTTAATCCTTAGGAAAGTTTCTAACCAATTCTTTCTGGAATACTTTATGCTCAGTTTTACGTATATATACCTTTTCTATATAAAGTACTGTACCAGTCCTGTTTATTTTCCGATGATGGAGAGAAAAGCCTCTATGTATATACATCATATAGGTTTGAAGATCACTATTTTTACTACCACTTCTATTTTCTCACCTAATTTGTATTACATTAGATAAAACATTTGTAAATAAATGATCAAGTTCATGCCTCCAAAATGTCTTCTGTGTATTTTAGCCCTATTACATAAATGAGAAAGCTGGAAGAGACTGAGGTTTGCTTTGGGTTCTATCAAGGAAGTAGTAGCAGATCTGTGACTGAATTTTAACTCCTAATTACATTACAGCATGCCACATTTCACCTATTCCTATTCTCATTAAATATTTATGATTCCCTTAGTCTATCCCTAGGTTTTATTTTGTTGAAGAATAAATTGAAATTATAAAAATCAAGTTAAATGTAATGAGATTCTCATTATGAAGAAGTTTGTAGACTTTCTTTAATGAATGCTTTAATATTTTTGAATTAAATAAAAGGTCAGTCATAGAGTTTTTGAGCCAGGGGCACTTAGTTCAATATTTAATCTTTTGTATTTTCTAATTTTTTTCTTAAACATTTGGTCAGATGCATTTATGTGTACTTATGATAGGTGCCAGTCCTTTTAGAAGAGAAATCTCCCTGTCAGATGACTTGTTAAAGCTATTTTAAAGGTCAGGGAACAACAGTTTTTTATAAAGAGATTTGAAATCAACCATAAGAGCTATAAATGGAGAATATTTGTTTTACCTCCACCCCTTTAACACTTACGTAGTGGAACTCAGCTGTCAGCTTTTTAGAACCTCAATGGCTTTAATATATGTGGCATTTTTCTTAGGGATAGTAAAGCACTGAAGGATGAAAATCTCTCTCCTGTCATCTGCCAGGATGTTGAAAACCTCCAGTAAGTGTGTCAAATGTAATTAGATAGATCATGCAGAAGAATCTTAGAATCTATTTTAAGGGGAACATCTTTTCTTCTCTTAAACATTTTAACTTGGGTTTGGGTAAAAATTTTAATATTTCTATAAACAAAGCAGAATAATGGGAATTAAAATTCTGTTATTGTCATTCTGAAAAAAGCACGTGAACTGTGGATTAATATTTCCTTTTTAAAAAACACTAGGACTCTGACCAGCCTATAGTAAATATACTTATTTCCTGTAGGCAAGCAAAGGTGTATTTTTTTAGAATTCAGTTTTATGTATCTTTTTAGGAAATTTGTGAAGGAACAGAAACAGGTACAAGAAGAAATTAGTAGAATGTCTTCAAAAGCCATGCTTAAAGTACAAGAAGATATTAAAGCTCTTAAGCAGCTTCTGTCACTGGCTGCCAGTGGATTACAGAGGAACACCCTCAATACTGACAAGTTGAAAACAGAAACTGCTCAGGTCAACTAACTTAAAGTAATTTTATTGTAGGGTTTTGTTTCGTTTTATTTAAGTAGAGGCTAACTGTTTTACAGGTTATAAAACTTGATACAGATGTCCTGTAAGAAAACTGTATAGCATGTGTGCTTTTTAAAAAAAGATGTTATTTATTTGAGGGCGCCTGGGTGGCTCAGTGGGTTAAGCTGCTGCCTTCGGCTCAGGTCATGGTCTCAGGGTCCTGGGATCGAGTCCTGCATCGGGCTCTCTGCTCAGCAGAGAGCCTGCTTCCTCCTCTCTCTCTGCCTGCCTCTCTGCCTACTTGTGATCTCTCTCTGTCAAATAAATGAATAACATCTTTAAAAAAAAAAGATGTTATTTATTTGAGAGAGAGAGAAAGAGAGCAAGAGAGGGGGGAGGGTCAAAGGGAGAAGCTGACCCCTTGCTGAGCAGGGAGTCAGTTGCAGGACTCAGTCTTGGGTTTCAGGATCATGACCTGAGCTGAAGGCAGTCGCTTGACCAACTGAGCCACCCAGGAGCCCTAGCTTGAGTACTTTTAAGTTGCTATGATAATAGGAGTCACTAGTTTGTATTGAGTTCTTATTATTTATGAGGCAGTATTTTAAGCAATTTATATGAGTCCAGTTTAGTTTTCATGACAGCTCTATGAGTTAGGCCATCTTATCTTTGTTATAGAAAGAAGAATATGGGCAGAGAGGTTGTTAATAAATGGAAGAGGTTGTCAATAAGTGGAAGAGCTGATACTCCTAACTAGTTTGTTTCCTAAGAGTGCTTGCTGGCTAAATTGCTATATCGTACAAGCAAGGCAGAAAAACATGTTTTTAAAAATCTGTCAGCCAGGAAATAAAAACTATATTATGCTTTTTAAGTATTAAAAATTCTGATGACTTGCCAGTCTTATGTCTTAGTTAAAAATGTTAATGAGGCTCATGTTTTTTGCCATTCATATGGACTTGTTTTTTCTTTCTATGGTATAATGTATGTCATTTTTTCCTTGTTGACACTCTTGCCTCCCTTGTGTAGTTTGAAGTCTTTCTCTCATCGTCTTCTCCTGGCTAGTTTTTCTGTCTCTGTGTGCGCAGCTCCCCATCTTTTAAAGGTGGGTGTTGCGCAGTCCTCTGTAACCTTCCTGAGTGCTGGGTGAATGCGTTCTTCCATATTTCTCTGTGATATCACAGAAAATACCTGTATTTAGTCCCTCTTAGCAATTTGCTGTCCCATTGGGATGTAAGTATACCTGGTTCTTTACCTCTCTAACAACTTCAGGTTTCCAGTTTTAAATTTATTCTTGGGGACACCTGGGTGGTTCAGTTGGCTAAGAGGCTGCCTTCCACTCAGGTCATGATCCCAGAATCCTGGGATCGAGTCCCACATCGGGCACCTTGCTCAGCAGGAGGCCTGCTTCTCCCTCTGCCTCTGCCTGTGCTCACTCTCTCTGACAAAAAAAAAGAAAAAGAAAAGAAAAGAAAAAAAATTTAGTCTTAGATAAGATAAGAGGGGCTTTATAGTTACTTCGTTTGTAGGATTTTGTAGTTGTTAGCTAGGCTCTTTCGCAGCTGTGCACATTCTGCTTCTGTTTCCTTCCCATTTCCTGTTCGTAGTCGGTTTCCCCATCGAAGACTGGCTTTACGTATATGGATACCAGTGTGTGATAAGCATTTGGGGAATTGAATCTTTCCCTATATTTTTAGTCTCAAGTATTTTTTTATGATCCACTTTTTGTCGCCATTTTTTTTTGAATGAAATAGTTTTAAAATGCATTTCTCATGAAATAATCATTTGTCCTCTTTCTTAATAAGGTGATGAGGAAACCGGGAATGAGAAAAAGCTGAATAAAAAAATTCCATAGCAATGTTTTTCAAGAACTTGAAACCCACAACTTCTCTTTAGTTTGTGAGGGGAAATTCATTACTTTTACAGCTAAGGGATAGCTTCCAGTTTTCCATAAATTATTCTATACTTGATTTTTAATGAAATTTGAGATTTTAAAAAATACTATCATTGAATGAAGTCTGCAGCCTTAGACATAAGACTGCCACCCACCATACTCAGCCTCTTGAGGCTTTGCTCTGCTTTTCTGCAAGTGGCAGAGCCTCAGATGTATTGCTTCTCACTAATAAATGAATGTGTACCCTTGGCCCTGAGATTGGAAAGGAACAGTGTCACTCAAGGTCCAAGTCTGGATGCAGGAGCACACTGTGGAAGAAGATTGCTGTTTCCACTCCTGTTAAGGAGTTAAGCCATCCCTGTGGAAAGGGGGTTATGCAATCAGGATCTCAGAATAGTATTTGCAGTGTACCGTCAACTGTGCTGGTGTATTTCTGGAACTAGTATATATCTGAATACAGGTTTTTATTGAAGTATTTTTTGAGACCCGCACGAAGCCACGATTTGTGCCAACGCCTGTTTTAAGTTTGCTACCCAGTGTGGTAGGAACTTAGTTTGAGCAGAGGTTAAAATCAGAATTACATACCACTTGTGGATTACCTCTAGGGGAGTTTGGCATTGAAGCAGTGGCTATTCTGTTGTTGGGGCACACGCTGTCAATCATTTTTTCCTTTCAAATCATCTGGGAACCCACTAATGCTCTCTCTCTAGATGTCCTGGAGCTTCTCATCGGAGACTTGCCCTAGAACAGAGGAAAACTGATAAAGCTCAGACAGTGATTGAGAATGAAAATGGAACCACTGTAATAGATCTTCCAGGTACTTTATCCCTCGAAACGGTCTGTTCAGGGACAGGCACAGACCCTGCTGAGCACAGCTTGACATCAGCGTCTCTGCCCGCGTGGCCTGAGGAGCCTGGCCCGGACAATCCCGCCTTCGAGGCGACGCGACCACTGACAGTAGGTGCTCTTCACCTTGCTTTTGCTTTTCATCTGTTTTCAAATCAGCTCTTTACTTTCTTCTCACTACTCCCTATTACTTTCCCTACATGGGGTGTTTTTTTTTTTTTCTCTTCAACAAATAATTTTACTGAGATATGCTTCACATGTCACATATTCACCTTTAAGTGTACAAGTCTAACAGTTTGCAGTTTAGAAACAGAAAGTGAGTCTTACCTTGAGTCTTATGCTTCCCCCTCCCCCTCTTCTGTTGTAGTCCACAAATTCACTGGTCATCAACAGGCTTCTTTTGTTTGTTTGTTTTGAAGCCTATTGCTTCTTGACTAAGAAATCCACAGCATCAAGAAGAACAAGAATAATACCTCAGCCTCAGTGCTTATTCTGGGTCAGCACTGTGCCAAGCATTTTACATATATTAACTTATTAAATGCTTGTACCAATACTGGATATTTTTTAATGATGAGGAAACTTAGAGAGTCATTGGTCAAAGTCTGAGAGCCAGGAGATGGCTGGGTATGTATCTGACTCCAAGGCCATGTGTCTGACTATTGCTGTCCCCTGGTAGCAGCCACTGATCTGTCTACATGACCCACCAGGAAACAGGCAGAAAATCTCTAGTCATAGATCTTGGGCATATCTTAGTCGTTGGCCCTTTGTCTTATTTTTAAATAGGTTTATCTCTTATGAAAATTCCAATTTTTCTACAAATCCCAGTTTTCCCAGCCATGGCTGTAACAATTCTTCTATCTCCTACTGCTCAGATCAAGACCCTCCTCTTCTTGCTTAATGTGGTTACTTTGTCATCCACTCCGGTGATAGTGTGTCCCAGAGTTTGTCTTTTTTATTTCATATGGACTGCCTTGCACTGTTTACAGCTGTTTCATGGGTCAAACTTTCTCTGATCAATTAGGACAAGATGATATTGTCTGTGTATTTCTTTATCAGATCACTGTGTGGTCCCTAGTGATCTGATGCATAGTAGTTATTTGTTGATTATTTACTGGTCACCTTGCGAAGAGGAAGTGTTTTGCTAATCTTACCTATTGGTGTTTTGGTCATTCTATTTTTCTTATCCCGTGGTATTGCTTTGTTATGAATCATCTGTTAACATAAGGTCATCAGTAATGAAAGACGATAACTTACTTACCTGAAGATAATCAAAATATAAAACGTTTTACTTCCCACCTATTTCTCTCTCTCTCGTTTTTAGCTTGGCATCTACGCAACAGCCGGTTAGTTTACCGGAAGGCGAACTTACTACAATAGAAATTCACCGGTCTGATCCTTATATTCACCTAGGAACTAGCATTGTGGGCAGCAATGAAATGCCACTGATCAACATTGTTATCCAGGAAGTCCATCGGGATGGGGTGATCGCCAAAGATGGAAGACTTCTTGCTGGAGACCAAATTCTTCAGGTATCAATTTTTTAAATAATTTTGTTAACTTGCCTCTTTTTCTGCTCTTATTCATCAATTTAAAACTTAGGAAATTATGGTACTGTGGAATCTGACTTATAAAAAGGTAAGTTTTACTGTTTTTTTTATGCAAAACAGATCAGAATTTATCTGTAATTTCTCCGATTTCCCCCAAACTCATGGAATGTATTTTTACCCCCATCTTAAATTTGATCCCACATGTGCCTCAGTGCGTGGCTCTCCAGGCCAGCTGGATTCCTCCTGGCTTGGACTCCATGGTTGGCTATTTCGGGGCCACCTTCACTGCTAAATTCTCTTGTCTCATTGGCTGTATCCCTAGTCCCAGGGTACCATCCATCAGTTACCTTCGTTGTCTGATTTATCCTTCTCTACACCGATTACTATAATCTAGAAAAGACAGGTCACACAGCACAAGTTACTTACAACTTATACCATTGAATTTAAGATAGAATTCGGAAATCATGACCACCTCTTGTTGGCTCTCAAACACACTCTCATCCACAAACAGTCTGACTGGACTAATCCTTGGTGCTACCCTCTCCCTCTTCTCTTTAAAGAGGAATAGCTACTCCAACAAACGTACTAGCTTCGAGCAAGATGATATTATGTTAGAGGGCATACTGATGAGCATGAGTTGGCCAGAATTCCACTTTTCATGTGAATTCTAGAGTTCATGTGAAAATTGACTTGGATATATGACCCATACGAGTGTAAGTGGTACTTGAAGCTGAAATAATGGGTATTTAGGAGAGAAGAAATAGGCAGGAATGAGAAAAGATGTCTTCTAGGAACCCAAGTTCAAGGACTCTTGCCTCCTCGATTTCACTTGAGTTCACTGCTCGGTCCTTCCCCACGGTCTGTTGGTATTCACCCCTTCCCTTTTCCCTGCCACCTCTCTGGTCCGTGCCCTCACTGCTTCATGTCCAACCCAGTAGAATCAATACCCCTGCCTCCCTACTCTGCTCTGAAATCCGGTACGACCATTGTCAGGTTAATTCACCTGTGACTCTGCTTTCCCTGGGAAGATTGGACCAGAGAATCAAGTCCATACTGATTAATCTAATAGTCAGGGTCCTCTGTGGACTCTTACACAACCTGTCCCCTCAGCCTTAACCCTAGCTTTTTCTTTCAGCTGTAGCCATCGGTGTATTACTGAAACATCATAGGCATGGTGGTCAGAGCTGAGGGTATAATTAGGAGCAAAAAGCAACTCCTGCCCTCATAGAATGTATAATGTAGCAGAAAAGCCAGACATAGCAATCTCCTTGCTTCCCTCCACATTCCAGCCTGTCCCCATTGTGCTACAGCTTCCCCACCTTCATCCAGAGAGCACTGCCCTGCCATTTTCACCCATTCAGACCTCTTCTCACTTGAAGTGCTGAAGACATTCCTTCTCTTCACCACTTAATACATAATTGGTCACAGAGAGTTATTCAAATGCAGTGTCTTCCTTTGGGGATGGCAGCCACCTTTACTACGTACTATGGGACAGGCTTCTCACAGAGCTGTGCCTGGAGTCAGTACCCAGGACATACTTGCTGAGTCAATAAAAGAGTGAATTTGGTTATGATATCCTGTTGGGAATAGCTGTCTTCTTCATTAAAACAAAACTTAGAACCTCTAGGATTTTTAGTTCTTCAAGAGAAATGTCCAGAGGGGAAGACAGACAAACTAGGCTCCAAGAGCAGCAAGGATTGACCTTTCCATGGGGGGTTCCTGGCTTTGGTTTCCATGCCCATCCATATTCTGCCTCTTGTAGTTTGTGATTTCCACTTCAACACTTGGGCCCAAAACCCCTCCTTCATTGCACTTGTCCTGGCTGACACTGACTGAACTTCCAGTGTTTTGTTCTTGACTAAATCCAAAGAGGAAATAGGAGAATACAGGAAGCATAACTAATCCAGCTTATGTAAAATCCTGTTTCTGATCCTACCATAGCTAGCTATTTACCGCATTCCTGTGTTTGCTGTCCTTTTATGATATTAGTAGTACTCGGTTGCCTGAGGTTGGCACAACTATCTGGACACCTTACCCTGTATTCCTTCTACCCCAGCTCCTAAACTGATTCTCTGTGGAGGAACTCTTGTAGCTGGTTTTGACATTTTGACACCTTTGTGGCCAAGACCAAAAGAGCCAGATGGCCCTTTTCTGCAACTTACACAGTGTTCTTTTCTTCTCCACTTCTGGCCTTTCTAGCTATAATTGATATACATTTATTTTCATCTTTTGTTCATTGCTACCAGCAGTGTGCCAGCTTTGGATATTAAATTTTTTACATATTTTTATTTTTACATATTTCATATTTTTTACATATTTTTATTTTCCATATTTCTCATGCTTTTTCTAAATTTTCAGATAAAAACAAATGCTTTGTTCTTATTTGCATTTCTTTGAATATAATTGAGGTTAAGTCTGTAACCTCAGATTTACTAATATATTTAATAAATAGTTTGCTAATATATTAGCAAAAATACAAAAATGTATAAAAATATATTTAATATATATTTTGTTTGCTGTAGGGTTTTGTTTGCTAATATATTTCATCTACAGGCTTTTTTACGGGTCTGCTTTGGAGAACCGTTTAATAACATAACTGAATCTGTATACCTCAAATAAAAAGCTAATTATCTGCAATACTGGCTATAATTTGGGGAATTAACTCAAAGCTATAAATCAGCATTGTAGACATTCCAGTGCATTATTATTGTTTATGGAGGCATACATATTAATAACCCTAAGAATGGCAATCTTAAATCCACTTTAATGATTTCAAATTGATACACAAACTATGATACACCAACTCTGTTGGTGCTAATTCTACAACATCTAGCAACAGTATTTTATTTGGTCTCTGCTTTCTCTGTGTTTCACTGGCAACCACACATTTGTGAAGGGAAAATCTCTGATTGTAGGATATTCCACAACCCACATCACAAAGATGGTGTGAGGCTACATGCTTGCATGTGTCTAGCGCTGGTTTCCAGCCAGATGTTTGTAAAGTCATTTGTGATAGATGTGATTTAAGACGGAAAAATAAGAACCTAGAGATAAGTGGCTTTTTAGCTGAATAACCAGAAATGATGAGTTTTGACTAACAACTCCACGTCAGGCTGGTTTTTTAGAAGCTGCCTTAAAGTTCTGTTCTTGACCCTATGATACTCAACTTTTTCATCAAGGATCTGGATGGCAACCAAATGCACAGATGTTGCAAAATTGGGAGAAGAGCGAGTTTATGTGTGAGGTCTATGGCATTTGATGCCTGAATTTTAAAAGATGTCAACAGGCCCAAATCAATAAAATTCAAGTTAGTGGTGCTCAAAACGGTCAACCCGAGATGAGTAGGAAGGGGGAAGGCTTTCCTTCAGATAGACTCACGTGAAAAGGATTGAAGGGGTTGGGTAATCACAAGCACCTAACCCAGAGCCTGTGCCACATAATGCATCCAAGAGAATGTCGATTTCCCGCTTGCTGTTGGTGCAGACAGATGAGGAGAGGAATTCTAATTGTGAGAAATACTCAGAATTGCGCCAACCTCTTCCTCTGACTAGGTGAATAACTGAAGCTGGGTGTATTTTCTGAGTCCTGTTCATGTCCCAAGATCAGTCACTATACTCCTTTCGGGGCCATAAGGTTTAGTAAATAAATGATCTGTGAGTACTGAGTTAAGCTTGTTGTATTAGATAGATGTTACACTTGAGTGCTAAACAGAGTGAAACTGTAATTACCTGCTTTCCTGCTTTTCCTTAAAGTAAAAAAACTGATCTGTGATGAGGTTGTGTATCTGGAATGTGTCCCTTTTCTTAGATTAAAACTCGGTGTATTTTTTCCAGCGTAAGTGTTTTTCATTTGGAAAAGCCACATCAATCCAGTAGAACTTCAGTTTCTGTTCCCCGAGAACTAGTATTTTGTTGGCACTTGCCACATGCTGCTGCTGTCTCTGCATTCTCCTCCTGGTCCCATGAAGCGGAGAGTAAACCCATCTCACCACTCAGGGGGACACACTCAGACATCCCGCTACCGGCAGGACCAGGGACTCTGATGCAGCACCCTCGCTGAAGCCCGAGATCCTAACTGCCATTCTCTACCTCGTGCTAGTCAGTGTGAGTGCAGCTTAGGAACTGTGCATTTTAAAACATCTTCAGAGGGCTTTTATTTGTAAATAATGACTGTATATCATTTTCCAAAGTCAGTTTCTTTTGGAAATGGCATATAAATGTTTACCAGTTGAGAGGATAAAAGATTGTCCCACCTTGGTATAATTCTTTTCTTTTCTTCCAGGTCAACAACTGTAACATCGGCAATGTGTCTCAGAACTCTGTCAGCGCTGCCCTTTGCCAGCCCTGAGTTAGGTACCACACTGCACCTGACCGTGCTGCGAGAGCGGCGCTTTGTGAACTGGACCTACAGCCACTTCTACTGTAGCTCTCCCCGGGAAGAGGTCTTCCACGTAGTCTTTCACAAATGGGACTCTGGTGAACAACTTGGCATTAAACTCATTCGAAGGACCGATGAACCAGGTGTTTTTATCCTTGATCTGTTGGAAGAGGGCCTGGCTGCACAGGATGGAAGACTGAGCAGCAATGACCGAGTGCTCGCCATCAATGGACATGACCTGAAGCACAGAACCTCTGAGCTTTCCGCCCAGATCATTCAGGTACACGCGGGTATTCATTCCACGTGCTCTGCCTTTATGTCGATGTTTTCGTAACATGAGAACCTGAGGGATATTTGCTATTTCATGGGGGAAATCAAACATGGCTCCCCAAATCCTTCAAAATGCACAATAGATTATTTTATCATTACAGATAAAATCCTGTCTGGAAAACTGTATCCCCATGAACATTTAGCCTTGCTCTTTATAGAGTGAAGGCTGTATATTTTCATATGGGTTTTTCATTTGCTCCATGGGCTCCACCTAAGCCCAGACATAAAAAACACATTTATGTCCACATTTAACAGGTGAGACAAGCAAAGCGTGAAGGAGCTGTGGTTCCAACGTTGTGACTTCCCTGCTCTTGTAACTTTCACTCTCCACTTCAGCTCCATACAAGTGGGGAAAATCAGTTTTTATTGAGAATAACTCATTATCTCGGTAGTGCCTTTTTATAAAGCATTCAGAGCATTTCAAACACATCATAACTTGTGTTCTAACAGTATCCCTGTGATGTAAAGATGGTTATTATTAGAGAAAAAAAATTTTCAATAAGAGCATTAAAATAGGTAAAGTAGAGGGGCACCTGGGTGGCTCAGTCATTAAGCATCTGCCTTCGGCGCAGGCATGATCCCAGGGTCCTGGCATCCAGTCTCCCATCGGGGCTCTCTGCTCAGCCAGGAATCTGCTTCTCCCTCTCCCACTCCCTCTGCTTGTGTTCCTTCCCTTGCTCTCTGTCCAAAAAATAAATACATACATACATACATAATAAATAAAATCTTTATAAAAAGAAAACAGCTTTAAAATTTTTTTAATAAAATAAGATTGAAAAAGTAGAAAATCATCCAGAGCAGACCTTCCGGTTCTATAACCTACCAGAGCATTTAATGATATGGGTATCTCCTACAGTGAAAGGGGTGAAACAAAGATGTATATGGTGTTTTGTTTTGTTTTGTTTTGTTTTGTTTTAAGTAAGCACAAGAAAGCACTCTGAAATAAAGGAAACCAAGCAGTAACATAATCGAGCATCAGGAATTAAAGTAGGTGGATAGTCCCTGAGAAAAATATATAGTAAACAGAATTAACAATGAAGATTTAAGCTACTGTGTAAGAAAACCCAAATTTAAATCCCATTTAAGTTACTCCTTTTCACAAATGTTTGGTTCATTATAACTATGGGAACACACACACCCGGTAGCCATCTTGCATTAGGAGGGAGATTCAGGCGTTGGTCTCTTGTCACAGACTTGAGGTTTAAAAAACTTGGATACAGATACTTATATATGATATGAAATATAATGTATTGCTCAAGTTGTTTCTTTGTGAAAAACATCTTAATGTTTTGGATTCTGAGAATAACATGTATTCCATGTCTGAAAAGGAGACTAAGGAAGACAGAATACAGAAAATGAAGAAGGAAGTCAAAATCACAGTCAGTCTAAAGTCCATAAGATAGTGACTTTAAACTTTTTTTTTTTAAAGATTTTATTTATTTAGTTGAGAGAGAGAGAGAGACAGTGAGAGAGAGCACGAGCGAGGAGAAGGTCAGAGAGCGAAGCAGACTCCCCATGGAGCCGGGAGCTAACATCGTTACAAACATTTTTCTGTATATGCCTACAATAACTAGGTACATATTTACGTAGGTACTTACACATGCACTCAGCTTGCAAATTCTGAGTTTGCCACCCTTTCTTTACGTCAGCTGTATGTTGTGGACTTCTTACCCTGAAAATAGATGCATCATGATATAGCTGTATAGTAGGCGTGTTGTGCTAAAACTTACGTAAATACTCCCCTGTCAACAGACTTTAATGTTTTGTTTTCAAGTTTAGGACATTTTGCTAAACTTCCCTCTAGAAAGATCATACCAGTATATACTCCCAGCAGTAGGGCATGCCACTTTTTTATGAAATACAGGTATTGTCGTTTAGGCATCCTGCATTTAAAAATCTTGACTTTAACAGAATTCTTTTGTTGTGCTTGAAACCCTGAAGTGTTAGATAGGCAGTTAGCCTAAACCCAAACGTTGACCCGTTGTTTAAAGCTTATATGTCCACTTCCATCACACACCCAGAATTCTGTCTTTTAAGAAATCAAAAAAGATCAGGGATTTGTTTGTTAATAGGTTTGCATGAGCAGGGGTCTTCCCATAAAGCTAAATTACTGGTTATAGAGTATTTGGTAGTGGTGAGGGTTAGGCAGTAAAGCAAACAATTCTTAATATTGAAATGAGATCACAGAGGGGCTTCTGACCCTTCACACCGTGTGATCTAATACTCGGAAGTGTCAGAATCTCAAATATCTGGATTGTAAGCGTTCTACTTTGGCATTTACCTGTTAGATCAAATCCCCAGACTCTGGCCACATGAGAAGTGTTATTCTTTCAGTTATTTTGAAGAATTGTCTGAAACTAGTTTAATGAAATACTTGAATAAGTAAATGACTTTAATAGGGCCTTAAAATTGGTTATCACTCAGGCACCTGGGTGGCTCCGTGGTTCAGCATCTGCCTTCGGCTCAGATCCTACATCGGGCTCCCTGCTCCGCGAGGAGTCTGCTTCTCCCTCTTCCTTTGCCCCTCCACCCTGCCCTCTCGCTTTCGCTCTCAAATAAATAAATAAAGTCTTTTTTTTAAAATTATGGTTTCACTCCTTTTCCAACTTGAGAACTGAAACTGGAGTGATTTTTTAACATTACTGACTGCAGTCATGGGGGAGGGTTCTACTTTCCACCACAGCTTCTTGAAAGCAGGCTGTCAAATTTTCCCCTAGAAATGATAGTAAACTTGGGAAGTTGTAGTCATGACCAAGAATCAACATCAAGTAGACCAGGCCTGTACGTTAAAAGGAAAGATAAAATAGCTCTTAAAAGTCTAATAGATGTGAATCTGTGTTTCAGATCTAGATCTATAAATACAGATAATGGACCTCTAAATTCAACGTGGTTGTCATCACCTCTAAAATTACATTTATGTGTGAGTGCACGTATGACATATATACGCACACACTTTGTAATGTATATAAGTACTAATCCTGTTTTACAGGACCTTTGTTATCCTTCTTTTCAGGACTGTTTAAGCTGATCCCTATTTTTGATTCGAACCTGTAGTGTGTGGAAACAGAGCTACACATAGTTTCATTGATGATCACTCTCAAAGGAGCCATCTTGGAATTTATTTCAGGAATCACAAAGGATTGTAATCCAGTTTTGAATCCGTTTGTCCTTTTATCTTCTTTGCTCTCTTTCTCTCAGTGCCAAGGCCAATTTAGCAGGGGAGGGAAGTATAAAAAGAGAGTTACCCTTCAAGAAATCATGGGGAGATCAGAACCTAGGCTTTGCTTTGGTTATGTCCTTGGTATTTCCAGGGCTAGGGAAGGTTTACCCAAGAGGTCTGTGTGTGGCTCTTTTACCTGCAGAAGTTTTAAAGTATTGGCTCCTGAAATGAACTCCCCCGTCTGCCCCATCCCCAGCAGGGGCCTGCAGTCCCCACTCAGGTGAGGCTCTGATACAGCGATGATAAGTGCATTGAAAATGACCCTCCCTATCATTTTTTTAAGTGAGAAGCATCATTAATGACTGGTGGTTATACATGTGTGTAGTCTCCAGGCTAGTGGCGAGAGGGTGGATTTAAGAATTGCTAGGCCGGGGAAATCCCAGCCTGGTAACCCTGTCCGAGACGCAGGAGCTCAGAGTACCAGCCAGCACCATGCACAGCCGCTGTACCACAACAGATCCAGCTCACACAAGGTGAGGGCTTGAGTTTGCATGTTTTCATTCATCTGCCCTCAGGGAATCCTTGTTACAAACGGGTAAGATTTAAATGAGGGCTGTTACTCTGTTGGAAAAGGTGAACACAGATGTTTGGGGTGTGGAATGTGTGTTTGGCTATCTTGAGAGTCCCTGTACAGTCTGTTCTTCAGCCAGTAGGGGTGGTTTCTTAGTAAGACGGTCCCTCTGCCAGATTGAGGAGAAGTGTTGGATCTTCTAGAAAGACTTCTTTGCTTGGTCCTGCGATATATAGATCTATATCTATATCTATATAGATATAGATACATTTTAAAAGTACTTTCACGTAAAGAATAGCAGAAAAAGCCAGGATGAATGGAATTCATATGTCTATCATCTAACTTACTGACTTGTCTTGTGGTAGTGAAAAAGACCAAAAAGGCCTGAAACAGTAACAGAATTCGTATCTCAGGGCCCTGGAGGCATAGATTGGAATGGTTGCTATGAAACCATGGCCATGCTAACTAATGGTGAGGGGTCAGCCAGCAGAGGGAACTCATCTATCCTCTGGAGTACTCAGCCTGATACACTGACCTGTCACTTGAAACCCAGCATGTCAGAAAGGCCCCATCCCACACCAGTGGGGGAGCAGTGGTCTCCTCGGCGGCGCAGGAGCCGAGCGTGCGCACCCCACTGCTGGTGGCCAGGCCGTGCTGGCGCTCCTTTAGTTCTCGTTACCTGGTGTTCCGGGCCAGCTCTGCAGTCAGCTCTTTACCGCTTGTGTTCGGAGCATTTTCAGGTGAATCACGAGGAACAATGATATTTCAGATGACCGTACACGGGATCATGAAATCTATTTGGGGGGTCTGCCTGTATCGAAAGAGTGTCTATCAGTGCAAGGTCACTATTCTGCGGACTCCTGGGGGTCGTGTGTTGTGTGCAGACCGGTATACACAACCAGGTATTGGGAGGGCCACTGCTCTGTGGGTACCGGCAGCTCTTTCCAGCACGTGGCACCACACACAGGGTAGCAGCTCTGCTCGTTCTCAAAGGGAGGGTCTTTCTCTGCAGTTGGCTGGCGGTGGACCAGACAAAAGAGTGATTTGTTTTGTGTTGTGCTGTTTCCTTGTTTGCTTTGGCAGAAGATTCAGAATAACAAAAAGAACGTGTATCGTCTAAAAAAGTTTGAAAAGAGGGGAATCACTCTTCTGTTCTGCAGACACACACAGAAGGCCATATTGTAGGATTCCAGGCAGAGGAAAATCCAAGTCAAGGTGAAGTGGCCGAGACAGAGAAGAGCAGTGGTTGCAGGGACTGGGGGAGGGACTGAGCATTGAGCGATGAGGAGCGCGGGGGTCTCTGTGACGGAAACGTTGTAAAACGACTTGCTTGTGCAACACTCTGAATGGACCGAATGAGACCTTCATATCCCACTGCAAAGGATGCGAGTCAAATTTTATGTAAACTCAAATTCTACTTTATTTAATAAATAAGATCTAGGAAGTAATTATAGAGGTGAACACAGAACACAAATAGGATAAAGAAGGAAATGACAGGGGAGGGGAAGCCATGCTCTGGAGCTGCAGCCAGCACAAGCTGCTGCTTGGGGGCCCAGCCTGCTTGCTCCATGGAGGAAGGGGGTGGCAGCTCGGGGACCGAGACTGCTTGCTCCGTGGAGGCAGGGGGTGGCAGCTCGGGGACGGAGTCTGCTTGTTCCGCGGAGGCAGGTGGCGGCAGCTCGGGGACTGAGCCTGCTTGCTCCACGGAGGCAGGGGGCGGCAGCTCAGGGGCCGAGCCTGCTTGCTCCACGGAGGCAGGGGGCGGCAGCTCAGGGGCCGAGCCTGCTTGCTCCATGGAGGCAGGTGGTGGCAGCTCGGGGATCGAGCCTGCTTGCTCCACAGAGGCAGGGGACGAAAGCTCGGGGACCGAGCCTGCTTGCTCCACTGAGGCAGGTGGCGGCAGCTCGGGGACTGAGCCTGCTTGCTCCACGGAGGCAGGGGGCGGCAGCTCAGGGGCCGA
This sequence comes from Neogale vison, assembly GCF_020171115.1. Lineage (NCBI taxonomy): Eukaryota > Metazoa > Chordata > Mammalia > Carnivora > Mustelidae > Neogale > Neogale vison. The sequence goes on along the minus strand of NC_058095.1, from coordinate 87,798,595 downwards.
GCCTGCTTGCTCCTTGGAGGCAGGTGGCGGCAGCTTGGGGACCGAGCCTGCTTGCTCCACAGAGGCAGGGGGCGGCAGCTCAGGGGACGAGCCTGCTTGCTCCACGGAGGCAGGTGGGAGCAGCTCGGGGATCGAGCCTGCTTGCTCCACTGAGGCAGGGGACAACAGCTCGGGGACCGAGCCTGCTTGCTCCACGGAGGCAGGGGGCGGCAGCTGAGGTGACGAGCCTGCTTGCTCCAAGGAGGCAGGTGGCAGCAGCTCGGGGACCGAGCCTGCTTGCTCCACGGAGGCAGGTGGCGGCAGCTCAGGGACCGAGCCTGCTTGCTCCACAGAGGCAGGGGGCGACAGCTCGGGGACCGAGCCTGCTTGCTCCACGGAGGCAGGTGGCGGCAGCTCGGGGATCGAGCCTGCTTGCTCCACGAAGGCAGGGGACGACAGCTCGGGGACCGAGCCTACTTGCTCCACAGAGGCAGGGGGCGACAGCTCGGGGACCGAGAATGCTTGCTCCACGGAGGCAGGTGGCGGCAGCTCGGGGACCGAGCATGCTTGCTCCACGGAGGCAGGGGGCGGCAGCTCAGGGGACGAGCCTGCTTGCTCCACGGAGGCAGGTGGCGGCAGCTCGGGGATCGGGCCTGCTTGCTCCACTGAGGCAGGGGACGACAGCTCGGGGACCGAGCCTGCTTGCTCCATGGAGGCAGGGGGCGGCAGCTCGGGGACTGAGCCTGCTTGCTCCTCGGAGGCAGGGGGCGGCAGCTCGGGGGCAGGACCCTGCTGGTCATCCAGAAACGGCAAAAGGCCAGGTGGCTCTTCTGTCGCAGAGAAGTGAACGTGGGCCCTGATGACTAACTGCCCTGGTCCCAATGGGTCAGGGGGGGTCACTGGTCTTCCTGATCCAATATGAGCCGCCGCAGCAGGGATGGTGGGGATCAGCTCAGGCCCCAGAGGTGCAGCGGGTGCCAGAGTGGCAGCTGGAACGACTTCCTGAGGCATGTCCTGATCTGGCTCTGGGGCCGGTGCTGTAGCTCCAAGAAGAGAAAGCATCATCAGCTTGATTGACTTCCCTTTTGCCTTTCCCTTTCCCTACCACTCAGCGTGGCCTGCGATCAAGAGTCAGCCCCTGGAAGGTGTCCCCAACGGAAGCCCATGGGGACAGGGATCCGAGACGACTCCCTCTCCTCGGCCCAGCTACAATCTACGGAGGCTTCCTCAGGGTTGCCCACCCTGCCTCCTCCTCAGGCCCACATCAGTCACCCCCAGTCCTCCTCACCCCCAGCCTCTGGCTCCGTGGCCTTTCTGGGAGCGCGTTGCCTTTCTGGAAGAAGAAGCTGGGCTCGGCGCTGCAGGTCCGAGCCTGGCACATTGACCTGCAGGTAGGCCAGCAGTGTGTGCAAGCTGGAAAACTCTGGAGGCTGCACAAAATCCCCTGGATACTTTTCCACCCAGGTGTTAAGGATGGCATAGACGGCCCTGGGGACAGAAATGGAGGCAGAGAAGTCAGAGGACAGGGTACGCATCCAAACCCAAATCCCAGGGAACCCATGTGGGAACCTGGGCCCCTGGGCTTCCAGCTCCTGTCTGAGACCAGTCGGATTCCTTGTCCACCTGCGACCTGGCAGTCCTGCCCAAGACAGGCCAGCTCCCACACGGCAGGCTGGCCAAAAGCCCCTAGGAGTCCTTGATCTATGGGGTGAGCATTTCTGGACTTCTTAGGGGAGCTGGACACACTCTTCAGACTGTCTCCTTGCCCACGAGACACTTGATTTCAACTGCATGTGCCCAGGGAGGGATGGTGTCTGGCCTCTTAATTATCCTCACTGCACTCGCCTCTGCTCCATGAAGATCCAACCCAGGAGGGAACAAAGGGACTCTGTCTCTAGCCAGGCCTTCCCAGGACCCTCCCCATACCTCCACCGTTACCTCCTCTGCCCATTCGCTAGGTGCCATGAGAGTGGGTCTGTTTCCACTGACACTCACCTCCCACAGGGTGTGGGATGTCTGCTGCTCCCTGGGCTCTACTGGGTCACCACTCTCCCTGAGCCCCCTCTGAGCACCCAGCGTGCAGGTGCCAACAGAATGCTGTGCGATGGTTCCTAAATCCTGCATTCTGGGTCCCAGAATTGGGGCAGAGAGAGGGCTGGGAGGGGGCAGGGATGGAGCATGACCCTCTCAGGGGTTGAAGCTGTCCTCCATCCCCCTCTGCTCTCTCACAGTGCTCACACACCTACCCCAGCTCCCCAGGGCACCTTCCCAGTTTCCAGTAGAAGCTCTCAGACATTTACCATAAAGCAAGAATAACGAGGTGAGTGTGAAGGTCCAGCAGCCCCTCGAACTCACAGGACCCTCTCTACCCTGGTGGAGAGTGAAGGCCCTCCTAAAGCAGCCAAAGCTTACTCACATGTTGCGCTGCTGCTGGGGTCCGCCTACCTCGTCGTAGCTGGAATAAACACATCCGAATCTAGAGAAGGCCAGGGGGCATCGCATGAGCTATCTGTGGATGTTGGCTCTCCCCGCCTGACCCTCGACTAGCCTGCAGCCCTGGGGTGCTCTCTGTTCTGTGCAGGGATCCCATTCAGCTCCTAGATAATCGCCTCTACCCTCCGGGGCTTCCTGAATGCTTGCTGAATAAAGGGCCCCAACCAGCCCATCACCGACATCTGAGTGGGCCTGGCCCCTGCTCACCCCCAGGGATGCTTGCTCTGGATTCACCCAGACACAGACCCCAGAAGGAGTCTCAGATCTCCCTTTCAGTGGCAAAGGAGCCCAGCTCTAGATCATAGTGAGAGTCAGGGATGAGGCAGAGGCTTCCTCACGAGGGGCACAGGAATGAGCAAAGAGCATGCCCACAGGCCCTGCAGCAGAATTTTCCACTGGCGCATGCTCCCAGGTGTCCTTTCCCTACAAGACCCCACTGAGTCCCTCTAATACCTCTGCCCCAGTTAGGAGCAAGGGAAGCTTGGGGAAGCTTGGGGACCTGCCAAAGTCTCACAACCAGGATTTGGCCAAAACCCAGAGAGCAGTTAGGGGCAGGGGAGGGTGCTCACCTTGCAAAGAGGAGGTCCAGCACCTCCTGGGTGGTGGCAACGTGACGGTATGTGTCCAGAAAGATGTGGACACAGTGTAGATCTTGTCTGATGACGGCAGGCACGAGGTGATCTACTGCGGCCTGCAGCTTGTTGGCCCGCTTGGCCATCAGCACCGAGGTCTTCCTCCTCTTCCTGGTTGAACCATTTTTCCCCTGAGGTGAATCAGAGGAGACATGAGTCAGGGCTGTGGCCACCAGGAGGGTTGGGGCTTGGAGGGCAGAATGAGCCCCCAGATCTCAGGGACTTCTGCAAGAGGTGGGACAAGAGAGCCCAGAGTCCGAAAAAAAATCGGGTGACTCAGTGTCTCATTGGGTTCAGCCTAAGGCTCTTGGTTTTGCTTCAGGTCATGGTCTCCGTGTCCTGAGGCTGCGCTCCTCATAGGGTGTGTCTATAGGGCAGTGTCTGCTTGAAGATTCTGTCTCTCCCTTTGCTTCTCCCCACTCTCCCCCTGTCTCTCTCTCAAATCCATCAATCAGCCAATCAGTTAAGAAGCCTTTAAGGCAAAAAGAAAATGGTCTTGGTATCCATACAAAGAATTGAAAGAAATGATGACTGAACTTGCTAGTATCTCAGGTCCCCTTGTGAGCGGAGTATGGATAGCACGTCCCTGCATGAGTGGCATGGATCCTGTGATTTCTGATAACATAGCCCATTCTTTTTATTTTTTTGAAAGACTTGTTATTTATTTATTTGACAGAGAGAGAGGTCACAAGTAGGCAGAGAGGCAGCCAGACATAAAGGGGGAAGCAGGCTCCCCGCTCAGCAGAGCCCCCCCCCCCTCCACTGACGTGGGCCTCGATCCCAGGACTGTGAGACCCAGGACCCATGACCTGAGCTGCAGGCAGAGGCTGAAACCCCTCAGCCACTCCGGCACCCAGCATATCCCATTCTTGAGACGAGAACACAGAGATGTTTAAGGCGAGAGGGCATAGGATAAGAAGGCACGAAGGCTGTAGGATGCAGCACTGGGCCTTGGCCAAAGAAGGGGATTACATCCAGTCCTGCCCCAGTAAAGGGCTCCATGGCTGTGATCAATGACTGGCCTTCCGGACTGCCTTGCAGTGCAGTGCAGTGAGGCCCCTGTTCCTTTTCCTTGGGGGGTCCCCACAATGTGTTCCATCAATACCAAAGCGCAGAGCACGAGACAGAGTACCATGGGCCCCATGTCCCTTTGGATCAACGTCTCCCAAATCAATCTTGCAAATGTTCATTTGCAAGACTTGCAGAAGCTGAGGAAGGACTGTTGGGCCAGTGGGGACACCTGGGAGCACGAGTTAGGAAAATGCCTAGGCCAGGGCAAAAGGAGTCTAGATCAACGGGATGAGACCTGGTCTAAAGTCTCTTTAATGATACTCCTAGAAGTATGTGGACAGTGGCTCTGCTTCTGTCCAAGGCGTGGACAGGACCACGAGGGCCAGCTGGGGAAGAGATAGGATACAGATTCACGGGAGTACAGGAATCTAGGAGGCCAGGCTGGCTTCTAGGAAGTGGGGCCCTTGGTGCTGCATCGGCGCCCCAGGGGTTGGGTCTCCCCAGCACCTGCACTCACCCTGAGCCAGCGCCAGGCTCTGTTGGCCGTGTGCGGCTTCTTGTCCTTCGAGGAAGGAGAGCAGGATATCTCCTCGTTCACCTCCTGCACCATGTCCTCTGGAGCGTTCTGTAAAGACAGTGCCCGGCAGCCAGGCAGGAGGCCTTAGAGCGCTGTCTGGAGGCCTTTGCTGGTCTTCAGACCCAGGGTGCTCCATTCCAGACACACCACAGCCCAGGCTGCAGAACCCTCCCCCAAGGAGAGAAATGTGGCCCAGATTCAGGGCCTTGGATGTGCTCTGGCACAGCTAAGAGACACCTCAGGAATCCCCTGTGCGCCCTGCCCACCCTGACATTGGTGTGAACAAGAAGGGATCACCAGGGTATCCACTGTGCTCACCCTCCTTCAGCCCATGGGTGGGAACCCCTACATATCCCTCCTCCCCTCAAACTCCAGAGGAAGGGATGGGGCTTCCCTAGGACAGTTCAGAGGGGTGGGTATCCCCTAGTCTCCTCAGTAGTAAGTACCTTATGGCGTCTCCCTCGAAATGTCCTGAGGCATTGTGGGGGTGGTTTCAGCCAATGTCTACAACATGGTAAGAAGCCGTTTTCCTGGGGTTTCTGATACCCAGAGCCCCGTAAACTAGGTACACAACAAGAAAACATCTTTCTGTGTCCAATGTCCTGAGTCCAGTAACCCTGCTACCGGACTAGAATGTGGGTGCCTGGTTGCAGGGGTTCCAAGTTCTGCAGGCCTTTGTGATCAACGCAGTGACATCACTTCCTGAGATCCCCTATCGGGACCCACTCCTGTTTGGACCCCTACATGAACAGTGCTCCCGTCTGCCATCTCCTCATCCCCCTTCTGCATGCAAGGACACATCTTATCTGTACACAGTGACCCCAACACACCCCTCTCCACAGGCCCCCAGGGAAGGTCTGGGAGCAGCCAGGGCCCCAGCTTGCAAACACACCTGGTTTCAGACACAAGTCTCTATTCTTCCATGGTTCAGACCCTAGATAAGCCATTGTGGCAGACAGGAATGATCTTCTTGCAAAATATGGATGATTCCAGCATGTCTATCTATCAGATGTCCACAGGCATAGGTTGGATAATAGCTATGATGTTAGAGGAGTGCTGTCACAGGTAGGAAATACCTCCCACCCAATTTCCTCCCTCCTATCAACTTCTTGGAATCTGCTACTAATCAGATCCCACCCCACAGTCCCTCCTGGGGTGTGTGTGTTTGTGTGCACCAGCACACTCGCTCCTGTGTGCACACATGTGTTCCTCGGTGCTCACATTCTGGAGTCCCAGAAGAGGATAGCCCCACTTTCAGAGGGCAGGGTAATAGCTTCCAAAGGTCTTAGGCTTTGCATTTTCAATGCAAACCCTAAAGAAGGGACTGCAGTCTTGGCTCTTGATGGTCAGAATGCACCCTTATCCCTAGAGACCACCTGTCCGGGGATGCAGGCCATTCCGTCCTTTCCAAAGGGTGTGATGTAGATAGGGGTTCATCCAGTGGGTCGCCATGCCCCGGGATCCTCCTCAGACAAGAACCTGGGGACATGTCTCCTATCTAGGAGATCAATGATCACCCTGAGCCCGATAACATTTCCAGGCTGACAGCCACGTCCTTCCAGAAAAACTTTTCCAGAGCCCCCAGTGAATGGCTAGGTTACATTCAGGACCCCATCTTTGAGGACACTCAAAGAGCTGGGTTCATGCCTGCTTAGCCTCCCTACCAGTCTGATTCTGGGCAAGGCCCAGACCCTGCAGGGATCTTCACCGTCTCCCTTCGGGGGCTCCATTGTTTCCCCAACTCCTCTGTAGACATGTTTGGGTGACCCCCTCCCCAGAGTGTGGTCCGGACTTGTTGATTCACTTCCATGTCACAGAACGAGGCAACGTGACCCAAAGGCCCTTCTGAGATTTCGTTCTAAAACTCACTGCCCAGCCTCATGTTCTCTCTCCAATCTTCACACTGGAGCACAAGCCCCTAGGTTGGACCATGACACAGACATACGCACGTGGCTCAGCCCTGTGGGCCCACAGCAGACAGAAGTCAGGTCTTTGAGATGGACTGTATCTGACCCATGCCCCTGAGTGTGCTCAGGTTCTCGGTGAAGCTGGTCCTCCCTTGGTGTTGTCAGCAGCCCAGCGGAGCACTGCTGGATTCCATATCCCCTGAGACCACGAGGCAGCGTTTCTGGGTTCAGCCACTGAGTGTGGGGAAGTGCGGTTACACAGCCCTGGGAGAAGGGCACTGTTACTGACCCACTTCCCGGGCCTGGCCCTCCTCCCCTCCCACTCTACTCCTCCTCAGCTTCCTCTGGCCACCTTGGCCCCCTTTCTAACCTCCAGTCCTCTGCTCCATGGTGCCCTCTGCCAGGTGGAATGCACTCGCATTTGTGCAGGGCTGTCTCCTTCTTTTCCTCCCGCAGGAATTCTCCATGTGATCTCAGCACAGCCTTGTCATACCCCTCACCTGGTGGATCGGGCCTTAGTTGTGTCCCTTGCTCTTTTGCTGTGGAGCAATTGCTTTTTCCGTTCACATTTTGGTTTCTCGTTTGTCCATCTTCTCCTCTAGACCCTGAGCTCTCACGAGGAGAACCCGCTGGGCTGATAAGCCCTGGCACCATCTGAGTGCGCAGTGCCTGGTGGCTGTATGAACGGGAGACAGGATCCATCCCAGCACAGACCAGCTCGGTTGTTTGAGCCTCACTGATTTTAGTCCTGTGTAAGCCTTTGTTTTGTTTTTTTAAGTTAACTCTGCCTGATGTAGGCCTCGAACTCATAACCCTGAGATCAAGGATCCTAGTGCCTGAGGAAGCCAGGTGCCTCTTTGGTCCTCTTGAAAGGTTTTAGGCTGATCACTATTCAAGTGAACTTGTTCAGTTCAACATGCTGTACGGAGGTATATTACATTACGCTGAATGACCATGTAACTCGCCAGGTTTTGGTAGCATGTCACCACAGAGGTACCCCCCCATGACAGTGCTGAGTGGATCTTCAGATTGGAGACTGAAATACTTTCTGTGTTCTTCAGGAGCCCAGAGTCCCTCCACCATCGGCCTTCTCCCTCCTTGGGATGACATGCACTTCTGATGCCATCAGCACAAGAAGAAAGATGACAAGGAAATACACACAGAAGGCTGTTTCTGGCCAGGTCTTGAAGACCTCAAGGTTCACTTTGATGCTCAATCTTTTATGTATTCTTTTAGGATTTTATTTCTTTATTAGAGGGAAACGAGCACAAGCAGGGGGAGGGGTAGAGGGCGGAGAACTAGAGAGATGCTGATCTGAGGAGGACTGGGGATGGCTGATCTAGACCTGTGCAGGGAACAGCGGAGGTTGCCCAGAGCTAGCCTCCATCATCTGGTGGGCCGGGAGTAAGGAGTAGCCTCAGATCCCTGTGCCCATGACCTGCTATCAGGGGAGACCCTCTAGGGATTGCTTGCTGGACTCAGAGAACATTGAACGGTGGGGAAATTTTCCTTAATTTAGGAGGTACATGTAAAGTCAATCATTGGGTTGATACTTTCTCTTCTTGGACCGACAGACCCAACCTCAGAAGAAGATGCTGAACCTCCCCAAGAGCTACCTCTAGCTCCCACTGTGGTGCCTGTGGCAGCTTCAGAGCCTGAGGGGCCTGGATGAGAACCAGTTGTGAGTGTGATACAGCTATGGATACAGCCGAAGGCAGGCACCTACCTGAAGGAGCCTACTGCAAAGTGTCTGTGGACAACCAGGTGCATGATTGAAAGACTTAGGTGTCTACCCCTGTGGGGGACATTCCTGGCTTAAAAGTGTTCAAGCGGTGAAGTAGGGCGATATCCCAGGTGTGATATCATGATCTCAGGATCCCAGGGGTCCGTAGAAGACCAGCTGGGGCCCGAATGCTTCCGAGTTGGCAGACATCAGTTAGGGAAGATGGCTGAAAACCATGAAGCTAGGTCCCGGCTTTCTGCTCAGGGAAGCAAGCTGGGCCCAGACACCACCTTATTCCATCCACAAAGTCTCTCACATTTCGCCATGAAATGGCAATGAAAGAAATGCAATGAAGAAATGGACTGTACACCAGAATTTCTTAACTGTGGATTATGCCCAGGATTTAAGGTGCTAGAGAAACATTTTTTGACATAAGGATGGAGAAATGGTTCCTCCACAACACCTACTGGAAGGACAACTGAAGGATTATTTCAGCACAGGAAGTTCGGACCTGCAGGAGTGAATAGGAAACAAAGAGCCCGGTGGGTAAGTAGTTAGCCAACATGTCAGGAAATCTGAATTACCATTAGCTGTAAAACACACGAAAAAGTCATTTTGGGAGATGTTAGTGACAAGTTGGAATGAAATGATAATGCACATTGTTAGAACAACTGCAGGTACTTAACATTAAAGGATTCTGATATTCTCATTTTGTGCTCTAAGAGGGGTAATAGACTCAGTTCAGACGTAAGTTACACGTGCTTAAGAGTTTCGGTTTTTTAAAGATTTTATTTATTTATTTATTTGTCAGCAAGAGTGTGAGAGCGCACAAGCAGGGGCAGCAGCAGGCAGAGGAAGAAGTGGGCTCTGGGCTGAGCAAGCAGCTTGATGCAGGACTCAATCCCAGGACCCCAGTAAAATGGCCTGAGCCGAAGGCAGATGCCTAACAGACTGAGCTACGGAGGGGTCCCTACATGGGCTTAAGAGTTTTAAAGGTAGGGAACCTGGGTGTCTCAGTTGGTTTAGGAAATGCCTTCGGCTCTAGTCATGATCGTGGAGTCCCAGGTCCCACATCAGTCTCCCTGCTCGGCAGGGAGTCTGCTGCTCCCTCTGACCTCTCCCCTCTCATACCCTCTCTCTTGCTCTCTCATTCTGTCTCTCTCTCTCAAATAAATAAATAAAATCTTTTTTTAAAAAAAGAGTTTTACAGGTAACCCCAAAGTCATAGAAATCAAGTATATGTTTTTTCAAACTAAAAGATGAAATAAGAGAATAAAGAAAGTAATTCATCTCCTTGACAGGGAGGAAATGAGAAGAAAGAAACATTACAAATGCATGATCAATAGAAAAGTAAAAATCATACGGTAGAAATAAGTCTACCTATGTAAGCCATCACAACAAATGTGGGCCGTTAAACCATAAGTCAAATCATATATGAATGGACAGAACTCTTAAATTGAATTAGGAAATTAACAAAATCTGTTTCTCTGCTGTTTTCAAGAAAAGATCCAATGCAAGAGGACAGAAACCAGTGCACAGGCCCAAACTAAAACCAAAGCAGATGCACTGGGTTTTGCCTGGAGGTGGAAATACCCCAGGCTGATGGCCTTGGGAGACCCGAGGGTGGGGGGTGGGGGGCCAGGTAAGGGAGGCCTAAATGGAAGAAGTGATGTGAGATTTGAGGCGGAAATGGTAAGAATGAGCCCCCTGGGTGCCGTACTTCAGGCAGAACATCCTAAGGTCCTATGGGTCCTAAGGTCCTATGGGACCTTAGGATGTTTGAGGAACAGAAAGGTTGGTGGCCTTTGACAGATGGTACAAGAAATAGATCATGAAGGATCTTGACGGATATTTGCATTTTATTTTTAGTGCAGCGAGGAAACATCGGAGCATTTGTAGCAGACGAGTTACATGATTGTCTTTAAAAAGATCCTTCCAGCTACTGCGGGGAGAATGCAGTAGAGAAGGTTACAGAGAAGCAAGAGGGGAAGCGGGAAAGCCATTTGGTGGCCAGTACAGTTGTTCAAGTGAGAGGAGAGTGTGCCTTGATCCAGAGGGGTTGTAGGGGACACCAGGAAGCAGCGATGGGCTGGAAATACGTTTTGGCTGTTGAGCCAAAGGGACTTCTTGATTGACTGGGCACAGAGTACGGGAAGGGGAGGAATCTAGGCTGATGCTCTCCTTGGGGGCTTGAGCAACTGGGTTGATGTCAGTGCCATTCACCGAGATGGGGAAGGTTGAGGAGCAACAGCTTGGTTGGGTGGGTAGGGGTTGCAAATCAACAATTCTGCCTGGGTCTGAGATGACTCTCAGCTATAAAAGTGGAGTTATCAAGTAGTAGTCCAGTGTTTTGGTGTGGAGATTGGTAGAGATTTCTGAACTGGAGATAAAAATTTCAGAGTTGTCAGGATAAAGTTTGGACTGGATTGACTCCCCTAAGTAGTGTGTGTGGGTAGAGAAAAGGTCCAGGGTGGAGATTCGAGGTAAGTGTTCCTAGCATTAGCAAATAAAAATAAAGGAGTGCCAACTGAATTTGAACTTCAAATAAACAAATATTTTTATGAGACTGATGCACTGCCTACTGTGCTCAGGAGGCACCTACAATAAATATTTTTAAAGGATATGTTACTTGAAATACTGGGGACATACTTGTGCCAAAAGAATCACTTATTATTTATCTGAAATTCAGATTTAATGGGACATCCCATTTAATTTGACTATCCTACCTAAGGTACTACTTCCTTGTTTAGATGAGATGTAGAAAAGGATAAGGAGCAAAGAGAATGTTCCATTTAGTGTGACTATGTAACCTATCTTTCCAGAATGCAATGTTAAAAAAACAAAAACAAAAACAACAACAAACATTATAATGCTCACAAATTCTATGGGTCAGGGATTTGGACAGGGGATAGTGGGCATGGCTTTCCTCTACTCCTTACTCTAATCCTGGGATTCTTGCCAGCATGGTGTCTGGGTTCCAGTGGTGAGAAAGAAAATGCATGTGCATGTAAGCAAAGAGAAAGAGAGATTCAGATAGAGAGAAAGAGAGACAGAGAGAGAGAGACTTTATCACTCAAATGTCCTGATTCCAGGTAATTTTGATTCATTCTACAAGAAGCTCCTCCATGCCTTGCCCTATGTTCTGGACTGTACAGTAGGGATAGGAGGAAAGCCCTTGTTCATTTTTCAAGCATTTATGGACCAGACCCTGTGCGGGGCATTGGGAACACAAAGGGGCTTAGCCCTGGCCCCTGCTGTCCAAGCACATACAGTATGGGTGGGTATGTGCTGGTGAAGACAGACATATCGGGAGAATCAGGGCTCGGCATCCCCATGAAACCCTATCCTGGCTTTGGGGGGAGAAGATGTGAAAATGTAAGCTATTTTTAAATAATCTAGCAGGTGACTTAGGATCAGACAGGCTGAAACAGTTAGCAAGAACAGGTGGAACCTGGGAGAGGGAGTGATTGTTATGGATTAGTTTGGAAAGATTTTCTACAAGAGAAGCAATTTGAGCTAGACCTTCCAGAGGAGGAGAATTTGATCACTTCCCTTAGCTCAATAACATCCTAGACATCATCACATTAAAGAAGTCTGATCTTCCACACCCAGAGCCCTAGTGACCACATTTAGTTGACATTGAAAGAGAACTCCTACCTTCAAAGTACATATTACGTATGTTTCCATTCAACTTTAAGCAAGTGTTTAAAGCTTCTTAATCTTTTTTCTTCTATTGTCTCTTCTCTCATGGAGAGATTCCAGGAGGGAACTTATCTTTTCTTTTTAGTCGAGGTGCAATATTTATTCAAGCAGTTAACAGAACCATTCACATGTATTTGCTCAACAGCATTGTGGTGGGGTGAAGTGAAGGATGGTTGGAGGAGCCCAGAGCCCTTTAGGTCACAGAGCAGGATACAAAGGCCTCTCTAGGGATGTGCAAGTGTCCTTTCCCCTAAGGAGAAGCCATGGAAAGGGGTGGCTCCTTGCCATAAGAGATAATCTCACCAAAGGCCAGAAGACTTTCTGAAGACTGCCTCCAAACCAGAAGAGCCATCACCCCTCACACGGCAGTCACTGTTTTCCACATTTTTATTCTTGGAAATGTCAGAAGGACAGAAGTGTTGAAAGCCTAGCATAATAAATATCAGTGAATTCTTTCTGCAGAATTAAACCATTGATAACTTGATGCTGTCTTTGCTTTCTCTTTTTACATGTCCTCATATATCTTGTAGTATAGCAATTAATGACCCTTCTCTCCTAAATAATTCAACAAGTATCTTCTAACAATAAGAACATTATCCTACCAGAAAGCAGAAGAAAAATTTTTAAAATTTCTCAGAATGATCTAGCATCCAGTTTGCTTCAATTCTCTTCATTATCCCCAAAATGTCTTTCTTAGTTGTCCCCTTTTTCTTCAAGCACAGATCTATTTGAACTTCTCTTATTCTATCTGGTTGTAATGGGTTTTTAGACAATTCAAATATTGTCTCAAGACAATAAAGACAACCCATGGCTTCACTTTTTTCTGTGATACTGATAATTTGTTTTTGTTTTAAAAATCATCTGCATCAATGTGTAACTTGACCTAAGGAATTCAGCTGTAAGTGTACTGTTCATTAATTTTGACAACTGTATGCACCAATGTAACTGTCCCATCAAATCAAATAAAAAACAATCAAAATGCAGATTTCTTTTGCCCCAGAAAGATCCTTTGTGCCTCTCTGCAGTCATATCCCCTCTGCTTCTTGTTCCAGGCAAGCATTGATCTGCTTTCCATGATCAGATTGATTTTCTGGAGAGACGAGGCCAGTTTGTGTTGTAAAATGTCCCACAAGTCTAACTGTTTCCCTGTAGTGTCATTACCTCCACATTCCAGCTATCGACTTTCCTATACACTGAAAGTTAGGTCTAAAACCTTGGTTAAGTGCAGGTTAAACATATCAGGAACAAATATTTTGGGTGAAACTGGATACTTCTTGCTGCTTCGAGTCGGGGGTACAACACCAGGGTGTGGGTACTATTGAGTTTTCTTCCTTGGTTGAGTTGTCAGCCACCAGTACTGGCCTTTGTGATAGTACATTGTTCTCTTAAAATTGGCAAGTCACCAGTGCGGTGATACTTTGGTAATGTCCAAAGATCCCACTCCCTACAATCTTTTACCCAATGCTTGTAGCATTCATTGATGGCTCTTACCTGAATCAGTTTTTCCATGCGGATTTGCAAAACGGTGACTTCCTAATTCTACCATTTCTTCTATCTTTGGAAGCTGTCATTCTTTGGTAAAGAGGATTTTCTTTTAAAAAAGGAATTTATTTATTTGACATCGAGAGAGAGAGAGAGCGAGAGAGAGAGCATAAACATGGGAGCAGTAGAGGGAGAGGGGGAAGCAGGCTCCCCACTGAGCAGGGAACCTGATGTGAGGCTCCATCCCAGGACCCTAGGATCATGACCTGAGTTGAACACAGACACATAACTGACTGAGCCACCCAGTTGTCTTGAAGAAGACTTCTCTTTAATGAACCAGGCACTGCATCTCCTAATCAGGCAGAGTAAAGCCTAATTTCTTTACCCTTAATTACAATTAGGGAAAATTTGATTGTGAGGGAAGGAATGAAGGAAGGGAGGGAAGGAAGGAAGAAAGAAAGAAAGGCCAGAGGGAAAAAAGTAAAGGAAGGAATTAAGGAAGGAAACAAACCATAACTGAAAGTGAAATACTGAACAAATAAAATTCTTCCTGATTAATTGTATTTTTGGATATGTAATAAAATAAAAGATGACAATGTCAAAGTGTTGTAATGGTACTGGTAATTCATTGTCGGGCTCCTTATCATTTCAACCTTCACTTAATGTGTAGGTATAAGGCTGGCACATACACAATACATTTCCCTCTCTAGTGACATGGGTGATGGGAGCGAGGGACATGGACTTTGGAACCAGGTGGCTCTGGGTTGAGTCCCGGCTCTGCCACTTGCTTGCTGGGTGGATTTAACCCCTTTGAGCCTTGGTTCTTTTCTCTGAAGGGAGAGTCATGTTGAGAATGAACAGAGGTACCATATGTGAAATTTCTGTCCCAGGGTGAGGGACTGATCCTTACCTTGGATCTTTTCAGCTCCCCTGGAGAAGTAAGGTGACAGGAAGAGGAGCTGCCTGAACTTTCAGAGCCAACAGAGAATTGGGGCTGTTCAGACACTCATAATTGTGCCCATGAACACAAAGTCACAATTCGCTGCTGGCTTGTTCTTCCTTCATTTACTTTTCCAGTGTCTGTTGAATGGTGTCTTTCTTGAAGGAAGCACGCTAGAGACTAAGCAGTTAAGGAGGCAACCCAAGTGTATGTTGCTGACCGTGGTGCTAACCTAACCTATCCTTGGGCACAGGTGTGTCTCCTATCCTGGGACTCTGGTGCAAATTCCCGTTCAGTCTGTCCCAGGATTTCTGAAGCCAGAGGAAGAAAGCGGTGGAGGGAGGGAGGGGGCAAGTGGGCTGGACTTCAATGGAGAGAACCAGGAGGGAAAGGAAGGCTTGGCATAGCACAACTTCCATAAGCAATTACTGTGAAAGAAACCACTCTAACCATGAATGACATATCGAATGGATGAATGAAGTAGGAAATGTGTGAATTGCATGACGCAGATCTGGGCTAGAGTTGACAAAAACAAACCCGACTGTATGGCCAGGTGGGCAGACACCAGCCCAGCAGAGATGGGTTCTGAAATGTCATCCTGAAAAGAGACATGCCAAAGAGGTCCTAGTTTCCCCCCCATCTGAATTTCTCTCTCTCTCTCTCTCTGTTCCTGTCTTGATGAAAAGTTTGCAACTCTTACACTGTTACAGAGGGAACAATCCGACTTATCATGCCATAATTTATAGAGCTGATTAATGTTGTATTTCTCCAAAGTACCAGGATTTAATATAATTATTTTCTATATTTAGAATTATAAACTCATAAAATATACATGCCCCTAAGTGATGTAAAATGCAGACACTCTTTCAAATAATTAGAAGTTTCTTGATTTTTAAAATACATAGGAACATTGATTTTAGAGGTTGTGTGAGTAATAGGATTTCACAAATTCTGTTGTGAAGCTATCGCTTAATGGGATTAAAAAAAATAACACACCAAGATATTTGAACTGAAATAATGCTGCATTGATCTCATACCAATTAAAGAAAGACACAAGATAGAATGCTATGCAGATTATTTTCAAAAGTACCTTACTAATATATTACAGGTGTATTTCTAATGGAATTATAATCTGCTCAAACACCAGAAATTCTGCCGCTGAAATCATTTCTTCAAGAGATCAACAACTAAGCAATTAATATAACTACCTGAGCTGTTCAGAGGGCCATATCAAGTGTGGATAATCCCAACTGCTATATTAATATGGACCCTCTTCCCCCAGTACGAACTTTATATCAGGTTCGATATGCCCAAGGATCATAACATTTAAAAGCAAAAAATTTTAGACGAAGCCACCACAACCATCAACACCAGCTGTGCCAGGATTAGAGGAAACCTTTGGCACCATTTTCAGGAAAAAAACCCAAAATATATCTGAAGAACTTCAAATTTCCAAATTCTCTTTTCAGAAGAACTTACTGATATGTCCAGAGGAACTCACTGTCCCAAATAAGATTGGGCAATGTCTCAGGAATAAGGTAATCCGTTTTGGGAAGCAGTCATGAGGAAGGTGAGGGGTCCTTCTTCCAAAGAGACCTTCTGCTCAACAGTGACTTAGAAATCCATTTACGATCTTTTCTTTGACATCACTGAGAGACACAGCTGCCTGACGGCTTTCACCTTGCTCTATTGGGATATCCCCTGACCAAAGAATCCCCCCTGCCACCACCAAATTCTCAGGCTCTGAGGAGATACCCAGCAAAGACTGTGTGTGTACAGATGGGTGTGTGTGTGTGTGTGTGTGTGTGTGTGTGTGTGAAAAGACGCAGATCCTGAAGGCATCAAAAGGGCATGATGCTGTCTGTTGGAACTCATAATTTTATTTATTTATTTTTGCAAGAGAGAGCAAGAGTGAGAGAGCACACAAGTTGTGGAGAGGGACAGAGAGAGAAGCAGACTCCCCGTTCATCAGGGAGCCCAATACGTGTCTTGATCGTAGGACCCTGATCATGATCTGAGCTGAAGGCAGACACTTTATGTTATGTTAGTCCCCATAGAGTACGTCATGGGTTTCTGATGCAGTGTTCCATGATTCATTGTTGCGTATAACATCCAGTGCTCCTTGCAATACGTGCCCTCCTTAATACCCATCACCGGGCCAACCCATCCCCCACCCCCTCCCCTCTAAAACCCTTGGTTTGTTTCTCAGATCCCATAGTCTCTCATAGTTCATCTTCCCTCTGATTTCCCCCCTTTTCGTTTTCCCCTTCCTTTTTTTTTTTTTTTTTTTTTAAAGATTTTTTATTTATTTATTTGAGAGAGAGAGACAGTGAGAGAGAGCATGAGCGAGGAGAAGGTCAGAGAGCGAAGCAGACTCCCCATGGAGCTGGGAGCCCGATGTGGGACTCGATCCCGGGACTCCAGGATCACGCCCTGAGCCAAAGGCAGTCGTCCAACCAACTGCGCCACCCAGGCGTCCCCATTTTCCCCTTCCTACTCCTAATGTCCTCCATGCTATTCCTTATGTTCCACAAATAACTGAAACTATACGATAATTGTCTTTCTCTGTTTGACTTATTTCACTTAGCATAATTTCCTCCAGTTCATGCACACTGATGTAAATCAGTAATATTCCAGTGCATATTTTTAATTATTTATTTGTTTGTTTGTTTGTTTGTTTGTTTATTTTTGCAAGAGAGGGCAAGAGCAAGAGAGAGGACAAGTGGGGAGGAAGGGACAGAGGGAGAAACGGTGTTAGGACTTATTAATCTGTGTGCATTAGTCCTAACACATTACTAACTTCTGGTTATTATGAGTTATTTTTCTCCCTCTGAGAATATTGGAGGCTCTGGATCTCCTCATTATATTGATGTAAGTCACTAACTTAGGTGCTGTGAAGACATAAATACAAACCAGACATAGACCCTCCCTTTGAGGGGTTACAGAGTAAACTTGTTCTCAACTCTGGTCACATATTGAAATCACCTGGGGAGCTTTAAAAAAAGCTGGAGCCAGTTTCCCTTGCAGAGATTCTGACTTCATTAGTGTAGGATATGGCGTTGGCATCGAGATTTGAAGTCCCCATTGATTCTAGCGAGCATCCAAGGCTGAGAACCATTGCAATAAGGAAAGACAAAGCCTTCTGAAGCCCACAAGCTTAAGGATAATAAGAATTTTCAGGCTCTAGGGGTGATTATACTACTATAGGACTTTTGCAGAAGTATAATAAAGTTTAAGGTTACTGTTCTCTTTTATACACAGATGTATCCATGTTTGCCGATGTGTGTCAGCATGTGTACGCACATAGATTACATGAGTATCGCATTTTTCTTATGACAGATCCAGTGACATAGCAGTAATCCAAGTAAAATCTCACTCACTTCCCCGCCACTTTGTTTTCTTCCAGCTTAAACAACAGAAGTGTACTGTCTTCCCATTTTTGTAGCCGTAAGTCTGTGATCAAGGGGATGGCTGGGTTGGTTCCTTCTGAGGGCTGTGGAGGAGAATCTCGTCCTTGTTTCTCTCCTGGCTTCAGTGACCTCAGCTGTTCCTGGCTTGTAGAAGGCTTTTTCTGTGTCTTCCCCTGGTCCTCCCTCTGTGCCTGCCTCTGTGTGCAGGTTCCCTCCTTTTCATTTCTTCTTCGTCTTTTCTACTGATGTATAGTTGACACAGAATGTTATGTTAGTTTCAACATAGTGATTCAGTGTACATTACACCATGCTCACCATAAGCAGAGGTCCCATCTGTCCCCATACAACACTATGACAGTATTGTTGACTCTATTCCCTATGTTGTACCTTTCATCCTCGTGACTTACTCCCACCAATATTAGAAGCCTGTATCTCCCACTCCCCTTCCATTATTTTGCCCTCCATCCCACCCCCCACACTGCCACCATGGAGACAACCACGAGTTTATTCTCTATATTTATGGGTCTTTTCCTGCTTTTTTTGTTTGTTCACTTGTTTTGCTTTTTACATTCTATACATAAAATCATATGGTATTTCTCGTTCTCTGTCTGACTTATTTCACTTAGCATAATGCCCTCTAGGTCCATCACTGTTGTTGTAAATGGCAAGATTTCATTTTTTAAATGGCTGATATATACCACTTAATGTATGACTTCTTCTTTATCCGTTCATCTATCAGTGGACGTTTAGGTTGCTCCCACATTGTGGCTATTGTAAATAATGCTGTCATAGGCATAGGGGGGACATGTTTTTGAATTAGTATTTTTGTTTTCTTTGGGCAAATACCCCATAGTGCAATTACTGGACCATGTGGTATTTTTATTTTTATGTTTTAGAGGAACATGAACTGGCTCTCAATCTCTTACTAGTGTCAGTTACTCCTGAGCAATTCCCCAGGCTCCCTTTCTATGCATTTTAAGCACATTTTCATATCCATGACCTATATACCTACAACAGAGAGTTCAGGTTACCTAATTTAGTTTTTTAAAAATTTTAATAATTTGTGGGACGCCTGGGTGGCTCAGTTGGTTGGACGACTGCCTTCGGCTCAGGGCGTGATCCTGGAGTCCCGGGATCGAGTCCCGCATCAGGCTCCCAGCTCCATGGGGAGTCTGCTTCACTCTCTGACCTTCTCCTCGCTCGTGCTCTCTCTCACTGTCTCTCTCTCTCAAATAAATAAATAAAATCTTTAAAAAAAATTTTAATAATTTGTTGTAGCCACACTTTTTCAGACAAACAAAAATTGAGCAAATTTGTTGCCAGTAGAGCTGCCTTGGGAAAAAAATGTTAAAAGATGCCCTTTCGAGAGAAGTAAAATGATACAGTTCAAAAACTTGAATCTACTTAAGGAAAGGAAGAGCACTGGAGAAGGAATTAGTGAAAGTGAAATAAAAACATTTTCTTATTCTTTATTGATGTAATAAAAAATATTTTGTTCAAATATGTGTGTACACACACGTGTATGTGTGTGTTTATGTATAATTGAAATGAAGGGGAGGACAGCAATGATTTAAGGGATGGGAGGGAGGAAGAAGGAATTATAAAGTACTCACACTACCAAAAAAACCCAAAACTATGCTGAAGAGGAATATTATGTAACAAAAATGTTGATGTTATATTAATGAATGAAAAATATGCTGGCTATAGAATGGTAAGATCAACGTTACTCTGTTTTGTAAACAGAGTTTTACAAAAAGTTTTGTAAACTTTTGTAAACAAAAAGTTTACATTTGGGGGCACCTAGGTGGCTCTGTTGGCTAAGTGTCCATCTTCGGCTCTGGTGACGATCCCAGGGTTCTGGGATCAAGTCCCACATTGGGCTTCTTGCTCAGCGGGGAGCGGGCTTCTCCCTCTGCCTCTGTCTTTCCCCTTGCTTGTGCTCTCTCTCTCTTTCTCTCTGTCAAATGAATAAATAAAAATCTTTTTTAAAAAGTTTACATTTCTAGATGGGAGGATCGTGGGTGACTTTTTGTAATTCCTGTGTTTCAGTTTTTCTCAGTCTCAAGTGATTCCGTCCCCCGGCTATCTGGCCATCTGTGGAGACATTTTGGGTGATCACAAGTGGGTGCACGTGTGGAGAGAACTACTGACATCTAGTGGGTGCAGGTTAGCTCTGCTACTGAACATCCTACAGAGCACCAGACACCACCCCCGCCCCCCGCCGCACCTCCCCAAGAAGAATTATCCAGACCAACAGGTCAACTGTGAAGAGGTGGAGAAGTCCTGCTTTATGTCTCCCAGGGGTTTTGTAGCAAGCAATTTCACTTATTGTAACTAGAAAATGCTCTTTGTAAAACACCATCATCATTTTTACATCGTCTTTCTTGCTGTGTTTGATGCTACAAAGGCTTACCACCCAAGTTTTCTTCTCTAATTAAAAATTGGCCAGCTTTTCATTTTCATTATTTATTTATTTATTTTTATTTATTTTATTTTAATATTTATACAACTTGTCTTGGTGTTGGTTTGTTTTGGTTTGTCTGTTTTTTCGTTTTGTTTTGTTTTGTTTCGTGTTTTGAATGCCTACTCTGCTCCAGACAGATTGCCAAAGCAAATGCTTATTAATCTCAGCAGTCTTCGTGGTGAAATTACTTACTCCTGTAGGTATATGTGAAATAAGAATAAGATCAAACCACCTAGACACCAGTGTTGGTACAGTATCTCATCCAAAAGAAACACAAATCCTGCTTTAAGCAAAACAAAACATTGAAAACTAATATAGCGCCTTACTGAAGATCTCTTGAGAAGGTAGAATAGGGTGAATTATACTAAAAAACATCCATCAATACTCCCTTAATAAAACTTCTTTGTATACTGTTTCTCCCACATTTTTGGTCATTTTCCCTATTTCCTGTTCATCTGCAGTTTGCCCTCACATACCAGGCTACCCTCCCCCACTCTCTTCTCTTATCATTTCTCGTTTTTTTTTCTTTAACCAATTTTCATGGAGAGGTAATAACAGTAACTAACACTTACGAAGGGATTATCAGGAGTTGGAAAGTGTACCAAATGCATCACCTGTGCTATGAGGAAAATACTGTTCCTTTCCTCAGTTTAAAGATGAAGAAAGTGGAATATAATGAAGTTAAGTATCTTGCCCAAAATCACAGAGAGTTAAAGCCTAGACCCATGATGTAAAGCCAGACAGTCTGACTCGAGAGTCTGTATTCTTTTTTTAAGAATTATTTTTATTAACATATAATGTATTATTTGCCTCAGGGGTACAGGTCTGTGAATCATCAGGCTTACACACTTCACAGCACTCACCATAGCACATACCCTCTCCAATGTCCATAACCCAACCACCCCCAGCAAACCTTAGTTTGTTTTGTGAGATTAAGAGTATCTTATGGTTTGTTTCCCTCCCGACCCCATCTTGTTTCATTTTTTCCATCCCTAATCCCATGACCCCCTGCCCTGCCTCTCAAATTCCTCATATCAGAGAGATCATATGATAATTGTCTTTCTCTGATTATAGAGTCTGTATTTTTAACAGCTATTCTATACTGATTTCTTTTCCAAAATCTATATATAAGTTCCACTTTTGATAATATAATAGGCTAGGAAATGACCCTGCCTTAAAAAAAAAGAAAAAAAGAATTAAAATAACAAAGTAGAAATCAAGTTCTGTAAAGCACCAGGTAACTGACAAGTTAGGGAGAAGGTACAAGATGGCTTTTTTCTCCAGTAGAATCTCACCACCCTTCTCCTCTCATTGTCTCTTGATATGTTCATTGGCCATGTGTGGATATATTCACCTCTGAACTTTGGTTCCTGCTCTTTACTGGCTTGCTGGGCCCCAACACACCCTGTTTTTTCTAACCAGCCTATAAGCTCAAGTTCCCATTCAATGGTGATGGCAGAATGAATAATTAGACAGAACTTAAACATCAGAATTATAAAACTAAGTCCATGACTCTGGTTATCAATTAGTAAATAATATTATTGCTGTGAAAATGATTGTATTGAAGTAATGAAACTTTTCAGTGATAGGCCCTAAGAGAGATTATCTAGTCAAACTCTTTTATACTTGAAGCTGAGGCCCAGAGAGGTTAAGTGATTTGCCCATATTGAAAATGCTAGTAGTGAACTAGAACCCAGATTCCTTTGTTCCCATTTCAGTGCTCTTTTACCATATCATACTGGACTTGTGATTTAAATATCATCCCAAGCACATTTCATTTCTCCATGTATATAACAAGAATAAATCTTTGCTTCAAATTTTAGGAAAAGAGGGGCGCCTGGATGGCTCAGTCAGTTGAGCATCTGCCTTTGGCTCAGGTCATGATCTTGGGGTCCTGAGATCGAGCCCCGTGTCAAACTTCCTGCTTTGGTGGGCAGTCTGTTTCTCCCTCTGCCTCTGCTTCCCCCACCCTCTTGTGCGAGTTCTCTCTGTGTGTGTGTGTCTCCAATACATAAATAAAATCTTTTTAAACATTTTAGAAAAAGATTCTATCTTTTACAAAACTAAATCAAAAGCACTCAACACCACTAGAAAATTTTGGTATAACCAAATTCTGTAAGTACCTATATTGTTTTAGACCAAAGCTGGTAAGAGAATGTTGCACTGTGCATAACCTTAAGTATAGAACTACTTTTTTTAAAGTTTATTTACATTTTGGCATCTCATATAAAGATAGTTAACTAGTCATGATTCTCTAGTTTAGTTAATTGCCTGAAGGAAGGATCCAAATGCTGTTTCCTATTCTATAAAATAAGAGTTTATTTGGAATGATAGCTCAAAATCTTTTCTAGCTCTGTACTTCTCTAAGTCACATTATCCAAAACTTAAATTTTACAAGGCTGTGTCATCCTTTTTTCCTAATGCATTTAGAGGTAAGAAGGATGTATAGAACATGTCTAACATATTGTGAAAATCTGTAAAGATGTCTTAAATAATTTGAACTTCATTTTAGCTAAAGCATTTTAAACTGACAAATTACTTAAGATTGTATTTAAAATAAATTATAAAGTAATTTTTACAATGCCAGATTACATTAATATGTTTATGAAATATCTTTGAGATTGCTATAGATTTTAGAAAGCCTGCTCCAAGTAGAATTTCAACCTATGTAGTAAAACAAAGTAAGAAAATAATCCTTTACTGTTGGATAGCACTTTAATATTCCCAGAGCAAAAGATTTTCTGATCCTGACATTTGGAGATTCTTCTACAAATAGGACACTTCACCTTATTAACCTGATTAACTTGCAGTGAAAGTCACCAATTGACAGGTCCTACACACACTTCTTTCAGTGCTTCATTCTTTATATGAGTGATTGTCCAACACTTCACTCCAACAACTGTCCATTAATTTAAGGAAAGTCTCCAACATGAAAAACATGATAATCGGAATCAAACAGTATTATGTGATCCAGAAGAAACTGACAATGAAAGTAGCTAGAAGATTAAAAGCAAAAGCAAAAAGAAAAAGAAACATATATAAATTAGAGACGAACTATATTTTCAAAGAATCAGTGGAACTGTTGAGTTCATTAAATAAGAATAAGGTGCTATTTAAATTTTTCAAAGTAGAAAAAGCAGAATTTGAAATTAAAAATATAAATAAAATTTAATTATAAACACAAATAGACTGGAAGAGAAAGTTATGAAGAGCCCCTAGAAAACAGAACAGGAAGCAAAGAGGTTAAGAGAAACAGAAGGGGAAGGAAGAGAAAAAGGTGGGGGAGAGGCAAACCATAAAAGACTCTTAACTATAGAAAACAAACTGAGGGTTGCCAGAGGGGAAGTGGGTGGGGAATGGGCAAAATTGATGATGGATATTAAGGAAGGTACTTGTAATTGGCATCATGTATTATATGTAAGTGATGAATCACTAAATTCTACTCCTGAAGCGAGTATTACCCTATCTGTTAACCAACTAATTTAAATAAAAACCTGCGAGAAAAAAAAAAAAAAGCAGAAAAAACTTGAGATTCAAGGCTTAACCAGGAGGCCCATCATATTGCAAGTAAGACTCCAATAAAGGAAGAATAGAAAAAGTAAAGTGAGCAAGAAATTATTTAAGAACTAGTAAGTTTATTTTTTCTCAGAACTGATGGAAATGAGTCTCCACGTCGAAAAAGCCCACTGAATATCCAGCACAATAAATGAAAAATACTCTTACCAAAGAAAAGTCCCAAAGTGCAGCATATCAAGGATAAACAAGAGGTTGTAAGAGCTTCCCAAATGCAAGGAATGGGGATAGTTCACATCCAAAACGGAGAATGGCACTGGACTTCTCCACAACTACATTGTGAAACAATTTCTTCAAAATTGTAAGGGGAATAGTTTCACTAGTTAATTCTGTACTCAGCTAAATCAAGTGTGATGGTACAAAAGAAAGAGTAGTCCCTCCTTTCCCTAAAAAATACTTTCCATGGACTGTGGCCTATGAAATTTTAAAGGATGTGATTTGTCCAGATGATTAAATAAGAAAGAGAAAGATATAGATGACTTGGGGGGGGATCCCACTCAGGAGAGGGATAAAAAAGTGTCAGCATGGCTGCTATTCAACAAGCCATGAGGTCAGTCCGTTCCATATTGTACTCTCTAAAAGAGAACCTTGGGAAGGAGCTCTCCAGGAAACAAAGGAACATAACATGTTTGAGCATACAGAAAAAATATTAATTGCATGTAGCAGTGATTTGGAAGAGTATATAATAATTGTATTAAGTACATAGAAAACTAGAGGGTAAAAAATTAGTACTAATGAACTCCAGGAGAAATAATAGGCATGGTCCTAGTTCACCTCTTTGCTTAAAATATTTGCAACTCATAATAATGTAGACATTAGCTATTTATATTTATATTGGTGATTTATATAGTCCCACATTATAACATTATTTTGATATCAGAGATGGGTAGAAATGTGGGATAAGAATATAGAAGAGTGGGGACGCCTGGGTGGCGCAGTTGGTTGGACGACTGCCTTCGGCTCAGGGCGTGATCCTGGAGTCCCGGGATCGAGTCCCACATCAGGCTCCCAGCTCCATGGGGAGTCTGCTTCGCTCTCTGACCTTCTCCTCGCTCATGCTCTCTCTCACTGTCTCTCTCTCTCAAATAAATAAATAAAATCTTTAAAAAAAAAAAGAATATAGAAGAGTGAAGTCTTCAGTTGGTTGGGAGTTAACCAATTATGTTTTAAATTGATAAATGAAGAAATAAAGTATAAGGATATCATCTAGACCTACACTTATATGAATCTGTGGCAAAGGAGGCAAGAGTATACAATGGGAGAAAAAACAGTCTTCAACAAATTGTGCTTGGACAGCTACATGCAAAAGAATGAAATTGGACCACTTTCTTATACTGTACATACACCATAATAAATCAAAATGGACTAAAGACCTAAATGGGAGACCGGAAAAAACAAAACTCATAGAAGAGGACATAAGCAGTCATTTCTTTGACATCTGCCATCACAACGTTTTTCTAGATATGTCTCCTGAGGCAAGGGAAACAAAAGCAAAAATAAACTGTTGGGACTACACCAAAATAAAAAGCTCTTGTGCAGCAGAGGAAACCATCACCAAAACAAAAAGGCAACCTACTAAGTAGGAGAAGGTATTAGCAAATGATATATCCAATAGGGATTAATATCCAAAATATATAAAGCACTTATACAAGTCAGTACCCCCCCAAAAAAAACAAACAGATAATCTGATTTTAAGAAGGACAGAGGACCTGAATAGACATTTTTCCAAAGAAGACATACTCATGGCCAACAGATACATGAAAAGATGCTCAACATCATTATACAATGAAATGCAAATGAAAACCATAGTAAGATATCATTTTACACCTGTCAGAATGGCAAAATCAAGAAGACAAGAAATAACAACAGTTGGAGAGGATGTGGAGAAAAAGGAACCCTTGTGCACTGTTGGTAGGAATGCAAATTGGTACAACCACTGTGGAAAATAGTATAAACCTTTCTCAAAAAATTAAAAATAGAAATTTTAAAAGAAGCTCTGGCACATTGTTGGTGGGAATGCAAACTGATGCAACAACTGTAGAAAACAGCATGAAGGTTTTACAAAAAATTAAAAATGGAAATAACATATGACCCAGTGATTCAACTACTGGGAATTTACCCAAAGAAAATAAAACACTAATTCGAAAAGACATATGCACTCCTATGTTTACTGCAGCATTATTTACAATAGCCAAAATATGGAGGCAACCCGAGTGTCCATTAATGACTGGATAAAGAAGATATGATTGATATATAGATAGAATATATATTCTTTACATATAGATATATATAAATAGATTAGGTAAATTAGATAAATAGATATATCTAAAGAAGATGTGATATATATATATATATACTTACATTTAAGTGTATATATATTTATATTATGTATAATATATATAATATATGTATATTATATATTATATATATACACATATATATAAATGGAATATTGCTCAACCATAAAAAGAATGAGTTCTTGCCATTTGTGACAACATGGATGGATATAGAGGTTATATTGCTAAATGGAATAAGTGAGAAAAAGACATACCATATGATTTTCCTCCTATGTGGAATTTAAGAATTAAAACAAAGAAAAAGAAACCCAGACTCTTTAAGTACAGAGAACAAATGGGTGTTTGCTAGAGGAGTGGTAGGTGGGGGGACAGATAAAATACATAAGGGGGTTTAAGAGTATACTTAATCATGATCAACACTGAGTAATGCATAGAATTGTTAAATCGTTATATTTTACACCTGAAACCAATGTAATACTTATATTTATTTATATATATATATACATATATCCGTATATGTATATATACATATATATGTGTATATATACATGTATATATACATGTATTTGTGTATATTACATATATATGTGTATATATATGTATACATATATATATATGAGACAGTATAGAGGGATGTGGCAGAAGGATGTAATTTTTCACTGTAAGACTTAATATAATTTTACTTAATAAACTATATATATGTATTACCTTGATAAAAATAAAATCAATTTTAAAAATACAATATCCCAACGTCTATGAAGGCAGGAGTTAATTGTGTGTTGATTTGACACTTTGCAGAGCTTAAGATACACAAACATTTAAAACAACAGCAAAAACACTTTAATAAATATGCGTCTTATCTAGGTGTTCTAATTTCTTGAAATATAATTATTGTTAGTATGCCCTTATAATCCTTTTTATTTCTATGTGATTGGTAGTGTTATTCCTCCTTTGTTCCTGATTTGACTTGAGAGTTTCTTCTTTTTTTAATATGGGCATTTATAGCTGTAAGTTTCCCTCTAAGCACTACTTTAATTAAATCCCATCAGTTTGGGTATATTTTGTTTACATTTTTATTCTTTAAAATATTTTCTGATTTCTCTTGGGATATTTTGTTTGTTGATTATTTAGAAGTGTGTCATTTAATTTCCTCACATCTGTGAATATCCATGCACATTTGAGAAGAGAAATTCTACTGTTGTTGGGTAGAGTATTCTATAAATCTCTTACGTCTAGTTGATTTTTAGTACTATTTCAGTCTTCTATTTCCCTGTTGACTTTCTGGCTAGTTAATCTATCCATTATTGAAAATGGGATACTGAAGTCTCCAGCTATTATTGTTTACTTGTGTATTTTTCCCCTCTGTTCTGTAAATTCTTCCTTCAGGTTTATCAGGGCTTTTTTTCTTAGATGCATATATTTATAATAGTTATTGCTTTCTGATAGGTTGATCCTTTTATTATTGTAAAGTGTTCTTCATCTCGAGGGAAAATTTTTGTCTTCAAGTTTCTTCTTTTTTTTTTTTCTAAGATTTTTATTTATTTATTTGACAGACAGAGATCACAAGTAGGCAGAGAGGTAGGCAGACAGAGGAGGAAACAGGCTGCCTGCTGAGCAGAGAGCCCAATGTGGCCTCCATCCCAACCCTGAGATCATGACCCGAGCCGAAGGCAGAGGCTTTAACCCACTGAGCCACCCAGGTGCCCTTCAAGTTTCTTCTGATATTAGTACACACACTGCAACTTTCTTTTGATTATTGTTTGTATGGCCTAATCTTTTCATAGTTTTCCTTTTTAACCAATTTCTGTCTTTGAATCTAAAGGCATATATTTTACAGAGAGTGAGAGTAGAGTTGTATCATGTTTTTTAATCCATTTTAGATTGTTTATTACATTTACATATAATGTAATTACTGTAAAATTAAGAATTACATCTGCCATTTTCCTGGTTGCTGTGTTTCTTATGTCTTCACCCATTGTTCCCATTCCTTCATTATTGCCTTCCTCTGTATTTGATAGATTTCTTTTTTTAGTATACCATTTTAATTTCTTGGTTTCTTTTACTATATGCTTTAGAATTCTTTTCTTAATGGTTGTCCTGGTGATTATTATTAGCATGTTTACAGAAAACAATCTAGTTTAGATTAATGCCAATTTAATTTCATTGCAGAAACTTTGCTCCAGTATAGTTCCATTCACTTCCTTTACTTTGTGCTATAATTATCATATATATTACATTTTTATACATTGTAAACCCATCAACACAGTTTTAAAATTATATAGCTGTGTTTTAAATCATATAGGAGAAGAAGAGAATTGCAATGAAAAATATCTATTTATACTTTTATATTTACCTATATACTTTTATAGTAAATACTGGTGCTTTTTGTTTCACTATGTAAAACAAAGGTATGTCTAGTGTTAGACTGAAATACTCTCCTCATTTCTTGGACACAACTACTAGCAACATATTCTCTTAGTTTTTGTTTTTTAGAAATATCTTGATTTCTCTTTCATTTTTAAAAATGGTTTTGCAGATGTAAGATTCTTTGATAATAGTTGTTTTTTGCTTCTTTCTTTGTTTTCTTTCAGCACCTTGGATAATGTCATCTCAGTGCCATTTGGCCTCTAGGGTTTCTAGTGAGAAGTCAGTCTTAATTTACTTTTATTGAAGATCATATTTTCATATTTTCTTTTTCTTTTTTTTTTTTTGGCCAGAGACTTGTCTATTGGAAATCAGAACTGGCCAATAGAAGAAGTGAATAGAGACCCCTCTCATCTCTACCAGGAGCTTCACAAAAGGAACTTTGGTCCTTTTCAACCAAGAAGAACCAGCTCTCTGAAAGCATGGACAGTGTGGTGCGTATGTGCACGCGTGTGTGTGTGTGTGCGCGTGTGCGCACATATGTGTGCAGTGGCAGGTCCAGTCTATGATGTGAGGACAGGGGGGTGGCTCCAGGAGTGGATACTGCCACAGCTCCCAGGGCTTTTCCCTGCAGCAATGCATATACTGCCTCTGTTGTGAGGGGAGCCGTGATTTCAGTTCCATAAAGCTTAGTGGCAAATTTGAGATGCTGGCAGTGCTCCATCCCCACAAGTCTCAGTACCAGAGGATGTTGGGGGAAAGAGGGAAAGAGAAAAAGAAGAGGAGGGAGACCATTGTCCCCGAACTGAGCTTCTCTGCTCCATGCTACCCTGGGGGTTTCAGATGAATTGCTGCACTGTTGGGGCGAGCAGCCAAGATGTAGACAACATTCTCCCGCAAGAATGTAGGCCAGTCCACAAATCTGGACTCCTGCTCTGTGGGCAGCAGAGCCTTGTCCTGACTCTTGCTGCTGCTGCTGCTAGCTGGGCTGCTGTCTGCTATGGGACCCGCATGGCTGATGCTGACACTGCAGGAAGGAGCCTCTGCAAGGCGTTTGCAGAACCAAGAGTGCTGGGCTGCACGGCACTCTGCCTCACTGATAGTACTCCAATTGCCCCGGGCGGGCAAGGAAGGTGGCCCGGGCTCGTTCCCGTTCCTTGACTGTCAGAAGCCTTAACAGAGAGTTCTGGGGACGCAATTGCTGCAGAAGTAGGAGGGACTTATGGGACAAGAAGTCAGACCACTCTATGTGTCCTCGATGTTCAGGGTGCAGGGCTGCAAACTGGCGGGCTGCCTGTTCCTCTTGCTCCTCGCTTAGGGCCCTGTTACTGTCCCCCCGCTTTGCTGCTTGGTGGCGGTAGCGCAGGAAGTCCTCCAGTGTCAGGGAGCAATCAGGAATGACTTGACACTGCTGAAAGGTCTCTGTGAGGCTGTACCTTTCCTCCTCAGTTAGCAGCAAGTTGAGATTATCACAGTAGTGGCAGCTCCGGCCAGGTTCTGCGTGGGCTGTCTCAGTCACCTCTGCCACGCTATCTCCTTGGATGTAGCCCATGCGGCGCAGACAGCCCTCGTGGAAAACCCTGGTACAGATCCTGCATGGGAAGAGGCTCTCAGCTGTCCAGACCTCACAGACGTCACACAGCTCATCGCTGACAACAAGTTCTCTGGGCTCCAAGCAGGTATCAGGAGGCTTGTCATCATCCAGCTTCCGGGTGGGGCGGGTGAAAGCCGGCGGTGGGAACCGATTACTCCTATCAAACTCCTCCGGCTCCGCTCCACGCCCAGCTCGGAGCCTCTCCCAGGCTGCACGTTTGGTACTGCTCTCTTCTTGCAGCTCTGGGGTACTTGCCTCTGCTTCCTTCTCCTCCTGGACAGAGCCCTCTCCAGTGCCTCGGCGGGACCCTGGAAGCTCACCGGTGCGCCGGATGGAAGGCCTGTCCCGTAGTCCATCCTTGAAAACAGACGCAGCCAGGCTCACCTCCTGTACCTGCTCTACCGTCTGCCGCTTGGACATCAACACCCCCATGGCTCGGGACCGTCAGGGTGCGGGACGCGGGTCCGGGCCTGGCGGACTCCGCACGGCGAACCCCGCGCAGCCCATGGCCGCTCGGGAGCCCGCGCGCTGGGGCCCAGCGCCGGGAGCAGGCGGCGCGGGCGAGGATCATATTTTCTATTGCAGGTTTCAAGATTGTCTCTTGTCCTTTTCTTTTGACATGTTAATATGAAATGTTTGAGCGTAGGTCTTGTTGATTTATTGTACGAGTTTATTGAGCTTCTTGAATTCTAAGATTAATTCTTTTTGTTGTTGTATCTGGAGAGTTTCTAGCCATTATTTCTTAAGATATTCCTTCTGCTCCTTCCTCTCTCTCCTCTCCCTCTCTTTCTCCCACGTTTCCCTGCCACTCCCTCCTTCTCTCTTTCTAGGACTCCCATTTTACATGGTGGGGATGTTGGATGGTGTCCCTCAGGTGTCTGAGGCTCTTTTATTTCTCCTTATTCCTTTTGCTGTTTCCTTCTCATGCTGGATAGTTTCAATTGACCTGTATTCAGTTCATTGTCTTCAAATTAACTGATTCTTTCTTCTGTAAAGAATAAATATATTATTATACTTATATTTATATTATATAAATAATAAATATATTATTCAGACTAGAGAAGTTTTTCATTTTAGTTATACTTTTCAACATCAGAATTTCTCTTTGATGTAAAATAATTGGGGTGCCTGGCTGGCTCAGTCAGTACAGCATGTGACTCTAGATCTCTGGGTTGTGAGTTTGAGCCCCGCACTGGGTGTAGACCATTACTTAAAAATAAAATGTTTTACAAATAAAAGGAATAATAATTTATATCTCTTTATTGTTATTCTCTATTTGATGAGACATCATTTGCATACTTTCCCATAGTTCTTAGACATGATTTCTTTCAGTTCTTTCAATTTATTTATTATAGGTGATTTAAAATCTTTGTCTAATAAATCCAGCTTTTGGTTTTCTTCAGGGACAGTTTCTGTTAACTGCTATTTTTCCTGTTTATAGGCTATGCTTTTTTGTTTGATTTTAATCTCTCTCTCTCTCTCTTTTTTTTTTTTTTTGTCAAAACTGGATATTTAGGATAACGTGTCTATTCTAGAAACCAGATGCCCTTCTGACCAGGATTTGTTATTGTTACTTGGGTGGTTGTTGTTGTTGTTGCTATCTGTGTTTTAAGTGATTTTTCTGTAAAGTCTGCTCTTTGTGGTGTGGGCACTGAAGTCTCTGTTCTGTTGCCTTAGCAGTCAGCAAATGATTGATGGGAGGTTGAACTAAGAAGTCTCTCAACCTTTGCTGAGGGGCTCTGTATATTTGTTGGGGCATTCCCTTAGTGCTCCACCAGGCAGTTTACAACTCTCTCTTAGCCTTAGCCTTCAGTTTCTGCTTGCACAGAGTCTCAAAGTCAGCCAGAAATGAGAGTTCAGAGCCTTCTCAAGTCTTTCATGGTCATGCACTAAGCTCTTTGCATGTACATGAGCCTCTAGAATCCCAGGAATGTGTTGAAGGTTTTCAGGGTTCCATGTGGACATCTTAATTCTTCAATGTTCCCTTTAATTTTTGTTTGTTTGATCAGCCTCTCATTAGCCCCAAGCATTAAAGTTCCCTCCAACAGCTTCAGTGTTAACTAATTGCCTCTGATTTTCTTTAGTAAGTGCTCAAGTTTGCACAGAGGCAGCTCTTGAGTCATGAAATAAAATGCCTTGAAAATGGAATCATTTGGTGAGATGCTAGATAGGCAAATAGTGACAGTTCTTTAGGTATGGACATTTCACGGAATTCTAAACCTACCCCAATCCTATATATATTGATAGGCCGCTAGTTTATCCAGCTACCAGAGTGGTGAGGCTCTTTGTTTTCATTGCTACTCCAGAACCTGATAGGGGAATGGGATTAAGAGAAAAATGAGATAACTAACTGAAGTTAATTTGCAGAGTTGGGAAAAAGATGATTTTGACAGTTTTGCCATTGTTACTATTGCTTTTACTCCACCATTCCAAATTGTAAGCTATACTTATTAAAAGACAAATGCCATATGATTCCACTTATATGTAGAATTTAAAAAACAAAATGAATAAACAAACAAAAAGCAGAATCAGACCTATAAATACAGAAAACAAACTGATGGTGGCCAGAAGGGAAGGGCTGGGGGTGGGGCAGGGATGAACAAACCGTGAAGGAGCGTGCGAAAAAGAGGCTTCCAGTTATGGAATGAATAAGTCATGGGAATAAAAGTTACAGTGTAGGGAATATAATCAATGATATTGTAATAGCAATGTATGGGGACAGATAGTAGCTATACTTGTGGTATGGAAAGCATAATGTATACAGTTTTTGAATTACTATACTATTTTCACCTGAAACTAATGTAATGTGTATCCACTATAGTGAAATTAAAAAAAAATTAAAAAGTAATTCAAATAGTAGAAATAGAACAAAAGAGTGTTGTAAATAAGGTTTCTACCCTAAACACCTCGACCCTGGATCTCAAACAGAATATTTTTTTAAAGACTGTGTATTTATTTATTAGAGAGAGACAGCAAGAGAGTTAACACAAGCAGGGGGAACGAGAGAGAGAGAGAAGCAGAGAAGCAGGCTTCCTGCTGAGCAGGGAGCCCAATGCAGGGTTTGATCCCAGGCCCCGGTATCATGACCTAAGCCGAAGGCAGATGCTTAGCGACTGAGCCACCCTGGTACTCCCAGAATATTAACTAGTGTTAACAGTTACTGTGTGTCTTTCATAAATACATGCCTAGAGAAGCATGTATATATATAGTCAAAAGATCTGTTATTTCCTTTTATACATACAGAAATATACTGTGTACTCTATTATTCACCATTTTTTTTAAAACTTGGTAATTTACCTTAGATGTTGCTACATAGAGCTATTTCAGTTTGTTGTTGTGGTTGTTTGGTATTCTAAGATGAATAGTCCATTATTTACACATTTTCTGGTAACAGATACTTGGATTGGTCTACTATTTTGTTATTTCAAACAATGATGGCATGAACACCATTGCATTTACATCTCTTTGACCATGTGTGCTATTACTGAAGGATAAGTTCCTAACTATGAAATGTAAGGTGTGTTTGTTTTCAGATATTGATGGATGTTGGAAAATTGCCTCCAATGATGTTTCATCAGTTTATACTTCTGTTTCTGGTAAAGGAGAATGCTGTTCTCCTCATTGCCACATTGTATTATCAAGTACATTTTGCCAATTTCAAAGATGAGAATTTCTCCTTATTGTTTTACTTTTCTTCTCTTATAATACCTTTTCACATATTTCATATATTCATATATTTGTGAGTCTCCTTCGCCTCACACACAGCACCTCTTTTCATATCCTTCTCTCATTTTTTTATTGAGTTTTAATTTGTAATGCTCTTTGAGAGTTAGAGTCGTTGGACTTTTGGTCTGTTTTACATATTACAGATATTCTTTTCTCTAGCTGATTATTGGTCACATGGTGTGGTTTACAGTACTTTTTTCTTTGTTAATTTTTTTTTAAGTAGTCAGATTTTCCAGTCTTCTTCCTATCTGTATGTACTGCTTAGAAGGGCATTTGTCTCTTCTCAGTTTATAAAAATTTCATCTCTTATTTCTTCCAGGAACTTATTGTTCCATTGAGTTATTTATTTGGGTGGCTTATTGTTTGTGAGTGCTAACCAGTTGTCCCTACATCATTCCTCTCTGATTTAAAATGCCACTCTTCTCAGGTACTAAATTCCTTGATGTAGAGAGAATATTTCTGGACTCTCTATTCTTTTGCATTGATTTCTTTGCCAATTTGTCCTTTCTGTAGTGCCAACATTTTAATGGGTATTTTTCCGTATGACCTTTAGAATCAGCTTGTCTATTTCTATTTCCCTCTTGAGGAAAAATTGACGTTGTTACTTTTGTTAAAATTACATTAAAACGGGTGCCTGGGTGGCTCAGTGGTTTAAAGCCTCTGCCTTCGGCTCAAGTCATGATCCCAGGGTCCTGGGATTGAGCCCCACATCGGGCTCTCTGCTCAGCCAGGAGCTTGCTTCCCTTCCTCTCTCTCTGCCTGCTTCTCTGCCTAATTGTGATCTCTGTCAAATAAATAAATAAATAAATCTTTTTAAAAATTACATTAAAACAGGAATCTCAGATATTTGCACCTATCAGAATCTTGCGGAAAGCTTGCTAAAACATAGTTTGTGGGGCCTCACCTTCACAGTTTCTAATTCACTGAGTCTGAGTTGAGGCTTGGAATTTGTGTATCTAAAAATTCAAAGGGTGATGTTGATGCTGCTGGTCTGGGACACCTCTACTTTTGTGAAGTGAAAGTGTATTCATTTTAAGATAGTTGTTATCCTTCCAATATTCATTCTAACAGCAAGGTATGTTATTCCATTTATGTTCTATTTTCTTAGTAGAGTTTCAGTGTTTTCTTTATATTGATACAACTTACTGTTTTAAATTTATTCCTCTGCAGTTTCTTTTTTGTTGCATTGTAATAAAGGTTAGTTTAGGGGCGCCTGGGTGGCTCAGTGGGTTAAAGCCTCTGCCTTTGGCTCAGGTCATGATCC
Source organism: Neogale vison (assembly GCF_020171115.1). Taxonomy (NCBI): domain Eukaryota; kingdom Metazoa; phylum Chordata; class Mammalia; order Carnivora; family Mustelidae; genus Neogale; species Neogale vison. The sequence goes on along the minus strand of NC_058095.1, from coordinate 87,763,457 downwards.
CAGGGTCCTGGGATCAAACTGGGCATCTGGCTCTCTGCTCAGCGGGGAGCCTGCTTCACTTCCTCTCTTATCTGCCTGCCTCTCTGCCTACTTGTGATGTCTGTCAAATAAATAAATAAAATCTTTAAAAAAAAAGAGTACTAAAAACATAAAGTTTTAAAAAAGGTTAGTATATTATTATTATTTAATTATTATTTGGCAATTTGTGAATTATTATTTTAAATATTTATGGTTAGCAAGCCTTCCTTTTTCAACTTATTACAATGGAAGTGGGAATAAATTTAGGTTACTTTCTGAGAATTTGGAGGACGGTGAGCTTTTTTTTTTTTAAAAGATTTTATTTATTTATTTGACAGACAGAAATCACCAATAGGCATAGAGGCAAGCAAAGAGAGAGGGGGAAGTAGGCTCCCCGCTGAGCAGAGAGCCCAATGAGGGGCTCGAGCCCAGGACCCTGGGATCATGACCTGAGCCGAAGGCAGAGGCTTTAACCCACTGAGCCACCCAAGCACCCCGAGGAAGGTGAGCTTTGATAAGAAAATGTTACTAAAACTTTTTCCACTCGTGGCTTAAAAAATGTTTCCTTCATATGATTCTAGGGCTGGAAAAATTAGTTGGAATAATTAGTTTTTCTAAAGTATAGGAAAAACTCTGAAAACTTGCAGGCTTCACTAACATGTATGAGGAATTACTAATATCAAAGATGGGTTACATTCAGATAGCTTGAATTTTGGTTATATATGTAAATTTAGAGGCCAAAGGACATTCCTAGGAAGGGTGAAAGTGTAAATTGCAAGGGCAAAGGGTGAAGGGATGAATGAAGACTAACGAAAAGATACTTTAACTTTTATAGAAAGTAAGCACCTTTCCGGACCATAGCATATGCCCCTATGTTTTATTGCCTAGACTGAGGATTTCTGAAGACTACTTTTAAGATATGCAAGATAGGGGCGCCTGGGTGGCTCCGTGGGTTAAGCCGCTGCCTTCGGCTCAGGTCATGATCTCGGGGTCCTGGGATTGAGTCCCGCATCGGGCTCTCTGCTCAGCAGGGAGCCTGCTTCCTCCTCTCTCTCTCTCTCTCTGGCTGCCTCTCTGCCCACTTGTAATCTCCTCTGTCAAATAAATAAATAAAATCTTAAAAAAAAATAAAAGATCTGCAAGATAAATTTTAAAATTTCAGCCTAGATATTTCTGCAAATAGTATAATCCAAATTAGTATTTCCCAATCAGCCTAGTATCTTTTTCCCTCTCCTTCTATTGGTAAAAAAAATAAAATAAAAAGAAATGGAGAACACATGTTCTCCATCCTGTTCTTCAATAGTAGGAACATACTATGCTATAGGTGAGAATTTTCTTATTTACTGTGGTATGCAGAATACGAGTTCCCCAAAGATGCCTATGTTCTGGTCTCCAGAACCTGTGAGTTTGTTACCTTACACAGCAAAGGGGAATTAACGTTACAGATAGGGTCAAAGTTGCTAATCAGCTAACCTTAAAAGAGGGAGAGTATTCTAGAGTATACAGGTGGGCCCAGTGTAATTACAGGGGTTCTTTAAGATTTTATTTATTTATTTGACAGAAATCACAAGTAGGCAGAGAGGCAGATAGAGAGAGAGGGGGAAGCAGGCTCCCTACTGAGCAGAAAGCCTGATGCAGGCCTTGATCCCAGGACCCTGAGATCATGACCTGAGCCGAAGGCAGAAGCTTTAAACCACTGAGCCACCCAGGTGCCCAATTACAGGGGTTCTTAAAAGAGCAAGAGGAGTGCAGGAAAGAAGGTGAAATATATTTCATGTGATCAAGACTCATTCTGCTCTTGTGGCTTTAAAAATGGAGGAAAGGAACCATAAGCCAAGGAAGATGTGCCATCTCAAGAATCTGGAAAAGGAAGGTTCCCCCAAAGAGCCCATAGAAAGGAATGCAGCTGTGCCCAGCCTTAACTCAGTGAGACCTATACAAGGTTACTTGACCCTATACAATAACAGGGTAATAAAAAGCGTTGTTTTAAACTATAAATTTATGGTAATTTGGTAACAAATAGGAAATTAATGCAATTATGAAACTATTATGACAGAGTACTCACTGATGCTTCCTCTTTTTTTCTTAAATTGTTAGCATTTGTCCAAATATCTGAAAGGTTAACTTTCTTTCCCCCAATTAACAGCAAAATTGTTGGAAGTTGAATATCTCAGAGTTCATTTAGGGCAATACTTATCCGGAAATCTGGTCTATCTGCAAAGTGACTGAGGACCTCATTGGCATATCACCCTGGAAAACAGCTGAGTCAGCATTAAGATTAAGAGCTTTGGAGTTGGAGGCTCAGAGACCTAAAACCTCTGCTAGGACTGAATATGTGACGTTGGATAAGTTATTTACTCTCTCCTCTTTTTCCCTATACTAGAACTTAAATCATAAGGTTATGGTGAGGATTACGTGAGAGGATATATGTATAGCACTTAGCATGGTTCTAGCCCATAGGCAAAAAAAAATCATAAAATGAAGATACAGATTCTCAAAAAAAAAAAAAAATTCGTAGTGCCTTTCATCCTAAAAGCAAAAAAATCTGAACAGCTCAACTGTTCCCAAAGGCATAAATACAACAATTGACATTCATAATGGCATTCATAAATTATCCAGTATAAGGTTTCTTAACAATTCTTTTAAAGATCTTTAAAATATGTGAATGTTGGTGTTTAAAGTGGCAAGATTTTTGTACCTCAAAAATTTATTCATGTGGAGTTTACATCAAGATTGTCATATAAACAAAACATTTATAAGGTATATTTTTACTAGGACTCATACCTTAGCTCCTCCACTTTTTGTTCTTCTATAACATATGAGACACTTCATCTTACTTACCCTACTTTTCTTCTATAAAATTTGGATAATAGAAGAGCTACTTGGTAATGTGGTTGGGAAGATTAGCGATAGTACATTTGAATCACCCCCTTGAATACACGATTGTTCAGTAAGTGGTGGTTATTCGTCATTGTTATTTTGTGATCCTCTAAATCTGCATTGACTAAAGTCAGTAGTGACCTAATTATGAAATACTCTGGGTCTTTCTCTTCCTTTATTATAGTTTGTCTTACACTGGATACTACTGAACCTCTTAAAATTCTCTCCATTCTCCTTTTCTGGTGGTGGTCTTACCTTTTATTTTTTTCCCAGGTTTTTTTTTTTTAATTTTTTAATTTATTTGACAGACAGAGATCACAACTAGGCAGAGAGGCAGGCAGAGAGAGAGGAAGGAAAGCAGGCTCTCCGCTGAGCAGAGAGTCCAATACGGGGCTCTATCCCAGGAATGTGCATTTGATATCCTGTGACTTTGCTGAATTCATGTATCAGTTCTAGCAATTTGTTGGTGGAATCTTTCAGGTTTTCTACATAAAGTATCATGTTGTCTGAGAAGAGTGAAAGTTTGACTTCTTCTGTGCTAATTTGGATGTTTTTTATTTCTTTTTGTTGTCTGATTGCTGAGGCTAGGATTTTCAAGACTGTGTTGAACAATAACAGTAAGAGTGGACATCCCTATTATGTTCCTGACCTTAGGGGTAAAGCTCTCAGTTTTCCCCATTGAAGATCATATTAGCTCTTAGTTTTTTGTATGCAGCCTTTATGATGTTGAGGTATGTTCTTCTATCCCAACATTCTTGGGGGTTTTTCTCGAGGAGGATGCTGTATTTTTTTCAAATGCTTTTCTGCGTCTGTTGAGAGGATCATAGGATTCTTATCCTTTTATTAATGTGGGGTATCGTGTTGATTGACCTGTGGAAATTGAACCACCCCTGTAGCCCAGGAATAAATTGCACTTGATGTTGGTGAATAATCCTTTTAATTTACTGTTGAAATTGATTGACTAGAATCTTATTGAGAATTTTTGCACATGATCATTGGCGATATTGGTCTGTAATTCTTTTTAATGAGGTGTTTGTCTGGTTTTGCAATCAAGGTGATGCTGGCCTCATAGAATGACTTTGGAAGTTTTCCTTCCTTTTCTACTTTTTTAAACAGCTTCAGAGGAATAGGTATTAATTCTTCTTTAAATGTTTGGTAGAATTCCACTGGGAAGTCATCCAGCCCTGGACCTTGTGTTTTGGGTATTTTTGATGATTGATTTAATTTCTTTGCTGGTTATGGGTCTGTTCAGATTTTCTATTCCTTCCTCTTTCAGTTTTGGTAGTTTATATATTTCCAGGAACTTACCCTTTTCTTCCCGATTTTTGGCATATAATTGCTTATAAGATTCTCCTATAATTATTTGAATTTCTTCATTAATGGTTGTGGTCTCTCTTGTTTCATTTGTGATTTTATTTATTAGTGTCCTTTCTCTTTTCTTTTTGGTAAGTCTGGCCTAGGGATTTAACAATTGTGTTAATTCTTTCAAAGAACCAGCTCCTACTTTCATTGATGTGTCCTACTTTTTTTTTTTTTTTTACTTATATATCATTTATTGCTGCTCTAATCATAGTTATTTCCCTTCTTCTGCTGATTCTGGGCTTTATTTGCTGTTCTTTTTCCTGCTTCTTTAGGTGTAAGTTAAGGTTGAGTATTTGAGACTTTTCTTCTTGAGAAGGCTTATATTGCTATAAAATTCCTTATAACTGCATTTGCTGTATCCCAAAAGTTTTGGACCGTTGTGTTTTCATTTTCTTTTGCTTCCAATTATTTTTTTTATTTCTTTAATTTCCTGCTTAACCCATTCATTCTTTAGTAGGATGTTCTTTTACCTACATGTATTTGTGGTCCTTCTAAATTTTTTCTTGTGGTTGACTTCAAGTTTCATAGCACTGTGGTCTGAAAATATGTATGGTATGATCTCAGTCTTCTTGTGCTTGTTGAGGCCTGATTTGCGATCCAGTATGTGATCTCTTCTGGAGAATGTTCCATGTGCACTCAAAAAGAATATGTATTCTGCTGCTTTAGGATGAAATGCTCTGAATATGTCCCTTAAGTCCATCTGGTCCTGTGTGTCATTCAGTCATTATTTCCTTGTTGATCTCCTTAAGATGATCTGTCCATTGGTGTGAGTGAGGTGTCAAAGGCCCCTCCTACTATCATATTATTATCAATGAGTTTCTTTAAATTTGCTACTAATTGATTTATATATTTGGCTGCTCCCAAGTTGGAGGTATAAATATTTGTAACTGTTAGAGCTTGTTGGATAGACCTCTTTATGATAATACAGTACTCTTCTTCATCTCTTACTACAGTCTTTGGTTTAAAATCTAGTTTTTCTGATGTAAGTATGGCTATTCCAGCTTTCTTTTGATGTCCACTAGCATGATTCATTACCATGGTGTCCATTAGCCTGGTCCTCCACCCCCTCACGTTCAGTCTGGAGGTGTCATTTGTTTTAAAATGAGTCTCTTGTAAGCAGCATCTTGGTGGGTTTTGGTTTTTTTTCTCTTTTAATCCATTCTGAATCCGTGTGTATTTTGATTAGAGCTTTGAGCCTATTTACATTCAGAGTAATTATTGATAGATATGAATTTAGTGCCATTGTATTACTTGTAAAATTGCTGTTCCTGTAGATTGTCTGTGTTCCTTTTAAAAATGGTTTAAAAAAGTTCCTGTCACTTTGGGTATCTATTTCCTGCTCTAAGAATCCCTTTTAGTGTTACTTGCAGAGCTGGTTTAGTGTTCATGAACTCCTTTAGTTTGTGCTTATCTTGGAAACTCTTTATCTTTCCCTCCATTCTTAATGGCAGCTTTGCTGCTTGGCTGTGTGATTTTTCCCATTCAGCGTGTTGAATATATCATGCTGCTTATTTCTGGCCTGCTACGTTTTTGTGGACAGGTCTGCAGCTAACCCTTGTAGGTTAAGGACCTTTTGCCCCTAGCTACTTTCAGAATTCTCACTTTATCTTTTTTGTTTTGTGAGTTTCACTCTAATATATCTTGGTGTTGACCTGTTCTTTTTGGGTTTTGAGGGGAGTTCTCTGTGACTCTTGGACATAAATGCCTGTTTCCTTCCCCAGATGAGGGAAACTGTCAGTTATAATTTGTTCAAATAAACTTTCTGCCCCATTTTCACACTTTTATTCTTCTGAGACTCCTGTGATACAGATAATATTGCACATTGTTGAATCACTAAATTCCCTAAGTTTGTATTCATGATGTTTTCTATCCCTCTTTTTTTCAGCTTCATTATTTTCCATAATTTTAACTCTGTATCACCTATTTGGTTCTCTGCTTCTTCCATCCTCATTGTGATTACATCCAGTTGGTTCTGCATCTCAGCTATAGCATTTTTATTTCAGCATGACTAGTTTTATCTCTACAGTGAGGATTTCTCTGGTGTCTTCTGTGCTGCTTTCAAGCCCAGCTAGTATTCTTATGACTGACATTCTAAATTCTTGTTCAGATCTATTGCTTATATCTGTTTTGCGAAATCCCTGGCTGTGATTTCTTCTGCTCTTTCTTTTAGGGAGAATCCCTCTGTCTTGTCATTATGTCTAGGTTTCTGTCTTTTGCATGTCATGAAAGAATGTTATGTTTCCTGCTCCTGAGAGTAATACTATATTAAGAAGGGGTCACTCACTGTCCAGGGTCTTGCACTTCAGGAAGTGTTTCTGTTGTATGCTGTGTGCTCTCTGATGTTGTGTTTCGGCTGCCCTTTTCCACAGGTCCGTTTACTCAGACTTCCTCTTTGCTTGCAGTGGGAGGTGGTTGAACCTTTGACTAGGTGTGCTTTGATTTGTTTGTTAAGATAAGCCTAATTAAAAAAAAAACTTAAAAATCAGAAAAGGGCTGATCTAAGAAAAGAGAAAAGGAAAAGGAAGAAAAAACAGACAGACAAACAACTATAACCCTGATTCCAAATAATAAGAAGGAAGGAAGGAAAAGGGGGGGAAACAAAAAAAAGGCTGATCCTACAAAGGAAAAAAGAAACAAACCAACACATGAACAGAAAACTATAAGCCTAATGCCAAAGGAAGAAGAAAATAAAGAATAAAGAAATAAAAGAATTCTTAAGAAAAGAAACCCTGGTCCTATTTCCACCAGAACTGAAGCTGATGCTTTAGAGCCCTCTGTGATTAGTAGACCTGGTCCATGTGGGGCAGCCTATGTTGTTCTGAGGGAGAGGCCCCTTGTGCTAGTTTACAGTCAGACCTGCCTTAGGAAACATGCCCCTGCTGGGTGCACAAGGGCAGGGTGTGGTGTAAGGGACTCGAGCCTCCCCTGAAGGTGCTGTTTCTCTCTTAAGTCCAACCATGGTGGTGGTGGGGAAATGTGTGGAAGATCATATCACCCCACCCTCTCAACCTGGGGGACAACTCACAGCTGCTACTGCTTAGGAGGCCCTGATGAAAAAGTGAACAACTTCTTCTCCTGTGTTCCAGGCTTTCATCATATCACTGCACCTCAATGGCCCTGTGCCTGGCCATCTGCACACCCTATGCCACAGTTATGTGTTTTATCTTGGTCCCATGGCCAGTACTGAAAACTCCAGCAAGGTGTGGACCTGCTTCTCTCCCTAGGAGGAGAGGCTTGCAGCTTGCCCAGCACCATTCTGTCCCATCAAAGCAGTCACACAGAGTGGAGTCTGTTGTGCCCCACAGTGGAAAGCTGTGACCCGCATATCTGCCCTCTACACATGCTTCTGTCCCCTGCTGCTAAACAGCCACTCAGTGGCTCCTAGGGGGCCTTTTGTCCTCAGAAAAGCAAAATCCCTCTTCCACATGTACTCCAGGAGGGGGAGTGATTTCTCTCAGTGCCATTCAGGGGATCCCCTCACCCCAGCATATTGCGGGAACCCTACATGCTGTTCTTTCTCCTGCCCTCTCCCTCTCTCCCTGGCTTCACTCTAAATAAATGGCCCCTCCCTTTCCCAGCACCACAGCTTTTCTCTCCCCTAGTTCATAGCTCCAAACCTCACATGTGCCACTTTCTCTCCCTCCAGTTACGCAGATTATTTTCTTACTCCTCGAATCTATTTCCTAGTTGTTCAAAATGATTTGATGTTGAGCTACTCTGTTTGAGGGATAAAGCAACCCCAGGGTCCCGCTGCTACTCTTCCAATTTTATCTTTCTTCTCAGTGACTCTTCTAATTGAGCATATTTAAAAGTGCACATAATCATTTTCTGCATACTTTTTCCCCACTCTGTACCGATGTTGATGCTACTGTTAATTCACTTGTTCAATCATTAATTAAACATATATTGAATGCCTACTATGTTCTAGGCCCTGAGTGTACAGTAGTGAAGTGAACAAATTAACAAATAATTACTCCTCAGGGAACATATCTGTAGTGGAAAAGACAAAGCAAATCAAGAGTGTTAATCTTCTGAAAGCTAAACATGGTGAAAAAGCTAAGTGTATGTAAACTATGTATCTGTACCCAAAAATAATATTTGTAGATGTGGAACTAATTTGTTCATTATTTTTTACAGAGAATAGAGAAAAAAGGTGGAAAATGTGTGTGTGTGTTTGTGTAAGTGAAGAAATGCCATTTCTCCCCTAAACTGTGCAAGGCTATAAATCATACTATTTGAGACAATTATGCACATATTTGCTTCCTCTGAATTATATTTTCACAACACAGTTGTCAAGTATTGGTCTATTTCTACTGCAGAGAGTAGTGCCTGGAATTTATTTGGATACCTCGCTATTACTCTGTGGGTTGTCAGGATTACTTTCAGTGTGTATGCAGGCGAAATGTGCTTGCGGTGGGTGGGAGGTAGGGAGAGGGAGAGGCAACAGGAAATATGAAGAGTAAGAGATTTACCTAAGAAGAATATTTTCTTTTTTTTTTTTAAACTTAAATATTATTTATTTATTTATTTATTTATCAGAGAGAGAGGGCGAGAGAGCAAGCACAGGCAGACAGAATGGCAGGCAGAGGCAGAGGGAGAAGCAGGCTCCCCACAGAGCAAGGAGCCCGATGCGTGACTCGATCCCAGCACGCTGGGATCATGACCTGAGCGGAAGGCAGCTGCTTAACCAACTGAGCCACCCAGGCATCCCTAAGAAGAATATTTTCAAAAAAAAAGAAGAATAAGAATATTTCTTTCTCAGAAAGAGTAAGTCTGGTAAAGAAATATAGTGTATAAAGCAGCAAATATTTAGGAAAAAACCCCCAAATTTTTATTTTTTCAAAGACCAATTTATAATATTAAATTTCATGCTGTTAATAATTCTTGAGTAAAACAATTTTATGTATAGCATGACTAATTCTCATATCAAGATTTAGTAACAATAACAGAAATTTATAGCGCAAGGAAACTTAGTACTTTCCTTCATTTTTAAGAAGAGAAAACAGAGCTAAAAGGTTGACTTGCCAGAGGTCATAGTCAGTGATAAAAAGGCTAGGATCCAGGTCTCATCATTACCTCTCAGATGTCCTTAACACAAATAATTTTGGAAATATTAACTTTTCAAATTTGCAGAGCTTTTCATTTGAGCTCCACAACACATTTTCATATAAGTAATATTTGTAGGAAATATTATAAGCATTGCACCACATCCCAACATGAACATAGTTCAAATTTGTACATCTCTACTTTTAATTCTTTTTTTTTAAAGTATGTAAAATATTTATTAAGGGCTTTGCCGACAGAGGCACAGCATAAATAGAATTAAGTCCTCCTGAAATGTAATTAGTGTACACATCAACCAGTTGATAATTCGTGGTGGAAAATGCAGGAACGTGACCTGGGACCGGGCTCCCAAGTCCGAACCTGGGCAAGTCACAGGCGAAGGCTCGCGAAGGCTCGGCTCAGGAGCCATGCCCGTGGCTGCTCTTTCTGCCTGGTCTCTGCAAAGTCTGTTGTTAGGCAAATGCAAAAGTGCAAGCAGGACTTGCTGGACCAACAGCCACCCTGAGGCTGGGGAGCGAGTGGGGGGCGCTTAATCCACCCCCTCAAATCCTTGAGCGTTTTCCACAGCCATGAGAAGCTTCTCCTGTAAATCTTCAAAGGTTTCATATGGAGGTAAGTCAAGGCGATTAAAGCATGTGTGAGCTCTGGGCGGTTTTTCAGGACTCCCCCATTGCTCTACTGTAAACAGCTGAGGACCATTGGAACCATAAAGTTCGGCGAAGCCTTCCACAGGCACTCGGGACGTCCCCGTGACGAACTGCAGTAACCGCATCCGCTTCTCGGCGTCCATGAGCAGCACGGCCTTCCAGAACCACTGAATGACAGGGTGATTTGGGCAGTAGCCGTTCTTGTAAATAGAGTGTCGTCTCCAGTCGTTGACGTCCACGTCGCCGAGGCCGCACATCAGCAGCTCCAGCTCATTTTCATCAAAAATTTTAATCAAATCAATAGGAAGCAGTTCTGTGAACCCCTCCAGGAAGGCGTTCATCTGCTTCTGGACCCCGTTCACAACCTCCACTGGATGACCAAGTCAATATATTCCCTCTTGTTTTCATTTGTCACCATTATTTCTGACCCATTGGGCTTCAGATCCACTTGGTAGGTCTGTCCCAAGTTTTCTTCATCAATACAGAACATGAGGTCCAGTTCAGTAGGATCATTTTCCAAGATTCATTTCAAAGAGTTGTAGTATTCACTATCCACAGACTCCATGTCATTCAGCGTTATCTGCTTGCCCAACATCATTTTGTAAAATGGTCTAATGAAGAAACCATCTAGACGATTCCCGTGCAATACTGCCAGACCAGCAACTCTTCCGATAACAGTGAAGTAGGACAAATGGTCTTCGTTAAAGAGGCCAGAGTTGGGATTGATCTGAAGCGTGTAGTTGTCCGTGGCAGAGTACTCAAAAAGCCCATAGTAGGGGTTGAACATCTCTTTGGACAGTAGGAAGAACCACTCTCGGGCCACACCCCCATAGTCAAGACCTTTCTCCGGTTCAAATTCGATCCACAGTCTAGCTTTCAGAACATCTGGTCTTTTCACGGACATAATTCTCCGGTAGGACTCTTCGAAGATGTTATTTCTGTGAAGTTTCATTTCAAACCTATTTGGAATATCAGCAGGTTTCTTTAATTTCTTCCTAAAGTAGTCATATTTCTGCTTAAATTCTCTGGAGTAACAACAGCCGGGACCCGTAATCGCTGGATTCTGCAGTCTTGGGTCTTCCCACTGAGTCATTTTGCTATTGTGGTCGATATAAAATGTTCGGCCATCCAAGTGAATTCTTTCTTCCGAACCAGGAGGAAGAGGGCCGAGGTCATTGGGGTTTAAAGATGCCTTTGACCGCATGTGTACTGGAAATTTCAGGCGTGGATCTTCCCACGTTGCAGTCTTTGTGTTGTGGTCAATGAAGAAGGGCCGGCCGTTGGGCGCGATCCTCCTTTCCCAGCCCGGCGGCAGGAAGCTCTGTGTGACTCTGTGTTGTGGTTTGGGGGAGTTGTAGGGTGATGGCTGTGGGGACTGTGGGTTGGAAAGGGGATCTTTCACAGCCCGGCATATGGGCGAGTCCTTGGCGCCCTCCAGCGGGGCGGATAAGGTTGCGGTGGGCGAGCTGAGGCTTCGGGGCCGGCGGATCTGAGGCTCGATTCGGTGGTTGTTACTGTTTGTGGCGGATCCGGACGCACCGTCTTCCGCGAGCTGCACGATGGGTCGAGTCCAAGTTGTGGTTCGATTGTTATGACTGACACAGTATGTGCGTCCCTTAGCTTCTTTCCTTTCTTCCCAGCCTGAAGGTAGGCCCGGTGTGGTGTGCGCATAGGCCACTGATGGCGGTGGTAGGTGGCCGAGGACACTGCAGGACCGCAACCTTGAGGACGGCTCTCTCCGAATCAAAGAACCAAACTGCTCCCCTTTGGAGTCTGGAGTGATCTGAAGCCTTCTGCTCAGTTCCTCAGACAGCTCCTGAGGGCTGGTCCGGGACCCCGGAGAGGACGGCGGTGGGGGCCGTGACAGACTGAGGGAGTCTCCAGTGATGGTCACTTCTTCGGAAATGGCCTCCCAAGGCTCTGGGCCTCTCCACCCTCGCCGGCTCGGCTCCAGGTCCTCGCTGATGTGCCTGCGGGAACGGAAGCCCGGGGCGCGGCCTCCTGGTTGATCTGCCTGATGTGTCGCTGTCCGACTCGGAGGACACGTCCATCAGCTTGGTCGGTGCCGCTGAGGGGTCCGGTGGTTGTGGTTGACGTAGTAGGTCCCACCGAGATTGTCCAGCTGCTCTTCCCAGCCGGGGGGCAGTGGCGGGGGAGGGAGCTCCTCCTGGTGCTGAGAGGCCGAGTCCTTGGAGTCCACCACCTCCCAGCCATGCTCCATGTCATCCCTCTGCTCACTGTCTTCCTCATCCTGACCTCCGTTTCTCGGCAGATAGGCCATTCTCAATCGTAAAAATCCCTTAACTCGAGATTTATGACTTCTTGGTCTAAGGAGAAAATCCTTAAACGTATAGGGTCGCTCCATGGTCGGATCTTCTGTCGGGAGATGACTGAGAGGTATGTCCACCTGTCCCAGGAAGTCGTCCCGTGGCAATCTGTTTTCATCAAATACTTCAGACAGGAGTCTGTGATTAGACGGGTTTACTCTAAAATAAAATTCTTCATTCCACTTTGGGTGCGAGCGAGGCGGAGCAGCCCCGCTCGGCGGGAGAGGAGGGAGGCGGCGGCCCGCCCCGAGCAGCAAAAGCCATGTCGGTATCCCCAGTCCCCACTCCAACCAGGCTCCGGGGCTATGGTTCTCGGCTCCCCCTGCATCCGGGCGCCCAGGTCCCCGCCGGCGCCCCCCTTCCACTTGGCCTGCGCTGCAGGGCGCTGGCCCCACCAGGCCTAATTCATTTTTTTACTAAGGACAGTTAAGAAAAGATGTTTGTATATAGGTATATATTAAGAATGCTGCCTTAGACTATTCTTACCAATTTCATTAACATGAAATATATCTGAGTTACTACAATTTTAAAAATTTACAGCAACCATCAATCTCAAAGAGAGACCTATTTTCTTTTTTTAAGATTTTATTTATTTATTTGACATAGAGAGATCACAAGTAGGCAGAGAGGCAGGCAGAGAGATAGAGGAGGAAGAAGGCTCCCTGCTGAGCAGAGAGCCTGATGCAGGACTTGATCCCAGGACCCTGAGATCATAACCTGAGCTAAAGGCAGTGGCTTAACCCACTGAGCCACCCAGGTGCCCCATCAGAGAGACCTATTTTCTAAAAGTCATACCTTCTAAAATCAAGCAAATGCTGAAAGAGGGGAAGTGAACATGAATCTTTTTGAAAATTACCCAGTACTCTAATAGAAAGTCTTTTACACTTCTACCGGTTTTATTGTTTTCCTCTTTCCCCAAAACTACATATAAATAATATGAGAAAAGTTCATCAGTCCATACAAAGTTTTTAAGCATCAATGTAATACTACTTCATTACAAGTCCTCTGGGTACAGAAATTTTTGGTGTGGACATGGAACAGACTGAAGGAAGTTTCAGTCTTCAAAATGTTAGCTCAGAATAAAGGCCAACATGGGGAGGATGATAAAGTAGTCTGGATACCCTTGATAAAAAGACCAATTTTCAATAAAAAATATGGTGAATACATTTGTATGTTTAAAAATGCACAACTGTTTATGTTAAAAACAAAATAGCTTTTGGGGAAACCTTAATAATGAATTAATCCAATTCATAGCACAGTTTTTATAAGAAAATATTTTCTAGGTTCCTTGTTTGGAGGCTGGGAAACTGTCTTCCTTTTGTCATGGATGATGGCCACTCGCATAAAGGCAACATGGAGGCTCAAGGAATAAGCCCTCCTCTCCAGAAGAACACAGCATGAGCACAGTACAAAGACAGCATTAGTTATGTCTTCATAAGTCAGATGCTCAGAATCAATCCATAATACCTAGACTCATATTACTAGTGAATGGGACAATCTATAATAATGTGATCACAGTGATTACAGGTCTGAGAGGGATAAAATAAAATTTTTCCACCTCATAAAAATCTCACCGGATCATGAACATCTAACTAATTTCTAGTTTATGTCATATATGTTCCAAATCTCATCACCACTGAAATCTTAGGGTACAGGTATTATCATCCTCATTTAGCAGATGAGAGAACTGAGAGACTAAGAGAAGACAAAACTCTGGATGATTGGCACATCTCCAAAGGCAAGAGAAACAAAAGCAAAAATGAACTACTAGGACTTCATCAAGATAAAAAGCTTTTGCATGGCAAAGGATATAGTCAACAAAACTAAAAGGAAATCTATGGAATGGAAGAAGGTATTTGCAAATGACATATCAAATAAAGGGCTAGTATCCAAAATCTATAAAGAACCTACCAAAGTCAAACCCAACAAACAAAAATTCCAGTCAAGAAATGGGCAGAAGACATGAATGTTTCTCCAAAGAAGACATACAAATGGCCAACAGACACATGAAAAAATGCTCATTTCTCATCAACGGGGAAATAGAAATCAAGACCACCTCAAGATACCACCTCACACCAGTCAGAATAGCTAAAATAAACAACTTAGGAAACAACAAATGTTGGTGAGGATGCAGAGAAAGGGAACCTTCTTACAGTGTTGGTGGGAATGCAAACTGGTAGAGCTACTCCAGAAAACAGTATAGAGGTTCCTCAAAAATTTAAAAAGAGAGTTACCCTATGACCCAGAAATTGCACTACTAGGTATTTAACCAAAGGATACAAACATGGTGGTTTGAAGGAGCACCTGAACCCCAGTGTTTGTAGCAGCAATACCTACAATAGCCAAAATATGGAAAGAGCCCAGATGTCCATCAACAGATGAATGGATAAAGATTTGTTATGTGTGTGTGCATGTGTTATATGGAATATCACTCAGCCATCAAAAAGAATGAAATCTTGTCTTTTGCAATGGATGGAACTACAGTGTATTAGCCTAAGTGAAATAAGTCAGAGAAAGACAAATACTATATGATTTCACTCATATGTGCAATCTAAGAAACAAAACAGATTAACATAAGGGAAGGGAAGGAAAAATAAAACAAGATGAAAATGGAGAAGGAGGCAAACCATAAGAAATGCTGAACTCTAGAAAACAAACTGAAGGTTGCTGGATGGCAGGTTGGTGGGGGGAAGGGGTAATAGGGTGATTGGCATTAAGGACATAACCTGATAAAATGAGCACTGGGGGTTATATGCAACTGATGAATCACTAAATTCTACTCCCAAAAATAGTAATACAGTATATGCTAACTAAACTGAATTTAAGAATTTTAAAAAGTCTGTGATTCCTTTGCTAAGATGTGCCGAGCTCTATCACAATTGTGTGACTTAAATGAGCTATAAATTCGTGTTCATTCTTTCCTATAGATAATTCTCATTGTTCTTTAGTGTAAATTAACCGAGCCTTATTAAGTGTGGCTAACTGTCAGGCTAAGGATACACAGACAAAACCAAACCCAGAGACCCTCAAAGAGCTCAAACCAGTGGAGAAGTTTAATATATAATCAACCTGTTACAGATTAAGGTGAATCCAATGAAAAGATCACACAGAAGTGGGGTGGTAGCATAGAAGAGTAAAGGATTAACTTCATTTGAATTTTCTGGGGAAGATTCTTATAGAAGATGACTTCTGAGGGGCACCTGGATGGCACAGTCAGTTGAACACCTACCTCCTGTTTTCAGGTCAGCTCATGGTCTTGGGGTTGACAGATGAAGTCCTGTGTCAGACTCTGCACTAAGTGAAGAGTCTGCTTGAGTTTTTCTTTCCCTCTCCTTCTGCCCCTTCTGCTCAGGCTCACTCACTCTAACTCAAATTAATAAATATTTTAAAAAACCCGATGACCTCTGAGATTATTTTTGAGAGATAAAAATGAATGCATGAGATTGGGAAGGGCCAAAGAGCATTCCAAGCATTTGGTAGGTCCTGGAGACTTCTCCCTCCTGGCATGGAATTATAAGCTGTCCCGCACTGCTGGTGTATAAAGTAAGAGTGGGGCCTGTGGGACCTGAGGCTGAAGAGGCAAAGGCAGATTAAAGAACCTCACGTGTGCCTGTTACAGTTTGAATTCAGCATAAAGCCAGTAAGGAATCATTGGTGGGTTTCAGTTCTCGGAGATAAACTATGTACTATATTCAAGTTTGAAACTGATGATTTTGGTAACAGATGGATTAACCAAACACCCTAAAAGGGCCTCTAGATATCATACACGATCTGGCTCCTTTGTATTTCGCCAGCTTGATTTTGAGTCATCCTCTTCTGTCCTCTATCTGGTAACACTAAACCACATTCGGTTCTCTTTTCTGGGCATTTGTACAAGTGGTCCCTTTGCTTGGAAATTCTTTCTTTTCATTTTGAGGGTCTAACACTTCAACTTATCTTTTAGAGCTTAACAGGAAGATAATTTCTGTTGGAAAGCTTGCACTAACCCTCATAAATGGCAGCTATCCATCTACCATGTGGTACTTAGTCTGCTTGTACTTCCCTTCTCAAAGCACTTACTTCACTGTCACGTGACCAACTGCCTGTTGATTTTGTCTCCAGATACTGTGAATTTTCTAAGGGCAAGCTTGATGGCCTGTGTATCTACAATACCTAGTGCAGGGCCTGCAATACAGACATTGTTTGAAAAATAGCTCTTGAATGGGTGCTGAATATGAGGTGTGCAGCTAGCAATAGATCAATTGGGTGACCAATGATAAAGGTCTGAACTGAAGAGGGTTAGGATCAATAAAACTTGGTGACTTACCAGAGTTAAAGAGGGAAGAAAAAAAGGAAAAAGATTAAGTAGTGAAGGGTAGTTACTAATTTTAAGAAAATAGGTAGGACAACACAACCATGGTTGCCTATAAACTCGCTCTCTCTGACCTCTCTCCTATTGCTCCTACCTCAGTTTTCCCAAAATGCGAGACATACTCTTGCTTCACAATGTGCAACTGCTGTTTCTTCATCCTGGAAAAATATTACCCAAATGTCCCCATGGCTTGCTCCCTCACCTCCTCAGGTCAAATGGTAACTGTATCGTGATGACTTCCCTAAGCATCCCACTTAGAAT
Source organism: Neogale vison (assembly GCF_020171115.1). NCBI lineage: Eukaryota > Metazoa > Chordata > Mammalia > Carnivora > Mustelidae > Neogale > Neogale vison. The sequence goes on along the minus strand of NC_058095.1, from coordinate 87,746,547 downwards.
TATAACCCTGTCCACATCTTGGCTCTCCTTAGTTCTCTTCCCTCCTCTATTTTTCCCCACAGAATTTATATCAGACACAACATATTTATTTGCTTTGTCTTTTCCACTACAGATATGTTCCCTGAGGGGTAAATATTTGTTAATTTGTTCACTTCACTACTGTACACTCAGGGCCTAGAACATAGTAGGCATTCAATATATGTTTAATTAATGATTGAACAAGTGAATTAACAGTAGCATCAACATCGGTACAGAGTGGGGAAAAAGTATGCAGAAAATGATTATGTGCACTTTTAAATATGCTCAATTAGAAGAGTCACTGAGAAGAAAGATAAAATTGGAAGAGTAGCAGCGGGACCCTGGGGTTGCTTTATCCCTCAAACAGAGTAGCTCAACATCAAATCATTTTGAACAACTAGGAAATAGATTCGAGGAGTAAGAAAATAATCTGCGTAACTGGAGGGAGAGAAAGTGGCACATGTGAGGTTTGGAGCTATGAACTAGGGGAGAGAAAAGCTGTGGTGCTGGGAAAGGGAGGGGCCATTTATTTAGAGTGAAGCCAGGGAGAGAGGGAGAGGGCAGGAGAAAGAACAGCATGTAGGGTTCCCGCAATATGCTGGGGTGAGGGGATCCCCTGAATGGCACTGAGAGAAATCACTCCCCCTCCTGGAGTACATGTGGAAGAGGGATTTTGCTTTTCTGAGGACAAAAGGCCCCCTAGGAGCCACTGAGTGGCTGTTTAGCAGCAGGGGACAGAAGCATGTGTAGAGGGCAGATATGCGGGTCACAGCTTTCCACTGTGGGGCACAACAGACTCCACTCTGTGTGACTGCTTTGATGGGACAGAATGGTGCTGGGCAAGCTGCAAGCCTCTCCTCCTAGGGAGAGAAGCAGGTCCACACCTTGCTGGAGTTTTCAGTACTGGCCATGGGACCAAGATAAAACACATAACTGTGGCATAGGGTGTGCAGATGGCCAGGCACAGGGCCATTGAGGTGCAGTGATATGATGAAAGCCTGGAACACAGGAGAAGAAGTTGTTCACTTTTTCATCAGGGCCTCCTAAGCAGTAGCAGCTGTGAGTTGTCCCCCAGGTTGAGAGGGTGGGGTGATATGATCTTCCACACATTTCCCCACCACCACCATGGTTGGACTTAAGAGAGAAACAGCACCTTCAGGGGAGGCTCGAGTCCCTTACACCACACCCTGCCCTTGTGCACCCAGCAGGGGCATGTTTCCTAAGGCAGGTCTGACTGTAAACTAGCACAAGGGGCCTCTCCCTCAGAACAACATAGGCTGCCCCACATGGACCAGGTCTACTAATCACAGAGGGCTCTAAAGCATCAGCTTCAGTTCTGGTGGAAATAGGACCAGGGTTTCTTTTCTTAAGAATTCTTTTATTTCTTTATTCTTTATTTTCTTCTTCCTTTGGCATTAGGCTTATAGTTTTCTGTTCATGTGTTGGTTTGTTTCTTTTTTCCTTTGTAGGATCAGCCTTTTTTTTGTTTCCCCCCCTTTTCCTTCCTTCCTTCTTATTATTTGGAATCAGGGTTATAGTTGTTTGTCTGTCTGTTTTTTCTTCCTTTTCCTTTTCTCTTTTCTTAGATCAGCCCTTTTCTGATTTTTAAGTTTTTTTTTTAATTAGGCTTATCTTAACAAACAAATCAAAGCACACCTAGTCAAAGGTTCAACCACCTCCCACTGCAAGCAAAGAGGAAGTCTGAGTAAACGGACCTGTGGAAAAGGGCAGCCGAAACACAACATCAGAGAGCACACAGCATACAACAGAAACACTTCTTGAAGTGCAAGACCCTGGACAGTGAGTGACCCCTTCTTAATATAGTATTACTCTCAGGAGCAGGAAACATAACATTCTTTCATGACATGCAAAAGACAGAAACCTAGACATAATGACAAGACAGAGGGATTCTCCCTAAAAGAAAGAGCAGAAGAAATCACAGCCAGGGATTTCTCAAAACAGATATAAGCAATAGATCTGAACAAGAATTTAGAATGTCAGTCATAAGAATACTAGCTGGGCTTGAAAGCAGCACAGAAGACACCAGAGAAATCCTCACTGCAGAGATAAAACTAGTCATGCTGAAATAAAAATGCTATAGCTGAGATGCAGAACCAACTGGATGTAATCACAATGAGGATGGAAGAAGCAGAGAACCAAATAGGTGATACAGAGTTAAAATTATGGAAAATAATGAAGCTGAAAAAAAGAGGGATAGAAAACATCATGAATACAAACTTAGGGAATTTAGTGATTCAACAATGTGCAATATTATCTGTATCACAGGAGTCTCAGAAGAATAAAAGTGTGAAAATGGGGCAGAAAGTTTATTTGAACAAATTATAACTGACAGTTTCCCTCATCTGGGGAAGGAAACAGGCATTTATGTCCAAGAGTCACAGAGAACTCCCCTCAAAACCCAAAAAGAACAGGTCAACACCAAGATATATTAGAGTGAAACTCACAAAACAAAAAAGATAAAGTGAGAATTCTGAAAGTAGCTAGAGGCAAAAGGTCCTTAACCTACAAGGGTGGACACATAAGGTTAGCTGCAGACCTGTCCACAAAAACGTAGCAGGCCAGAAATAAGCAGCATGATATATTCAACACGCTGAATGGGAAAAATCACACAGCCAAGCAGCAAAGCTGCCATTAAGAATGGAGGGAAAGATAAAGAGTTTCCAAGATAAGCACAAACTAAAGGAGTTCATGAACACTAAACCAGCTCTGCAAGTAATACTAAAAGGGATTCTTAGAGCAGAAATAGATACCCAAAGTGACAGGAACTTTTTTAAACCATTTTTAAAAGGAACACAGACAATCTACAGGAACAGCAATTTTACAAGTAATACAATGGCACTAAATTCATATCTATCAATAATTACTCTGAATGTAAATAGGCTCAAAGCTCTAATCAAAATACACACGGATTCAGAATGGATTAAAAAAGAAAAAAAAACAAAACCCACCAAGATGCTGCTTACAAGAGACTCATTTTAAAACAAATGACCCCTCCAGACTGAAAGTGAGGGGGTGGAGGACCAGGCTAATGGACACCATGGTAATGAATCATGCTAGTGGACATCAAAAGAAAGCTGGAATAGCCATACTTACATCAGAAAAACTAGATTTTAAACCAAAGACTGTAGTAAGAGATGAAGAAGAGTACTGTATTATAATAAAGAGGTCTATCCAACAAGCTCTAACAGTTACAAATATTTATACCTCCAACTTGGGAGCAGCCAAATACATAAATCAATTAGTAGCAAATTTAAAGAAACTCATTGATAATAATATGATAGTAGGAGGGGCCTTTGACACCTCACTCACACCAATGGACAGATCATCTTAAGGAGATCAACAAGGAAATAATGACTGAATGACACACAGGACCAGATGGACTTAAGGGACATATTCAGAGCATTTCATCCTAAAGCAGCAGAATACATATTCTTTTTGAGTGCACATGGAACATTCTCCAGAAGAGATCACATACTGGATCGCAAATCAGGCCTCAACAAGCACAAGAAGACTGAGATCATACCATACATATTTTCAGACCACAGTGCTATGAAACTTGAAGTCAACGACAAGAAAAAATTTAGAAGGACCACAAATACATGGAGGTAAAAGAACATCCTACTAAAGAATGAATGGGTTAAGCAGGAAATTAAAGAAATAAAAAAAATAATTGGAAGCAAAAGAAAATGAAAACACAACAGTCCAAAACTTTTGGGATGCAGCAAATGCAGTTATAAGGAATTTTATAGCAATATAAGCCTTCTCAAGAAGAAAAGTCTCAAATACACAACCTTAACTTACACCTAAAGAAGCAGGAAAAAGAACAGCAAATACAGCCCAGAATCAGCAGAAGAAGGGAAATAACTATGATTAGAGCAGAAATAAATGATATATTAGTATAAAAAAAAAAAGTAGGACACATCAATGAAAGTAGGAGCTGGTTCTTTGAAAGAATTAACACAATTGTTAAATCCCTAGGCCAGACTTACCAAAAAGAAAAGAGAAAGGACACTAATAAATAAAATCACAAATGAAACAAGAGAGACCACAACCATTAATGAAGAAATTCAAATAATTATAGGAGAATCTTATAAGCAATTATATGCCAAAAATCTGGAAGAAAAGGGTAAGGTCCTGGAAATATATAAACTACCAAAACTGAAAGAGGAAGGAATAGAAGATCTGAACAGACCCATAACCAGCAAAGAAATTAAATCAATCATCAAAAATAACCCAAAACACAAGGTCCAGGGCTGGATGACTTCCCAGTGGAATTCTACCAAACATTTAAAGAAGAATTAATACCTATTCCTCTGAAGCTGTTTAAAAAAGTAGAAAAGGAAGGAAAACTTCCAAAGTCATTCTATGAGGCCAGCATCATCTTGATTGCAAAACCAGACAAACACCTCATTAAAAAGAATTACAGACCAATATCGCCAATGATCATGTGCAAAGATTCTCAACAAGATTCTAGTCAATCAATTTCAACAGTAAATTAAAAGGATTATTCACCAAGATCAAGTGCAATTTATTCCTGGGCTACAGGGGTGGTTCAATTTCCGCAGGTCAATCAACACGATACCCCACATTAATAAGAGGATAAGAATCATATGATCCTCTCAACAGATGCAGAAAAGCATTTGAAAAAAATACAGCATCCTCCTCGAAGAAAACCCTCAAGAATGTAGGGATAGAAGTGCTCGCTTCGGCAGCACATATACTAAAAGAATGTAGGGATAGAAGAACATACCTCAACATCATAAAGGCTGTATACAAAAGACTAAGAGCTAATATGATCTTCAATGGGGAAAACTGAGAGCTTTACCCCTAAGGTCAGGAACATGATAGGGATGTCCACTCTTACTGTTATTGTTCAACACAGTCCTGAAAATCCTAGCCTCAGCAATCAGACAACAAAAAGAAATAAAAAACATCCAAATTAGCCCAGAAGAAGACAAACTTTCACTCTTCTCAGACAACATGATACTTTATGTAGAAAACCTGAAAGATTCCACCAACAAATTGCTAGAACTGATCCATGAATTCAGCAAAGTCACAGGATATAAAATGGACATTCAGAAATCTGCTGCATTTCTATACACCAATTATAATAAAACAGCAGAAAGAGAGATCAAGGAATCAATCCCATTTACAATTACACCAAAGACCACAAGATACCTAGAAATAAACCTAACCAGAGAAATAAAAGTTCTATACTCTGAAAGCTATAGAACACATATAAAAGAAACAGAAGAAGGCACAAAGGAATGGAAAAACATTCCATGTCATGGATTGGAAGAAAAAATAATATTGTTAAATGGTCTATTCCACCCAAAGCAATCTACATATTCAATGCAATCCCTATCAAAAATAACACCAGCATTTTTCATAGAGCTAGAACGAACAACTATAAAATTTGTATGGAACCAGACAAAACTCTAAATAACTAAAGTGATGTAGAAAAAGAAAAGAAATGCTGGAGGCATCACAATTCCAGACTTCAATCTCTATTACAAATCTGCAGTCATTAAGACAGTATGGTATTGGCACAGAACAGACATATAGATCAAAGGAACAGAAAAGAGAAACCAGAAATGGACCCACAAGGGTAAGGTCAACTAATCTTCAACAAAGCAGGAAAAAATATCCAATAGAAAAAAGACACTGTCTTCAAAAAATGGTGTTGGAAAAAACTGGACAGTGACATGCAGAAGAATGGCACCAACAGATTAGAAGAGATTAAAGATTTGGAAAAGACCCATCTAATTAATGTTTTTGGATTAAAGTCACAATACAAATGCATACCCACATACCATATAAATACTTAAGGCTATAAATGAAGCAAACTCGTAAATAAGATGCATTCCTTTCTCTCACTTTAAAAAAGAAAGAGGTCTCTGAGCAATACAACTGGTGTTCAGGGAAAAGGTTTCAGCGAGTATAAGAAGCATTATCATACTCATAAACAATGTGCACGGGAAAAAGAAAAATTTGAAAAGCTATAGAAATTGGGAAACACCAATATTTAAGGTTTGGGCAAAGGAAGAAGAATAAGCAAAAGGGGCGCCTGGGTGGCTCAGTGGGTTAAAGCCTCTGCCTTCGGCTCAGGTCATGATCTCAGGGTCCTGGGATCGAGCCCCGTATTGGACTCTCTGCTCAGCGGAGAGCCTGCTTTCCTTCCTCTCTCTCTGCCTGCCTCTCTGCCTAGTTGTGATCTCTGTCTGTCAAATAAATAAAAAAATTTAAAAAAAAAACCTGGAAAAAAAAAAGGGTAAGAACACCACCAGAAAAGGAGAAAGGAGAGAATTTTAAGAGGTTCAGTAGTATCCAGTGTAAGACAAACTATAATAAAGGAAGAGAAAGACCCAGAGTATTTCATAATTAGGTCACTACTGACTTCAGTCAATGCAGTTTTAGAGGATCACAAAATAACAATGACGAATAACCACCACTTACTGAACAATCGTGTATTCAAGGGGGTGATTCAAATGTACTATCGCTAATCTTCCCAACCACATTACCAAGTAGCTCTTCTATTATCCAAATTTTATAGAAGAAAAGTAGGGTAAGTAAGATGAAGTGTCTCATATGTTATAGAAGAACAAAAAGTGGAGGAGCTAAGGTTTGAGTCCTAGTAAAAATATACCTTATAAATGTTTTGTTCATATGACACTCTTGATGTAAATTCCACATGAATAAATTTTTGAGGTACAAAAATCTTGCCACTTTAAACACCAACATTCACATATTTTAAAGATCTTTAAAAGAATTGTTAAGAAACCTTATACTGGATAATTTATGAATGCCATTATGAATGTCAATTGTTGTATTTATGCCTTTGTGAACAGTTGAGCTGTTTAGATTTTTTTGCTTTTAGGATGAAAGGCACTACGAATTTTTTTTTTTTTTTGAGAATCTGTATCTTCATTTTATGATTTTTTTTGCCTATGGGCTAGAACCATGCTAAGTGCTATACATATATCCTCTCACGTAATCCTCACCATAACCTTATGATTTAAGTTCTAGTATGGGGAAAAAGAGGAGAGAGTAAATAACTTATCCAACGTCACATATTCAGTCCTAGCAGAGGTTTTAGGTCTCTGAGCCTCCAACTCCAAAGCTCTTAATCTTAATGCTGACTCAGCTGTTTTCCAGGGTGATATGCCAATGAGGTCCTCAGTCACTTTGCAGATAGACCAGATTTCCGGATAAGTATTGCCCTAAATGAACTCTGAGATATTCAACTTCCAACAATTTTGCTGTTAATTGGGGGAAAGAAAGTTAACCTTTCAGATATTTGGACAAATGCTAATAATTTAAGAAAAAAAGAGGAAGCATCAGTGAGTACTCTGTCATAATAGTTTCATAATTGCATTAATTTCCTATTTGTTACCAAATTACCATAAATTTATAGTTTAAAACAACGCTTTTTATTACCCTGTTATTGTATAGGGTCAAGTAACCTTGTATAGGTCTCACTGAGTTAAGGCTGGGCACAGCTGCATTCCTTTCTATGGGCTCTTTGGGGGAACCTTCCTTTTCCAGATTCTTGAGATGGCACATCTTCCTTGGCTTATGGTTCCTTTCCTCCATTTTTAAAGCCACAAGAGCAGAATGAGTCTTGATCACATGAAATATATTTCACCTTCTTTCCTGCACTCCTCTTGCTCTTTTAAGAACCCCTGTAATTGGGCACCTGGGTGGCTCAGTGGTTTAAAGCTTCTGCCTTCGGCTCAGGTCATGATCTCAGGGTCCTGGGATCAAGGCCTGCATCAGGCTTTCTGCTCAGTAGGGAGCCTGCTTCCCCCTCTCTCTCTATCTGCCTCTCTGCCTACTTGTGATTTCTGTCTGTCAAATAAATAAATAAAGGGGCGCCTGGGTGGCTCAGTGGGTTAAAGCCTCTACCTTCGGCTCAGGTCATGATCCCAGAGTCCTGGGATCGAGCCCGGCATCGGGCTCTCTGCTCTGCGGGGAGCCTGCTTCCTCCTCTCTCTCTCTCTCTGCCTGCCTCTCTGCCTACTTGTGATCTCTGTCAAATAAATAAAATCTTTAAAAAAAATTTTTTAAATTTTAAATAAATAAATAAAATCTTAAAGAACCCCTGTAATTACACTGGGCCCACCTGTATAATCTAGAATACTCTCCCTCTTTTAAGGTTAGCTGATTAGCAACTTTGACCCTATCTGTAACGTTAATTCCCCTTTGTTGTGTAAGGTAACATACTCACAGGTTCTGGAGATCAGAACATAGGCATCTTTGGGGAACTCGTATTCTGCATACCACAGTAAATAAGAAAATTCTCACCTATAGCATAGTATGTTCCTACTATTGGAGAACAGGATGGACAACATGTGTTCTCCATTTCTTTTTATTTTATTTTTTTTACCAATAGAAGGAGAGGGAAAAAGATACTAGGCTGATTGGGAAATACTAATTTGGATTATACTATTTGCAGAAATATTTAGGCTGAATTTTTAAAATTTTCTTGCAGATCTTTTATTTTTTTTTTAAGATTTTATTTATTTATTTGACAGAGGAGATTACAAGTGGGCAGAGAGGCAGCCAGAGAGAGAGAGAGAGAGGAGGAAGCAGGCTTCCTGCTGAGCAGAGAGCCCGATGCGGGACTCAATCCCAGGACCCCGAGATCATGACCTGAGCCGAAGGCAGCGGCTTAACCCACCGAGCCACCCAGGCGCCCCTATCTTGCATATCTTAAAAGTAGTCTTCAGAAATCCTCAGTCTAGGCAATAAAACATAGGGGCATATGCTATGGTCCGGAAAGGTGCTTACTTTCTATAAAAGTTAAAGTATCTTTTCGTTAGTCTTCATTCATCCCTTCACCGTTTGCCTCTGCAATTTACATTTTCACCCTTCCTAGGAATGTCCTTTGGTCTCTAAATTTACATATATAACCAAAATTCAAGCTATCTGAATGTAACCCATCTTTGATATTAGTAATTCCTCATACATGTTAGTGAAGCCTGCAAGTTTTCAGAGTTTTTTCTATACTTTAGAAAAACTAATTATTCCAACTAATTTTTCCAGCCCTAGAATCACATGAAGGAAACATTTTTTAAGCCACGAGTGGAAAAAGTTTTAGTAACATTTTCTTTTTTTTTTTTTTTAAAGATTTTATTTATTTATTTGACAGACAGAGATCACAAGCAGGCAGAGAGGCAGGCAGAGAGAGAGGAGGAAGCAGGCTCCCTGCGGAGCAGAGAGCCCGATGCGGGGCTCGATCCCAGGACCCTGGGATCATGACCTGAGCCGAAGGCAGAGGCTTTAACCCACTGAGCCACCCAGGTGCCCCTAAACTAACCTTTATTACAATGCAACAAAACCGAAACTGCAGAGGAATAAATTTAAAACAGTAAGTTGTATCAATATAAAGAAAACACTGAAACTCTACTAAGAAAATAGAACATAAATGGAATAACATACCTTGCTGTTAGAATGAATATTGGAAGGATAACAACTATCTTAAAATGAATACACTTTCACTTCACAAAAGTAGAGGTGTCCCAGACCAGCAGCATCAACATCACCCTTTGAATTTTTAGATACACCAATTCCAAGCCTCAACTCAGACTCAGTGAATTAGAAATTCTGAAGGTGAGGCCCCACAAACTATGTTTTAGAAAGTTTTTCACAAGATTCTGATAGGAGCAAAAATCTGTGATTCCTGTTTTAATGTAATTTTTAAAAAGATTTATTTATTTATTTATTTGACAGAGATCACAATTAGGCAGAGAAGCAGGCAGAGAGAGAGGAAGGGAAGCAAGCTCCCGGCTGAGCAGAGAGCCCGATGTGGGGCTCAATCCCAGGACCATGGGATCATGACCTGAGCCGAAGGCAGAGGCTTTAAACTACTGAGCCACCCAGGCACCCGTTTTAATGTAATTTTAACAAAACTAACAACGTAAATTTTTCCTCAAGAGGGAAATAGAAATAGACAAGCTGATTCTAAAGGTCATACGGAAAAATACCCATTAAAATGTTGGCACTACAGCAAGGACAAATTGGCAAAGAAATCAATGGAAAAGAATAGAGAGTCCAGAAATATTCTCTCTACATCAAAGAATTTAGTACCTGAGAAGAGTGGCATTTTAAATCAGAGAGGAATGATGTAGGGACACCTGGTTAGCACTCACAAACAATAAGCCACCCAAATAAATAACTCAATGGAACAATAAGTTCCTGGAAGAAATAAGAGATGAAATTTTTATAAACTGAGAAGAGACAAATGCCCTTCTAAGCAGGACATACAGATAGGAAGAAGACTGGAAAATCTGACTACTTAAAAAAAAATTAACAAAGAAAAAAGTACTGTAAACCACACCATGTGACCGATAATCAGCTAGAGAAAAGAATATTTGTAATATGTAAAACAGACCAAAAGTCCAACGACTCTAACTCTCAAAGAGCATTACAAATTAAAACTCAATAAAAAAATGAGAGAAGGATATGAAAAGAGGTGCTGTGTGTGAGGCGAAGGAGACTCACAAATATATGAATATATGAAATATGTGAAAAGGTATTATAAGAGAAGAAAAGTAAAACAATAAGGAGAAATTCTCATCTTTGAAATTGGCAAAATGTACTTGATAATCCAATGTGGCAATGAGGAGAACAGCATTCTCCTTTACCAGAAACAGAAGTATAAACTGATGAAACATCATTGGAGGCAATTTTCCAACATCCATCAATATCTGAAAACAAACACACCTTACATTTCATAGTTAGGAACTTATCCTTCAGTAATAGCACACATGGTCAAAGAGATGTAAATGCAATGGTGTTCATCCCATCATTGTTTGAAATAACAAAATAGTAGACCAATCCAAGTATCTGTTACCAGAAAATGTGTAAATAATGGACTATTCATCTTAGAATACCAAACAACCACAACAACAAACTGAAATAGCTCTATGTAGCAACATCTAAGGTAAATTACCAAGTTTTAAAAAAATGGTGAATAATAGAGTACAGAGTATATTTCTGTATGTATAAAAGGAAATAACAGATCTTTTGACTATATATATACATGCTTCTCTAGGCATGTATTTATGAAAGACACACAGTAACTGTTAACACTAGTTAATATTCTGGGAGTACCAGGGTGGCTCAGTCGCTAAGCATCTGCCTTCGGCTTAGGTCATGATACCGGGGCCTGGGATCAAACCCTGCATTGGGCTCCCTGCTCAGCAGGAAGCCTGCTTCTCTGCTTCTCTCTCTCTCTCATTCCCTCTACTTGTGTTAACTCTCTTGCTGTCTCTTTCTAATAAATAAATACACAGTCTTTAAAAAAATATTCTGTTTGGGATCCAGGTTCGAGGTGTTTAGGGTAGAAACCTTATTTACAACACTCTTTTGTTCTATTTCTACTATTTGAATTACTTTTTAATTTTTTTAATTTCACTATAGTGAATACACATTACATTAGTTTCAGGTGAAAATAGCATAGTAATTCAACAACTGTATACATTATGCTTTCCATACCACAAGTATAGCTACTATCTGTCCCCATACATTGCTATTACAATATCATTGATTATATTTCCTACACTGTAACTTTTATTCCCATGACTTATTCATTCCATAACTGGAAGCCTGTATTTCGCACGCTCCTTGTTTGTTCATCCCTGCCCCACCCCCAGCACTTCCCTTCTGGCCACCATCAGTTTGTTTGCTGTATTTATAGGTCTGATTCTGCTTTTTGTTTGTTTATTCATTTGTTTTTTACATTCTACATATAAGTGGAATCATATGGCATTTGTCTTTTAAAAAGTATAGCTTACTATTTGGAATGGTGGAATAAAAGCAATAGTAACAATGGCAAAACTGTCAAAATCATCTTTTTCCCAATTCTGCAAATTAACTTCAGTTAGTTATCTCATTTTTCTCTTAATCCCATTCCCCTATCAGGTTCTGGAGTAGCAATGAAAACAAAGAGCCTCACCACTTTGGTAGCTGGATAAACTAGCAGCCTATCAATATATATAGGATTGGGGTAGGTTTAGAATTCCGTGAAATGTCCATACCTAAAGGACTGTCAATATTTGCCTATCTAGCATCTCACCAAACGATTCCATTTTCAAGGCATTTTATTTCATGACTCAAGAGCTGCCTCTGTGCAAACTGTTACTTTTGAGCACTTACTAAAGAAAATCAGAGACAATTAGTTAGCACTGAAGCTGTTGGAGGGAACTTTAACGCTTGGGGCTAATGAGAGACTGATCAAACAAACAAAAATTAAAGGGAAAATTGAAGAATTAAGATATCCACATGGAACCCTGAAGAACTTCAACACATTCCTGGGATTCTAGAGGCTCATGTACATGCAAAGAGCTTAGTGCATGACCGTGAAAGACTTGAGAAGGCTCTGAGCTCTCATTTCTGGCTGACTTTGAGACTCTGTGCAAGCAGAAAGTGAAGGCTAAGGCTAAGGGAGGATTGTAAACTGCCTGGTGGAGCACTAAGGGAATGCCCCAACAAATATACAGAACCCCTCAGCAAAGGTTGAGAGACTTCTTAGTTCAACCTCCCATCAATCATTTGCTGACTGCTAAGGCAATAGAACAGAGACTTCAGTGCCCACACAACAAAGAACAGACTTTACAGAAAAATCACTTAAAACACAGATAGCAACAACAACAACCCAAGTAACAATAACAAATCCAGGTGAGAAGGGCATCTGGTTTCTAGAATAGACAAATTATCATAAATATCCAGTTTTGACAAAAAAAAAAAGAGAGAGAGAGAGAGATCAAAATCAAACAAAAAAGCATAGCCTATAAACAGGAAAAATAGCAGTTAACAGAAACTGTCCTTGAGGAAAACCAAAAGCTGGATTTATTAGACAAAGATTTTAAATCACCTATAATAAATAAGTTGAAAGAACTGAAAGAAATCATGTCTAAGAACTATGGGAAAGTATGCAAATGATGTCTCATCAAATAGAGAATAACAATAAGGAGATATAAATTATTATTCCTTTTATTTGTAAAACATTTTACTTTTAAGTAATGATCTACACCCAGTGCGGGGCTCAAACTCACAACCCAGAGATCTAGAGTCACATGCTGTACTGACTGAGCCAGCCAGGCACCCCTATTATTTTACATCAAAGAGAAATTCTGATGTTGAAAAGTATAACTAAAATGAAAAACTTCTCTAGTCTGAATAATATCTTTATTATTTATATAATATAACTATAATAATATAAATATGAATATAATAATATATTTATTCTTTACAGAAGAAAGAATCAGTTAATTTGAAGACAATGAACTGAATACAGGTCAATTGAAACTATCCAGCATGAGAAGGAAACAGCAAAAGGAATGAGGAGAAATTAACAGAGCCTCAGACACCTGAGGGACACCATCCAACATCCCCACCATGTAAAATGGGAGTCCCAGAAAAAGAGAGAAGGAGGGAGTGGCAGGGAAACGTGGGAGAAAGAGAGGGAGAGGAGAGAGAGGAAGGAGCAGAAGGAATATCTTAAGAAATAATGGCTAGAAACTCTCCAGATACAACAACAAAAAGAATTAATCTTAGAATTCAAGAAGCTCAATAAACTCGTACAATAAATCAACAAGACCTACGCTCAAACATTTCATAGTCAACATGTCAAAAGGAAAGGACAAGAGACAATCTTGAAACCTGCAATAGAAAATATGATCCTCGCCCGCGCCGCCTGCTCCCGGCGCTGGGCCCCAGCGCGCGGGCTCCCGAGCGGCCATGGGCTGCGCGGGGTTCGCCGTGCGGAGTCCGCCAGGCCCGGACCCGCGTCCCGCACCCTGACGGTCCCGAGCCATGGGGGTGTTGATGTCCAAGCGGCAGACGGTAGAGCAGGTACAGGAGGTGAGCCTGGCTGTGTCTGCTTTCAAGGATGGACTACGGGACAGGCCTTCCATCCGGCGCACCGGTGAGCTTCCAGGGTCCCGCCGAGGCACTGGAGAGGGCTCTGTCCAGGAGGTCCAGGAGGAGAAGGAAGCAGAGGCAAGTACCCCAGAGCTGCAAGAAGAGAGCAGTACCAAACGTGCAGCCTGGGAGAGGCTCCGAGCTGGGCGTGGAGCGGAGCCGGAGGAGTTTGATAGGAGTAATCGGTTCCCACCGCCGGCTTTCACCCGCCCCACCCGGAAGCTGGATGATGACAAGCCTCCTGATACCTGCTTGGAGCCCAGAGAACTTGTTGTCAGCGATGAGCTGTGTGACGTCTGTGAGGTCTGGACAGCTGAGAGCCTCTTCCCATGCAGGATCTGTACCAGGGTTTTCCACGAGGGCTGTCTGCGCCGCATGGGCTACATCCAAGGAGATAGCGTGGCAGAGGTGACTGAGACAGCCCACGCAGAACCTGGCCGGAGCTGCCATACTGTGATAATCTCAACTTGCTGCTAACTGAGGAGGAAATGTACAGCCTCACAGAGACCTTTCAGCAGTGTCAAGTCATTCCTGATTGCTCCCTGACACTGGAGGACTTCCTGCGCTACCGCCACCAAGCAGCAAAGCGGGGGGACAGTAACAGGGCTCTAAGCGAGGAGCAAGAGGAACAGGCAGCCCGCCAGTTTGCAGCCCTGCACCCTGAACATCGAGGACACATAGAGTGGTCTGACTTCTTGTCCCATGAGTCCCTCCTACTTCTGCAGCAATTGCGTCCCCAGAACTCTCTGTTAAGGCTTCTGACAGTCAAGGAACGGGAACGAGCCCGGGCCACCTTCCTCGCCCGCCCGGGGCAATTGGAGTACTATCAGTGAGGCAGAGTGCCATGCAGCCCAGCACTCTTGGTTCTGCAAACGCCTTGCAGAGGCTCCTTCCTGCAGTGTCAGCATCAGCCATGCGGGTCCCATAGCAGACAGCAGCCCAGCTAGCAGCAGCAGCAGCAAGAGTCAGGACAAGGCTCTGCTGCCCACAGAGCAGGAATCCAGATTTGTGGACTGGCCTACATTCTTGCGGGAGAATGTTGTCTACATCTTGGCTGCTCGCCCCAACAGTGCAGCAATTCATCTGAAACCCCCAGGATAGCATGGAGCAGAGAAGCTCAGTCGGGGACAATGGTCTCCCTCCTCTCCTTTTTCTCTTTCCCTCTTTCCCCCAACATCCTCTGGTACTGAGACTTGTGGGGATGGAGCACTGCCAGCATCTCAAATTTGCCACTAAGCTTTATGGAACTGAAATCACGGCTCCCCTCACAACAGAGGCAGTATATGCATTGCTGCAGGGAAAAGCCCTGGGAGCTGTGGCAGTATCCACTCCCGGAGCCACCCCCCTGTCCTCACATCATAGACTGCACCTGCCACTGCACACATATGTGCGCACACGCGCGCACACACACACACACATGCACACGCGCACATACGCGCCACACTGTCCATGCCTTCAGAGAGCTGGTTCTTCTTGGTTGGAAAGGTCCAAAGTTCCCTTTGTGAAGCTCCTGGTAGAGATGAGAGGGGTCTCTATTCACTTCTTCTATTGGCCAGTTCTGATTTCCAATAGACAAGTCTCTGGCCAAAAAAAAAAAAAAAAAAAAAAAAAAAGAAAAGAAAGAAAGAAAAGAAAAAGAGAAAGAAAATATGAAAATATGATCTTCAATAAAAGTAAAGACTGACTTCTCACTAGAAACCATAGAGGCCAAATGGCACTGAGATGACATTATCCAAGGTGCTGAAAGAAAACAAAGAAAGAAGCAAAAAACAACTATTAACAAAGAATCTTACATCTGCAAAACCATTTTTAAAAATGAAAGAGAAATCAAGATATTTCTAAAAAACAAAAACTAAGAGAATATGTTGCTAGTAGTTGTGTCCAAGAAATGAGGACAGTATTTCAGTCTAACACTAGACATACCTTTGTTTTACATAGTGAAACAAAAAGCACTAGTATTTACTATAAAAGTATATAGGTAAATATAAAAGTATAAATAGATATTTTTCATTGCAATTCTCTTCTCCTATACGATTTAAAACACAGCTATATAATTTTAAAACTGTGTTGATGGGTTTACAATGTATAAAAATGTAATATATATGATAATAATAGCACAAAGTAAAGGAAGTGAATGGAGCTATACTGGAGCAAAGTTTCTGCAAAGAAATTAAATTGGTATTAATCTAGGGCACCTGGTTGGCTCAGTGGGTTAAGCCGCTGCCTTCGGCTCAGATCATGATCTCAGGGTCCTGGGATCGAGTCCCACATCGGGCTCTCTGCTCAGCGGGGAGCCTGCTTCCTCCTCTCTCTCACTCTCTGCCTGCCTCTATGCCTACTTGTGATCTCTCTCTCTGTCAAATAAATAAATTAATTAAGAAATTGGTATTAATCTAAACTAGATTGTTTTCTGTAAACATGCTAATAACAATAACCAGGACAACCATTAAGAAAACAATTCTAGGGCGCCTGGGTGGCTCAGTGGGTTAAAGCCTTTGCCTTCGGCTCAGGTCATGATCTCAGGGTCCTGAGATCGAGTCCCGCGTCGGGCTCTCTGCTAAGCAGGGAGCCTGCTTCCTCCTCTCTCTGCCTGCCTCTCTGCCTACTTGTGATCTGTCTCTGTCCAAGAAATAAATAAAATTAAAAAAAAAATTAAAAAAAAAGTTAATTCTAAAGCATATAGTAAAAGAAACAAAGAAATTAAAATGGTATACTAAAAAAAGAAATCTATCAAATACAGAGGAAGGCAATAATGAAGGAATGGGAACAATGGGTGAAGACATAAGAAATACAGCAACCAGGAAAATGGCAGATGTAATTCTTAATGTTACAGTAATTACATTATATGTAAATGTAATAAACAATCTAAAATGGATTAAAAAACATGATACAACTATACTCTCACTCTCTATAAAATATATACTTTAGATTCAAAGACAGAAATTGGTTAAAAAGGAAAACTATGAAAAGATTAGGCCATACAAACAATAATCAAAAGAAAGTTGGAGTGTGTGTACTAATATCAGAAGAAACTTGAAGACAAAAATTTTCCCTCGAGACGAAGAACACTTTACAATAATAAAAGGATCAACCTATCAGAAAGTAATAAGTATTATAAATATATGCATCTAACAAAAAAAGCCCTGATAAACCTGAAGGAAGAATTTACAGAACAGAGGGGAAAAATACACAAGTAAACAAAATAGCTGGAGACTTCAGTATCCCATTTTCAATAATGGATAGATTAACTAGCCAGAAAGTCAACAGGGAAATAGAAGACTGAAATAGTACTAAAAATCAACTAGACGTAAGAGATTTATAGAATACTCTACCCAACAACAGTAGAATTTCTCTTCTCAAATGTGCATGGAAATTCACAGATGTAAGGAAATTAAATGACACACTTCTAAATAATCAACAAACAAAATACCCCAAGAGAAATCAGAAAATATTTTAATGAATAAAAATGTAAACAAAATATACCCAAACTGATGGGTAATAATTAAAGTAGTGCTTAGAGGGAAACTTACAGCTATAAATGCCCATATTAAAAAAAGAAACTCTCAAGTCAAATCAGGAACAAAGGAGGAATAACACTACCAATCACATAGAAATAAAAAGGATTATAAGGGCATACTAACAATAATTATATTTCAAGAAATTAGAACACCTAGATAAGACGCATATTTATTAAAGTGTTTTTGCTGTTGTTTTAAATGTTTATGTATCTCAAGTTCTGCCAAGTGTCAAATCAACACACAATTAACTCCTGCCTTCATAGACGTTGAGATATTGTATTTTTAAAATTGATTTTATTTTTATCAAGGTAATACATATATATAGTTTATTAAGTAAAATTATATTAAGTCTTACAGTGAAAAATTACATCCTTCTGCCACACCCCTCTATACTGTCTCATATATATATGTATACATATATATGTATATATACACATATATGTAATATACACATATACATGTATATATACACATATACATGTATATATACACATATATACATATATGTATATATGTGTATATATATAAAATAAATATAAGTATTACATTGTTTCAGGTGTAAAATATAATGATTTAACAATTCTATGCATTACTCAGTGTTCATCATGATTAAGTATACTCTTAAACCCCCTTATGTATTTTATCTGTCCCCCCACCTACCACTCCTCTAGCAAACACCCATTTGTTCTCTGTACTTAAAGAGTCTGGGTTTCTTTTGCTTTGTTTTAATTCTTAAATTCCACATAGGAGAAAAATCATATGGTATGTCTTTTTCTCACTTATTCCATTTAGCAATATAACCTCTATATCCATCCATGTTGTCACAAATGGCAAGAACTCATTCTTTTTATGGTTGAGCAATATTCCATTTATATATATGTGTATATATATAATATATAATATACATATATTATATATATTATACATAATATAAATATATATACACTTAAATGTAAGTATATATATATATCACATCTTCTTTAGATATATCTATTTATCTAATTTACCTAATCTATTTATATATATCTATATGTAAAGAATATATATTCTATCTATATAGCAATCATATCTTCTTTATCCAGTCGTTAATGGACACTCGGGTTGCCTCCATATTTTGGCTATTGCAAATAATGCTGCAGTAAACATAGGAGTGCATATGTCTTTTCGAATTAGTGTTTTATTTTCTTTGGGTAAATACCCAGTAGTTGAATCACTGGATCATATGGTATTTCTATTTTTAATTTTTTGTAAAACCTTCATGCTGTTTTCTACAGTTGTTGCATCAGTTTGCATTCCCACCAACAATGTGCCAGAGCTTCTTTTTTAAATTTCTATTTTTAATTTTTTGAGAAAGGTTTATACTATTTTCCACAATGGTTGTACCAATTTGCATTCCTACACACAGTGCACAAGGGTTCCTTTTTCTCCACATCCTCTCCAACTGTTGTTATTTCTTGTCTTCTTGATTTTGCCATTCTGACAGGTGTAAAATGATATCTCACTGTGGTTTTCATTTGCATTTCATTGTATAATGATGTTGAGCATCTTTTCATGTATCTGTTGGCCATGAGTATGTCTTGTTTGGAAAAATGTCTATTCAGGTCCTCTGTTCTTCTTAAAATCAGATTATCTGGGGTTTTTTTGGGGGGTACTGACTTGTATAAATGCTTTATATATTTTGGATATTAATCCCTATTGGATATATCATTTGCTAATACCTTCTCCTACTTAGTAGGTTGCCTTTTTGTTTTGGTGATGGTTTCCTCTGCTGCACAAGAGCTTTTTATTTTGGTGTAGTCCCAACAGTTTATTTTTGCTTTTGTTTCCCTTGCCTCAGGAGACATATCTAGAAAAACGTTGTGATGGCAGATGTCAAAGAAATGACTGCTTATGTCCTCTTCTATGAGTTTTGTATTTTCAGGTCTCTCACTTAGGTCTTTAGTCCATTTTGATTTATTATGGTGTATGTACAGTATAAGAAAGTGGTCCACTTTCATTCTTTTGCATGTAGCTGTCCAAGCAAAAATTTCCAAGCACAATTTGTTGAAGACTGTTTTTTCTCCCATTGTATACTCTTGCCCCCTTTGCCACAGATTAATATAAGTGTAGGTCTAGATGACATCCTTATACTTTATTTCTTCATTTATCAATTTAAAACATAATTGGTTAACTCCAATCATATGAAGACTTCACTCTTCTATATTCTTATCCCACATTTCTACCCATCTCTGATATCAAAATAATGTTATAATGTGGGACTATATAAATCACCAATATAAATATAAATAGCTAATGTCTACATTATTATGAGTTGCAAATATTTTAAACAAAGAGGTGAACTAGGACCATGCCTATTATTTCTCCTGGAGTTCATAACTACTAATTTTTTTACCCTCTAGTTTTCTATGTACTTAATACAATTATTATATACTCTTCCAAATCACTGCTACATGCAATGAATATTTTTTCTGTATGCTCAAACATGTTATGTTCCTTTGTTTCCTGGAGAGCTCCTTCCCCAGGTTCTCTTTTAGAGAGTACAATATGGAACGGACTGACCTCATGGCTTGTTGAATAGCAGCCATGCTGACACTTTTTTATCCCTCTCCTGAGTGGGATTCCCCCCCCCCCAAGTCATCTGTATCTTTCTCTTTCTTATTTAATCATCTGGACAAATCACATCCTTTAAAATTTCATAGGCCACAGTCCATGGAAAGTATTTTTAGGGAAAGGAGGGACTACTCTTTCTTTTGTACCATCACACTTGATTTAGCTGAGTACAGAATTAACTAGTGAAACTATTCCCCTTACAATTTTGAAGAAATTGTTTCACAATGTAGTTGTGGAGAAGTCCAGTGCCATTCTCCTTTTTGGATGTGAACTAACCCCATTCCTTGCATTTGGGAAGCTCTTACAACCTCTTGTTTATCCTTGATATGCTGCACTTTGGGACTTTTTCTTTGGTAAGAGTATTTTTCATTTATTGTGCTGGATATTCAGTGGGCTTTCTCAACGTGGAGACTCATTTCCATCAGTTCTGAGAAAAAATAAACTTATTAGTTCTTTAATAATTTCTTGCTCACTTTACTTTTTCTATTCTTCCTTTATTGGAGTCTTACTTGCAATATGATGGGCCTCCTGGTTAAGCCTTGAATCTCAAGTTTTTTCTGCCTTCGTTTTTTGTTTTTTTTCCCCAGGTTTTTATTTAAATTCGTTGGTTAACAGATAGGGTAATACTCGTTTCAGGAGTAGAATTAGGTGATTCATCACTTACATATCATACATGATGCCAATTACAAGTACCTTCCTTAATATCCATCATCAATTTTGCCCATTCCCCACCCACTTCCCCTCTGGCAACCCTCAGTTTGTTTTCTATAGTTAAGAGTCTTTTATGGTTTGCCTCTCCCCCACCTTTTTCTCTTCCTTCCCCTTCTGTTTCTCTTAACCTCTTTGCTTCCTGTTCTGTTTTCTAGGGGCTCTTCATAACTTTCTTTTCCAGTCTATTCAAGTTGTATAAATATTAAAATAAAATAAATAAAAATAAATAAATAAATAATGAAAATGAGATGCTGGCAAATTTTTAATTAGAGAAGAAAACTTGGGTGGTAAGCCTTTGTAGCATCAAACACAGCAAGAAAGATGATGTAAAAATGATGATGGTGTTTTACAAAGAGCATTTTCTAGTTACAATAAGTGAAATTGCTTGCTACAAAACCCCTGGGAGACATAAAGCAGGACTTCTCCACCTCTTCACAGTTGACCTGTTGGTCTGGATAATTCTTCTTGGGGAGGTGTGGCGGGGGGCGGGGGTGGTGTCTGGTGCTCTGTAGGATGTTCAGTAGCAGAGCTAACCTGCACCCACTAGATGTCAGTAGTTCTCTCCACACGTGCACCCACTTGTGATCACCCAAAATGTCTCCGCAGATGGCCAGATAGCCCGGGGGACGGAATCACTTGAGACTGAGAAAAACTGAAACACAGGAATTACAAAAAGTCACCCACGATCCTCCCATCTAGAAATGTAAACTTTTTAAAAAAGATTTTTATTTATTCATTTGACAGAGAGAAAGAGAGAGAGAGAGAGAGAGCACAAGCAAGGGGAAAGACAGAGGCAGAGGGAGAAGCCCGCTCCCCGCTGAGCAAGAAGCCCAATGTGGGACTTGATCCCAGGACCCTGGGATCGTCACCAGAGCCGAAGATGGACACTTAACCAACAGAGCCACCTAGGTGCCCCCAAATGTAAACTTTTTGTTTACAAAAGTTTACAAAACTTTTTTGTAAAACTCTGTTTACAAAACAGAGTCACATTGATCTTACCATTCTATAGCCAGCATATTTTTCATTCATTAATATAACATCAACATTTTTGTTACATAATATTCCTCTGCAGCATAGTTTTGGGTTTTTTTGGTAGTGTGAGTACTTTATAATTCCTTCTTCCTCCCTCTTATCCCTTGAATCATTGCTGTCCTCCCCTTCATTTCATTATTGGTGTATTGAACATACACGTGTGTGTACACACATATTTGAACAAAATATTTTTTATTACATCAATAAAGAATAAGAAAATGTTTTTATTTCACTTTCACTAATTCCTTCTCCAGTGCTCTTCCTTTCCTTAAGTAGATTCAAGTTTTGACCTGTATCATTTTACTTCTCTCGAAAGGGCATCTTTTAACATTTTTTTCCCAAGGCAGCTCTACTGGCAACAAATTTGCTCAATTTTTGTTTGTCTGAAAAAGTGTGGCTACAAAAAAATTATTAAAATTTTTAAAAAACGAAATTAGGTAACCTGAACTCTCTGTTGTAGGTATATAGGTCATGGATATGAAAATGTGCTTAAAATGCATAGAAAGGGAGCCTGGGGAATTGCTCAGGAGTAACTGACACTAGTAAGAGATTGAGAGCCAGTTCAAGTTCCTCTAAAACATAAAAATAAAAATACCACATGGTCCAGTAATTGCACTATGGGGTATTTGCCCAAAGAAAACAAAAATACTAATTCAAAAACATGTCCCCCCTATGCCTATGACAGCATTATTTACAATAGCCACAATGTGGGAGCAACCTAAACGTCTACTGATAGATGAACGGATAAAGAAGAAGTCATATATTAAGTGGTATATATCAGCCATTTAAAAAATGAAATCTTGCCATTTACAACAACAGTGATGGACCTAGAGGGCATTATGCTAAGTGAAATAAGTCAGACAGAGAACGAGAAATACCATATGATTTTATGTATAGAATGTAAAAAGCAAAACAAGTGAACAAACAAAAAAAGCAGGAAAAGACCCATAAATATAGAGAATAAACTGGTGGTTGTCTCCATGGTGGCAGTGTGGGGCGTAGGAGGGAGGGCAAAATAATGGAAGGGGAGTGGGAGATACAGGTTTCTAGTTATGGTGGGAGTAAGTCACGAGGATGAAAGGTACAACATAGGGAATAGAGTCAACAATACTGTCATAGTGTTGTATGGGGACAGATGGGACCTCTGCTTATGGTGAGCATGGTGTAATGTACACTGAATCACTATGTTGAAACTAACATAACAATCTGTGTCAACTATACATCAGTAAAAAAGATGAAGAAGAAATGAAAAGGAGGGAACCTGCACACAGAGGCAGGCACAGAGGGAGGACCAGGGGAAGACACAGAAAAAGCCTTCTACAAGCCAGGAACAGCTGAGGTCACTGAAGCCAGGAGAGAAACAAGGACGAGATTCTCCTCCACAGCCCTCAGAAGGAACCAATCCAGCCATCCCCTTGATCACAGACTTACGGCTACCAAAATGGGAAGACAGTACACTTCTGTTGTTTAAGCTGGAAGAAAACAAAGTGGCGGGAAAATGAGTGAGATTTTACTTGGATTACTGCTATGTCACTGGATCTGTCATAAGAAAAATGCGATACTCATGTAATCTATGTGCGTACACATGCTGACACACATTGGCAAACATGGATACATATGTGTATAAAAGAGAACAGTAACCTTAAACTTTATTATACTTCTGCAAAAGTCCTATAGTAATATAATCACCCCTAGAGCCTGAAAATTTTTATTATCCTTAAGCTTGTGGGCTTCAGAAGGCTTTGTCTTTCCTTATTGCAATAGTTCTCAGCCTTGGATGCTCGCTAGAATCAATGGGGACTTCAAATCTGGATGCCAACGCCATATCCTAGACTAATGAAGTCAGAATCTCTGCAAGGGAAACTGGCTCCAGCTTTTTTTAAAGCTCCCCAGGTGATTTCAATATGTGACCAAAGTTGAGAACAAGTTTACTCTGTAACCCCTCAAAGGGAGGGTCTATGTCTGGTTTGTCTTTATGTCTTCACAGCACCTAAGTTAGTGACTTACATCAATATAATCAGGAGATCCGGAGCTTCCAATATTCTCAGAGGGAGAAAAAAACCTCATAATAACCAGAAGTTAGTAATGTATTAGGACTAATGCACACAGATTAATAAGTCCTAACACCGTTTCTCCCTCTGTCCCTCCCTCCCCACTTGTCCTCTCTCTTGCTCTTGCCCTCTCTTTCAAAAACAAACAAACAAACAAATAAATAATTAAAAATATGCACTAATATTACTGATTTACATCAGTGTGCATGAAGTGGAGGAAATTATGCTAAGTGAAATAAGTCAAACAGAGAAAGACAATTATCGTATAGTTTCAGTTATTTGTGGAACATAAGGAATAGCATGGAGGACATTAGGAGAAGGAAGGGAAAATTGAAAAGGGGGGAAATCAGAGGGAAGATGAACTATGAGAGACTATGGGATCTGAGAAACAAACCAAAGGTTTTAGAGGGGAGGGGGTGGGGGGATGGGTTGGCCCGGTGATGGGTATTAAGGAGGGCACGTCTTGCAAGGAGCACTGGATGTTATACGCAACAATGAATCATGGAACACTGCATCAGAAACCCATGACGTACTCTATGGGGACTAACATAACATAAAGTGTCTGCCTTCAGCTCAGGTCATGATCTCAGGGTCCTACGATCAAGACACGTATTGGGCTTCCTGCTGAACGGGGAGTCTGCTTCTCTCTCTGTCCCTCTCCACAACTTGTGTGCTCTCTCACTCTTGCTCTCTCTTGCAAAAATAAATAAATAAAATTATGAGTTCCAACAGACAGCATCATGCCCTTTTGATGCCTTCAGGATCTGCGTCTTTTCACACACACACACACACACACACACACACACACACCCATCTGTACACACACAGTCTTTGCTGGGTATCTCCTCAGAGCCTGAGAATTTGGTGGTGGCGGGGGGTGGGATTCTTTGGTCAGGTGATATCCCAATAGAGCAAGGTGAAAGCCGTCAACCAGCTGTGTCTCTCAGTGATGTCAAAGAAAAGATTGTAAATGGATTTCTAAGTCACTGTTGAGCAGAAGGTCTCTTTGGAAGAAGGACCCCTCACCTTCCTCATGACTGCTTCCCAAAACGGATTGCCTTATTCCTGAGACATTGCCCAATCTTATTTGGGACAGTGAGTTCCTCTGGACATATCAGTAAGTTCTTCTGAAAAGAGAATTTGGAAATTTGAAGTTCTTCAGATATATTTTGGGTTTTTTTCCTGAAAATGGTGCCAAAGGTTTCCTCTAATCCTGGCACAGCTGGTGTTGATGGTTGTGGTGGCTTCGTCTAAAATGTTGTGCTTTAAATGTTATGATCCTTGGGCGTATCGAACCTGATATAAAGTTTGTACTGGGGGAAGAGGGTCCATATTAATTGAGCAGTTGGGATTATCCACGCTTGATATGGCCCTCTGAACAGCTCAGGTAGTTATATTAATTGCTTAGTTGATCTCTTGAAGAAAAGATTTCAGCGGCAGAATTTCTGGTGTTTGAGCAGATTATAATTCCATTAGAAATACACCTGTAATATATTAGTAAGGTACTTTTGAAAATAATCTACATAGCATTCTATCTTGTGTCTTTCTTTAATTGGTATGAGATCAATGCAGCATTATTCGTTCAAATATCTTGGTGTGTTATTTTTTTTTTTCAAACAACAAGAAGCCATAACTTTATTAATGATAGAAACAGTACAAATTTCAAACCAAGCTGCAGTTATTCTTTTGAAACACCAAAAAAAGGTCCTCGTTTTCAGATGGTTACATTGTTAATTCCATAATAGCATTTACAATATCATTACTGTTGTTCTTCAGGGCTCGGACTGCCTTTGCTCTTGACACATTTGCTTGTGACATGACCAATTCTATGTCCTTAACCTCTACACCGGTTTCATCAACCTCTTCCTCTTCACTCTCCTCTTGTACAGTTGGAGTCTGTGTGTTTTCTTGAATGTTTGAGACCGCTTCACCTTGAACTTTGAATTTCTCAGCAGCTGCCAGTTGTGCTTGCTGAGATAAATCCTCGATCTTGGCTTCCCCAAAAACTATGTAGGTATCTGAAGCTGGGCTCTTGTAGACATCTGGTTTTGTGATGACAAAGAGGATATTCTTAGATTTCCTGATAGTGAGTCTTGTAACTCCTGTAACCTGTCGAAGACCCAGTTTGGACATAGCCTTCCGTGCCTTCTTTTCACTCCGGCTCTGTTTTGCTTTACTGACTGGTTCTTCGTCAATTTCAGCGGCTGCTGCCAGCTGGGCTTGTTGTGTGGTTGCCTGTGTGGAATCCTGTTCCTCAAGCTCTGGTACTGATTCATCACTGTCAGATTCTGTTCCAGACCCTGTCTCAGCCAGGGGCTGTGGCTACTCCTGCTCTGTAGCAGGGACGGTTTCTGTGGCTTCACCAGGAATTTTGTGCGGGGGACGCGGAACCAAGATGGCGGCCGGTGTGTTATTTTTTTTTAATCCCATTAAGCGATAGCTTCACAACAGAATTTGTGAAATCCTATTACTCACATAACCTCTAAAATCAATGTTCCTATGTATTTTAAAAATCAAGAAACTTCTAATTATTTGAAAGAGTGTCTGCATTTTAAATCACTTAGGGGCATGTATATTTTATGAGTTTATAATTCTAAATATAGAAAATAATTATATTAAATCCAGGTATTTTGGAGAAAAACACATTAATCAGCTCTATAAATTATGGCATGATAAGTCGGATTGTTCCCTCTGTAACAGTGTAAGAGTTGCAAACTTTTCATCAAGACAGGAACAGAGAGAGAGAGAGAGAGAAATTGAGATGGGGGGAAACTATGACCTCTTTGGCATGTCTCTTTTCAGGATGACATTTCAGAACCCATCTCTGCTGGGCTGGTGTCTGCCCACCTGACCACACAGTCGGGTTTGTTTTCGTCAACTCTAGCCCAGATCTGCGTCATGCAATTCACACATTTCCTACTTCATTCATCCATTCGATATGTCATTCATGGTTAGAGTGGTTTCTTTCACAGTAATTGCTTATGGAAGTTGTGCTATGCCAAGCCTTCCTTTCCCTCCTGGTTCTCTCCATTGAAGTCCAGCCCACTTGCCCCCTCCCTCCCTCCACCGCTTTCTTCCTCTGGCTTCAGAAATCCTGGGACAGACTGAATGGGAATTTGCACCAGAGTCCCAGGATAGGAGAAACACCTGTGCCCAAGGATAGGTTAGGTTAGCACCACGGTCAGCAACATACACTTGGGTTGCCTCCTTAACTGCTTAGTCTCTAGCGAGCTTCCTTCAAGAAAGACACCATTCAACAAACACCGGAAAAGTAAATGAAGGAAGAACAAGCCAGCAGCGAATTGTGACTTTGTGTTCATGGGCACAATTATGAGTGTCTGAACAGCCCCAATTCTCTGTTGGCTCTGAAAGTTCAGGCAGCTCCTCTTCCTGTCGCCTTACTTCTCCAGGGGAGCTGAAAAGATCCAAGGTAAGGATCAGTCCCTCACCCTGGAACAGAAATTTCACATATGGTACCTCTGTTCATTCTCAACATGACTCTTACTTCAGAGAAAAGAACCAAGGCTCAAAGGGGTTAAATCCACCCAGCAAGCAAGTGGCAGAGCCGGGACTCAACCCAGAGCCACCTGGTTCCAAAGTCCATGTCCCTCGCTCCCATCACCCATGTCACTAGAGAGGGAAATGTAGTGTGTATGTGCCAGCCTTATACCTACACATTAAGTGAAGGTTGAAATGATAAGGAGCCCGACAATGAATTACCAGTACCATTATAACACTTTGCATTGTCATCTTTTATTTTATTACATATCCAAAAATACAATTAATCAGGAAGAATTTTATTTGTTCAGTATTTCACTTTCAGTTATGGTTTGTTACCTTCCTTCCTTCCTTCCTTTACTTTTTTCCCTCTGGCCTTTCTTTCTTTCTTCCTTCCCTCCCTCCCTTCCTCCCTTCCTTCATTCCTTCCCTCACAATCAAATTTTCCCTAATTGTAATTAAGGGTAAAGAAATTAGGCTTTACTCTGCCTGATTAGGAGATGCAGTGCCTGGTTCATTAAAGAGAAGTCTTCTTCAAGACAACTGGGTGGCTCAGTCAGTTATGTGTCTGTGTTCAACTCAGGTCATGATCCCAGGGTCCTGGGATGGAGCCTCCCATCAGGTTCCCTGCTCAGTGGGGAGCCTGCTTCCCCCTCTCCCTCTACTGCTCCCATGTTTATGCTCTCTCTCTCGCTCTCTCTCTCTCTCGATGTCAAATAAATAAATTCCTTTTTTAAAAGAAAATCCTCTTTACCAAAGAATGACAGCTTCCAAAGATAGAAGAAATGGTAGAATAAGGAAGTCACCGTTTTGCAAATCCGCATGGAAAAACTGATTCAGGTAAGAGCCATCAATGAATGCTACAAGCATTGGGTAAAAGATTGTAGGGAGTGGGATCTTTGGACATTACCAAAGTATCACCGCACTGGTGACTTGCCAATTTTAAGAGAACAATGTACTATCACAAAGGCCAGTACTGGTGGCTGACAACTCAACCAAGGAAGAAAACTCAATAGTATGCACACCCTGGTGTTGTACCCGTGACTCGAAGCAGCAAGAAGTATCCAGTATCATCCAAAATATTTGTTCCTGATATGTTTAACCTGCACTTAACCAAGGTTTTAGACCTAACTTTCAGTGTATAGGAAAGTCGATAGCTGGAATGTGGAGGTAATGACACTACAGGGAAACAGTGAGACTTGTGGGACATTTTAAAACACAAACTGGCCTCGTCTCTCCAGAAAATCAATCTGATCATGGAAAGCAGATCAATGCTTGCCTGGAACAAGAAGCAGAGGGGATATGACTGCAGAGAGGCACAAAGGATCTTTCTGGGGCAAAAGAAATCTGCATTTTGATTGTTTTTTATTTGATTTGATGGGACAGTTACATTGGTGCATACAGTTGTCAAAATTAATGAACAGAACACTTACAGCTGAATTCCTTAGGTCAAGTTACACATTGATGCAGATGATTTTTAAAACAAAAACAAATTATCAGTATCACAGAAAAAAGTGAAGCCATGGGTTGTCTTTATTGTCTTGAGACAATATTTGAATTGTCTAAAGACCCATTACAACCAGATAGAATAAGAGAAGTTCAAATAGATCTGTGCTTGAAGAAAAAGGGGACAATTAAGAAAGACATTTTGGGGATAATGAAGAGAATTGAAGCAAACTGGATGCTAGATCATTCTGAGAAATTTAAAAAATTTTTCTTCTGCTTTCTGGTAGGATAATGTTCTTATTGTTAGAAGATACTTGTTGAATTATTTAGGAGAGAAGGGTCATTAATTGCTATACTACAAGATATATGAGGACATGTAGAAAGAGAAAGCAAAGACAGCATCAAGTTATCAATGGTTTAATTCTGCAGAAAGAATTCTCTGATATTTATTATGCTAGGCTTTCAACACTTCTGTCCTTCTGACATTTCCAAGAATAAAAATGTGGAAAACAATGACTGTCGTGTGAGGGGTGATGGCTCTTCTGGTTTGGAGGCAGTCTTCAGAAAGTCTTCTGGCCTTTGGTGAGATTATCTCTTATGGCAAGGAGCCACCCCTTTCCATGGCTACTCCTACAGGGGAAAGGACACTTGCACATCCCTAGAGAGGCCTTTGTATCCTGCTCTGTGACCTAAAGGGCTCTGGGCTCCTCCCACCATCCTTCACTTCTCCCCACCACAATGCTGTTGAGCAAATACATGTGAATGGTTCTGTTAACTGCTTGAATAAATATTGCACCTCGACTAAAAAGAAAAGATAGGTTCCCTCCTGGAATCTCTCCATGAGAGAAGAGACAATAGAAGAAAAAAGATTAAGAAGCTTTAAAAACTTGCTTAAAGTTGAATGGAAACATACGTAATATGAACTTTAAAGGTAGGAGTTCTCTTTCAACGTCAACTAAATGTGGTCACTAGGGCTCTGGGTGTGGAAGATCAGACTTATTTAATGTGATGATGTCTAGGATGTTATTGAGCTAAGGGAAGTGATCAAATTCTCCTCCTCTGGAAGGTCTAGCTCAAATTGCTTCTCTTGTAGAAAATCTTTCCAAACTAATCCATAACAATCACTCCCTCTCCCAGGTTCCACCTGTTCTTGCTATCTGTTTCAGCCTGTCTGATCCTAAGTCACCTGCTAGATTATTTTAAAATAGCTTACATTTTCACATCTTCTCCCCACAAAGCCAGGATAGGGTTTCATGGGGATGCCGAGCCCTGATTCTCCCGATATGTCTGTCTTCACCAGCACATACCCACCCATACTGTAAGTGCTTGGACAGCAGGGGCCAGGGCTAAGCCCCTTTGTGTTCCCAATGCCCTGCACAGGGTCTGGTCCATAAATGCTTGAAAAATGAACAAGGGCTTTCCTCCTATCCCTACTGTACAGTCCAGAACATAGGGCAAGGCATGGCGGAGCTTCTTGTAGAATGAATCAAAATTACCTGGAATCAGGACATTTGAGTGATAAAG
Organism: Neogale vison; assembly: GCF_020171115.1. Lineage (NCBI taxonomy): Eukaryota > Metazoa > Chordata > Mammalia > Carnivora > Mustelidae > Neogale > Neogale vison. Next base: position 87,716,192 of record NC_058095.1, on the reverse strand, counting down.
TCTCTCTCTCTCTGTCTCTCTTTCTCTCTATCTGAATCTCTCTTTCTCTTTGCTTACATGCACATGCATTTTCTTTCTCACCACTGGAACCCAGACACCATGCTGGCAAGAATCCCAGGATTAGAGTAAGGAGTAGAGGAAAGCCATGCCCACTATCCCCTGTCCAAATCCCTGACCCATAGAATTTCTGAGCATTATAAATGTTTGTTGTTGCTTTTGTTTTTGTTTTTGTTTTTTTAACATTGCCTTCTGGAAAGATAGGTTACATGGTCACACTAAATGGAACATTCTCTTTGCTCCTTATCCTTCTCTACATCTCATCTAAACAAGGAAGTAGTACCTTAGGTAGGATTGTCTAATTAAATGGGATGTCCCATTAAATCTGAATTTCAGATAAATACTAAGTGATTCTATTGGCACAAGTATGTCCCCAGTATTTCATGTAACATATCCTTTAAAAATATTTATTGTAGGTGCCTCCTGAGCACAGTAGGCAGTGCCTCAGTCTCATAAAAATATTTGTTTATCTGAAGTTCAAATTCAGTTGGCACTCCTTTATTTTTATTTGCTAATGCTAGGAACACTTACCTCGAATTTCCACCCTGGACCTTTTCCCTACCCACACACACTACTTAGGGGAGTCAATCCAGTCCAAACTTTATCCTGACAACTCTGAAATTTTTATCTCCAGTTCAGAAATCTCTACCAATCTCCACACCAAAACACTGGACTATCTACTTGATAACTCCACTTTTATAGCTGAGAGTCATCTCAGACCCAGGCAGAATTGTTGATTTGCAATCCCTACCCACCCACCCAAGCTGTTGCTCCTCAACCTTCCCCATCTCGGTGAATGGCACTGACATCGACCCAGTTGCTCAAGCCCCCAAGGAGAGCATCAGCCTAGATTCCTCCCCTTCCCGTACTCTGTGCCCAGTCAATCAAGAAGTCCCTTTGGCTCAACAGCCAAAACATATTTCCAGCCCATCGCTGCCTCCTGGTGTCCCCTACAATCCCTGTGGATCAAGGCACACTCTCCTCTCACTTGAACAACTGTACTGGCCACCAAATGGCTTTCCCGCTTCCTCTCTTGCTTCTCTGTAACCTTCTCTACTGCATTCTCCCCGCACGAGCTGGAAGGATCTTTTTAAAGACAATCATGGAACTCGTCTGCTACAAATGCTCCGATGTTTCCTCGCTGCACTAAAAATAAAATGCAAATATCCTTCAAGATCCTTCATGATCTATTTCTTGTACCATCTGTGAAAGGCCACCAACCTTTCTGCAGTCAAATGCTCTACCACTGAGCTATACCCCCCCACCAACCTTTCTGTTCCTCAAACATCCTAAGATTCCATAGGACCTTAGGATGTTCTGCCTGAAGTACGGTACCCAGGGGGCTCATTCTTACCATTTCCGCCTCAAATCACATCACTTCTTCCATTTAGGCCTCCCTTACCTGGCCTACCACCCCCCGCCCTCGGGTCTCCCAAGGCCATCAGCCTGGGGTATTTCCACCTCCAGGCAAAACCCAGTGCATCTGCTTTGGTTTTAGTTTGGGCCTGTGCACTGGTTTCTGTCCTCTTGCATTGGATCTTTTTTTGAAAACAGCAGAGAAACAGATTTTGTTAATTTCCTAATTCAATTTAAGAGTTCTGTCCATTCATATATGATTTGACTTATGGTTTAACTGCCCACATTTGTTGTGATGGCTTACATAGGTAGACTTATTTCTACCGTATGATTTTTACTTTTCTATTGATCATGCATTTGTAATGTTTCTTTCTTCTCATTTCCTCCCTGTCAAGGAGTTGACATACTTTCTTTATTCTCTTATTTCATCTTTTAGTTTGAAAAAACATATACTTGATTTCTATGACTTTGGGGTTACCTGTAAAACTCTTTTTTAAAAAAAAGATTTTATTTATTTATTTGAGAGAGAGAGACAGAATGAGAGAGCAAGAGAGAGGGTATGAGAGGGGAGAGGTCAGAGGGAGCAGCAGACTCCCTGCTGAGCAGGGAGACTGATGTGGGACCTGGGACTCCACGATCATGACTAGAGCTGAAGGCAGTTCCTTAACCAACTGAGACACCCAGGTTCCCTACCTTTAAAACTCATGTAGGGACCCCTGCGTAGCTCAGTCTGTTAGGCATCTGCCTTTGGCTCAGGCCATTTTACTGGGGTCCTGGGATTGAGTCCTGCATCAAGCTGCTTGCTCAGCCCAGAGCCCACTTCTTCCTCTGCCTGCTGCTCCCTCTGCTTGTGCGCTCTCACACTCTTTCTGACAAATAAAAAAATAAATAAATAAAATCTTTAAAAAACCGAAACTCTTAAGCACGTGTAACTTACGTCTGAACTGAGTCTATTACCCCTCTTAGAGCACAAAATGAGAATATCAGAATCCTTTAATGTTAAGTACCTGCAGTTGTTCTAACAATGTGCATTATCATGTCATTCCAACTTGTCACTAACATCTCCCGAAATGACTTTTTTGTGTGTTTTACAGCTAATGGTAATTCAGATTTCCCGACATGTTGGCTAACTACTTACCCACCGGGCTCTTTGTTTCCCATTCACCCCTGCAGGTCCGAACTTCCTGTGCTGAAATAATCCTTCAGTTGTCCTTCCAGTAGGTGTTGTGGAGGAACCATTTCTCCATCCTTATGTCAAAAAATGTTTCTCTAGCACCTTAAATCCTGGGCATAATCCACAGGTAAGAAATTCTGGTGTACAGTCCATTTCTTCATTGCATTTCTTTCATTGCCATTTCATGGCGAAATGTGTGAGACTTTGTGGATGGAATAAGGAGGTGTCTGGGCCCAGCTTGCTTCCCAAGGCAGAAAGCCGGGACCTAGCTTCATGGTTTTCAGCCATCTTCCCTAACTGATATCTGGGAAGTCAGAAGCATTCGGGCCCCAGCTGGTCTTCTACGGACCCCCGGGATCCTGAGATCATGATGTCACACCTGGGATATCGCCCCACTTCACCGCTTGAACACTTTTAAGCCAGGAATGTCCCCCACAGGGGTAGACACCTAAGTCTTTCAATCATGCACCTGGTTGTCCACAGACACTTTGCAGTAGGCTCCTTCAGGTAAGTGCCTGCCCTCGGCTGTATCCATAGCTGTATCACACTCACAACTGGTTCTCATCCAGGCCCCTCAGGCTCTGAAGCTGCGGCAGGCACCACAGTGGGAGCTAGAGGAAGCTCTTGAGGAGGTTCAGCATCTTCTTCTGAGGTTGGGGCTGTCGGTCCAAGAAGAGGAAGTATCAACCCAATGATTGACTTTACATGTACCTCCTAAATCAAGGAAAATTTCCCCACCGTTCAATGTTCTCGGAGTCCAGGAAGCAATCCCTAGAGGGTCTCCCCTGATAGCAGGTCATGGGCACAGGGATCTGAGGCTACTCCTTACTCCCGGCCCACCAGATGATGGAGGCTAGTTCTGGCGGCCTCTGCTGTTCCCTGCACGGGTCTAGATCAGCCATCCCCTGTCCTCCTCAGATCAGCATCTCTCTAGTTCTCCTCCCTCTACCCCTCCCCCTGCTTGTGCTCTTTTCCCTCTAATAAGGAAATAAAATCCTAAAAAATACATAAAAGATTGAGCATCAAAGTGAACCTTGAGGCCTTCAAGACCTGGCCGGAAACACCCTCCTGTGTGTATTTCCTTGTCATCTTTCTTCTTGTGCTGAGGGCATCAGAGGTGCATGTCATCCCAAGGAGGGAGAAGGCCGATGGTGGAGGGACTCTGGGCTCCTGAAGAACACAGAAAGCATTTCAGTCTCCAATCTGAAGATCCACTCAGCACTGTCATGGGGGGGTACCTCTGTGGTGACATGCTACCAAAACCTGGCAAGTTACATGGTCATTCAGCATAATGTAATATACCTCCGTACAGCATGTTGAAATGACCAAATTCACTTGAATAGTGATCAGCCTAAAACCTTTCAAGAGGACCAAAGAGGCACCTGGCTTCCTCAGGCACTAGGATCCTTGATCTCAGGGTTATGAGTTCGAGGCCCACATCAGGCACAGTTAACTTCAAAAAACAAAACAAAGGCTTACACAGGACTAAAATCAGTGAGGCTCAAACAACGGAGCTGGTCTGTGCTGGGACGGATCCTGTCTCCCGTTCATTCAGCCACCGGGCACTGCGCACTCAGATGGTGCCAGGGCTTATCAGCCCAGCGGGTTCTCCTCGTGAGAGCTCAGGGTCTAGAGGAGAAGATGGACAAACGAGAAACCAAAATGTGAACGGAAAAAGCAATTGCTCCACAGCAAAAGAGCAAGGGACACAACTAAGGCCCGATCCACCAGGTGAGGGGTATGACAAGGCTGTGCTGAGATCACATGGAGAATTCCTGCGGGAGGAAAAGAAGGAGACAGCCCTGCACAAATGCGAGTGCATTCCACCTGGCAGAGGGCACCATGGAGCAGAGGACTGTAGGTTAGAAAGGGGGCCAAGGTGGCCAGAGGAAGCTGAGGAGGAGTAGAGTGGGAGGGGAGGCGGGCCAGGGCCCGGGAAGTTGGTCAGTATCAGTGCCCTTCTCCCAGGGCTGTGTAACCGCACTTCCCCACACTCAGTGGCTGAACCCACAAACGCTGCCTCATGGTCTCAGGGGATCAGGAATCCAGCAGTGCTCCGCTGGGCTGCTGACAACACCAAGGGAGGACCGGCTTCACCGAGAACCTGAGCACACTCAGGGGCATGGGCCAGATACAGCCCATCTCAAAGACCTGACTTCTGTCTGCTGTGGGCCCACAGGGCTGAGCCACGTGCGTATGTCTGTGTCATGGTCCAACCTAGGGGCTTGTGCTCCAGTGTGAAGATTGGAGAGAGAACATGGGGCTGGGTAGTGAGTTTTAGAACGAAATCTCAGAAGGGCCTTTGGGTCACGTTGCCTCGTTCTGTGACATGGAAGTGAATCAACAAGTCCGGACCACACTCTGGGGAGGGGGTCACCCAAACATGTCTACAGAGGAGTTGGGGAAACAATGGAGCCCCCGAAGGGAGACGGTGAAGATCCCTGCAGGGTCTGGGCCTTGCCCAGAATCAGACTGGTAGGGAGGCTTAGCAGGCTTGAACCCAGCTCTTTGAGTATCCTCAAAGATGGGGTCCTGAATGTAACCTAGCCATTCACTGGGGGCTCTGGAAAAGTTTTTCTGGAAGGAAGTGGCTGTCGGCCTGGAAATGTTATCGGGCTGAGGGTGATCATTGATCTCCTAGATAGAAGACATGTCCCCAGGTTCTTGTCTGAGGAGGATCCCGGGTCATGGCGACACACTGGATGAACCCCTATCTACATCACACCCTTTGGAAAGGACGGAATGGCCTGCATCCCCGGACAGGTGGTCTCTAGGGATAAGGGTGCATTCTGACCATCAAGGGCCAAGACTCCAGTCCCTTCTTTAGGGTTTGCATTGAAAATGCAAAGCCTAAGACCTTGGGAAGCTATTACCCAGCCCTCTGTAAGTGGGGCTGTCCTCTTCTGGGACTCCAGAATGTGAGCACCGAGGAACACATGTGTGCACACAGGAGCGAGTGTGCTGGTGCACACAAACACACACACCCCAGGAGGGACTGTGGGGTGGGATCTGATTAGTAGCAGATTCCAAGAAGTTGATAGGAGGGAGGAAATTGGGTGGGAGGTATTTCCTACATGTGACAGCACTCCTCTAACATCATAGCTATTATCCAACCTATGCCTGTGGACATCTGATAGAAAGACATGCTGGAATCATCCATATTTTGCAAGAAGATCATTCCTGTCTGCCACAATGGCTTATCTAGGGTCTGAACCACGGAAGAATAGAGACTTGTGTCTGAAACCAGGTGTGTTTGCAAGCTGGGGCCCTGGCTGCTCCCAGACCTTCCCTGGGGGCCTGTGGAGAGGGGTGTGTTGGGGTCACTGTGTACAGATAAGATGTGTCCTTGCATGCAGAAGGGGGATGAGGAGATGGCAGACGGGAGCACTGTTCATGTAGGGGTCCAAACAGGAGTGGGTCCCGATAGGGGATCTCAGGAAGTGATGTCACTGCGTTGATCACAAAGGCCTGCAGAACTTGGAACCCCTGCAACCAGGCACCCACATTCTAGTCCGGTAGCAGGGTTACTGGACTCAGGACATTGGACACAGAAAGATGTTTTCTTGTTGTGTACCTAGTTTACGGGGCTCTGGGTATCAGAAACCCCAGGAAAATGGCTTCTTACCATGTTGTAGACATTGGCTGAAACCACCCCCACAATGCCTCAGGACATTTCGAGGAAGACGCCATAAGGTACTTACTACTGAGAAGAGTAGGGGATGCCCACCCCTCTGAACCGTCCTGGGGAAGCCCCATCCCTTCCTCTGGAGTTTGAGGGGAGGAGGGATATGTGGGGGTTCCCGCCCATGGGCTGGAGGAGGGTGAGCACAGTGGATACCCTGGTGATCCCTTCTTGTTCACACCAATGTCAGGGTGGACAGGGTGCACAGGGGATTCCTGAGGTGTCTCTTAGCTGTGCCAGAGCACATCCAAGGACCTGAAGCTGGGCCACGTTTCTCTCCTTGGGGGAGGGTTCTGCAGCCTGGGCTGTGGTGTGTCTGGAATGGAGCGCCCTGGGTCTGAAGACCAGCAAAGGCCTCCAGACAGTGCACTAAGGCCTCCTGCCTGGCTGCCGGGCACTGTCTTTACAGAACGCTCCAGAGGACATGGTGCAGGAGGTGAACGAGGAGATATCCTGCTCTCCTTCCTCGAAGGAAAAGAAGCCGCACACGGCCAACAGAGCCTGGCGCTGGCTCAGGGTGAGTGCCGGTGCTGGGGAGATGCGACCCCTGGGGCGCCGATGCAGCACCAAGGGCCCCACTTCCTAGAAGCCAACTTGGCCTCCTAGAGTCCTGTACTTCTGTGAATCTGTATCCCATCTCTTCCCCAGCTGGCCCTCGTGGTCCTGCCCACGCCTTGGACAGAAGCAGAGCCATTGTCCACATACTTCTAGGAGTATCATTAAAGAGACTTTAGACCAGGTCTCATCCCGTTGATCTAGACTCCTTTTGCCCTGGCCTAGGCATTTTCCTAACTCGTGCTCCCAGGTGTCCCCACTGGCCCAACAGTCCTTCCTCAGCTTCCGCAAGTCTTGCAAATGATCATTTGCAAGATTGAGTTGGGAGACTTTGATCCAAAGGGACATGGGGCCCATGGTACTCTGTCTCGTGCTCTGCGCTTTGGTATTGATGGAACACATTGTGGGGACCCCCCAAGGAAAAGGAACAGGGGCCTCACTGCACTGCACTGCAAGGCAGTCCGGAAGGCCAGTCATTGATCACAGCCATGGAGCCCTTTACTGGGGCAGGACTGGATGTAATCCCCTTCTTTGGCCAAGGCACAGTGCTGCATCCTACAGCCTTCGTGCCTTCTTATCCTAAGCCCTCTCGCCTTAAACATCTCTGTGTTCTCGTCTCAAGAATGGGATATGCTGGGTGCCGGAGTGGCTCACGGGTTTCAGCCTCTGCCTGCAGCTCAGGTCATGGGTCCTGGGTCTCACAGTCCTGGGATCGAGGCCCACGTCAGCGGAGGGGGGGGGGTCTCTGCTGAGCGGGGAGCCTGCTTCCCCCTTTATCTCTGGCTGCCTCTCTGCCTACTTGTGACCTCTCTCTCTGTCAAATAAATAAATAACAAGTCTTTCAAAAAAATAAAAAGAATGGGCTATGTTATCAGAAATCACAGGATCCATGCCACTCATGCAGGGACGTGCTATCCATACTCCGCTCACAAAGGGACCTGAGATACTAGCAAGTTCAGACATCATTTCTTTCAATTCCTTGTATGGATACCAAGACCATTTTCTTTTTGCCTTAAAGGCTTCTTAACTGATTGGCTGATTGATGGATTTGAGAGAAAAAGGGGTGAGTGGGGAGAAGCAGAGGGAGAGACAGAATCTTCAAGCAGACACTGCCCTATAGACACAGCCCTATGAGGAGCGCAGCCACAGGACACGGAGACCATGACCGGAAGCAAAACCAAGAGCCTTAGGCTGAAGCCAATGAGACACTGAGTCACCCGATTTTTTTTCGGACTCTGGGCTCTCTTGTCCCACCTCTTGCAGAAGTCCCTGAGATCTGGGGGCTCATTCTGCCCTCCAAGCCCCAACCCTCCTGGTGGCCACAGCCCTGACTCATGTCTCCTCTGATTCACCTCAGGGGAAAAATGGTTCAACCAGGAAGAGGAGGAAGACCTCGGTGCTGATGGCCAAGCGGGCCAACAAGCTGCAGGCCGCAGTAGATCACCTCGTGCCTGCCGTCATCAGACAAGATCTACACTGTGTCCACATCTTTCTGGACACATACCGTCACGTTGCCACCACCCAGGAGGTGCTGGACCTCCTCTTTGCAAGGTGAGCACCCTCCCCTCCCCTAACTGCTCTGTGGGATTTGGCCAATTCCTGGTTGTGAGACTTTGGCAGGTCCCCAAGCTTCCCCAAGCTTCCCTTGCTCCTAACTGGGGCAGAGGTATTAGAGGGACTCAGTGGGGTCTTGTAGGGAAAGGACACCAGGGAGCCTGCGCCAGTGGAAAATTCTGCTGCAGGGCCTGTGGGCATGCTCTTTGCTCATTCCTGTGCCCCTCGTGAGGAAGCCTCTGCCTCATCCCTGACTCTCACTATGATCTAGAGCTGGGCTCCTTTGCCACTGAAAGGGAGATCTGAGACTCCTTCTGGGGTCTGTGTCTGGGTGAATCCAGAGCAAGCATCCCTGGGGGTGAGCAGGGGCCAGGCCCACTCAGATGTCGGTGATGGGCTGGTTGGGGCCTTTTTATTCAGCAAGCATTCAGGGAGCCCCGGAAGGTGGAGGCGATTATCTAGGACTGAATGGGATCCCTGCACAGAACAGAGAGCACCCCAGGGCTGCAGGCTAGTCGAGGGTCAGGCGGGGAGAGCCAACATCCACAGATAGCTCATGCGATGCCCCCTGGCCTTCTCTAGATTCGGATGTGTTTATTCCAGCTACAACGAGGTCGGCGGACCCCAGCAGCAGCGCAACATGTGAGTAAGCTTTGGCTGCTTTAGGAGGGCCTTCACTCTCCACCAGGGTAGAGAGGGTCCTGTGAGTTCGAGGGGCTGCTGGACCTTCACACTCACCTCGTTATTCTTGCTTTATGGTAAATGTCTGAGAGCTTCTACTGGAAACTGGGAAGGTGCCCTGGGGAGCTGGGGTAGGTGTGTGAGCACTGTGGGAGAGCAGAGGGGGATGGAGGACAGCTTCAACCCCTGACAGGGTCATGCTCCATCCCTGCCCCCTCCCAGTCCTCTCTCTGCCCCAATTCTGGGACCCAGAATGCAGGATTTAGGAACCATCACACAGCATTCTGTTGGCACCTGCACGCTGGGTGCTCAGAGGGGGCTCAGGGAGAGTGGTGACCCAGTAGAGCCCAGGGAGCAGCAGACATCCCACACCCTGTGGGAGGTGAGTGTCAGTGGAAACAGACCCACTCTCATGGCACCTAGTGAATGGGCACAGGAGGTAACGGTGGAGGTATGGGGAGGGTCCTGGGAAGGCCTGGCTAGAGACAGAGTCCCTTTGTTCCCTCCTCGGTTGGATCTTCATGGAGCAGAGGTGAGTGCAGTGAGGATAATGAAGAGGCCAGACACCACCCCTCCCTGGGCACATGCAGTTGAAATCAAGTGGCTCGTGGGCAAGGAGACAGACTGAGGAGTGTGTCCAGCTCCCCTAAGAAGTCCAGAAATGCTCACCCCATTGATCAAGGACTCCCACTCCTAGCGGCTTTTGGCCAGCCTGCCGTGTGGCAGCAGCCCTGTCTCGGGTAGGACTGCCAGGTCGCAGGTGGACAAGGAGTCCGACTGGTCTCAGACAGGAGCTGGAAGCCCAGGGGCCCAGGTTCCCAATGTGTTCCCTGGGATTTGGGTTTGGATGTGTACCCTGTCCTCTGACTTCTCTGCCTCCATGTCTGTCCCCAGGGCCGTCTATGCCATCCTTAACACCTGGGTGGAAAAGTATCCAGGGGATTTTGTGCAGCCTCCAGAGTTTTCCAGCTTGCACACACTGCTGGCCTACCTGCAGGTCAATGTGCCAGGCTCGGACCTGCAGCGCCGAGCCCAGCTTCTTCTTCCAGAAAGGCAACGCGCTCCCAGAAAGGCCACGGAGCCAGAGGCTGGGGGTGAGGAGGACTGGGGGTGACTGATGTGGGCCTGAGGAGGAGGCAGGGTGGGCCACCCTGAGGAAGCCTCCATACATTGTAGTTGGGCCGAGGAGAGTGAGTCATCTCAGATCTCTGTCCCCATGGGCTTCCGTTGGGGACACCTTCCAGGGGCTGGGTCTTGAACGCAGGCCACGCTGAGTGGTAGGGAAAGGGAAAGGCAAAAGGGAAGTCAATCAAGCTAATGATGCTTTCTCTTCTTGGAGCTACAGCACCGGCCCCAGAGCAAGATCAGGACATGCCTCAGGAAGTCGTTCCAGTAGCCATTCTGGCACCCGCTGCACCTCTGGGGCCTGAGCTGGTCCCCACCAACCCTGCTGCAGCGACTCATATTGGGTCAGGAAGACCAGTGACCCCCCCTGACCCATTGGGGCCAGGGCAGTTAGTCATCAGGGCCCTCGTTCACTTCTCTGCGACAGAAGAGCCACCTGGCCTTTTGCCGTTTCTGGATGACCAGCAGGGTCCTGCCCCCGAGCTGCCGCCCCCTGCCTCCGTGGAGCAAGCAGGCTCGGTCCCCGAGCTGTCGCCCCCTGCCTCTGTGGAGCAAGCAGGCTCCGTCCCCGAGCTGCCGCCACCTGCCTCCGTGGAGCAAGCAGGCTCCGTCCCAGAGCTGCCGCCCCCTGCTTCCGTGGAGCAAGCAGGCTCCGTCCCCGAGCTGTCACCCCCTGCCTCCGTGGAGCAAGCAGGCTCGGTCCCCGAGCTGTCGTCCCCTGCCTCTGTGGAGCAAGCAGGCTCGGTCCCCGAGCTGTCGTCCCCTGCCTCTGTGGAGCAAGCAGGCTCGATCCCCGAGCTGCCGCCACCTGCCTCCGTGGAGCAAGCAAGCTCGGTCCCCGAGCTGTCACCCCCTGCCTCTGTGGAGCAAGCAGACTCCGTCCCCGAGCTCCCGCCACCTGCCTCCGTGGAGCAAGCAGGCTCGATCCCCGAGCTGCCGCCACCTGCCTCCGTGGAGCAAGCAAGCTCAGTCCCCGAGCTGTCACCCCCTGCCTCTGTGGAGCAAGCAGACTCCGTCCCAGAGCTCCCGCCACCTGCCTCTGTGGAGCAAGCAGGCTCGGCCCCTGAGCTGCCGCCCCCTGCCTCTGTGGAGCAAGCAGGCTCGGTCCCCGAGCTGTCGTCCCCTGCCTCTGTGGAGCAAGCAGGCTCGATCCCCGAGCTGCCGCCACCTGCCTCCGTGGAGCAAGCAAGCTCGGTCCCCGAGCTGTCACCCCCTGCCTCTGTGGAGCAAGCAGACTCCGTCCTCGAGCTCCCGCCATCTGCCTCTGTGGAGCAAGCAGGCTCGATCCCCGAGCTGCCGCCACCTGCCTCCGTGGAGCAAGCAAGCTCGGTCCCCGAGCTGTCGTCCCCTGCCTCCGTGGAGCAAGCAGGCTCGGTTCCTGTGCTGCCGCCACCTGCCTCTGTGGAGCAAGCAGGCTCGGCCCCTGAGCTGCCGCCCCCTGCCTCCGTGGAGCAAGCAGGCTTGGTCCCTGAGCTGTCACGCCCTGCTTCTGTGGAGCAAGCAGGCTCGGTCCCCGAGCTGCCGCCACCTGCCTCCGTGGAGCAAGCAGACTTGGCCCCTGAGCTGCCGCCCCCTGCCTCCGTGGAGCAAGCAGGCTCGGTCCCCGAGCTGTCACGCCCTGCTTCTGTGGAGCAAGCAGGCTCGGTCCCCGATCTGCCGCCCCCTGCCTCCGTGGAGCAAGCAGGCTCGGCCCCTGAGCTGCCGCCCCCTGCCTCCGTGGAGCAAGCAGGCTTGGTCCCTGAGCTGTCACGCCCTGCTTCTGTGGAGCAAGCAGGCTCGGTCCCCGAGCTGCCGCCACCTGCCTCCGTGGAGCAAGCAGGCTTGGCCCCTGAGCTGCCGCCCCCTGCCTCCGTGGAGCAAGCAGGCTCGGTCCCCGAGCTGTCACGCCCTGCTTCTGTGGAGCAAGCAGGCTCGGTCCCCGATCTGCCGCCCCCTGCCTCCGTGGAGCAAGCAGGCTCGGCCCCCGAGCAGCAGCTTGTGCTGGCTGCAGCTCCAGAGCATGGCTCCCCCTCCCCTGTCATTTCCTTCTTTATCCTATTTGTGTTCTGTGTTCACCTCTATAATTACTTCCTAGATCTTATTTATTAAATAAAGTAGAATTTGAGTTTACATAAAATTTGACTCGCATCCTTTGCAGTGGGATATGAAGGTCTCATTCGGTCCATTCAGAGTGTTGCACAACCAGGTAGTTCTACAACGTTTCCGTCACAGAGACCCCCGCGCTCCTCATCGCTCACTGCTCAGTCCCTCCCCCAGTCCCTGCAACCACTGCTCTTCTCTCTGTCTCGGCCACTTCATCTCGACTTGGATTTTCCTCTGCCTGGAATCCTACAATATGGCCTTCTGTGTGTGTCTGCAGAACAGAAGAGTGATTCCCCTCTTTTCAAACTTTTTTAGAGACGATGCAGGTTCTTTTCGTTATTCTGAATTTTCTGCCAAAACAAACAACGAAACAGCACAACACAAAACAAATCACTCTTTTGTCTGGTCCACCGCCAGCCAACTGCAGAGAAAGACCCTCCCTTTGAGAACGAGCAGAGCTGCTACCCTGTGTGTGGTGCCACATGCTGGAAAGAGCTGCCGGTACCCTCAGAGCAGTGGCCCTCCCAATACCTGGTTGTGTTTACCGGTCTGCACACAACACACGACCCCCAGGAGTCCACAGAATAGTGACCTTGCACTGATAGACACTCTTTCGATACAGGCAGACCCCCCAAATAGATTTCATGATCCCATGTACGGTTCACCTGAAATATCATTGTTCCTCGTGATTCACCTGAAAATGCTCCGAACACAAGCGGTAAAGAGCTGACTGCAGAGCTGGCCCGGAACACCAGGTAACGAGAACTAAAGGAGCGCCAGCACGGCCTGGCCACCAGCAGTGGGGTGCGCACGCTCGGCTCCTGAGCCGCCGAGGAGACCACTGCTCCCCCACTGGTGTGGGATGGGGCCTTTCTGACATGCTGGGTTTCAAGTGACAGGTCAGTGTACAGGCTGAGTACTCCAGAGGATAGATGAGTTCCCTCTGCTGGCTGACCCCTCACCAATAGATAGAACGGTCATGGTTTCATAGCAACCATTCCAATCTATGCCTCCAGGGCCCTGAGATACGAATTCTGTTACTGTTTCAGGCCTTTTTGGTCTTTTTCACTACCACAAGGACAAGTCAGTAAGTTAGATGGTAGACAAATGAATTCCATTCATCCTGGCTTTTTCTGCTATTCTTTACGTGAAAGTACTTTAAAAATGTATATGTATCTATATCTATATGTATATAGATATAGATATAGATATAGATCTATATATCACATAGCACCATATAAATGCTAGTTATTACAAATTACATCCAAATGAAGCTAGATGTCTCAGAAACTGGCATTCTTATTGTTTATTTTTATTTTAAAAAAATCAGTCATTTTCCTACTTGGCTCAGAATCAGAATGTTTCATCATAGTTCAGTTTTAGGATTCCTCTAAAGTGATCTAGAAACCAAGACAGTAATACACATTCTTCCAACTTCAATACCAAAGTATATACAACACTCATCAGGAGGCTGAAACACTTTCATGACCAGACAATGACCAACGACAGAATGTCCCGGTGGGTGACAGTCCTGAAGGTGGCGAGAAGACCTACTCTCGGACACCAGTGGTTTGGCTGAAAGAGTCTCTCATGTCCAATAAAACTGAGTTTTGACATCCCGCCTTTTTAGAGAGACTTACAAGATCAAGAAAGGGGTTTTAGAAAAGCTTCTCAAAAGGCCCCACACTCTGACCTGTTTTTTTCTGGTGAAAAATGCACATGAAGTCTAAGCATGTACACGTGGTGGTAAATGACAGCTTTTCTAAAGCAAGAGCATGAACCTCCAAATCTCATGGCTGGTCCACTTGAGAACCTTGTTAATAGTAATGGACAGAATGGCTTTATTCGTTTTTATAAACAGATACACCATGTCTTTTTAGCTTAGTTCTTACTATTAAATTTACCTTTGCTAAGGTAAATGGTTTATTTTTTAAGAATGTTTTAATTTTTTAAAAATTAAAAAAAAAATCTTTTTTACAAACTCATGGCCCGGAGATCAAGACCTGAGCTGAGATCCAGAGTTGGATGCTTAACCGACTGAGCCACCTAGATGCCCCTTAAATTTATCTTTTAAAATATAATAACCTAAGGAAAAAAATACCCTTTTCTTCAATAACTTGATATGCCATTGCCACTTTCATCTCTGACCAGGACCTTCCCCCTCACACCGTGGACGAGTGAATTTACTGTGTTCCATATTGAGAAATGTTGTCACTACGATTATTCCATGAAACGCTGTCAGTACCTTGGAAGTTCAAGCCACATGACCCACGACGGGGACCAGCTGGAGTCATACTCATTCTCGCTGAAGGTGCCTGGCTGCTCTTGGGTAGCCTGGGCTGCCTCCTCCACAATCTGGACCTCAAGTGCTTTCAGAACAACAGCAGGGGGCGTGGCGCTGGCTTTTAGCATAGCCATGGCCTCACTGTGACTTCAATTGGTCCAATCAATGCCATTGATATTCAGCAATATATCACCTGTCCAAAGGAATAAACAAGAAAAATGAGATGAGCTACCAAGTCATTATCTTCCCTACACATTCTGTTATTTGTAATTTTGTCACATCTCTGTCATTCTTACGATATCGAGGGAAAAATCCAATTCATGGAAAACATTCCAAAACAACTCCAAACTTTAAGATAATTTCATCATATATGGGAAAAAATGAGGCTTGAGGCACTGTGATTCGACTGGAAGTCCAAGTCATTAGACCTCGTTTTGCTAATGTGCAGGACCTGGGCATGTTCATTTCTCTTCTCTGGGCTTCAGTGATTTCTATAGTTCTTTCCTGCTCAAAAATTATTTGATCTTTTGCTCTTAGAAATGAATTTTTAACATATCCTGTTTTGGAGTTACACAGTTTTATAGATAAAGATAGTCCTACAGAGTTTGCTCAGCGTGAATGTATCAGAATACTTAGAAGAGATCCTTGGGTCTACAGAAAGAAATGAAACTTGTGATTAGAGCATCTTTTGCTTAAGGAAGAAAAAAAAGTGCTTGTTGCCCTGCCAAGTAATATAATAAAAAAAAAAGGGCAACAAGGATTATATAAAAGGTTAGGAAAGAAAAGATGAGTGTTCTATTTTTTAGAGGGTTTTTTCCAACATAAAATAATCCAATGATCTAAATAAACATTAGAAAATGATGGAAAGGGTGCCTGGTTGGCTCAGTGGGTTAAAGCCTCTGCCTGCAGCTCAGGTCATGATCTCAGGGTCCTAGGATCGAGCCCGCATAGGGCTCTGCTCAGCCGGAAGCCTGCTGCGCCCCCCACTCCCCGCCTGCCTCTCTGCCTACTTGTAATCTCTGTCTGTCAAATAAATAAAATCTTTAAGAAAAATAACGGAAACATCATCAAACTGCAGCAATTTTCCTTCCCATTAGGCATTTTTCTAACTTTAGAGAGAGGATTTACACTTATATATGGAAGGGACACTTTACAAGATTTTTTAAAAATCATATTTAATGGAAAATTTGGGGAATATTTGTTATTTTTTTCAAACATGACTTGCACAAAGGGAGAAGATGGGAACAGTTTCACTGTTCCCAGCCCTCCCTATCTTACCTCTCTTGATGCGGCCGTCACGTGCCAGACAGCCATGAGGTGGCACACTGGTTACAAAGATGGGCAGTTCACCACTCTTGCTTCCTCTGCCCCCTGCCACTGTCATTCCCAGGGACTCATGTGGTTCCTTCTTTACAGTAATGTGTTTTTCTTGGCATGTAACACACTGGTAAGATCCTAACACATGAGAAGAAAATTTATTGGATAAAAATTATACATAGCTGAAGTAAAGTAAGGAAACTGAAGGAAAAAAATACCATAGCAATGATAAAGTCACTGTTAAAATCAGTTACTGTAGAAATAACACACAGTTCTTCATGGTACAAACATGACACCGAACACTGGGGATCACCATGTCACACTTTGGACGGCTGTATTTTCATATGACTATGTATGGAACAGAAAAAACTCAGGACTGTTGACATATGGAAGTCAAAATAGGGCCAATTCTACAAAAGTAAATAATGCATTTGAGTTTTAAGATTCTGAAGACAAGCTAATTAATTTTATTTTTCTCTCTCTCCTCTATTCTCTGAAAGCAATGGTGACAGAATAGTACAAAAGTAAAGTGCGGATTTTGTTAACTGCCAGAAAAAAGCTATAGATCTATCTTCTGTTTCTTACTCATGAGAATGCTCGGTCATGAAACGGGTGCAAACTGATCTTCACAACCTTCACGGAAAGCTATAAGGATATGAAATAACTGAATTTCTGAAAAAGTGAAGGAAGAGAAAAAATTTCCAACAAACTGTGTTCTCAGGAAAAAGCAATTTTTACCGATATTGATTGTTCCTATTTATGGGGACACTCCTAGAAGAAAAGGAAAATTTAAAACATCACCTTTTCTAAAATTAGAATGCTATAAAAAACAAGGTGTACCTATGCCATATTAATATTAAAATAGCAATAGTAACTAACATTTACTGAAGATTTACTATGTGTAAAGCAAATGGCTTCACATGTATTATTTCATTTGAATGGTTTCATTACATTTCATTACAATGGTCCCGAGTGTAAATCCTATGGTTGGCCCCATTTTATAAACAAGGGAATAGCCTTTTTAGAAAGGTCACGTAATTTGCTCCAAATTATATAGCTATGCATGATCACACTGAGATCTGAAGTGATGCAAGTTTAAAAAAAATACACATATACACACATAGTGTATATACATAAACATGTATTCATATGTAGTTGTGTATGTTCATACAGCATGATGCTATATGCATCCACACTACAAGGGTGCCATCCCATTAAGTGTAATAATGGAAGCTAATATCTCAAAATGTTCCTTAACACATATCCTATAAGAGCATACTGTAGATAACAAGATAACTATTACCACGACGAACAATATCAACAGTAGAACTAGATGAATTCTTTTGCTAGAACTGTAACATTTCCTTTAGTGACACTAGTTCAGAGCAGACAGGCACGACATGTCAGTCAAGCCCTGGACATGCAGGGGTGTCTGCTCTTCTCTGCTCCTGAAACCCACACTCTTTGAAATTTTCTTGAGGGCACTACTTAAATAGCCTAGAGTTCCTAGAATTTTGACCTCATAGAAAACCTGTAAATGTCTACAGGTGGTATCCTAGCATATGGCATCTATGTTCGCATCCTTCAAAACTGGGCAAGACCCACGTTATTATGAAGACAATCCAGGTCAACTCAGCTGGGAGCACACTGACTTCAATGCTTGTGTCTGTCAGGTATCGAGTCAATTAGAGGTGGTTGTTTTATTCCTCTATATGGCTGAGATGTATGCATTTTAGCCAGACTTCACAGATTACTCTTGGTATACTTCACGGAAACTTCTAAGGGCTTAACACTGTATCAATGTTTCCAAGCAGCTACACAGGGGCTTAGCAATAGAATAATGTGTGTTTTAAGTTTTAACAATGATTATCCTCTGAACAGGTTGTTTTGATGAATTTGTATTTGTTTTCCCTAGGAGACCTTTATTTTTTTAAATTAGGATTTGACATCACAAATGATGTATGCTAATGGTAAATTGCTAAATTAATGCTTAAAATTACATTTCATGTGGCTGTTCTAACAATCAGGTTTACAGAGCACCTAGAGTAAGAATTCAGCATTGCTATTTAAAACACCACCACTTAAAATTAAGGAATAGGAACTAGTAAAAAGAAAAACGTATGTGCCCAAAACAAACAAAAGGACATAAATAGTCCTCTATATGAATGCTGAAATGGTTAAGTAGTTCTTAAAACAGTCTTAAAATTGTAGTGTTGTCTTTGAGCACCCGTATTTCAACATTCTGTAGAATTCATGGATTCAGTGACCAACTTTTGCCTTAATTATGACTCTTTAGGAATATGTATATATATGTAACTTGTAAAGCAAGGACCAGCGATATGAACAGCTCCTATTCAAATTCCTTTTCGAAACAATAACTGCTTTTTGTAGTCATCATTGTGAAAGCAAAATTATAGGTTCCCTTCACACATTTTGTTTTCTGTTCAAAAATAAGAATAAGTTTGTGCTTATAATTTCTTCAAAGTTTTAACTGACCAGAGACCAGTGACAAGTCTATACTTCAGCTCAGAAAACCAGATAATCCTGAAGGGTGAAAAATACTTGTGCCTTTAAATGATGCTTTCTTGGGCTCCTGTGACATTACAGAGTTCTTCTCTCAAATTGTACTTACATTAAGAAGCCACTTTAAGCTAACCATGTGTTTCTCAAGTTATTCTCCTTAAGTAAAATTAAATTGCTTTGCTAAATAAAAACGTATTTACTGGTCTACTTAAAAACTATAGGAAGTAAAAACAAACAAACAAACAAACTATAGGAAGTTTCCTATGTGTGATTTTCACACAGTTGGTAAATAGCATCGTTTTAAAAATTCTGGCCTACTAGAAGTTGAGTTCAAATAAAAGATCAAATGAAGTAAATAATACTGAGAACACAGTAAAGTGCCACTGTGTTTTGATTCCTACTGATTTCTGCATCCAAAGTGAGACAGCATCAGAATTTTTGGCACAGATAAATGACCTAGGAATATATTATAAAAGCACTGAAATATGAAAGATGCAGCAAAAAGCTCAACATACGGGAATTTAAAATGACCTAGGGTAGTATTCCTATAAACTGTAACATAAAAAGTAATGCTTTATGTGTTTTGCATGACCTATCAGAAAGTATGATTTATGCTTCATATTCACATAGAGAATTCTGTTGTTGTAGGCAACCTGCCCAACCGCTAAGTATGGACTTGTTGGTCATTGTCTTTTTTTCAGTTCCATAACCTCCTGTTACAACTGAATGAGCAAACCAAGATAAATCCCACTTTCAAGCAGGACCAAGCAAAGAAGTCTTTCTAAAAGATCCAACACTTCTCCTCAATCTGGCAGAGGGACCTTCTTACTAAGAAACCACCCCTACTGGCTGAAGAACAGACTGTACAGGGACTCTCAAGGTAGCCAAACACACATTCCACACCCCAAACACCTGTGTTCACCTTTTCCAACAGAGTAACAGCCCTCATTTAAATCTTACCTGTTTGTAACAAGGATTCCCTGAGGGCAGATGAATGAAAACATGCAAACTCAAGGCCTCACCTTGTGTGAGCTGGATCTGTTGTGGTACAGCGGCTGTGCATGGTGCTGGCTGGTACTCCGAGCTCCTGCGTCTCGGACAGGGTTACCAGGCTGGGATTTCCCTGGCCTAGCAATTCTTAAATCCACCCTCTCGCCACTAGCCTGGATAAAACACACATATATAACCACCAGTCATTAATGATGCTTCTCACTTAAAAAAGTTATAGGGAGGGTCATTTTCAATGCACTTATCATCGCTGTATCAGAGCCTCACCTGAGTGGGGACTGCAGGCCCCTGCTGGGGATGGGGCAGACGAGGGAGTTCATTTCAGGAGCTAATACTTTAAAACTTCTGCAGGTAAAAGAGCCACACACAGACCTCTTGGGTAAACCTTCCCTAGCCCTGGAAATACCAAGGACATAACCAAAGCAAAGCCTGGGTTCTGATCTCCCCATGATGTCTTAGAAGGGTAACTGTCTTTTTACACTTCCCTCCCCTGCTAAATTGGCCTTGGCACTGAGAGAAAGAGAGCAAAGAAGATAAAAGGACAAACGGATTCAAAACTGGATTACAATCCTTTGTGATTCCTGAAATAAATTCCAAGATGGCTCCTTTGAGAGTGATCATCAATGAAACTATGTGTAGCTCTGTTTCCACACACTACAGGTTCGAATCAAAAATAGGGATCAGCTTAAACAGTCCTGAAAAGAAGGATAACAAAGGTCCTGTAAAACAGGATTAGGATTGATATACATTACAAATTGTGTGCGTATATATGTCATACGTGCACTCACACATAAATGTAATTTTAGAGGTGATGACAACCACGTTGAATTTAGAGGTCCATTATCTGTATTTATAGATCTAGATCTGAAACACAGATTCACATCTATTATACTTTTAAGAGCTATTTTATCTTTGCTTTTAACGTACAGGCCTGGTCTACTTGATGTTGATTCTTGGTCATGACTACAACTTCCCAAGTTTACTATCATTTCTAGGGGAAAATTTGACAGCCTGCTTTCAAGAAGCTGTGGTGGAAAGTAGAACCCTCCCCCATGACTGCAGTCAGTAATGTTGAGAAATCACTCCAGTTTCAGTTCTCAAGTTGGAAAAGGAGTGAAAACCATAATTTTAAAAAAAGATTTTATTTATTTGAGAGCAAAAGCGAGAGGGCAGGGTGGAGGGGCAAAGGAAGAGGGAGAAGCAGACTCCTCGCGGAGCAGGGAGCCCGATGTAGGATCTGAGCCGAATGCAGATGCTGAACCACGGAGCCACCCAGGTGCCTGAGTGATAACCAATTTTAAGGCCCTATTAAAGTCATTTACTTATTCAAGTATTTCATTAAACTAGTTTCAGACAATTCTTCAAAATAGCTGAAAGAATAACACTTCTCATGTGGCCAGAGTCTGGGGATTTGATCTAACAGGTAAATGCCAAAGTAGAATGCTTACAATCCAGATATTTGAAATTCTGACACTTCCGAGTATTAGATCACACGGTGTGAAGGGTGAGAAGCCCCTCTGTGATCTCATTTCAATATTAAGAATTGTTTGCTTTACTGCCTAACCCTCACCACTACCAAATACTCTATAACCAGTAATTTAGCTTTATGGGAAGACCCCTGCTCATGCAAACCTATTAACAAACAAATCCCTGAACTTTTTTGATTTCTTAAAAGACAGAATTCTGGGTGTGTGATGGAAGCAGACATATAAGCTTTAAACGATGGGCCAACGTTTGGGTTTAGGCTAACTGCCTATCTAACACTTCAGGGTTTCAAGCACAACAAAAGAATTCTGTTAAAGTCAAGATTTTTTAAAATGCAGGATGCCTAAACGACAATACCTGTATTTCATAAAAAAGTGGCATGCCCTACTGCTGGGAGTATATACTGGTATGATCTTTCTAGAGGGAAGTTTAGCAAAATGTCTTAAACTTGAAAACAAAACATTAAAGTCTGTTGACAGGGGAGTGTTTATGTAAGTTTTAGCACAACACACCTACTATACAGCTATATCATGATGCATCTATTTTCAGGGTAAGAAGTCCACAACATACAGCTGACGTAAAGAAAGGGTGGCAAACTCAGAATTTGCAAGCTGAGTGCATGTGTAAGTACCTATGTAAATACGTACCTATTTATTTGTAGGCATATACAGAAAAATGTTTGTAACGATGTTCTTCAAAACTTTAATGTCACTATCTTATGGACTTTAGACTGACTGTGATTTTGACTTCCTTCTTCATTTTCTGTATTTTGTCTTCCTTAGTCTCCTTTTCAGACATGGAATACATGTTATTCTCAGAAACCAAACATTAAGATGTTTTTCACAAAGAAACAACTTGAGCAATACATTATATTTCATATCATATATAAGTATCTGTATCCAATTTTTTTAAACCTCAAGTCTGTGACAAGAGACCAACGCCTGAATCTCCCTCCTAATGCAAGATGGCTACCGGGTGTGTGTGTTCCCATAGTTATAATGAACCAAACATTTGTGAAAAGGAGTAACTTAAATGGGATTTAAATTTCGGTTTTCTGGGACGCCTGGGTGGCTCAGTTGGTTGGACGACTGCCTTCAGCTCAGGGCGTGATCCTGGAGTCCCGGGATCGAGTCCCACATCAGGCTCCCAGCTCCATGGGGAGTCTGCTTCGCTCTCTGACCTTCTCCTCGTTCATGCTCTCTCTGTCTCTCTCTCTCAAATAAATAAATAAAATCTTTAAAAAAAAAATTTCGGTTTTCTTACACAGTAGCTTAAATCTTCATTGTTAATTCTGTTTACTATACACTTTTCTCAGGGACTATCCACCTACTTTAATTCCTGATGCTCGATTATGTTACTGCTTGGTTTCCTTTATGTCAGAGTGCTTTCTTGTGCTTACTTAAAACAAAACAAAACAAAACAAAACACCATATACATCTTTGTTTCACCCCTTTCACTGTAGGAGATACCCATATCATTAAATGCTCTGGTAGGATATAGAACCAGAAGGTCTGCTCTGGATTATTTTCTACTTTTTCTATCTTATTTTATTAAAAAAATTTTAAAGCTGTTTTCTTTTTATAAAGATTTTATTTATTATGTATGTATGTGTTTATTTATTTATTGGACAGAGAGCAAGAGAAGGAACACAAGCAGAGGGAGTGGAAGAGGGAGAAGCAGATTCCTGGCTGAACAGAGAGCCCCGATGGGAGACTGGATGCCAGGACCCTGGGATCATGCCTGTGCCGAAGGCAGATGCGTAATGACTGAGCCAGCCAGGTGCCCCTCTACTTTACCTATTTTAATGCTCTTATTGAAAATTTTTTTTCTCTAATAATAACCATCTTTACTTCACAGGGATACTGTAAGAACACACGTTATGATGTGTTTGAAATGCTCTGAATGCTTTATAAAAAGGCACTACAGAGATAATGAGTTATTCTCAATAAAAATTGATTTTCCCCACTTGTATGGAGCTGAAGTGGAGAGTGAAAGTTAGAAGAGCAGGGAAGTCACAACTTTGGAACCACAGCTCCTTCAAGCTTTGCTTGTCTCACCTGTTAAATGTGGACATAAATGTGTTTTTTATGTCTGGGCTTAGGTGGAGCCCATGGAGCAAATGAAAAACCCATATGAAAATATAGAGCCTTCACTCTATAAAGAGCAAGGCTAAATGTTCACGGGGATACAGTTTTCCAGACAGGATGTTATCTGTAATGATAAAATAATCTATTGTGCATTTTGAAGGATTTGGGGAGCCATGTTTGATTTCCCCCATGAAATAGCAAATATCCCTCAGGTTCTCATGTTACGAAAACATCGACATAAAGGCAGAGCATGTGGAATGAATACCCGCGTGTACCTGAATGATCTGGGCGGCAAGCTCAGGCGTTCTGTGCTTCAGGTCATGTCCATTGATGGTGAGCACTCGGTCATTGCTGCTCAGCCTTCCATCCTGTGCAGCCAGGCCCTCTTCCAACAGATCAAGGATAAAAACACCTGGTTCATCGGTCCTTCGAATGAGTTTAATGCCAAGTTGTTCACCAGAGTCCCATTTGTGAAAGACTACGTGGAAGACCTCTTCCCGGGGAGAGCTACAGTCGAAGTGGCTGTAGGTCCGGTTCACAAAGCGCCGCTCTCGCAGCACGGTCAGGTGCAGTGTGGTACCTAACTCAGGGCTGGCAAAGGGCGGCTCTGACAGAGTTCTGAGACACACTGCCGATGTTACAGTTGTTGACCTGGAAGAAAAGAAAAGAATTATACCAAGGTGGGACAATCTTTTTTTTTTTTTTCCCAATTTATTTATTTTCAGAAAAACTGTATTCATTATTTTTTCACCACACCCAGTGCTCCATGCAAGCCGTGCCCTCTATAATACCCACCACCTGGTACCCCAACCTCCTACCCCTCCGCCATTTCGAACCCCTCAGATTGTTTTTCAGAGTCCATAGTCTCTCATGGTTCACCACCCCTTCCAATTTACCCAAAAGCACATGCCCTCCCCAATGTCCATAACCCTACCCCCCTTCTCCCAACCCCCCTCTCCCCAGCAACCCACAGTTTGTTTCGTGAGGTTAAGAGTCACTTATGGTTTGTCTCCCTCCCTATCCCATCTTGTTTCATGGATTCTTCTCCTACCCACTTAAGCCCCCATGTTGCATCACTACTTCCTCATAAGAAACTGACTTTGGAAAATGATATACAGTCATTATTTACAAAGAAAAGCCCTCTGAAGATGTTTTAAAATGCACAGTTCCTAAGCTTCACTCACACTGACTAGCACGAGGTAGAGAATGGCAGTTAGGATCTCGGGCTTCAGCGAGGGTGCTGCATCAGAGTCCCTGGTCCTGCCGGTAGCGGGATGACTGAGTGTCTCCCTGAGTGGTGAGATGGGTTTACTCTCCGCTTCACGGGACCAGGAGGAGAATGCAGAGACAGCAGCAGCATGTGGCAAGTGCCAACAAAATACTAGTTCTCGTGGAACAGAAACTGAAGTTCACTGGATTGATATGGCTTTCCAAATGAAAAACACTTACGCTGGAAAAAATACACCGAGTTTTAATCTAAGAAAAGGGACACATTCCAGATACACAACCTCATCTCAGATCAGTGTTTTTTACTTTAAAGAAAAGCAGGAAAGCAGGTAATTACAGTTTCACTCTGTTTAGCACTCAAGTGTAACATCTATCTAATACAACAAGCTTAACTCAGTACTCACAGATCATTTATTTACTAAACCTTATGGCCCTGAAAGGAGTATAGTGACTGATCCTGGGACATGAAGAGGACTCAGAAAATACACCCAGCTTCAGTTATTCACCTAGTCAGAGGAAGAGGTTGGCGCAATTCTGAGTATTTCTCACAATTAGAATTCCTCTCCTCATCTGTCTGCACCAACAGCAAGCGGGAAATCCACATTCTCTTGGATGCGTTATGTGGCACAGGCTCTGGGTTAGGTGCTTGTGATTACCCAACCCCTTCAATCTTTTTCATGTGAGTCTATCTGAAGGAAAGCCTTCCCCCTTCCTACTCATCTCGGGTTGACCGTTTTGAGCACCACTAACTTGAATTTTATTGATTTGGGCCTGTTGACATCTTTTAAAATTCAGGCATCAAATGCCATAGACCTCACACATAAACTCGCTCTTCTCCCAATTTTGCAACATCTGTGCATTTGGTTGCCATCCAGATCCTTGATGAAAAAGTTGAGTAACATAGGGTCAAGAACAGAACTTTAAGGCAGCTTCTAAAAAACCAGCCTGACGTGGAGTTGTTAGTCAAAACTCATCATTTCTGGTTATTCAGCTAAAAAGCCACTTATCTCTAGGTTTTTATTTTTCCGTCTTAAATCACATCTATCACAAATGACTTTACAAACATCTGGCTGGAATCCAGCGCTAGACACATGCAAGTATGTAGCCTCACACCATCTTTGTGATGTGGGTTGTGGAATATCCTACAATCAGAGATTTTCCCTTCACAAATGTGTGGTTGCCAGTGAAACACAGAGAAAGCAGAGACCAAATAAAATACTGTTGCTAGATGTTGTAGAAATAGCACCAACAGAGTAAACTTTACCACATCTTTAGCTAAATATATTTTGGACCAATGCAGTCAAGACATGACTGCAATTATTTTCCTTCAAAACCAAAAGTGAATAAATCATTGTCGACTCAGATCGCACTGTAAATACATACTCTTAATCATGTTCTGAAATTTGTATTATTTTTAATAGTATTATTGATGTAATCTCTTACACTATTTTATTCTTCAAACTGCTCAAAATGCTGCACTGTGAAAGGCCCTGAGGGTATATGGTTCTCCTTTTCAACTAGGTTATTTAATAGAATAACATGGATGTGTGGGTATATATATAAAACACACGCACACACACACACACACACACACACACATATACAATCAGTGTGGGAAAACCAAAGCCATGCACTGTTACTACATCTAGTTTGCTAAACTAAAAACACAGGCTAGCTAGCCCTTTGGTCTGTAAATAAACCATCTTAACGACTCCAAGGTATTTTCAAATTGGCTCACGGTATTATTTATGCAGCTCACAAAAAGTGGAAGATAACCAGGTAGTAAAAATATACTAAGGAGCCTTCTTTCCAAGTGTCATAAATACTACTCTGTATTTGGCCATAAATACTACTCTGTATTTGGCCATAAATACTACTCTGTATTTAGGCAAGGAGTGTGGCTTTACTTACTGGCTCCAGCATACCAGCCAAAGGCCAATGAGAAGTCAGGCCCACAAAAGGAGAAACCCTTTGTGAATTCAATAATCAGGTTATGTGCTCATAGTTTGTGTATCAATTTGAAATCATTAAAGTGGATTTAAGATTGCCATTCTTAGGGTTATTAATATGCATGCCTCCATAAACAATAATAATGCACTGGAATGTCTACAATGCTGATTTATAGCTTTGAGTTAATTCCCCAAATTATAGCCAGTATTTCAGATAATTAGCCTTTTATTTGAGGTATACGGATTCAGTTTTGTTATTAAACGATTCTCCAAAGCAGACCAGTAAAAAAGCCTGTAGATGAAATATATTAGCAAACAAAACCCTATAGCAAACAAAACTATATATTAAATATATTTTTATACATTTTTGTATTTTTACTAATATATTAGCAAACTATGAAATACATTAGTAAATCTGAGGTTACAGACTTCACCTCAATTATACTCAAAGAAATGCAAATAAGAACAAAGCATTTGTTTTTACCTTGAAAATTTAGAAAAAGCATGAGAAATATGGAAAATAAAAATATGTAAAAATTATGAAATATGTAAAAATAAAAATATGTAAAATATTTAATATCTAAAGCTGGCACACTGCTGGTAGCAAAGAAGAAAAGATGAAAATAAATGTATACTCAATTATCACTAGAAAGGCCAGGAGTGGAGAAGAAAAGAACACTGTGTAAGCTGCAGAAAAGGGCCATCTGGCTCTTTTGGTCTTGGCCACAAAGGTGTCAAAATGTCAAAACCAGCTACAAGAGTTCCTCCACGGAGAATCAGTTTAGGAGTGGGGTAGAAGGAATACAGGGTAAGGTGTCCAGAGAGCTGTGCCAACCTCATGCAACCAGAGTACTACTAATATCATAAAAGGACAGCAAACACAGGAATGCGGTAAATAGCTAGCTATGGTAGGATCAGAAACTGGATTTTACATAAGCTGGATTAGTTATGCTTCCTGTATTCTCCTATTTCCTCTTTGGATTTAGTGAAGAACAAAACACTGGAAGTTCAGTCAGTGTCAGCCAGGACAAGTGCAATAAGGAGGGGTTTTGGGCCCAAGTGTTGAAGTGGAGATCACAAACTACAAGAGGCAGAATACGGATGGGCGTGGAAACCAAAGCCAGGAACCCCCCATGGAAAGGTCAATCCTTGCTGCTCTTGGAGCCTAGTTTGTCTGTCTTCCCCTCTGGACATTTCTCTTGAAGAACTAAAAATCCTAGAGGTTTTAAGTTTTGTTTTAATGAAGAAGACAACTATTCCCAACAGGATATCATAACCAAATCCACTCCTTTATTGACTCACCAAGTATGTCCTGGGTACCGACTCCAGGCCCAGCTCTGTGAGAAGCCTGTCCCATAGTACGTAGTAATGGCGGCTGCCATCCCCAAAGGAAGACACTGCATGTGAATAACTCTCTGTGACCAATTACGTATTAAGTGGTGAAGAGAAGGAATGTCTTCAGCACTTCAAGTGAGACGAGGTCTGAATGGGTGAAAATGGCAGGGCAGTGCTCTCTGGATGAAGGTGGGGAAGCTGTAGCACAATGGGGACAGGCTGGAATGTGGAGGGAAGCAAGGAGATTGCTATGTCTGGCTTTTCTGCTAGATTATACATTTTATGAGGGCAGGTGTTCCTTTCTGCTCTTAATTATACCCTCAGCTCTGACCACCATGCCTATGATGTTTCAGTAATACACCGATGGCTACAGCTGAAAGAAAAAGCTAGGGTTAAGGCTGAGGGGACAGGTTGTGTAAGAGTCCACAGAGGACTCTGACTATTAGATTAATCAGTATGGACTTGATTCTCTGGTCCAATCTTCCCAGGGAAAGCAGAGTCACAGGTGAATTAACCTGACAATGGTAGTACCGGATTTCAGAGCAGAGTAGGGAGGCAGGGGTATTGATTCTACTGGGTTAGAAGTGAAGCAGTGAGGGCACAGACCAGAGAGGTGGCAGGGAAAAGGGAAGGGGTGAATACCAACAGACCGTGGTGAAGGACCGAGCAGTGAACTCAAGTGAAATCGAGGAGGCAAGAGTCCTTGAGGTTGGGTTCCTAGAAGACATCTTTTCTCATTCATGCCTATTTCTTCTCTCCTCAATACCCATTCTTTTAGCTTCAAGTACCACTTACACTCGTATGGGTCATATATCCAGGTCAATTTTCACATGAACCCTAGAATTCACATGAACAGTGGAATTCTGGCCAACTCATGCTCATCAGTATGCCCTCTAACATAATATCATCTTGCCCAAAGCTAGTACATTTGTTGGAGTAGCTATTTCTCTTTAATGAGAAGAGGGAGAGGGTAGCACCAAGGATTAGTGCAGAGTCAGGCTGTTTGTGGATGAGAGTGCCTTGGAGAGCCAACAAGAGGTGGTCATGATTTCTGAATTCTATCTTAAATTCAATGGTATAAGTTGTAAGTAACTTGTGCTGTGTGACCTGTCTTTTCTAGACTATAGTAATCGGTGTAGAGAAGGATAAATCAGACAACGAAGGTAACTGATGGATGGTACCCTGGGACTAGGGATACAGCCAATGGGACAAGAGAATTTAGCAGTGAAGGTGGCCCCAAAATAGCCAACCGTGGAGTCCAAGCCTGGAGGAATCTCGCTGGCCTGGAGAGCCACGCACTAAGGCACATGTGGGGATCAAATTTAAAATGGGCGTAAAAATACATTCCATGAGTTTGGGGGAAATTGGAGAAATTACAGATAAATTCTGATCTGTTTTGCATAAAAAAAACAGTAAAACTTACCTTTTTATAAGTCAGATTCCACAGTACCATAATTTCCTAAGTTTTAAATTGATGAATAAGAGCAGAAAAAGAGGCAAGTTAACAAAATTATTTAAAAAATTGATACCTGAAGAATCTGGTCTCCACCAAGAAATCTTCCATCTTTGGTGATCACCCCATCCCGATAGACTTCCTGGATAACAATGTTGATCAGTGGCATTTCATTGCTGCCCACAATGCTAGTTCCTAGCTGAATATAAGGATCAGACCGGTGAATTTCAATTGTAGTAAGTTCGCCTTCCGGTAAACTCACCAGCTGTTGCATAGCTGCCAAGTTAAAAACGAGAGGGAGAAAAATAGGTGGAAAGAAAAGCGTTTTATATTTTGATTATCTTCACGTAAGTAAGTTATCATCTTTCATTAGTGACAACCTTATCTTAACAGATGATTCATAACAAAGCAATACCATGGGATAAGAAAAATAGAATGACCAAAACACCAATAGGTAAGATGACCAAAACGCCTATAGATAAGATTAGCAAAACACTTCCTCTTCGCAAGGTGATCAGTAAATAATCAACAAATAACTACTATGCATCAGATCACTAGGGACCACACAGTGATCTGATAAAGAAATATACAGACAATATCATCTTGTCCTAATTGATCAGAGAAAGTTTGACCCATGAAACAGCTGTAAACAGTGCAAGGCAGTCCATATGAAATAAAAAAGACAAACTCTGGGACATACAATCACCGGAGTGGATGACAAAGTAACCACATTAAGCAAGAAGAGGAGGGTCTTGATATGAGCAGTAGGAGATAGAAGAATTGTTACAGCCATGGCTGGGAAAACTGGGATTTGTAGAAAAATTGGAATTTTCTTAAGAGATAAACCTATTTAAAAATAAGACAAAGGGCCAACGACTAAGATATGCCCAAGATCTATGACTAGAGGTTTTCTGCCTGTTTCCTGGTGGGTCATGTAGACAGATCAGTGGCTGCTACCAGAGGACAGCAATAGTCAGACACATGGCCTTGGAGTCAGATACATACCCAGCCATCTCCTGGCTCTCAGACTTTGACCATGACTCTCTGACTACGTTTCCTCATCATTAAAAAAATATCCAGTATTGGTACAAGCATTTTATAAGTTAATATATGTAAAGTGCTTGGCACAGTGCTGACCCAGAATAAGCACTGAGGCTAAGGTATTATTCTTGTTCTTCTTGATGCTGTGGATTTCTTAGCCAAGAAGCAATAGGCTTCAAAACAAACAAACAAAAGAAGCCTGTTGATGACCAGTGAACTTGTGGACTACAACAGAAGAGGGGGAGGGGGAAGGATAAGCCTCAAGGTAAGACTCGCTTTCTGTTTCTAAACTGCAAACTGTTAGACTTGTACACTTAAAGGTGAATATGTGACATGTGAAGTATATCTCAGTAAAATTATTTGTTGAAGAGAAAAAAAAAACAACACCCCATGTAGGGAAAGTAATAGGGAGTAGTGAGAAGAAAGGAAATATCTGATTTGAAAACAGATGAAAAGCAAAAGCAAGGTGAAGAGCACATACTGTGAGTGGTCGCGTCTCCTCGAAGGCGGGATTGTCCGGACCAGGCTCCTGAGGCCACACGGGCAGAGACGCTGACGTCAAGCTGTGCTAAGCAGGGTCTGTGCCTGTCCCTGAACAGTCCGTTTTGAGGGATAAAGTACCTGGAAGATCTATTACAGTGGTTCCATTTTCATTCTCAATCACTGTCTGAGCTTTATCAGTTTTCCTCCTTTCTAGGTCAAGTCTCCGATGAGAAGCTCCAGGATATCTAGAGAGAGAACATTAGGGGGTTCCCAGATGATTTGAGAGGAAAAATGATTGACAGCGTGTGCCCCAACAACAGAATAGCCACTGCTTCAATGCCAAACCCCCCTAGAGGTAATCCACAAGTGGTATGTAATTCTGATTTTAACCTCTGCTCAAACTAAGTTCCTACCACACTGGGTAGCAAACTTAAAACAGGCGTTGGCACAAATCGTGGCTTCGTGCGTGTCTCAAAAAATACTTCAATAAAAACCTGTATTCAGATATATACTAGTCTCAGAAATACACCAGCACAGTTGATGGTACACTGCAAATACTATTCTGAGATCCTGATTGCATAAGCCCCTTTCCACAGGGATGGCTTAACTCCTTAACAGGAGTGGAAACAGCAGTCTTCTTCCACAGTGTGCTCCTGCATCCAGACTTGGACCTTGAGTGACACTGTTCCTTTCCAATCTCAGGGCCAAGGGTACACATTCATTTATTAGTGAGAAGCAATACATCTGAGGCTCTGCCACTTGCAGAAAAGCAGAGCAAAGCCTCAAGAGGCTGCGTATGGTGGGTGGCGGTCTTATGTCTAAGGCTGCAGACTTCATTCAATGATAGTATTTTTTAAAATCTCAAATTTCATTAAAAATCAAGTATAGAATATTTTATGGAAAACTGGAAGCTATCCCTTAGCTGTAAAAGTAATGAATTTCCCCTCACAAACTAAAGAGAAGTTGTGGGTTTCAAGTTCTTGAAAAAGATTGCTATGGAATTTCTTTATTCAGCTTTTTCTCATTCCCGGTTTCCTCATCACCTTATTAAGAAGGAGGACAAATGATTTTCCTTCTGCATTGTTGTGCCGCACTCCAGGAAATGTTCCTGCAAGGACCTGACAAGTAACTTGGAAAATTGTATCACTGAGAAAAATGATTTTTGTCAAGTAAGTAGATTTCATGAGAAATGCATTTTAAAACTATTTCATTCAAAAAAAAATGGTGACAAAAAGTGGATCATAATAAAATACTTGAGACTAAAAATATAGGGAAAGATTCAATTCCCCAAATGCTTATCACACACTGGTATCCATATGCGTAAAGCCAGTCTTCGATGGGGAAACAGACTAGGAACAGGAAGTGGGAAGGAAACATAAGCAGAATGTGCACAGCTGCGAAAGAGCCTAGCTAACAACTACAAAATCCTACAAACTCAGTAACTGTAAAGCCCCTCTTATCTTATCCAAGAATAATTTTTTTTTTCTTTTCTTTTCTTTTTTTTTGTCAGAGAGAGTGAGCACAGGCAGAGGCAGAGGGAGAAGCAGGCCTCCTGCTGAGCAAGGTGCCCGATGTGGGACTCGATCCCAGGATTCTGGGATCATGACCTGAGTGGAAGGCAGCCTCTTAGCCAACTGAACCACCCAGGTGTCCCCAAGAATAAATTTAAAACTGGAAACCTGAAGTTGTTAGAGAGGTAAAGAACCAGGTATACTTACATCCCAATGGGACAGCAAATTGCTAAGAGGGACTAAATACAGGTATTTTCTGTGATATCACAGAGAAATATGGAAGAACGCATTCACCCAGCACTCAGGAAGGTTACAGAGGACTGCGCAACACCCACCTTTAAAAGATGGGGAGCTGCGCACACAGAGACGGAACAACTAGCCAGGAGGAGACGATGAGAGAAAACTTCAAACTACACAAGGGAGGCAAGACTGTCAACAAAGAAAAAATGACATAGATTATACCATAGAAAGAAAAAACAAGTCCATATGAATGGCAAAAAACATGAGCCTCATTAACATTTTTAACTAAGACATAAGATTGGCAAGTCATCAGAATTTTTAATACTTAAAAAGCATAATATAGTTTTTATTTACTGGCTGACAGATTTTTAAAAACATATTTTTCTGCCTTGCTTGTACGATATAGCAATTTAGCCAGCAAGCACTCTTAGGAAACAAACTAGTTAGGAGTATCAGCTCTTCCACTTATTGACAACCTCTTCCATTTATTAACAACCTCTCTGCCCATATTCTTCTTTCTATAACAAAGACAAGACGGCCTAACTCATAGAGCTGTCATGAAAACTAAACTGGACTCATATAAATTGCTTAAAATACTGCCTCATAAATAATAAGAACTCAATACAAACTAGTGACTCCTATTATCATAGCAACTTAAAAGTACTCAAGCTAGGGCTCCTGGGTGGCTCAGTTGGTCAAGCGACTGCCTTCAGCTCAGGTCATGATCCTGAAACCCAAGACTGAGTCCTGCAACTGACTCCCTGCTCAGCAAGGGGTCAGCTTCTCCCTTTGACCCTCCCCCCTCTCTTGCTCTCTTTCTCTCTCTCTCTCAAATAAATAACATCTTTTTTTAAAAAGCACACATGCTATACAGTTTTCTTACAGGATATCTGTATCAAGTCTTATAACCTATAAAACAGTTAGCCTCTACTTAAATAAAATGAAACAAAACCCTACAATAAAATTACTTTAAGTTAGTTTACCTGAGCAGTTTCTATTTTCAACCTGTCAATATTGAGGGTGTTCCTCTGTAATCCACTGGCAGCCAGTGACAGAAGCTGCTTCAGAGCTTTAATATCTTCTTGTACTTTAAGCATGGCTTTTGAAGACATTCTACTAATTTCTTCTTGTACCTGTTTCTGTTCCTTCACAAATTTCCTAAAAAGATACATAAAACTGAATTCTAAAAAAATACACCTTTGCTTTCCTACAGGAAAAAAGTATATTTACTATAGGCTGGTCAGAGTCCTAGTGTTTTTTAAAAAGGAAATATTAAAAATTCATCCACAGTTCACGTGCTTTTTTCAGAATGACAATAACAGAATTTTATTTCCCATTGTTCTGCTTTGTTTATAAAAGTATTAAAATTTTTACCCAAACCCAAGTTAAAATGTTTAAAAGGAAGAAGAGATGTTCCCCTTAAAATAGATTCTAACATTCTTCAGCATGATCTATCTAATTACATTTGACACACTTACTGGAGGTAAACAGTTCAAAGCATGTTGTTCAGGTATCAACTTATATACCATATAGGTGTTCATGATCCCAACTTAAGAACATATATTAATACACACACTGATAGCTACATAACCATATGCAGAAACAAAACTCAGTTTTCTATGAAAATAAAATCTTAAATACATAAGACACAAAAATTTGTGAGATATAAAGTAAATTTAAAAGTAAAAACTTTACTACTGAACATATAACTAAAAATCTTACTGACTTAGAAATTTAAGTTACTGTTAGAACAGAACATTACTTACTCTTTTCATCTGATGAGGTACTAAAATCTATACCAAGACCTTCATTGACTGCAGCTGAAGTAGCTGCTATGGTTCCCAAAGTCAAGCCTAAAGCATTCTGTCCAAGTCCTACAAATAAACCAAATATAATTTACAAAGTCTTTACAATAATTTTCCCTCAATGGACAAAATTCTCAAATGCTTTCAAGCTGGATCCCATTTTTCTTCATAATTGGTTTAAGCAAATAACATGGAATAAGTCTAAAGCTGGGATTTAATGGGTGTATGTAGTCTGGATAATATAATATTAACTTCTTTACTTTTTAGGTAGTTTTCTAAAGTGTAGACACACAATATCACATTAGTGTACAACAGTGACTTGAAAAGTCTATACATGCTATGTTCACCACAAGTGTCACTACCCTAATGTCACCGTACAACCTTATTACAATACCACTGATTATATACATCCCCGTGACCTATTCCACAACTGGAAGGCTGTACCAACTCCCCCTCACCCATTTTGCTGTCCTCCCCACCCTTTCGGGCAACCATCAGTTCTCTGTATTTATGGGTCTATTCATTTTTCTTTACTAAAAAGGTCAGAGTTTATCTGTTAATTCAATAAATGTGAACATACTACTTGTTTTTTGTAAATCCTCCTGAAAAAGCAGTTTTAGTTTGTATATTTCCAGGTGAATACTTCTTGTCTTCTAGTCATGCTTTGGAACTGGATGCTTTTAAAATAATCAAGTATTGGATGTGTTAATTAACTTGATGGGCATTTACAATGTGAAGGTACATAGGAAGTCACTATGCTCTACACTTTAAATATCTTACAATTTTACTTCTCAATTATACCTCAGGAAAGCTGGTAACCGATAAAGAGACAAAGTGGTCTGTTCAAAAGGTCAAAATACAGATAAAGTAAATTTAAATATAAATATTTACTATTTCGGAAAATGAATACCATTAATTACCTGATGTGGCTGTATTGAACTCTGGAAAAGTGAACTTCCCAAACCAGCTAAGGCTCCCCCTAAGGAAAGGCTTGTTGATGGGGTAGTAGTTGTAGCTGTTGTTCCGCCCAAATTACTTAGGGTAAATCCGGTAGAGGCTATAAAAAGTAAATCTGTAAGGCTTCAAAAGGAAACATCATTTCTAAGAACACTGGAGAAAATACAAAACATTCCCCACCACCACCAAAAAAGACAGCCCTTACGTCCATGACAAAATTCAGTCTAGTTTTTCCTAAAAAACTACTTGCTAAAGATAAAATTACATATGCTTAAGAATAAAGAGAAATAAGACCGTAAGGCAAATGCTAGTGACACAAATAAGAGTTCCAGGTAACACTAGAAAGGTATAAGGTAACTGATTCCAGAGAATAATAAAGAGTTTTCGATCCAGGACGCCAAATTCGCCTTCAAAATGGAATGAATCCTAAGGCCGGCAAGGCTTATGCAAATTCGTTATCCTTTCTTGTCACCAATTTGCTCCTTGAAAACAAAGTGAATTTTAATAGTTTTACATTTTACCTCTCACCCTGTCCCTGCTTTGCTCTGTAAACAGAGATCAACTTCCAGGACGGCCCCTGCTGTTTTAGGCCAATGATGATCTTTGTAGGATCATAATTGCTGAGTGATTAAAATAAAAACTTTCCAAAACTGAAGTTATCTTTAATAAGGTGGATACCTGTACTCACTAGCCCAAACCAAAACAAAATTCAACCACAAAATGTGACTTTTTCCATTCTACCTCACCCGCTGGAGTTGACGTCAGAGCAGACGAAAGAGTGAGACCACTCGCTGAGGTAGAAGGAATCGGGAGAGCAAACGGTGTGGCAGATGCGGCAGGTTTACTGAATCCTAAACTGAAACCTGTGGTAGACGCAGATGCAGTAGCTGGCGTTCCTGTGTCAAACAAACAAACAAATCCTATTTTACCAGAACTGTATATGGATTACACTGGTTTCAATCAGGATCCCTAAAAGTTCGTGACCCTATTTTTGTAGCTAGAAGGATACGGGGGTAGGTATGAAAAAGGAAAATATAGAAGTTGGAACCAAATCATGGTGAATAGTTAAAAGAGGATGCTATGATCTTAGGAAAAGCAAGAAAAAGCCCCATCAATGTGGTCATATTGAAATCCAATTTCAGTTCTACCCCTGGATTTACCTAAAACAGCACTTGCCCTTCCTTTGCTCTATACTCAACAGGAAAATATTACTCCCCTCCAAGGCTATTTAAACCACCATTCTCGGGACGCCTGGGTGGCTCAGTTGGTTAAGCGGCTGCCTTCAGCTCAGGTCATGATCCCAGCGTCTTGGGATCGAGTCCCACATCGGGCTCCTTGCTCAGCAGGGAGTCTGCTTCCTCCTCTGCCTCTAGCCTGCCAGTCTGTCTGCCTGTGCTTGCGCTCTGTATCTCTCTCTCTCTAACAAATAAATAAAATCTTAAAAAAAATAAAAAATTAAAAATTAAAAAAAAAAAAAAAAACCACCATTCTCTACTGTTTCCTCCTCCTTTACTTCTGTCAACTCTGGCTACTCCTTCCAGTCGGCTTTTGTCCATCTCCCTCCTCTGTTCTGTTCTTAAATGATACGGCCTATGGCTCCAGGCCTGCTCCCATACTTCCCAACTACCGAATCTCAGCTAGGGCAACACGGGTCTAAACCTACACCTACCAGAGTCTCCACTGGTTAGCTCTACCGGGATGTCCCTTAACTTTGCACCTCTATGCCTCCCTACACAAAACATTTCTTAAACCCCCTGCCATGGTCCACTCAGTTGCTCAAGCCAGAAACCATAATCACCCCTGACATCCCTTCTCTCTCCTACATTCTACTAACCATGAATCCTGCTGATTCTACTGCAGAAATAGCTCTGGATTACAAGCATCCTCAAAACCCTCAGCTCAGATCATCTTCCTCTCAAGAACAATTATAACCTCTTAATTTGTTTCTGTGCTATCAGTCCCTCTAAACTTTAATCTATTCTTGGAATTATTTCAGTTACTTGAAAAAGAAGAAGAGAGAACACCAACAAAAAATAATACCCTGGTGATTCTCTCTGCCTGAAGGCTCTTATGAGCTCTATACCATCTCTACCCTAGAGTCAAAAGGCGTGGCACACAGCCACCTTTCCTATCTACTTCCAATCTGCTCTTCACACCCCCTCTCTCCCTACCATTCCCACTTCTGAATCCTAAATTCTAACCAAGTACTTTTCCTACTTCCCTGAATCCCCTTATGACTGGGCTGTTGCACGTCTCCATCAAGAATGATGGTTCCTGCCCCCAAAATAAACTTCTACTCTTATCTTCCTCTACTTCCCTTGGTGCCTTTCATACATGTTAGAGCACTTCTCAGGTCCTACAAGAACATATTACTATACCTGCCAGTCACCTTCACCTCATCACCCACTGAATGCCTTACTCATACTCATGCTCATGCTCTTGACATCATTAGCACCACCTGCACCACCAGTAGCATCACCACACCAACAGCTAATAAGAAATGTTCAAAGCATTATGTATACCCAAGGCCACGGAGTTAGGTAGTAGTAGCTGCTCAAAACTATTAAATGAGGAAATACATAATGACCTGCATTTTGGCTTTCCCTAAAGGCACTGAGAGAAGCAGCTGCCAGAAATTAAACTTCTGGATTGCCCTTACCACAACCAGAAATTCCTTCCAGAGTACGGTGCTTTGAAATCCTGTATGGGTTCTAAAATCTCAGAAAAGAAGAGAATCCAACTGCTTGCCCCGAAGCCAATCCTGTCCAAAACTCTGGTAGTGAACAGATGGGTTACACTTTCTGCTGGTAACAGGTGAGTAGCATCCAAATGAACAAAGTCCACCAATCTTTAGTTTACTTCAAATGTTAATTAAATTAATACATTTAACTTTAACTGAGTTTCCTCACTGTCCTTTCATTCATTCATTTCCTTAGACATTATTAACTGTCATCCTACTTACTCACATTCCCTCTGGCATATCGCTACAGAGAACCATGGCGTTTTTGAGCTGGAAAGAAATCCAAAAACTTTCCAGTCCTACCCTTGTTTTACAGATAAGAAAAGCTGCCAGATACTACATGACTACCTAAGACCTCACAATGATTTGGAGGTACAACCAGAGCTTAATTCTAAGACTTCTGGTCTATAGTTTGTTGCTTTTTTTTTTTTTTTTTTTTTTTCACTAAAAGGGTTCAAATGACTATAAAAATACAATGTAAAATAAACTTCCAGAGGAAAAAAACATTTCTGCATTTAAAGGTTTTTTTCTGAATTAAAAAGTCATTGCCTTTTTTAAAAACTCCAGTACTGAAAGGCTGTATAATGAGTCAGTGTCTGTGATCTATATTAGGTTCCTTACATGCTTCCTTCTACACTCCAGCTCTGTGAGATAATAAGAAAGAAAAGAGAAGAAATCCACAGATCTGAGATCTTTCCTCAAAAATTCTTACCCAGAGTTAATCCTGTAGTTATAGTTGTTGCTATTCCTGGGGACAAAAAGAGAAATAAAATTTAATCATCAATGGCAGATGACATTTTGGGGGGTTTGTTACAAGGGCAAGACTTAGAGTCATCCTCAGGAGATGATACTACAACAACCAGTATCGTCTACCATTACCGCTAATAGAAATGTTCTTCCTATAGCACTGGTTTTCATATTACAGGCTATATATAATTATATAGGGAATAAGATTTATAAATGCAAACAACTACTGCTTATAACAACATTAGGCAAGGAGAAAAAAAAGCTACTCTAAGCAAACACTGGCACACAAAGTCGTTTCAGGGAGCTCACTGGAGGCTGCCACATTCCCGCAGTTCTTACATTTTCTATGTGTGGCTGTGAAAAGTTGCAATCAAAGCTGGAATGTCAATGCATAGAGTGGTAACAGAGACCAAGAGGCCCTGAAGGTACAGAATAAAGAGTAAATAAAGAAATAAGCTTTTGAAATTGCAGCACTACAACATATTTTTAATAACGAAATAACTTTAAGTATTAAAAAACATATTTTTATTATCGAAATGTCTGCCAGAAACCTTGACCTCTTGCCCTTTTCCCATCAAAACAACTGTTTTAATAAAATAAAAACTTAAAACGTCTCTTAGGAAGGTAAATTATAATGTTATAGCAAGAAAGGATGCTGACTGCCCCACATATGCTAAATTAAATTAACGTCCAAATTGGTAAACTTGACTTATCTTCATATACTCTAATGTAAAGCTTTACGCAGTGGCAGTATCGTAGCCAATGAGGTTTATCCGAGGCGCGATTATTGCTAATATACTCTAATGTAAAAATTAAATTAATTCTTTATACTTAAAGAGGTATATCTTCTTTGTGTCAAGAGAAAAGAGATCTTGGGATGAGATCTTGGGATGCCTGCGTGGCTCAGTTGGTTATCAAGCGGCTGCCTTCAGCTCAGATCTTGATCCCAGGGTCCTGGGATATAGTTCGGCAATGGGCTCCTTGCTCGGTGAGGAGCCTGCCTCTCCCTCTGCCTCCTGCTCTCCCTGCTTATTCTCGCTCTCTCTGATGAATAAATAAAATCTTTCTTTAAAAAATCTCATTTCTTTAAATTTATTTCTCTTCTTTTTTTAAGATTTATTTATTTCTGAGAAAGAGCTTGGGGGAGGAGGGTGCAGTATGTAACAGGAGGATAGGGAAAGAGAGAGAATCTCAAGCAGACTCCCCAAGGAGCTTCAAGCCCAATGAAGGTCTCATTCTGCAAGCATGAGATCATGACCCAAGTGGAAATCAAGAGTTAGACCCTTAACCAACTGAGCCATCCAAGAACCCCTAAATGTGTGTTTTCCTTTACACTAGAATAGATCATAACCAATGTTAGGCCTATCACTGGCCCTTAATTCCACATCCCTATATTTTTTTTCATCTTAATATCTACCAATTTTTAGGTCTGACACCAATGACAATCCCTAGAAAGGGAAGAGATATAAACCAGAACCTTAAAAAGAATATCCCATACCTACTCCCTGAAATGTGACAATCCTCCTTACCTATATTTGTTCCTCCCAGAGTCAACCCAGTGGTAGGTTTCGATCCAAAGAACCCGGTTCCAAAACCACCAGAAGGAGCAGATGTCGTTGCAGGAGTTGCAGTGCTTCCAAGAGTTCCAAAAGTGAGCCCCACTGAAGGGTTGCTTATTTATAAAAAACACAAAATAAAGTCTACTAGAGCCAGTATTTCTTTAAGAAAAATAAAAATTTACTCTTCAACGTTAAACACCTCTTTCTTTTGACATATTCAATATATTGCCATAGAATACAAAAAGAACTAACAATTTATTTTTAACCAACCCAATTCAAATATTCTCCTGTTCTCCTTAAAAATAAGTCACATACAAAAGATTTCAGATCCCAGGGAATCATAACCAGTATCACATATTCTCCTTTTCTGTTTATTGACAGTTAATCTGACAAGGTTCTAGATTATTTGCTTGTGGATCATGGTGAGATTTATTTTTACTTCATTCCAAGGTTAATGAAAAACCATTAAAGTCAGGCAATGGGAATTTTAAAAATGACTCTGACTATACCTTGTTAAAAAAGACTGACATCAAAGTATATTTTTGACACAGCAATTGCGATCCACTGAACTAATCTAAGTAGGGGATGATAGGAATAGTTTTCGCCAAATAGGAGAACGGTTACTGGTTGAAAACCTGGAAGAAAGAGCCAGTACCCTTAGTTATTTCACCATCTAAAACAGAGTCCATTATATGGGACTGTGTTCGATAAATATTTGTTCCATGAATGACAAGAGCTTGCAACAGGGCAGTGGCACTGGAAGTGAAGCAAATGGAAACTAGGTAATCAAAATTAGCAGGCATCGCTGATTAAGGGTGCAGAGAGAAAAGGAGGTATCAAGGGAAATTCCCAGACTTTTCCCTTGACTATGTAGTCTGTACCTCCCCCCTCTTCTTGGTAAGTTATATTTTTTATGTTTTTTAAAAGATTTTATTTATTATTTGACAGAGAGAGAGAGCTCTCAAGTAGGCATAGAAGCAGGTGGGTAGGCCCCTTGCTAAGCCGAGAGCCCCATGCGGAGCTCAACCCCAGGATCCTGGGATCATGACCTGAGCTGAAGGCAGAGGCTTAACCCACTGAGCCCCCCAGGCACCTCTGTACCTCCCCTTTTTAATATAAGGAAGATACTTTTGGCTTTTTACTCTACAATGACATCCCTCAAGCTTCAGGAAATACCTTGTAACATTTTCTATGCACACTTCTTGAGGTAATGAACTCCTCCCCTTTTATCTCAAAAAGCCTGAGTTCTAAAAATTAAATCTCTCACCATGAAAATGACCTTTGACTATTATTAATGTCTCTTTCTAAACCTCTGCTGGGGACGCCTGGGTGGCTCAGTTGGTTAAGCAGCTGCCTTCGGCTCAGGTCATGATCCCAGTGTCCTGGAATCGAGTCCCACATCAGGCTCCTTGCGCAGCAGGGAGCCTGCTTCTCCCTCTGCCTCTGCCTGCCCTTCTGTCTGCCTGTGCTCCCTCTCTCCCCCTCTCTCTGGTAAATAAATAAAGTCTTAAAAAAAATTAAAAAAAATAATAAACCTCTGCTGGCTGTATTCGTCATCGCCTGTAGCGGTGGTTTAGCAGGTTGCACAAAAACGACAGATATGCTACCTACATTTTTCAGTTTAACTAGAAGACAATGTGAGTCATTCCACCATAACACTCACGTATACTAATAACGCACACTGTTCAAAATGACCACCAAGAAATGCTGCAACACGTATTTAAAAGAAAAAACTACAGTAACAAAGGACACGGTTCAATGAGGTACCAAGAGGTGAGCTCGTTTAAAATATCACGAAATCATTAAAGCATTGGAATGTCCAAAACCGTATATCCTGCAATGAATTCTGAATTATCAGCGATAAAACTCTAACTGTCCCCCTTAAAATTTTTCTATTGTCTTTTTCTGAAACCCCAGAATGACCCACAATATCGTTCATTCGTTCTGTGTCTCGGACTGCCGCACTGCTAGGACTCAGTGTGAAATCCCAGGCCCTTTCCCCCAGCCAGACCCCACTGGACAGAGACATTGGGTGAACCATTGTGGATTCTGGGGACCTCACAACCCTATGACCATCCTCCCGACCAGGCCCCCAAACGGCAGGACTATGAGGCTGGCGCTGCGCAAGTCTGTCTTTCTTTTTCCCAGACCCACTAGAAAGGAACCCAGACGAAGGGAGAGGGACGGGCCCACCCACGGGAGTCTCACGGAGAGGACCCGGGCGGAGAAGGCGCAGAAGCGCAGTTACCTAGATGCCCCCGGCCCGAAGGAGAAACCGCCGCCTGCGCCGGTCCCGCCGGGGGCTACGGTGGTGGAGCCCAGCGTGCCGGTCCCGAAGGAGAACCCCGTGGACATGGCTGCCCGGGCTCCGCGCGAAAGGAAGCTGCAGGGGGTTCTGGACGTTCCTCTCTCCTCAAAGCCAAGGGGGGCCAGGCAGCATCGCTCTTGCCCAGCCGAGACCTGGCGGGAACTTCAAGCCCTAGAGGCTGAAAAGACAAGGCCGAGGTGGGAGGGGCTACCACCCGAGAGCAGGTTCCGGCTCCCGCCGACCGCTCCTAAGCCACCGGGAGCGAGCCCGCCGCGCAAGGCACCCTGGGACGGTGGGGTGGATCAAGCCCGCTGGGCTTCCTAGGAGGGGGCGGGCTGCGCGGGGTGGGACTCCGGTCCTCTTAAAGGGCAAGCGCCTGGCGTTAAACAGCAAAACTGTTCCATTTAGTTCCGTATTTGCATATGGGTTGAGGTAATCTGCACTTCATGGCTATTGAATATTATTGCTTATGTCTTTCCTTACTGCTAAAAGGATGCGTGGAATCCCAAGCTGGGGAGGGCCCCATTGAGCAGTCCAAACCCTGTTACAGAAAAAGAGGCGCGCTCAGTCGTCGGTAGGCTGCCGTCCCTTCTCGGAGAAGGACGGGTAGCTTGTCTTTCCCTGACAGTTCGGAAATGAACTGATAGCAATTCATTCATCCGCTCCACAGCTTTTGGAGCCCGCTAAGCGCAGTCATTGCGAGTTGCCACCCAGGAAGCTCAGAGAGCGTCCTTTGGTGGGGGGTGGCCGATCCCGTTGGTGGCGCTGAGCAAAACCCCTGGACGTCAAACGATGTGGTCAAGTCCACGAAGTTTGTGCAGCGTATCCTGCCGGGTAGGAGTCTGGGTCTCCGGCCCGTCGTGGCGATGGCTGCCTTCTGGCTTTGGGTTTTGCATTGCTCTGACGCCTCTTTGCTACCTACCAGAGGAACTGCCAAGTGGAAGGGCTAAGTACAGAAACAAGCACAATATAGTGTGGAATTTAAGAGTTCCAAGAGCAACCCCTAAACATAAGGAAAATGTAGATTTAAGGAAGAGATCTCCTCTTGTAGAAGCATCAGGAGAAGCTTCATGTCTGGTGCATTTGAGGTGCTGTCACCATAATGTGGGTCTTTATTCAGAGATTGTTACATTACTCCTGCAAATGGTTTTCCTACTTGTGATGTCTTCCAGTAAAATTCATCCCATAAGCAACCACCAGATTTGCTCTCCTAAAACACAATTCTCACCACTGCACTGCCTTGATGAAACACCCAGTGGCCCTTTAGGCTAGCATTCGTCCTCCATAAGACATATCTAAGCGCAGGCCTCACAATTCCTCTTAATGCAGCACTTTCTCTAGTGTTGAGGAGGGCATTGCTGCCTCCTGTGGACTGAATCCTGTAATGCTGCCTTTCA
Organism: Neogale vison; assembly: GCF_020171115.1. Classification (NCBI taxonomy): domain Eukaryota; kingdom Metazoa; phylum Chordata; class Mammalia; order Carnivora; family Mustelidae; genus Neogale; species Neogale vison. The sequence continues at coordinate 87,672,470 of NC_058095.1, read as the reverse complement.
CATTTGGGTCTTTAATCAACATAGGAATGCATAGTGTGGGGTCAGGATCAAATTTCATCTTTTGACCCATATAGACAGCAAATTTTCTCAGCCCCATGTATTGAAAAGAGAGTTTCTCCATACTGATCTGTAATATCACATTTTTTCATAAACCAGGTAGCTACATATATGTGGTTTTATTTCTGGACTCTCATTCTGTTTGCCTATTCTTGCAACGTGCCACCTTAAATACTATAATTTGGGAAAGTCTTGCCTTCTTGTTCTTCCTCAGAATTATTCTTGGCCCTTTACATCACCATATAGGTTGTAGAATCAGCTCATTACACATACATACTGACAACTTCCCTGCACCCACAAAATATATACACACACCAACCTGTTAGGATAGTGATTGGGAATACATTGAATTTATAGATAGATTAGTTTGGAAAGAATTGAAATATTTTAAAATTGAGTTTTCTATTCCATGAATATAGTGCATCCTTCCATTTAGTTAGGTCTTCGTGTGTGTGTGTGTGTGTGTGTTGGCAGGGGGAGAGAGAGAAATTGAGATAGATCTACCCCAATATATCTTTTCATCCATCCATTTTTGAAGTTTTTTTAACATTCTCTATTAATATCTTACACATATTTTGTTAAATTTGTTCACTGACATCTGACATTATTTTTATGCTGTGGCAAATACAATTACATTCATCTTCTATTAAATTGGAACTAAATAAACTAAAACTATATTTTTTATATTAAAAAATATAAAGAGTGTTTTTCTTTTCTTTTCTTTTCTTTTTTGAGAAAGAGAGAGAGAAGGAGAGAGCAGGGTGGGGATATGTGGGAAGGGGCAGAGGAAATGGGAGAGAGAGAATCTTAAGCAGGATTGATCTCACAACCCAGGATCATAACCTGAGCTAAAATAAAAAATCAGATGCTCTAACTGACTGAGCCGCCCAGGCATCCCTACACAAAACTTTTTAAGACTAAAGTTAACTAGCATTCCTAATTTCTACCAAGATGATGCAAGGATCCTAAGATACTTTATTTCAGTCCTCACTCATATATTTAAATTGCTTTTCAATTTTATAAAACTTGATTATTATTGTTTTATGCAGTCAGTGTTTATTTCCTTTTTTTCATTTCTTTACATTAAAAAAAACTTCATTTCCTTTGTAGCTTAGATCTTCCATCTGTGATCATTTTCCTTATTCTAAAGTATAAATTTAGAATTTGCTTTAGTATGGATCATGGCAAACTCAATCTGTTTGTTTGTTTGTTTGTTGGAAAAATGAATTTGCCTTCCTACTCTTATTTTCTGGAAGATATTTTTTTCCTGGGAGAAGTATTTTATTTATTTATTATTTATATTCATTTTTTGAAAGTTTTTTTTCCAGGTAAACTCTACACCTAGCATGGGGCTCAAACTTACAACCCTGAGACCAGGTGTCCTATGCCGCACTGACTGAGCCAGCCAGGTGCCCCTGGGAAAAGTACTTGAGATTGTCAGTTGTTTCTTTCTGTATATGGAAGATACCATTGCAATGTTACATGGCTTCTATTGCTGATAAGAAGTCTATCGGAAGTTTAATTGTTGATCTGCTGGAGGTAATTTGTACTTCTATTCTGGATGCTTTAAAAATCCCCATTTTTGTCCTTGGTGTTGCCATAATGAATTCACCATAGTGAGCCCGTAGTTCACTCGCCTGTGTCTAGAGTTGGATTTCTTTTTAATATACTTGGAATTCGCTGGTTGCTTTATTCTGTGGATTGGTGTTATCATGCATTCTGAAAAAGAAATTGAGGCATTATCTCTTCAGATATTATCTTTGCCAGAGTCACTCTCCTTCTCTCTTATTCTTGGGAAACTATGATCAAGTTTGCTTTAGATCTTTTAATTCTTTCCTTCATTTTTCTTAACCTCTTTTCATATAATCTTTTTGTCTCTCTGTATTCCTTTTCTTTGTGGATAATCTTCTTTGAGTAACTTCCAGTTTTCTAATTCGTTTTCTAATTTTCTAATCTGTTAAACTCACCCAATGAGCTTGCCACTCCAATTTTTGTATTTCAGTTGTAGAACTTATATTTGGTTCTTCTTCATATTTCCTATATCATTCAAAAATCGTTTTCCCATACACTGCAGATGTTTTAAGGGTCTTTAATTTCTTGAAATAAAACACTTGCTTTATAAACAAAGCCTGATAATTATAAAATCTTTTATTGCCATCAGGTTGTAACTGCCAATGATCTCTTGAGAATTGTTTCCTAGTGTACTAGTTTTGTTGTTGTTGTTGTGATGAATTGTTTTCTTTTGACAACTAACTTTGAGAATTATTTGAAACCTATCATAGAGAGACAGTCCAATTAAAAGAATTTGTATTTGCTGTAATAAAATTCTTAGGCACTACTAATTTCAAGCACTTTCAATTAGATGCACAGCTTGACATTTGGGAGAAGTTTTTTGGCTAGTAAGAATATAGGTCGCAAGGGGAGCCTGGGTGGCTCAGTGGGTCAGGTCATGATCCTGGGGTCCTGGGATCGAGCCCCGCATTGGGCTCTCTGCTCTGTAGGGAGCCTGCTTCCTCCTCTGTCACTGCCTGCCTCTCTGCCTACTTGTGATCTCTGTCAGATAAATAAAGAAAAAATCCTTAAAAAAAAAAAAGAATATAGGTTGCAAATCCATCTATTAACTTTTTGTGGTTGTAATATATCCAAGACAGGCAATTTCTCAATGTCAATGCAAATTTTCTGATGTATTCTATGGTTTGGGTTGGTTGTATTTTTTTATGTCCCTGGCTTTATGTAGGAAGAGTACCTCATTAGACTCCCCATTCATTAGGCCCTAGATTTTAACTTCTGCATTTTATGTCCTGTAAGGAATATAAATAGCCCATTTGCCACAATTTCACTATTCTGCTTACCTCTCTGGGTGTACACTTTCTTATAGTGTATAGTGTATAACTTCTCAACTCAAAATGCTAACAAAACAGGAGGCTGGTTACTGAGATACTAGGAAACAAGCTCAAGAAATAATTCCAGCCCATGATTTAACTCTTTGAAGAAATAATCTTTGTTTCCTCCTTGGGTCTTGAAGATTGTTTAACTATCATGAATGACACAATAACTATCTGGACCAGGAAGTTCACACCATCAGACTATCTCAGTGGAAACAAATGGTCATTGATGTTCTTCACTCCAGAAAGGCAGCAGTACAGGAGACAAAAGTTTGGGAAAAACTAGCCCAAATGTGTAAGACCACAAGAGATGTCATCTTTGTATTTGGATTCAAAACCCATTTCAGTGGTGCCAAGACAACTGACTTTGGTATGACTTAGGATTACTTGGATAATGCAAAGAAAAATGAACCCAAAAATTGAGTTGCAAGACAGAGGATGTATGAGAAGAAAAAGACCTCATGAAAACAGTGAAAGTAGTGCAAGAACAGAATGTAGAAACTCAGGGGAACGACAAAGCCAATGTTGGTGCTGGCAAAAAGTGAACTGGAGATTCAACAACAGAAGGAGAAACACTTGGCAGTGACTTTATCTGTGGTGATTGTGCAGATTTTTGATGAGAGAATTAATAAACCAGAAATTAAAGAAAAAAATAAAAGTATCCTTATGATCCCTATAATGTACCTAACCACAGCAAGGACAAACACCCACCAGAACAAGAGATGTGAAACATCATCTCAAATAATCAAACTATTTACTAGTAAATGGGTACATTCCTATTGCAACTTGAAGGTACATGCTATAAAATAAATGAACTATGGATTAAAGTCATTTGGAGAATCCACAAGCACTTTCTCCAAGAAATGCTTCTCCAACCTAAGTATAATTTTTCTGATTTAATTCTTTCTCATCTTTAAAGCTTTTCTGGTTCCTCTCAGTATTTGTCTGACTAGATTCTCAAGGTCTTTACTTTGGAGTGTGCCATAGCAATTTTGTTTCTCAAGGTCAGGTGATAGGTGGCAACTAGGAGAGCTCAGGTCCAGGTCCTGGCTTCACCATAATTCCAAAACTCCTTTGGTTAATGAAATGCAAGTCTGATGGATTATTATTTCTGGATCTTGACTCTGTAAACTGGATTAGCACTTGCAGTCTCTGGACTGCAAAAACAGACTAGAAGGCTAAGACTTGAGCCCTATGGGCTAAGGGCACTTTTGGTCACTTACTGCCCACTAATGTGGGTTTATTCAAGAGTGATAATCTTCTGAAAGCTAAACATGGTGAAAAAGCTAAGTGTATGTAAACTATGTATCTGTATCCAAAACTAATATTTGTAGATGTGGAACTAATTTGTTCATTATTTTTTACAGAGAATAGAGAAAAAAGGTGTAAAATGTGTGTGTGTGTGTAAGTGAAGAAATGCCATTTCTCCCCTAAACTGTGCAAGGCTATAAATCATACTATTTGAGACAATTATGCACGTATTTATTTCCTCTGAATTATAGTTTCACAACACAGTTGCCAAGTATTGGTCTATTTCTTTTTTTTTCCAATTTATTTATTTTCAGAAAAACAGTATTCATTATTTTTTCACCACACCCAGTGCTCCATGCAAGCCGTGCCCTCTATAATACCCACCACCTGGTACCCCAACCTCCCACCCCTCCGCCACTTCAAACCCCTCAGATTGTTTTTCAGAGTCCATAGTCTCTCATGGTTCACAACCCCTTCCAATTTGCCCAAAAGCACATACCCTTCCCAATGTCTATAACCCTACCCCCCTTCTCCCAACCCCCCTCTACCCAGCAACCCACAGTTTGTTTCGTGAGATTAAGAGTCACTTATGGTTTGTATTGGTCTATTTCTACTGCAGAGAGTAGTGCCTGGAATTTGTCTGGGTACCTCTGCTATTACTCTGTGGGTTCTCTGTGATTACTTTCAGTGTGTATGCATGGGAAAGGTGCTTGCGGTGGGTGGGAGGTAGGCAGAGGGAGAGGCAACAGGAAATATGAAGAGTAAGAGATTTACCTAAGAAGAATATTTTCAAAAAAAAAAAGAAGAAGAAGAAGAATATTTCCTTATCAGAAAGATAAGTCTGTTAAAGAAATATAGTGTATAAAGCAGCAAATATTTAGGAAAAAAACCCAAATTTTTATTTTTTAAAAGACCAATTTATAATATTAAATTTCATGCTGTTAATAATTCTTGAGTAAAACAATTTTATGTATAGCATGACTAATTCTCATATCAAGATTTAGTAACAATAACAGAAATTTATAGCGCAAGGAAACTTAGTACTTTCCTTCATTTTTAAGAAGAGAAAACAGAGCTAAAAGGTTGACTTGCCAGAGGTCATAGTCAGTGATAAAAAGGCTAGGATCCAGGTCTCATCATTACCTCTCAGATGTCCTTAACACAAATAATTTTGGAAATATTAACTTTTCAAATTTGCAGAGCTTTTCATTTGAGCTCCACAACACATTTTCATATAAGTAATATTTGTAGGAAATATTATAAGCATTGCACCACATCCCAACATGAACATATTTCAAATCTGTACATCTCTAGTTTTAATTCATTTTTTTTAAAGTATGTAAAATATTTATTAAGGGCTTTGCCGACAGAGGCACAGCATAAATAGAATTAAGTCCTCCTGAAATGTAATTAGTGTACACATCAACCAGTTGATAATTCGTGGTGGAAAATGCAGGAACGTGACCTGGGACCGGGCTCCCAAGTCCGAACCTGGGCAAGTCACAGGCGAAGGCTCGCGAAGGCTCGGCTCAGGAGCCATGCCCGTGGCTGCTCTTTCTGCCTGGTCTCTGCAAAGTCTGTTGTTAGGCAAATGCAAAAGTGCAAGCAGGACTTGCTGGACCAACAGCCACCCTGAGGCTGGGGAGCAAGTGGGGGGCGCTTAATCCACCCCCTCAAATCCTTGAGCGGTTTTCCACAGCCATGAGAAGCTTCTCCTGTAAATCTTCAAAGGTTTCATATGGAGGTAAGTCAAGGCGATTAAAGCATGTGTGAGCTCTGGGCGGTTTTTCAGGACTCCCCCATTGCTCTACTGTAAACAGCTGAGGACCATTGGAACCATAAAGTTCGGCGAAGCCTTCCACAGGCACTCGGGACGTCCCCGTGACGAACTGCAGTAACCGCATCCGCTTCTCGGCGTCCATGAGCAGCACGGCCTTCCAGAACCACTGAATGACAGGGTGATTTGGGCAGTAGCCGTTCTTGTAAATAGAGTGTCGTCTCCAGTCGTTGACGTCCACGTCGCCGAGGCCGCACATCAGCAGCTCCAGCTCATTTTCATCAAAAATTTTAATCAAATCAATAGGAAGCAGTTCTGTGAACCCCTCCAGGAAGGCGTTCATCTGCTTCTGGACCCCGTTCACAAACCTCCACTGGATGACCAAGTCAATATATTCCCTCTTGTTTTCATTTGTCACCATTATTTCTGACCCATTGGGCTTCAGATCCACTTGGTAGGTCTGTCCCAAGTTTTCTTCATCAATACAGAACATGAGGTCCAGTTCAGTAGGATCATTTTCCAAGATCCATTTCAAAGAGTTGTAGTATTCACTATCCACAGACTCCATGTCATTCAGCGTTATCTGCTTGCCCAACATCATTTTGTAAAATGGTCTAATGAAGAAACCATCTAGAAGATTCCCGTGCAATACTGCCAGACCAGCAACTCTTCCCATAACAGTGAAGTAGGACAAATGGTCTTCGTTACAGAGGCCAGAGTTGGGATTGATCTGAAGCGTGTAGTTGTCCGTGGCAGAGTACTCAAAAAGCCCATAGTAGGGGTTGAACATCTCTTTGGACAGTAGGAAGAACCACTCTCGGGCCACACCCCCATAGTCAAGACCTTTCTCCGGTTCAAATTCGATCCACAGTCTAGCTTTCAGAACATCTGGTCTTTTCACGGACATAATTCTCCGGTAGGACTCTTCGAAGATGTTATTTCTGTGAAGTTTCATTTCAAACCTATTTGGAATATCAGCAGGTTTCTTTAATTTCTTCCGAAATAGTCATATTTCTGCTTAAATTCTCTGGAGTAAGAACAGCCGGACCCGTAATCGCTGGATTCTGCAGTCTTGGGTCTTCCCACTGAGTCATTTTGCTATTGTGGTCGATATAAAATGTTCGGCCATCCAAGTGAGTTCTTTCTTCCCAACCAGGAGGAAGAAGGCCGAGGTCATTGGGGTTTAAAGATGCCTTTGACCGCATGTGTACTGGAAATTTCAGGCGTGGATCTTCCCACGTTGCAGTCTTTGTGTTGTGGTCAATGAAGAAGGGCCGGCCGTTGGGCGCGATCCTCCTTTCCCAGCCCGGCGGCAGGAAGCTCTGTGTGACTCTGTGTTGTGGTTTGGGGGAGTTGTAGGGTGATGGCTGTGGGGACTGTGGGTTGGAAAGGGTATCTTTCACAGCCCGGCATATGGGCGAGTCCTTGGCGCCCTCCAGCGGGGCGGATAAGGTTGCGGTGGGCGAGCTGAGGCTTCGGGGCCGGCGGATCTGAGGCTCGATTCGGTGGTTGTTACTGTTTGTGGCGGATCCCGACGCACCGTCTTCCGCGAGCTGCACGATGGGTCGAGTCCAAGTTGTGGCTCGATTGTTATGACTGACACAGTATGTGCGTCCCTTAGCATCTTTCCTTTCTTCCCAGCCTGAAGGTAGGCCCGGTGTGGTGTGCGCATAGGCCACTGATGGCGGTGGTAGGTGGCCGAGGACACTGCAGGACCGCAACCTTGAGGACGGCTCTCTCCGAATCAAAGAACCAAACTGCTCCCCTTTGGAGTCTGGAGTGATCTGAAGCCTTCTGCTCAGTTCCTCAGACAGCTCCTGAGGGCTGGTCCGGGACCCCGGAGAGGACGGCGGTGGGGGCCGTGACAGACTGAGGGAGTCTCCAGTGATGGTCACTTCTTCGGAAATGGCCTCCCAAGGCTCTGGGCCTCTCCACCCTCGCCGGCTCGGCTCCAGGTCCTCGCTGATGTGCCTGCGGGAACGGAAGCCCGGGGCGCGGCCTCCTGGTTGATCTGCCTGATGTGTCGCTGTCCGACTCGGAGGACACGTCCATCAGCTTGGTCGGTGCCGCTGAGGGGTCCGGTGGTTGTGGTTGACGTAGTAGGTCCCACCGAGATTGTCCAGCTGCTCTTCCCAGCCGGGGGGCAGTGGCGGGGGAGGGAGCTCCTCCTGGTGCTGAGAGGCCGAGTCCTTGGAGTCCACCACCTCCCAGCCATGCTCCATGTCATCCCTCTGCTCACTGTCTTCCTCATCCTGACCTCCGTTTCTCGGCAGATAGGCCATTCTCAATCGTAAAAATCCCTTAACTCGAGATTTATGACTTCTTGGTCTAAGGAGAAAATCCTTAAACGTATAGGGTCGCTCCATGGTCGGATCTTCTGTCGGGAGATGACTGAGAGGTATGTCCACCTGTCCCAGGAAGTCGTCCCGTGGCAATCTGTTTTCATCAAATACTTCAGACAGGAGTCTGTGATTAGACGGGTTTACTCTAAAATAAAATTCTTCATTCCACTTTGGGTGCGAGCGAGGCGGAGCAGCCCCGCTCGGCGGGAGAGGAGGGAGGCGGCGGCCCGCCCCGAGCAGCAAAAGCCATGTCGGTATCCCCAGTCCCCACTCCAACCAGGCTCCGGGGCTATGGTTCTCGGCTCCCCCTGCATCCGGGCGCCCAGGTCCCCGCCGGCGCCCCCCTTCCACTTGGCCTGCGCTGCAGGGCGCTGGCCCCACCAGGCCTAATTCATTTTTTTACTAAGGACAGTTAAGAAAAGATGTTTGTATATAGGTATATATTAAGAATGCTGCCTTAGACTATTCTTACCAATTTCATTAACATGAAATATATCTGAGTTACTACAATTTTAAAAATTTACAGCAACCATCAATCTCAAAGAGAGACCTATTTTCTTTTTTTAAGATTTTATTTATTTATTTGACAGAGAGAGATCACAAGTAGGCAGAGAGGCAGGCAGAGAGATAGAGGAGGAAGAAGGCTCCCTGCTGAGCAGAGAGCCTGATGCAGGACTTGATCCCAGGACCCTGAGATCATAACCTGAGCTAAAGGCAGTGGCTTAACCCACTGAGCCACCCAGGTGCCCCATCAGAGAGACCTATTTTCTAAAAGTCATACCTTCTAAAATCAAGCAAATGCTGAAAGAGGGGAAGTGAACATGAATCTTTTTGAAAATTACCCAGTACTCTAATAGAAAGTCTTTTACACTTCTACCGGTTTTATTGTTTTCCTCTTTCCCCAAAACTACATATAAATAATATGAGAAAAGTTCATCAGTCCATACAAAGTTTTTAAGCATCAATGTAATACTACTTCATTACAAGTCCTCTGGGTACAGAAATTTTTGGTGTGGACATGGAACAGACTGATGGAAGTTTCAGTCTTCAAAATGTTAGCTCAGAATAAAGGCCAACATGGGGAGGATGATAAAGTAGTCTGGATACCCTTGATAAAAAGACCAATTTTCAATAAAAAATATGGTGAATACATTTGTATGTTTAAAAATGCACAACTGTTTATGTTAAAAACAAAATAGCTTTTGGGGGAAACCTTAATAATGAATTAATCCAATTCATAGCACAGTTTTTATAAGAAAATATTTTCTAGGTTCCTTGTTTGGAGGCTGGGAAACTGTCTTCCTTTTGTCATGGATGATGGCCACTCGCATAAAGGCAACATGGAGGCTCAAGGAATAAGCCCTCCTCTCCAGAGGAACACAGCATGAGCACAGTACAAAGACAGCATTAGTTATGTCTTCATAAGTCAGATGCTCAGAATCCATAATACCTAGACTCATATTACTAGTGAGTGGGACAATCTATAATAATGTGATCACAGTGATTACAGGTCTGAAAGGGATAAAATAAAATTTTTCCACCTCATAAAAATCTCACCAGATCATGAACATCTAACTAAGTTTCTAGTTTCTGTCATATATGTTCCAAATCTCATCACCACTGAAATCTTAGGGTATAGGTATTATCATCCTCATTTTGCAGATGAGAGAACTGAAAGACTAAGAGAAGACAAAACTCTGGGTGATTGACACATCTCCAAAGGCAAGAGAAACAAAAGCAAAAATGAACTACTGGGACTTCATCAAGATAAAAAGCTTTTGCATGGCAAAGGATATAGTCAACAAAACTAAAAGGAAATCTATGGAATGGAAGAAGGTATTTGCAAATGACAAATCAAATAAAGGGCTAGTATCCAAAAGCTATAAAGAACTACCAAACTCAAACCCAACCAACAAAAATTCCAGTCAAGAAATGGGCAGAAGACATGAATGTTTCTCCAAAGAAGACATACAAATGGCCAACAGATACATGAAAAAATGCTCATTTCTCATCAACGGGGAAATACAAATCAAGACCACCACAAGATACCACCTCACACCAGTCAGAATAGCTAAAATAAACAACTTAGGAAACAACAAATGTTGGTGAGGATGCAGAGAAAAGAGAACCTTCTTACAGTGTTGGTGGGAATGCAAACTGGTAGAGCTACTCCAGAAAACAGTATAGAGGTTCCTCAAAAATTTAAAAAGAGAGTTACCCTATGACCCAGAAATTGCACTACTAGGTATTTAACCAAAGGATACAAACATGGTGGTTTGAAGGAGCACTGTACCCCAGTGTTTGTAGCAGGAATACCTACAATAGCCAAAATATGGAAAGAGCCCAGATGTCCATCAACAGATGAATGGATAAAGATTTGTTATGTGTGTGTGCATGTGTTATATGGAATATCACTCAGCCATCAAAAAGAATGAAATCTTGCCTTTTGCAATGGTTGGAACTACAGTGTATTAGCCTAAGTGAAATAAGTCAGAGAAAGACAAATACTATATGATATCACTCATCTGTGCAATCTAAGAAACAAAACAGATTAACATAAGGGAAGGGAAGGAAAAATAAAACAAGATGGAAATGGAGAAGGAGGCAAACCATAAGAAATGCTGAACTCTAGAAAACAAACTGAAGGTTGCTGGATGGGAGGTTGGTGGGGGGAAGGGGTAATAGGGTGATTGGCATTAAGGACATAACCTGATAAAATGAGCACTGGGTGTTATATGCAACTGATGAATCACTAAATTCTTCTCCTAAAAATAGTAATACAGTATATGCTAACTAAACTGAATTTAAGAATTTTAAAAAGTCTGTGATTCCTTTGCTAAGATGTGCCGAGCTCTATCACAATTGTGTGACTTAAATGAGCTATAAATTCGTGTTCATTCTTTCCTATAGATAATTCTCATTGTTCTTTAGTGTAAATTAACCGAGCCTTATTAAGTGTGGCTAACTGTCAGGCTAAGGATACACAGACAAAACCAAACCCAGAGACCCTCAAAGAGCTCAAACCAGTGGAGAAGTTTAATATATAATCAACCTGTTACAGATTAAGGCGAATCCAATGAAAAGATCACACAGAAGTGGGGTGGTAGCATAGAAGAGTAAAGGATTAACTTCATTTGAATTTTCTGGGGAAGATTCTTATAGAAGATGACTTCTGAGGGGCACCTGGATGGCACAGTCAGTTGAACACCTACCTCCTGTTTTCAGGTCAGCTCATGGTCTTGGGGTTGACAGATGAAGTCCTGTGTCAGACTCTGCACTAAGTGAAGAGTCTGCTTGAGTTTTTCTTTCCCTCTCCTTCTGCCCCTTCTGCTCAGGCTCACTCACTCTAACTCAAATTAATAAATATTAAAAAAAAAAGGATGACCTCTGAGATTATTTTTGAGAGATAAAAATGAATGCATGAGATTGGGAAGGGCCAAAGAGCATTCCAAGCATTTGGTAGGTCCTGGAGACTTCTCCCTCCTGGCATGGAATTATAAGCTGTCCCGCACTGCTGGTGTATAAAGTAAGAGTGGGGCCTGTGGGACCTGAGGCTGAAGAGGCAAAGGCAGATTAAAGAACCTCACGTGTGCCTGTTACAGTTTGAATTCAGCATAAAGCCAGTAAGGAATCATTGGTGGGTTTCAGTTCTCGGAGATAAACTATGTACTATATTCAAGTTTGAAACTGATGATTTTGGTAACAGATGGATTAACCAAACACCCTAAAAGGGCCTCTAGATATCATACACGATCTGGCTCCTTTGTATTTCGCCAGCTTGATTTTGAGTCATCCTCTTCTGTCCTCTATCTGGTAACACTAAACCACATTCGGTTCTCTTTTCTGGGCATTTGTACAAGTGGTCCCTTTGCTTGGAAATTCTTTCTTTTCATTTTGAGGGTCTAACTCTTCAACTTATCTTTTAGAGCTTAACAGGAAGATAATTTCTGTTGGAAAGCTTGCACTAACCCTCATAAATGGCAGCTATCCATCTACCATGTGGTACTTAGTCTGCTTGTACTTCCCTTCTCAAAGCACTTACTTCACTGTCATGTGACCAACTGCCTGTTGATTTTGTCTCCAGATACTGTGAATTTTCTGAGGGCAAGCTTGATGGCCTGTGTATCTACAATACCTAGTGCAGGGCCTGCAATACAGACATTGTTTGAAAAATAGCTCTTGAATGGGTGCTGAATATGAGGTGTGCAGCTAGCAGTATATCAATTGGGTGACCAATGATAAAGGTCTGAACTGAAGAGGGTTAGGATCAATAAAACTTGGTGACTTACCAGAGTTAAAGAGGGAAGAAAAAAAGGAAAAAGATTAAGTAGTGAAGGATAGTTACCAATTTTTAAGAAAATAGGTAGGACAACACAACCATGGTTGCCTATAAACTCGCTCTCTCTGACTTCTCTCCTATTGCTCCTACCTCAGTTTTCCCAAAATGCGAGACATACTCTTGCTTCACAATGTGCAACTGCTGTTTCTTCATCCTGGAAAAATATTACCCAAATGTCCCCATGGCTTGCTCCCTCACCTCCTCAGGTCAAATGGTAACTGTATCGTGATGACTTCCCTAAGCATCCCACTTAGAATTATAACCCTGTCCACATCTTGGCTCTCCTTAGTTCTCTTCCCTCCTCTATTTTTCCCCACAGAATTTATATCAGACACACAACATATTTATTTGCTTTGTCTTTTCCACTACAGATATGTTCCCTGAGGGGTAAATATTTGTTAATTTGTTCACTTCACTACTGTACCCTCAGGGCCTAGAACACAGTAGGCATTCAATATATGTTTAATTAATGATTGAACAAGTGAATTAACAGTAGCATCAACATCGGTACAGAGTGGGGAAAAAGTATGCAGAAAATGATTATGTGCACTTTTAAATATGCTCAATTAGAAGAGGTCACTGAGAAGAAAGATAAAATTGGAAGAGTAGCAGGGGGACCCTGGGGTTGCTTTATCCCTCAAACAGAGTAGCTCAACATCAAATCATTTTGAACAACTAGGAAATAGATTCGAGGAGTAAGAAAATAATCTGCGTAACTGGAGGGAGAGAAAGAGGCACATGTGAGGTTTGGAGCTATGAACTAGGGGAGAGAAAAGCTGTGGTGCTGGGAAAGGGAGGGGCCATTTTTTTAGAGTGAAGCCAGGGAGAGAGGGAGAGGGCAGGAGAAAGAACAGCATGTAGGGTTCCCGCAATATGCTGGGGTGAGGGGATCCCCTGAATGGCACTGAGAGAACTCACTCCCCCTCCTGGAGTACATGTGGAAGAGGGATTTTGCTTTTCTGAGGACAAAAGGCCCCCTAGGAGCCACTGAGTGGCTGTTTAGCAGCAGGGGACAGAAGCATGTGTAGAGGGCAGATATGCTGGTCACAGCTTTCCACTGTGGGGCACAACAAACTCCACTCTGTGTGACTGCTTTTATGGGACAGAATGGTGCTGGGCAAGCTGCAAGCCTCTCCTAGGGAGAGAAGCAGGTCCACACCTTGCTGGGTCCTTTAAGATTTTGAGTTTTCAGTACCGGCCATGGGACCAAGATAAAACACATAACTGTGGCATAGGGTGTGCAGATGGCCAGGCACAGGGCCATTGAGGTGCAGTGATATGATGAAAGCCTGGAACACAAGAGAAGAAGTTGTTCACTTTTTCATCAGGGCCTCCTAAGCAGTAGCAGCTGTGAGTTGTCCCCCAGGTTGAGAGGGTGGGGTGATATGATCTTCCACACATTTCCCCACCACCACCATGGTTGGACTTAAGAGAGAAACAGCACCTCCAGGGGAGGCTCGAGTCCCTTACAACACACCCTGCCCTTGTGCACTCAGCAGGGGCATGTTTCCTAAGGCAGGTCTGACTGTGAACTAGCACAGGGGGCCTCTCCCTCAAAACAACATAGGCTGCCCCACATGGACCAGGTCTACTAATCACAGAGGGCTCTAAAGCATCAGCTTCAGTTCTGGTGGAAATAGGACCAGCGTTTCTTTTCTTAAGAATTCTTTTATTTCCTGACACTTTACTGAATTCCTGTATAAGTTCTAGCAGTTTTGGAGTGGAGTCTTTTGGGTTTTCCACATAGAGTATCATATCATCTGCGAAGAGTGATAATTTGACTTCTTCTTTGCCGATTTGGATGCCTTTAATTTCCTTTTGTTGTCTGATTGCTGAGGCTAGGACTTCTAGTACTATGTTGAATAGCAGTGGTGATAATGGACATCCCTGCCGTGCTCCTGACCTTAGTGGAAAAGCTTTCAGTTTTTCTCCATTGAGAATGATATTTGCAGTGGGTTTTTCATAGATGGCTTTGATGATATTGAGGTATGTGCCCTCTATCCCTACACTTTGAAGGGTTTTGATCAGGAAGGGATGCTATACTTTGTCAAATGCTTTTTCAGCATCTATTGAGAGTATCATGTGGTTCTTGTTCTTTCTTTTATTGATGTGTTGTATCACATTGACTGATTTGCGGATGTTGAACCAACCTTGCAGCCCTGGGATAAATCCCACTTGGTCGTGGTGAATAATCCTTTTAATGTACTGTTGAATCCTATTGGCTAGTATTTTGGTGAGAATTTTTGCATCTGTGTTCATCAAGGATATTGGTCTATAGCTCTCTTTTTTGATGGGATCCCTGTCTGGTTTTGGGATCAAGGTGATGCTGGCCTCATAAAATGAGTTTGGGAGTTTTCCTTCCATTTCTATTTTTTGGAACAGTTTCAGGAGAATAGGAATTAGTTTTTCTTTAAATGTTTGGTAGAATTCCCCTGGGAAGCCATCTGGCCCTGGGCTTTTGTTTGTTTTGAGATTTTTAATGACTGTTTCAATCTCCTTACTGGTTATGGGTCTGTTCAGGCTTTCTATTTCTTCCTGGTTCAATTTTGGTAGTTTATATGTTTCTAGGAATGCATCCATTTCTTCCAGATTGTCAAATTTGTTGGCGTAGAGTTGCTCATAGTATGTTCTTATAATAGTTTGTATTTCTTTGGTGTTAGTTGTGATCTCTCCTCTTTCATTCATGATTTTATTTATTTGGGTCCTTTCTCTTTTCTTTTTGATAAGTCTGGCCAAGGGTTTATCAATTTTATTAATTCTTTCAAAGAACCAGCTCCTAGTTTGGTTGATTTGTTCTATTGTTTTTTTTTTTTTGGTTTCTATTTCATTGATTTCTGCTCTGATCTTTATGATTTCTCTTCTCCTGCTGGGCTTAGGGTTTCTTTCTTGTTCTTTCTCCAGCTCCTTTAGGTGTAGGGTTAGGTTGTGTACCTGAGACCTTTCTTGTTTCTTGAGAAAAGCTTGTACCGCTATATATTTTCCTCTCAGGACTGCCTTTGTTGTGTCCCACAGATTTTGAACCGTTGTATTTTCATTATCATTTGTTTTCATGATTTTTTTCAATTCTTCTTTAATTTCCCGGTTGATCCATTCATTCTTTAGAAGGATGCTGTTTAGTCTCCATGTATTTGTGTTCTTTCCAAACTTCCTCTTGTGGTTGAGTTCTAGCTTCAGAGCATTGTGGTCTGAAAATATGCATGGAATGATCCCAATCTTTTGATACTGGTTGAGTCCTGATTTAGGACCGAGGATGTGATCTATTCTGGAGAATGTTCCATGTGCACTAGAGAAGAATGTGTATTCTGTTGCTTTGGGATGAAATGTTCTGAATATATCTGTGATGTCCATCTCATCCAGTGTATCATTTAAGGCCTTTATTTCCCTGTTGATCTTTTGCTTGGATGATCTGTCCATTTCAGTGAGGGGAGTGTTAAAGTCCCCTACTATTATTGTATTATTGTGGATGTGTTTCTTTGATTTTGTTATTAATTGGTTTATATAGTTGGCTGCTCCCATGTTGGGGGCATATATATTTAAAATTGTTAGATCTTCTTGTTGGACAGACCCTTTGAGTATGATATAGTGTCCTTCCTCATCTCTTATTATAGTCTTTGGCTTAAAATCTAATTGATCTGATATAAGAATTGCCACTCCTGCTTTTTTCTGATGTCCATTAGCATGGTAAATTCTTTTCCACCCCCTCACTTTAAATGAGGTGAGGAGGTGTCTTCAGGCTTAAAATGAGTTTCTTGGAGGCAACATATAGATGGGTTTTGTTTTTTTATCCATTCTGATACCCTGTGTCTTTTGATTGGGGCATTTAGCCCATTAACATCCAGGGTAACTATTGAGAGATATGATTTTAGTGCCATTGTATTGCCTGTAAGGTGACTGTTACTGTATATTGTCTCTGTTCCTTTCTGATCTACCACTTGTAGGCTCTCTCTTTGCTTAGAGGACCCCTTTCAGTATTTCCTGTAGAGCTGGTTTGGTGTTTGCAAATTCTTTCAGTTTCTGTTTGTCCTGGAAGCTTTTAATCTCTCCTTCTATTTTCAATGATAGCCTAGCTGGATATAGTATTCTTGGCTCATGTTTTTCTCGTTTAGTGCTCTGAAAATATCATGCCAGCTCTTTCTGGCCTGCCAGGTCTCTGTCGATAAGTCAGCTGCCAATCTAATACTTTTACCATTGTATGTTACAGACTTCTTTTCCCGGGCTGCTTTCAGGATTTGCTCTTTTTCACTAAGGCTTGTAAATTTTACTATTAAGTGATGGGGTGTGGTCCTATTCTTACTGATTTTGAGGGGCGTTCTCTGAACCTCCTGAATTTTGATGCTCGTTCTCTTTGCCATATTGGGGAAATTCTCCCCAATAATTCTCTCCAGTATACCTTCTGCTCCCCTCTCTCTTTCTTCTTCTTCTTGAATCCCAATTATTCTAATGTTGTTTCGTCTTATGGTGTCACTTAACTCTCCAATTCTCCCCTCATGGTCCAGTAGCTGTTTGTCCCTCTTTTGCTCAGCTTCTTTATTCTCTGTCATTTGGTCTTCTATATCACTAATTCTTTTTCTGCCTCATTTATCTTAGCAGTGAGAGCCTCCATTTTTGATTGCACCTCATTAGTAGCTTTTTTGATTTCAACTTGGTTAGATTTTAGTTCTTTTCTTTCTCCAGAAAGGGCTTTTATATCTCTGGAGTGGGTTTCTCTAATATCTTCCATGCTTTTTTCAAGCCCGGCTAGAACCTTGAGAATTGTCATTTTGAACTCTAGATCTGACATATTACCAATGTCTGCATTGATTAGGTCCCTAGCCTTCGGTACTGCCTCTTGTTCTTTTTTTTGTTGTGAATTTTTCCGTCTTGTCATTTTGTCCAGCTAAGAGTATATGAAGGAGCAAGTAAAATACTAAAAGGGTGGCAACAATCCCAGGAAAATATGCTTTAACCCAATCAGAAGAGATCCCAAATCATGGGGGGGGAGAAATCCACCCTCACGATTGGGTGAGGGATCTTCTCTGATTGGGGTCTCTTCTGATTGGGGTCTCCCAGTCTCTTCTGATTTGGGAATAAAAAGAGGTTCAAAAAGAAAGAAAGAAAAAAAAAGAATTAAAAAAAGAGATTGAATTAAAAATTCAATCAAGAATTTAAAAAAGAATTTAAAAAAGAGATTGAAGAGATTGGGATCTCTTCTGATTTGGGGATAAAAAGAGGTTCAAAAATAAAGAAAGAAAAAAAAGAATTAAAAAAAAACAAATAAAAAAAGTAAAAAAAGAAAAAATATATGTATATATATTATATAAACTAGTTAAAAAACGTTAAAAAAGAAAAGGGTAAAAGTTTAAAAAAAATTTTACTAGAAGAAGAGAAAAAAAATGAAAAAAAAAATTAAATTAACTGTAAGACTAAAAAATCACAGGGAGAAAGCCATGAGTTCCATGGTTTGTTTTCTCCTCCTCTGGAATTCTGCTGCTCTCCTTTGTATTGAAACTGCACTCCTTGGTAGGTGAACTTGGTCTTGCCTGGATTTCTTGTTGATCTTCTGGGGGAGGGGCCTGTTGTAGTGATTCTCAAGTGTCTTTGCCCCAGGCGGAATTACACCGCCCTTACCAGGGGCCGGGCTGAGTGTTCTGCTCGGCTTTGCTTTCAGGAGCTTTTGTTCCCTGAGCGCTTTCCGTAGAGTTCCGGAGGACGGGAACACAAATGGCGGCCTCCTGGTCTCCGGCCCGGAGGAGCCGAGAGCCCGGGGCCCGCTCCCCAGTGTGCCCCCAGCGAACAGCTCCTAGTAACTCCCGTCTGCCCAACCTCCGGCCGCGCTCCGAGCTCACCGAGCCCGCGACTGGCTCAAGGCAACACCGAGCTGCGAGCTTACTGTCGGCTCTGTCTCTTCAGCCGGCTTTCCCGTTCCAATATCCGCAAGCTCTGCGACACTCAGACACTCCCGATCCTTCTGTGACCCTGCGAGACCCGAGGCCACGCCGACCCCGCGTGGGCTTCGTACCGGTTTAGCCTCTGGAGCGATGTCCCTCAGTGGCACAGACTTTTAAAAGTCCCGATCTTGTGCTCTGTTGCTCCGCCGCTTGCCGGGAGCCGGCCCCTCCCCCCGGGGTCTATCTTCCCGTCACTTTGGATTTACTTCTCCGCCAGTCCTACCTTTCAGAAAGTGGTTGTTTTTCTGTTTCTAGAATTGCTGTTCTTCTTCTCTTCGATCTGCCGATGGATTTGCAGGTGATTGCAATCTTTAGATAAGCTCTCTAGCTGATCTCCTGCTAGCTGAAGTAGTCTCAGCCTGCTACTTCTCCGCCATCTTGACTCCTCTCCAAGTCAGATTTAAATGAACTTTCTCATTGCATCTAAAATGAGAGGACAAAACTTTCTTCACTGCTTCCAATGAGAAAGGGCAAAAGGGGCCTGTCATATAGGAAAACTCTCCAAAACATACTGTGGAATTTGTGAAATAGAGTAGCAACATTCTACAAAATTATCTTGTTGGTGAATAAAGCAAGTAGTCAGCATGTTGCAGTGTATCTTCAGGGGACAATAGCATATCCATACCAATTAGGTTTTTAAAGGCTCTGAACTTAAAGGGAATCTCCAAGGTATGCAAATAAGACTTTAATTCTGTGTGCCAATTATACCAAAAAATCGATACAAAAATATATCTTCCGTTTGCAGGAGAATGGAAGAGCATAACTGTGGACCTTTAAGAGAGTACAAGCATAGACGGAATAAGTCTGAACTAGAATAGTATCTCATTTCAATCTCACCTGTGATTAGATAGAATTGTTTAGAAAATATGAACACTATGGCAAAATTCCATGGTGTGTTTTTCTTGTTCAATGTATCTTCATATAAAATTATTAAAATTCTAACATCAAAGGATGTAGATTTAATTTTTTATAACTTTTTTGTCACAATATGGTTCTAATATAAAAACCACATAAGACAAGCTGGATACCATTTACTCCTAAATGGCCAGAATGTAAAAACACTTAAAAAACATTAACCCATGCTAATACTGCTTTAAATAAGAGATACAATTATGACTTGTTCAAACACTGTGGTAGAACTTTGTGTGATATAATTAAATAAGACAAAATTTGACGCTCAACAAATAAGAAAGTTGTTTAAGGAGATGTAAATATGTACAAACATTACTAACTAGGGTATATACTTAGAGAAGGACATACAAAAAGATAAGGGATCTTTAGGAGGGATATTAGGTGAGGACCAGAAAGTTTTCAAAGAAGCCAGGGCACAGGGAATGGGCCCTAAGAAGAACGCAAATTTAACAAGCCAAATTAAATGAGACAGTGAAAGGAAATAAACTGTTGAGATAAAGAAAGATTTTCTAACTTCATCTTTCATATGCAGTGAACTTTTCTTAGATTCTGCCTCATTAGATGGAAGGGACACGTAATATTTCTGTAATTTGTCTATCTTTCATTTTGGACAGTTTATATTTCTTTGTCTACAAAAGCACTGATTCTTTCTTCTGCAATAGCTGAAGTGTTAATCCCATTCATTTCTATCTTACTGTATTTTATGTATTTGAATTGGAACTTTTTGTATTTTCTATTCTCCTGCACTTGTTCAACCTTTCATCTACTTTCTAAATATACAGGATGCGGCTAAAATAACTCTTTTTTAGAACTCTTAATGAAATTTTATTTTAGAGCACTTCAAATTTTTATAAAGGTTGCAAAGATAGTATAGGTGACCCTTGAAAGACATAGGTTTTGAACTACATGGATCCACTTCTATGCAGATGATTTCAATAAATATAGCACAGAACTGTATCTGAATTTCCTTTTTTGTTATTTTTCCTAATATTTTCTTTTCTCCAGCTTACTTTATCATAAGAATACAGTATATAACACATGTAACATATAAAATATATGTTAATTGAGTGTTTATGTTGTTGTTAAGGCCTTTGGTCAACAATAGGCTATTAGTAGGTAAGTTTTGGTGAAGTGGGAAAAAACAGATGGATTTTTGATTGTGTGAAGGTGGGTGCTCCGAACACGTACATTTTTCAAGTGTTAACACCCATGCCCACATCTAATTTTCTTCCTTTTTTTTTTTTTTTAAGATTTTGTTTATTCGACAGATAGAGATCACAAGTAGGCAGAAAGGCAGGCAGAGAGAGAGGGGGAAGGAGGCTGAGCAGAGTGCCCGATGCAGGGCTTGATCCCAGGACCCTGGGATCATGACCTGAGCCAAAGTCAGAGGCTTTAACCCACTGAGCCACCCGGGTGCCCCTAATTTTCTCTATTATTAACGACTTACATTGTGTGGCATAATTGTTAAAATAATCTATATATTATTACTAACTAAAATTCATGGTTTATTTAGGTGTCTTTTATTTTAGCAAATGCTTTTTTTCTCTTTAAGGAGTATATTCCGGATGCACGTTACACTTAGTAGTCAGACGCCTCTTAGCTGGGACAGTTTCTCAGACAGTCATTGGTTCTCTTAAAGTTTTGATGTGTACTGTTTAAGGCATTTTTGACATGCACTGTTCAGGCCTTTTTAAAATCTCTTCATTTAGACTCTATCTGATGTTTTTCTTCTGATTACATTGGGTTTATCTTTTTTTTGGAAGAAAACCACAGAGATAGGATGCTATTTTTATGACATCATATCAAGGATGCTAAAAATGACTTATTGCTATGAATATAGACTTTGATGACATGACTAAGCAAGAGTTTGTCAGATTTCTGCACTCTATAGTGACTTTTAAAATTTTCTTTTGATATACTGTGCTCTTTGAAGCAAATAAATATTGTATAGACTACACTTACAGAATGGAGAGTTATTTGAAATTAATTTGCTTAAGAGATTTGTTTCTCCTCCCTCATGTATTTGGTCAACATTTATTATCATTATGGACTTATTAATATTTATTTATTTAAGTTCGTTGACAAGAACTTTATAATTTATTTATTTGTTTGTTTACATTATTTCAACTTTGGTGTTTGAAAGCTCTTTCAGTTGGCTCTTGTGTCCCTTTGACAGAATTCCATCATTGTGGGCTTTATATTTGAACACTTCCTTAATTTCTGGCACCACACAATACTCTATGTTCACCATGTATATTCCTTGCCCCAGGTCTGGAATCAGCCATTTATCCCAGAACCTGGTTCCTCTTAATTTAGAATAGCATTGGAAACCATGCTATCAGAAATCATGGTTTTAGATGTACTTGTGCTACTGGGATATTTTCCGTTTTAGGCCTTCTTTGTGATAGAACAAACATACACATGTGTGCATACTAAACCATATTTATAGATGTTTCTATATGTGACCATATGTATTTATATTGAGCTAAACAGGAGTTCTAGGATAGTTTGAATGATTGTGTCCACCCCCCCCCCCCGCCACCGTCCCAATTTCATTGTTGAAATACTAATGCCCAGGGTGATAGCAGGAGGTGAGGCTTTTAGGAGGTGCTTAAATCATGAGTGGAGCCTTCATAATTGGGATTAGTCCTCTCATAGAAAGAGATACCATTGAGCTACCCTTCTACCATTGGAGGTTAGAGAAGGCTGAAACTTGGAAGAGGGCTGTCACTTGACTATGCTCCAGAACTGTGAGAAATAAATTTCTGTTGTTTATAAGTTACCCAGTCTGATACCACCCTGAACAAAGACAAATTCATGAGATAGACCCAATGCTAATACATTACTACATGAATCATGCTAGCTTCCTTTTCTTATTTATTTCTAAACTCTTACCCCAACAATGAGAAATCTAAGATCAATAGTCATTAATTACTTGATGCCAGTATACATACATGTATAGTGGTATCAGAACAGTAAGCCCATAAACACATAGAGAACAATTTTATCAAATATAGTATATTGGTTATTTACTGACAGTTCCTTTTGACTTTAGTATTAAAGAGTCCACTTCTTTGCAAAGTTATTTTGGTTACCACTTTCCCCTACCTCCTTCAGTAAGGTAAGTTAATTCATTTATATTAAAGTTAGATTATTTTGTCCACATTCTGCATTTTTTTTTCCTGGATCCCAGGTTTTTAATTTTTTTTTAATTTTCATACAGTAATATTCACTCATTGTGCTGTAAAATTGTATGGGTTTTGGCAAATACTTTGTAAATCTTGTGGGTTTTTTTCTTTCTTCTTTTTATATTCCAATTATATGTATGCTACACCTTTTGAAATTGTCCCACAGTTCTTGGATATACTGTTTTTTTCATTATTCTTCTTTTGTATTTGGGGATTTCCATTACCTTTCTTCAAGTTCATTGATTGTTTGCTCAGTCATATATAGTCTACTATTGAGACCATCAGAGGCATTCTTCCTTTCTGTTTCAGTATTTCTGAGTTTCTAACATTTTCTTTTTTTTTCTTAGTGTTTTCATCTGTGCTAAAATTACCCATCTGTTCTTTCTTGTTGTCTATTTTTTTCTCCATTGGAGTTCTTAATATATTAATCATAGTTATTTTAAATAGTGAATTTTAAATTCCCTGGCTTCCAACATCTGTGTCAGATGTGAGTCTGCTTCTAAGACTTGCTCTATTGTTTCAGGTTTTTGGTGTTTTTGTTTTGATTTGTTTTGTTTTGCCTTTTAACAAGCCTTATCATTACTTATTGAAAGCAAAACATGATGTATTCAGTGATAGAAACTGAGGTAAATAGTCCCTTAATGGTAGGTTTTATATTAAATCTGACTAGGAGTTCGCGGTGTTTAATTTTGTTTATCTGTAGGTGCCAGAGGCTTCACATTTCTCCAGTGCTCTAGTTCTCATCCCTCCTGTTGATTCTGGGCTTCCATAAGTACTCCTCTGAGAGTTGCAGCTTTTTCAGCTGTAATCTATTCTTGTAGTAGAGCTCTGTTCTTGTTCTGGTAAGGTGTGTGCAAGGGGGAAGTATTCCATAATCATGATTAAATCTCGGTCTTTTGTTGGTCTGTGTCCCTGGCATGTAAGCATCACAAATGTTTCTCAACACTTTTCTTCTATTAAATGAAATAGAATAGCTCCCAAGGGCAGCAACTGGAAAAGTGCCCTTCCTCCAAGTGGGATAAAAATCTGGTCAAGTCTTATCTCTTGCACAGTAGAACTCTGCTATAGAAAACATTCTCTTTATTTCATCATTATTATTCTTTCATTTCCTCTGCCAGAAGCAAGAACTTACCTTTCCCAGATTTTTTCCTTATGACTACACCAAGTTACCACTGCTAAATCAAGGGAAGTTTGGGGCCCTTCTCCTTAGGGTTTTTCACTTCCAAGTTAATCCATACTCAGTTTCTTGCAATTCATCATAATTACCATTTAATTGTTTCTATCAGTTTCTGGCTATAACAGCTTCTGCTCCAGCCAAGCAGATCTGGGCTGTGATTCTCTGGATTCTCCTGTCTCAATGGATTTTAACATTATAGTTTGCCCTATGATTTCTGGTCTCTGGTGGGACACAGAGAAGGCTTGGACTTTTGTTTGTTCAGCTTTTTTCTTGTAAAGATGAGAGTGATGACTTCCAACCTTTTTTTATATGCCAGCACAGAAGCTAAAAGTTTAATAGTCTGATAATGTTCTCAAAAGTACTTTCTTACTAATTCTATAATTTCCATAATTTCTAGTTCAGTTTCATTTGATTTATTTTTCTCTTCCTTATGGGCTCTATTGTTTTTTTTTTTTCCTTACAGGTCTGATGAGCTTTTTGCCAACTCAAGACTTGCTATGTTATATAGGTAGAATTTAGTTTGCTGTAAGGACTCCACCTCTGAGCAGTTTGTGATTATTCTGCATGATACTTTGTGAGTTATCAAATATTCCACTCTGTTGAATTAGAACATGAACTAGTTCTGGTGTTATGAGAGGTCCGGGGGTTTATACTTCTGCTCTTTTTGTATGGTTCTTTACTGCATTTTGAATATTTTCCTCACACATATATCCTGATCAGTACTCAGATAATGATCCAAGGGAATCCTCTATAGATTATTGGAGTTCTTCTAAGAAGCCACTTTATCCCTAGTACTTTATCAGACTTAAACTTCCTGGAATATTGATAATGTAGAGAGATTTTATCAGGTTCCACCCAGATTCTCTTTCACCAAGCTGTAGTATGGATTCTCTCTAGGCAGTGAAATGTGGCAATCTCAAGAGTCAGATTAATTTCCTAGGGGCACTATAACAAATTGCCACAAATTTAGATGGTTTAAAAGAATAGAAATGTATTAGGTAATGGAGTCTTCAAATCTGAAATCAAGATGTAAGATAGTAATGCTCTCTCAAGGAGTCTAGGAGCATGCTTCCTTTTTTCTTCCCAGATTCTGATGATTGCTGGCAATACCTACTATTCAATGGCTTTGTGGTCCATTACCCTGACCTCTATGTTCTTCACCACATGGAGCTCTCTCCATCTATCTATGCCTCCAAATTTCCCTCTTGTTGTGAGAATACAAGCTGTGACCTCATCTTAACTTGACTGTACTTTAAAGACCCTCTTTTCATATAAGGTCACATTCACAGATTGAAGGTGGACATGGATTTTGGTGGGGCACTATTCAATCCAGTGCAGAGTTCAATTTATTTGCTTCCCATCTCTCAAGAATCACTGCCCCAACACTGTTGTTTTATAGTTTTTTGTCTTTTCAGTTGTTTCAGGTAGAAGACTAATTTGGTTCCTTTTACTCTGTCTTGGCTAAAAGCAAAAATCTCCCATATCATTTTTGCTCAACCATCATATGTCCAATGTTTTAATTGGGGTTCAGTGTGCAGTTTTCTTTTAAGAAAATGATCTACTGCCCAAACATAGCTTAAATACATAACAAAGGTAAAATATTTCAAAATAGTAGAAAAATTATGTTAGACAAGTGTTGAAATGCATTAACTGACATGCAAGTTGATTTGATAAACAATGAAATTTCAAGGTTATTGAGGAGTAGAATGCATTATGCTTAGATGAGGTCAATGTGACACACATAAAATGGATACACTAGGACAACCAGAAAGTCAGGAATTCAGGAAGCCTATTACTCTAGGAGTCTAAGGATTTGAACTGATATGGGGCAGTATGATTCTTAAGAAAGGCTGAAGTCAAGTCACTATTAAGTTTGGGTTATCATCATTTGCCAATGTACTAAGGAAAACAAAATGTTGCAAGATTTTACCAACACAGTGGTCATAGCTGTGTACTTGATAAATATTGTTATAATGATTCATGATTGTAGTGTAAGTAATATTTTCTGGCAATCCACTCATAATTCCTTATGAAAATAAGGTAAAATAAGAATAAATCATAAGCCATAATGAATTAGTGACATAACTGTAGCTAACATATATTATTACTCTCATAATTCTATGATGTCTTTAACTAGACAACTCTTTTTTTTCTATTTTGTCAGACTTTTATGACAAAGGGATTCTTTGAGTCATTTTATGAATATCAGAGTGAAGACAAAATACTGTCAGTGAGTGGCACACTCTTTTAGCTGTCTAATAAATTTTCAGATTTTAGAGTTTAGAACATGGTTTATGTGTTTATTCAGACCTTTTCTTAAGCAATATGGAAAATTTGACAGTGTATGAAATACAGAAGTTGACATTTCATCACTGGAGAAACATGATTCTTGTTTAAAAAATGAACCCAGACATTTGATTCATGTAATATTTTATACAATAGGATTTGGTATCAGAGGATAAGATAACTAGAAAAATTATTTTAGTAATAAGAAGTAAATAAACCTTATGTAGACTGTTGAGTGTTGTAAGAGGTGAATGTATCATCAGATGAATTTGTATTTAACTAGGTTTTCTAAACTTTCTTTATAGCTCTAACAAAGTTTGAAATTTTTATGTTAATGGTCAATCACAATTTCTAATTGGCTATTCATTGATAGTCTGTCACTTTATTAAAATAAAAATATATTAACTGCCTACTCTATTCACAAATTGTGCTAATGATCATAGAATACAAAAAAATTAAGATAATAATTATATTCTGAGTATTCTGTTCAAAAATATTTAATTACTAAGTGAGGTATTGTGCTAAAAAATGAAAAAAATGCTAAAAAATTGATCAGAAATTGCTTTTTCCAATTCAGAACACACGATTCAATGAGTAAATGTGGCTTTGTAAGCAATTGCATTTATAATGGAGTGCACTG
Source organism: Neogale vison (assembly GCF_020171115.1). Lineage (NCBI taxonomy): Eukaryota > Metazoa > Chordata > Mammalia > Carnivora > Mustelidae > Neogale > Neogale vison. Next base: position 87,645,689 of record NC_058095.1, on the reverse strand, counting down.
AAGACTATATTACGTGTTTGCAAAGTGGTGGTCTCAGAGGATAAAGTGTTAATTCTGCCTGGTCCAGAAGATATATTCTTTACAACCTTTAATTTGTGCCATAAGCAATAAGTTTGTATTCTCCTGGCAGAGAAGTAGGAAATGTGCATTCAAGTATGAGAGAACAGAATGTATAAAAACCTGGAAGTATGAAGTAGCACATGTTCAGGGAATGGCAGAAACACAGATTATAACAAGAGCAGAGGAAAATGGCAGATGATAAAAAGTAAAGTAGGTTGGAGTTGATGGTGAAGGACATTGTACAGTATGTTAAAGAATCCAAAGGTTAATCCTTTATGCAATGAAATCCCCTGTGAGCTCTATACCCAAGCATGACAAGATTCTTTTCCTCTATCTAAATATTATTGTTTCATTCTTCTGAATGTAAGGAACCAGAAAACTGAAATAATCAAAGATGTATCCCAGCTTTCCAGGTTAGATGATTGAGACATGATTATATTCAGTGATTTTTTTTAGGAGAAGTGTTTATAAAATTTACCATGATTCTAATTTGTTTCCTATCCTTAAGGTGAGATCAAATGAAGAAGTAAACAGATATCTAACAATTAACTTTAAAATTGCCATAGATTTATTTTTTTAAAAAAATAGATTTATTTTTTTTTAAGATTTTATTTATTTATTTGACAGAGAGATCACAGGTAGACAGAGAGGCAGGGTGGCACCCCTAAAAATAGATTTAAAAGTAGTGAGATTTCAGTGATTTTCAACTCCTTTTAAATAGGTATTTTTCAGAAAAATATGTGTAGCTATAAATTTTATCCTTAATTATATATTTAGGATATAGGAATCTACCATCATCTAGATAGTATATAGAAAATTAGAAACTGACATTGGAAAGTCATGGTCATATGATTTGCTACATTTGGTCATATCTTTTGTGTAACTGTTCTTTACTCCCCACCCCCCAACAAGTATAGATGTATTTATAATTTTAATGTTTTAATTTGGAATAGTATTTAAACTCACATGTTTTGGAGTGAAATGGACATGGGTAGACTTCTCAGTTCCATTTACCCCTTGCTATGTTATGTGGACAAGGTCCTCTGCAACTAGGTTCCACTTTTTTTTTTTTCATTGCTAATTCAATGTGAAAAGTAGAACCCATATTATAATGTTAGACGATATTTAAGTATAGTTATACATGTGAGATGTTTATTTCAGCGTCTAGCATATGAAGCACTTTAAGAAATCGTATTCCTCTGAAGATAGAAACCTGTAAATGAATCTTGGCTTAGATTAAAAGTGTGTTTAGGTAGGAATAGCTTTGAAACTGGTTATGTTTTAGCTAGATTTTTGGTTAGTAATTCAATGTTCTTTTGCATAAAAAAAGAATAAATTGTAGATCTTTCCTACAGAATGTTGACATTTCTGAGATACAAATAGAAAAAATGAATAATTACTAGAAAATTAATATATTTTAGCTTTGACATTCTTTTTTAGTATTTGTGGCCTGAGTTTCCACCATTTAGTACACATTAATTGGGAACCTATTATGTGGTAGAAAACATTCTCTTCTGAGGAATTCAAGTAAGAAATGGCCTAGTGTTTGCACTCAAGAAATTTAGAGTCCAGCCCCTGTATTAGAACTATGTGTAATTTAGAATTGGGTTTTTAAATTAAAAAGTACCATTGAAGATTAACATTGTGATAAGAGATATAAAATTAAGACTACCATGGAAATCAAGCATGTAGCATTCTTAATGCTTAAAAAATGAAATGTAGAATATTAAAGTATAATTAAATAGAGCATTTAATATTGAAAGAGGTTAAAATCAAAATACAAAAATCAGTTGCATTTCTTTACCCCAACAGTGAGCTATTGAAAAAGGATATCAGGGAAACAATCCAATTTATAGTAACATCAAAAAGAATAACTGCAAGGCATATGAGTGCCTCCATGTTTATTGCAGCATTATTCACAAAAGCCAAGACATGGAAATAACCTAAATGTCCATCGATGGGTGAATGGATAAAGAAAATGTGATCTATATACATGCACATACACATATACACCACCATTGGGATACTGTTCAGATGTTAAAAAAGAAGGAAAACTTTCCATTTACACCAATAGGATGAAACTGTAGGATATTATGCTAAGTGAAATAAACCAGACACAGAAAAACAAATATCACCTAAGTTCACTTACATGAGGAATCTAAAAAGTTAAATACACACACACAGAAAGTAAAATGGTGGTTACCAGGGGCTGAAAGTTAGGGAAAATGGGTAAATGTTGATCAAAGTTTACAAAATTACAGTCGTGTAGGATGAATAAGTCTAGAGATCTAATGCATGAGATATATATGATTCTATAATGTATATTGAGACTCCCACAATAAACATTCAAAATAGAAGATTTGAGTTACAGTCTATAAAATGTGAAAGTAACTCTTCCAGGGAAGTACATTGCCTTTCTCAGCAAACGAACTAACCAGGACTGACTTTTAGAATGACCAAGATGCAGAATATATGCTAATCTAATCTAATGAGGATATTAACATCATGTAGCTAAGGCTCTGTATTCTTTCTCGCTTATTGAATCTTACTTATATATTAACTTTTCTTATTGCCTTTACAACAAAAATAATGATGTCAGTGTTTTATATTCTCTAACACCCTCTGCCAACCAATTGTCTTTCTTCTTGAAGTTCTCATTAAACATAATCAACCATTGCCTTCCGCTTCTGACTGTATTCTTTTAAAGTCTGATTCAAATATGTGGGGAATAGATACTACACATTAAATATAAGTATTTCAAACCCAGGCCCCTCTATTTCTACTCTTACTTGTGCTCTTCCCCAAGTCCATTCTCCTTCCTTCAAAAATAGCTTTAAAATATAACCTGAATACATTATGTCACCTAAGTGACTTATTTTTTTTTTTTGGTTAGAGACTCCAACATATATTCACTGAATAATACCTAAAACATATCCTAATCTTGCCTTACTTATTTCTCCAGCCTCACTGTTTTCCCTCCAGTGCTCAGATACTACATGTTGGCCACAGTGAATCCCTTGTATCTTCACACAACTATAATACTTTCCTGCTCTGGTACAGTTTGATGTTACACTTTTGTTCCAGACATCTTTGCGTTTTTACCTGGGTAAGTCCTACAAGCTTACAGGATTGATCTCAGGGCTTTGTTTTTCTGGGAAATCTTCAGTTCCTTTTTTTTTCCCCCAGTTTGGATTTCCATCAATTACCAAATGTTATGTACAACAAGTTTTAAATTATTAATAGTGGATTTCTTGGTCAACTTTTCTGTGTATAAAAACCTTACCCAATCTAACCCAAAACTTCTATTGCTTAAGGGAAAATTACAGAGAAAAAGTAGACAGTAACATTAAATAACAATATTATATAATACACAAAATCTTTGCAAACATGTTTTTGTCTTTGAATATTTTTCATATTTATTTATATCCCAATTCAGTATAATATGTGCTCAGTTTAGATCAAATATTTTCCTGCTATTGAAGAGAATTTGGCATGTTTTATGGTAAAGGAGATGGCATAGAGGAAATACAATAATTTGCTTCATTTCCAAGCTTATAGGATTGTGATATAAAAAGGAAGATTAATGGGTGTAAGTATAGCATGGAACTACAGAGAACAGCATGCTTGACCTACTAAAGACTGTACCTCTGAGGGATACTGGGGAGCCTGAAGATAGCTTGATTTCAGGTGGAAAGCAAGTCATTAAAAAGGCACTACCTACCCCTGTGTAAGTTAAAAAGATCAACTATAAATGTATTAGTTGTCAAAATTAACTAGGGATTCCAGCAGGGTATTCCATGCCTATATGATAAAGGGAATTCTCTCAAAGATATGTGAGAGAAGACAATAAATCTCCAAATGCTAACATGGAATCAGTTTGTCCCTACCCCTAGTTTCTACATGGATGCATAAGTATGGTCCACTCCCTGAATAAATGAATGAATGAGTGAATGACCTTATTTTAGGAAAAGAGGCAAAACTAAGTGTGTTTTCTTTTTTCTAAGTGAGAGTACTTTCCTCAGGAAATGTTTATATTATCCCACATGTTATAATCTGATAGGGATATTTAGTTAATTATCTTTATTCTCAGGACGCCTGGGTGGCGCAGTTGGTTGGACGACTGCCTCCGGCTCAGGGCGTGACCCTGGAGTCCCGGGATCGAGTCCCACATCAGGCTCTCAGCTCCATGGGGAGTCTGCTTCGCTCTCTGACCTTCTCCTCGCTCATGCTCTCTCTCACTGTCTCTCTCTCTCAAATAAATAAAGAAAATCTTTAAAAAAAATTATCTTTATTCTCCTAGTGATTTTATTGATAGAGAATTGGGGGGAAATAGTATTAAAATAAACAAAAATCAGTGATTTTTATTTCATCTGTAATTTCTAGTTGTATTGTGAGTTAATATGTGAACCCTGCTATATAATCATCTCTTTTCTTGACTGTTTTCCTATCTAAAATATCAATTCCTTAATTCATGAACCGTGACTTTTCTATCTATATATCATTGATGTCTATTTCAGAACTAGCCTAACGGTTGTTATAATAGCTATTCCCTATTATAAAGAAATGTTGATTGAAATGGAGACAGTGGTTATAAGGCTAAGGGCAAGTATTACTGTCTAGGAATTATTTACAAATCTACAGTCGTGGAAGTATATTGAAGAAAAAAATAATGCAGTAACATCACAATACTTAACATTTTAGTAGGACTCTTCAGGCAGCAGTCAGAGAGTTTATTCTAAGGGAGGACTCCTGAAAAAAGAACAAAACTAGAAGACTGCTATGGTGATCGTGGAAATAAATGTAGTTACTATAGTTTTCTAAATAAGATTTTATTCACAATATATAATGCTCACCTCACCCTTCTCATCTTATGGATGAAGATATATATGGTTTTTGACAGGAAATCTTTTACTTTTTTCTCTGAAATATATTTGCATGAATTTTCTCTTCTGAAAATAATGTTTACAGAGTCGTAAAAAATGTTATCATCATTTAGGAGATGAAGAAAATGTTACTGAAAAACCAATTTCATATTCTAAATGATATTTTTAGAAGTCTTACATTTTAATATGGTTTCCTAAATTATATTTTAAAAACCCTTAAAGATTACTTTTAGGAATTATAAGAATGTTGGTTAAATAGTTGAATGGTTAAATATTTCCTCCCTCCATATTTCCCCTCCTCCCTCCCTCCCTTCCTCTTCTACTCCCTCCCTCCCTTCCTTCCTTCCTTCCATCTTCTCTTTTCCTTTCTTTTCTTTTTCTCTCTTTTGAAATGGATATAATCACTGATGTGTTGATAAGTGATTAATAAACAGCTGAAGGTCAGCAAGAGGGAAGTTCTGATGTGTAGCATTTGTTAGTTATCATGGTGTAAAATAATACTGTGCCATGATCAATTTCAAGCCACCAACCTGATGTCAAATGTTAGCAAAATTCCTGAAAATTTAGCATTGAGTTCCAAGCTTGTTCCAGCGTATCATGTTCACTTTGGACAGCCTAGAGGTTACAAGTTCAAGACATCATAGTGACCTACAGAGTTGAAAGGACTATTTATGTAGAAAGAAACATGTATTTCTTATCTTATCGTAGAAGTATGAACTTGTATGAGTAATGGATAGTTACAGTTCCACCAAGGAGAGGAACAAACAAATCCTTTAAAAACAAATTCCAAAAAGCTGGAGTATTTGGAGTAGTTCAACGATGTTCATCTACTTAACATTCCAATTTCTTCCCGTGTAATAGTGTTTGCTGATTTGAAGGTCCTACATGAACTCTAATGTTACTAATAGTTTTTAAATACTATGAAATAGAAATTACCATTTGAAAGACAGTACTTACCCAGAATAGCAGTTCAGTATTTGTTTCAAATTTTAACATGAATGAAAAATTTCAGGTTTTCTGCACAAAATCCTCTAATTATTTTGACTTTTCAGAATAGCCAATATAATTCTCCCTTTGCTAATGCAGGGGATGTTTTCATTCAATCTCCATAATATCTCACAATCGAACAATGGAAACATTCTAAATCTTGATAATCAAGGGCTTTGTGCTACTTCTGGTAATAGATAGTACCAATGAATATTTATTATGTTAAGTTAGCACTTTGTGCTTTTTAAAGGATTTTGACAATGACTTTGGCATGTGTGTATGTGTTCCCTTTCTGGGCATTAAATGAATTAGTTGCATGTATAAATTTGTTTCTGAAATATATGCCTATGCTCTTTCTCTGTCGTAATTTTAAAGTGGGTGTGATTGGTTAATAAATTGAAAAAACTGTCTAAAATTCTACCCATACTATGTCATTATTGGGTGTATTATGGTGGAAGAAGGTTATGATATATGGCTTCAAAATTTATTTTTGTAAAATCAGATTTGGAAGAAAGGAGGAAAGAAAAAAAGAAGAAAGAAAGAAATCTTGAATGCACACATACGACAGATAATTAGCAGTCTCCTTTTCCAAAGAAATATAATCATGAAGGCAAATGTGATAAAGATAAATCTCTTTGCTTAGTTTCTAAGTTTAGTTGTTAACTACATTAGTGATGCCATCAATAGTATGACTAACAACAGAGCTTTCATCTTTTGCAAGGAGCTGATGATTCTTTCTGACTTTGCTCTTTGATTATACTGTCTAACTTAGTGTAACAAATCAATGCTTGTACAGACACAGAGTAGGTCAGACCTTAATGCTTGACCTGGGGACTGAATAATGCTGAATAAAACCCTGGAGTGTGGTAGGCATGCCCTAATTAATAGTGTGCATTTTTCTTCTTCTCATATTCATTGGTACATATTTGGGTGAGTTAAAGATTAGCACAGACTCTCACCTTTACCATGTAGATCACTCATATGCTGATATTTATCTTAGTTTAAAAAAAATAAAAATATGATTCAAATCAGTAGTTTATGTTAATTGAATATTCATTTTAACTGAAGTGAAGTTTATATATACCTTTGAAACATAAGAAACATATTAAAACTGGTTCAAAAATCCTACTATTAGACATTTTATTTTTTATTTACTTTTTTAAAGATTATTTATTTATTTATTTATTTAACAGAGAGATACAGAGAGAGAGCACAAGTAGACAGAGCAGCAGGCAGAGGGAGAAGGAGAAGTAGGCTCTTCACTGAGCAGGGAGACGGATGCGGAGTTCTAGCCCACGACCCTGGGATCATGACCTGAGCTGAAAGTAGCTGCTTAACAACTGAGCCACCCAAGTACCCCCAATTAGACATTTTAAATACTTATTACATCTTAAATCAAGTTTATAGAGCTATATTATTCACAGAATAAAATGCACCCACTTTGAATGTACAGTTTGATGAGTTTTGACAGATGTGTATGTCTGTCGTCCCAATCAAGGTACACCATATTTATGTACCACCAAGAAGTTCAGTTGTGTCTTTTTCAATCAATACCTCTACTCAAACACAACTCCAGACTACCTCCGTTATGCTGTCACTTTACTTTTGCCTGCTGTAGATGTTCTATCGATACAGTGCTTGCAACGTATGAGAATTCAAGTTGATCCACATCCTTGCTAAGACATGATAACCACTTTTCACCAATGATAAATGAGTTTGAATATGTTTTATGCTAATTGGTCATTTGTGTATCTTATTTTTGAAGTCTACTTAAAAATTTTGCCCTGTTGGGGTACCTGGGTGGCTCAGTGGGTTGAGCCTCTGCCTGTGGCTCAGATCATGATCTCAGGGTCCTGGAATCGAGCCCCACATCAGGCTCTCTGCTCAGCAGGGAGCCTGCTTCCCCCTTTCTCTGACTGCCTCTCTGCCTACTTGTGATCTCTCTGTCAAATAAATAAATAAAATCTTAAAAAAATTTTTTGTCCTGTTAAAAATTTTGTTTGTGTAGTCTTTTTAAGTTGTATGAAATTGTGCATATACTGAATAAAAAATATCAAATATATACCTTATGTACATGGTATATATTTGTAAATATAAATATATTTATTGTAACTATATAAATTTATTATAAATATATATTTATTGTAAATATATATATGTATATGCATATACATATATATATTTACTCTGAGTATGTAGACTTAAAGAACAGAGGACTTGAATTTTAATAAAACATGATCGTGTTCTATGTTCTGTTTAAGAAGTCTATCTCAAGATCATGAAGATTTTTCCTAAATTTTCTTCCTTCAGTTTTATATACATATTTTTTTAAGTGAACTCTACACCCAGTCTAGGGCTTGAACTCATGACCCTGAGATCAAGTGTCGAATGCTTCACAGACTGAGCCAGCCAGATACCTTTATATTTTTATCTTTTAAGGTTAGCTATGTAATTTATTTTGACATAATATGTATGAGGTAATGTAGGGCCTAGATTATTTTTTTCCTTGTAAATAGTTTTTTCAGCACTGTTCATTGTAAAGACTTTCTTTTCTACACTAGTGTGACTAAGTGTACTTTTCTTAAAGAAAAAAATGACCATATAGTCATAGTTTATTTCTGGATTTTTTCTGGTTCTTTAATCTATCTGTGTATCTGAGAGCCAATCCTGTATTCTTTTAAAAATGTAGCTTTATATTTTCTCTTGTACTTAGAAAATTACTTCTATTTTTTGCTTCCTTTAAAATTATTTTTAGTTTCTTTGCATTCCCATATACATTTTAAAATCAGCTTGCCAAATCCTACAAAAAAATAATATGAGGATTTTGATTTAAAATAAATTGAATTTTTAAATCAAAATGAATAGTAATATGGATAATAATGTTGAGTTATCTACTTCAAAGTGTGAGTTCTGTGACTCTCACAGTTTATAAGTCTTTGTAGTGTTTTTCTTTTCCATAATGATCTATGCTGATTACCTTCTCTGGTATCCTGTCCCACAAATTCCAGGCTTCTTAGCCTACCCAAATTCTATATGCTGATTCCACAACAAAGTGACTTTTTGTTTTGCTTGGGGTCCCTTTTTGTACTCATGTCAGAAAACTGCCTCCAGGTAGAGTGCTTAGGTGATTGTGGTATATTAAATTCACACATAGGCAGAAATTTTTGATTCTTTATTTCTTTGTTTAAGCAAAAAAAAATCTTCTAAGATATTATTCTTTATACATTTTATCTATCATGGAAGGCATTAAAATGTAGACATTCAAGTATTCATAAAACTTCCAGATAATAAGATTTGATATTAATTAAATTTAAAATGTTATTGGTTGTAGAATAATGAGTTGAAAATATGCTGTTAGTGATTGGAAAAATGTATATATGCATATTCACAACAAATCAGTAAGTTTGGGCATATTACTAATTTTTCCCATATATGAGTAAAACAAGGATCATGATCCTATAGGAAAATTTTTTCTGTAAAATTGGATATCTTTATCTCATTATTCTTGATTTGACAGAATGATTTAAACTTCCTCATCCATACTTACCACTAATGACATTCAGAATATCTACATAACATTTTAAAGCCTTTTGATATCATTGAACACCATATGGGTTATATAATATATCCTGTATAGCAAGAGTTATTTTGTTCAGTAAGATAAATTGTTAAGTATATCTGTAGAAAAGATGATGAAGGAGTTCCCAACCTAGTTAGGGAGCTACATGTGTCGAGGCTTGGAAGAGGAGATGACAATCTTATTGGGCGATCCACAATATATTATTTTAGTTTTCATTGTAGCAGCTCAGTTTTGGTTCTTTTCACTCATTCCACATTCTGGCATTTCACAAAGTTCTGTCTTCAACTTTTGCACTCTTCTCTCATTTATTTCAATGTATTCTTATGTCTTTTCTTTATATGTGGCTCATATAGAACATATATAGAACTACCCTATGATTCAACATTGCACCAAATTATGGACACTGCCCAAGTGTCCATCAATAAATGAATGGATAAAGAAGAGGTGGTCATTGTGTGTGTATGTGCATATACATACAGCCACATACACATACACACATATGCATATTTATATGTATATATAGATGAGATGTTATATATGTATGTGTATACACACACACACACAAAAGTACACAATGGAATATTACTCAGCCATCAGAAAGAATGGAATCTTGCCATTTACAGTGACATGAATGGATCTAGAGAGTATTATGCTAAGCAAAATAAGTCAGAGAAAGACAAATACCATATGATTCCAGTCATATGTGGAATTTAAGAAACCAAACAAAAGGAAGGAAAGAGTGAGGAAAAACAAGAAACAGGCTCTTAACTGTAGAGAACAAACTGATGGTTACAGAGGGAACGAGGTGGGTGAATGGGTGAAGTAGGTGATAGGAATTAAGGAATACACCTGCTGTGATGAGCCCCAGGTGATGTGTGGAAGTGTTAATCACTATATTGTACACCTGAAAATAGTATTACTGTGTACTAACTAGAATTTAAATAAAAACTTTAAAAACACACACTAAATTGATTGAGTTACTTATTTCAAAAATTGTGTGATCTTTGTAACATATGCTAGTCTTATTTTATATACTTATAAAATAAAAGATTTGGGCCACACATATTTGTTAATTTGTTTCCAAATCTAAAATTCTTATTTAGGGGCACCTGGGTGGCTCAGTGGGTTAAGCCTCTGCCTTTGGCCCGGGTTGTGGTCCCAGGGTCTTGGGATCGAGCCCCGCATTGGGCTCTCTGCTCAGAGGGGAGCCTGCCTCCCCCTTTCTCTCTCTGCCTGCCTCTCTACCTACTTGTGATCTCTGTCTGTCAAATAAATAAGTAAAATCTAAACATAAATAAATAAATAAAATAAAATAAAGTAAAATTCTTATTTAATAATATATACAGGTATATTTCCATATTGGGGAATGTTTTGATGAAATAATCATTTAAATGGCTTAATAAATAAATACTGTATTAAATTTGTTACAAGTATCTTGTGAACTTCCTCTGCATTAATCATTAAAGATAAATTGTCTTTTATACAAATAAAAAGAAAAAAAAAGAAAACACACAAACAAATAAAGGAACCAAATTAATGTATGCACACATTCTTTTTAGTTGAATTGGACTTTTGTTTAAGTATAGCATATCCTAAAGTATAATTTTGCCTCTGAGGTTTTATTCACACTTATTGAGCAGTAACAATGACATAGTTTCTAATAAGGGATTTGAATGTGGTAGAAGTGTAGCAAAGCAGTTAGTTCTGCCAATTAGATAAATGTTGTGGAAAGTGAATCGCCTACCACCCTGTGGTAGTTTAGAATCATTGCATATTAGCATACTTCATTTAACTCACTCTGCTTAATTGATGCTTTCTTAATGAATATGCATATCAAGCCATGTCTGTGACCTATAAAGAAAGCACACAACAAAACCAAACGTCCTGCACATTCTTTTTGGGGATTTAAAAAAAAATGACGTATATAGACAAATTTTTTAGGTTCAGAGTCAGCAGTAACCCTTTTTAGCTTGTCATTGATAATTTAATCAGTAGTCCCAGATGCCTTAAATTATATTCTATCATTTTAGAGATCTCTCAGAGAGATTATCACACTAAACCCAATTCATTTCCACACTGAATTATTTAAAAGAGAATAATCTCTTTTGGAATTTTCCTAAATTCTTCTTATCCTCTGTTATTGTTTTATTTCTGAATCAAGATAAATTGCCTTCTTTATTTTTACCGAAGAAAAATGAGAGAAACATTTTCTGAGTGTTAAAGATTATTGATTGATTCAGGAGAAGCTGTGTAGTATGTTTTATAGTTAATTTATGTTCTTATATTACTTTTGCTCAAATACTTAATTGATGGCATAGTGACAACAAGCTATTACAGATTTAATTTATATTTATAAATTACTATCGAACATTTACCATAATCAAGTCATCACACCTGCTGTTGTAATATAAGTACCACTTAGAAGTTGTTTTGTTTGTTTTGTTTTTTTTTTTTGAGAGATCCCAATCTCAAATGATACCAGGACCCAAACAAGAAATTTGAGTTAAGCTGGAATGAAGGGAGAAGACTCAGGTTGTTTGGAGCATTCATGTTTTGCCTAAAATAATTACAATATTGTTTTAATTTCATATTTTGCTATACATATGAGACCTGGGAGCTAATATTGTTGTTTATGTTTTCTGTCTTTATCTTATTCACATGCTTTTAGTTCTCTCACCAACTCCTGCTACTTTCCCAACTAGAGCTCTGAAGTAAGGCATAACATCACATCCCAAGAGACTTTATGTACCTATAATTATCTTTTCCCTAAATTATGCATAATGCCTAAAAGTAAAATAAAAAGTACAGCAGGATACAAAATAGACATATTCTAGTGTATATTTGAATGCATAGGATGAGTAGTTTCTCTGAATCTGGCAACAGATTTCTGTACCAAGGCACATGTTTTTATTCATGTATTTAGTGTCAGAAAATGGCTGAAATTAGAAGCTATCATTTTTTTTCTATTACAGACTAGATATATCTATTTCTTTTATTTTAATCATTGTTTCTATACCAACTATTGGTTCTTCCTCAGAAGGAATTGATGAGCTAATACTATACTAACATAATCCAGAAATTATTGTCTCCACTGTTTTCCTTCTTATCTTTTAATTATTTTAATAGTGAGCAAAACAAAATAAATTTTATGTATGCGATTGCACAACACTTTTAACTTTATTACTGATGCCATAGGGTGCTTGGAAATTCAACTTTTCTCTTTTTTGACTTTCCTAAGGTCACTTGATTTCAACCATTCTGTTAGGAATTTGAGAACATCAGGTTTATGAAAATCTGGAGGGTTTGGCCTAATCCCAGCCTAACTATGTTGCTAGCTTATGGGATGCCACTGGGTTTAAATAGAAGCATAAGTAAAAGTGGACTTCTGAGGCTAAATAGTTTTCCTCACCTTACCCCAGGTACATATTCAAGACCACTGAAGTAAGGAAAAAAAAAATCACTCTTTAAAATAACCAATGACAGTATGTGTTCCACAAATTGAATTTAGTTAAGACATGCATTACCAGACTCATTTTAGACAGAATTGTTTTTTTAAGACCCAGGAAATAATACAGAAAATTTTATGGAAATCATTGTTTTATTTTCTTTTGTTTCTCCATCTTTTTCTTTTTATCTTATTATTCCTTTAGTTATTATTAGACATATTTTATTTGAAATAACATTGCCTACAAATTTGCATAGTAATTGCATTATAAAAACTTCAACCTCAAACTCTGAAAATGTAGTCAATGAAGAAATATCCTTCCTATGTTGCTATTGACTATAGCTACCACACTTTGCATTAGATATCTAGACTTGTTCATTTCACATAATTGCAATTTTGTACCATTAGACTAAGTGAAAGAAACCAGGCACACAAAAAAATTACAGGATCTCACCTATTTGTGGAATCTAAAAAAGTCAAATACATAGAAGCAGGGAAGAATGGTGTTTTATAGGGACAGAGGTAAAAGAAATGGGAATTTGTTGATCAAAAGGTACAAAATAGCCTTCTTTTTACATGTTTTCTTTCTAATTGTTTTGATCTGGTGTGTAGAAATGCAGTTGATTTTTGTATTTCTTATATCCACCTAGCTTCCACCTACCTTCTAAGTTCATCTCTTAGTTCTATAAAATTACCAATACATTCCTTGAAGACTTTGTAACTTCTACAAATAACATTTTTTTTGTATTTTAATCCTTATGAATTTTTGTTTTTTTGTTTTTTCTGTACAAGCCATGCTTTTCAAAGTGATATTTACTGGAAGTGGTGGTAGTGAGCAAACTTACAATCTTGATTTAAAGAAAAATATTTCCAACAAGTCTACATTTATTGTGTTGTGTTTCTGTAGGCTTTTATGATGCTCTTCATCAGGTTAAGAAAGTACCCTTAAGACAATAAGATATTTTAAAATGACTATATATTAAATTTTATATATGCTTTTTCTACACCTAGTAAAATGGTTAGATGCTCCTTTTATCAATTAATGTGATAAAATGCACTTATAGACTTTCTTATATTAATTTAGTCTTTCGTTTTTAAAATAAGTAGTCTTAGAGCATTCTCTTTTTATAATTTTGGATTTTGTTTGGTAATGTTTTGTTTCAGGTGTATGTGTGTGTGTGTTAAAACATAGCTATCTTTCTGCAATCATATAATACTATTATCCTTTTGGAACACTGCATAATATTCAAACTATCAATATAGATATTACTTTATTTTAGAAAAATATACTTTGATTTTTAAGTAGTCATCTAATATTGATTTGATTTGATTTAAAAAATATGAACCAGTTTACCATTTTTTCCTAAACAACTTTAAATGTTTTATTTTTCTATGTCATATTCTGCTTTCATATGTCATGTCTATTCTTCTGGTTCCTGACTTTATTTTCCACAGACCTTATTTTCTAAATACTTGGTAAATGGCCCATTTTCTACTATTTTTACTTTTCATTTTTGTTCCTAGATGTGCCAGTTCAGTTTTTTGGAAATGATGTTTTCCTATTATATTTTCTTTGAATTCTGTTTGTTTTATATTTATTTCCCAAAGTCCATGCAAAACATTTTTTTCACTATGCATGTTAATTTTAATAGTTTTACTTTTTTGGTCATTTTTTGGTAATTTTTCACCTATTTTAGCATCATTTCAATGTAGAGTTTCTTTCAGATTATCATTATTTTGAGTGGGATCAATTCAAATTTATTTGAGGACAGCAAGCTTTGTTTGTTTGCTATATTATGAGGAAAAAAGCCTGGTGCCTGCAACACTGAGAATTACAGATTTAGATATGTTGTTTGAAAATACTTACCATCATTTAGCCTCATATATATTTCTGTGTCTTTTAGTTCTGGACTAGCAGAAAGAAGGGCCTGGACCCAAGAGGCCTGCATGTTATAGGCCATGGTGACTGAGCATTTATTTCCCTTCCAAAGACAAGGTTAATAATAGTGGAGCAGATTGACACTCAACTTTTCCTATCCTTTGCACATCAGTCTCTTCAAAAACACAGTGCATCAATTACTACTCTTTGCCCAACCTTCCTGAACAATTTTTGTCAAACTACATTTAGAATGCTATAAAAAAAAGTTCTAAAAAAGTAGTATTGGTTTCAGCTTTCAGAAAGTAAAACTTAGTGTTCCCCAAGGTCTGAACCTAGGAGTGAGCTCTGCAAGATCTAATTTATATCGTAGGTGTCACTGTTTCTTTATAGATGGGATTCAGGGTAGTAGGTATTTTCTATTATCTCTGAGCAAGGCGTTTCCTCTTTGATGCTCCTTGCTATTAGTTTCAAGAACATTCTGTAGGACTTAATCAGTGTATTTCCTCCACTATTTTATTATGACTGGAAAAATAAAATTAGGGAAATGGTATGCTAATCTTACTAGGTTAGAGTTGCTACAATCAGCTTCACTTAAAGATTAGTCAGTCAAGAAGATTTATTGACTCCACATTTTTTTGAAGCACCATGCTAAGTGTATAGAAAGTGTTGCTGAGGATATAAAAATCTACGGAAGGAAATAAGAAACATTTTTTTTTCTTGCTGTATGACCCTGGGAAAGTTAATTGACCTCTTAAAGACAACTTCTTCATTCGTAATAAAAAGATAATCATTTGGGGATAATCTCAGCCTCAAATGATTATCTTTTTATTACGAATGAAGATGGTGGGTATTATAGAGGGCACAGCTTGCATGGAGCACTGGGTGTGGTGAAAAAATAATGAATACTGTTTTTCTGAAAATAAATAAATTGGAAAAAAAATAATCATTTGTACTGGGCTGCTGTTGAAGTGCTTATGATGTAATAAGGCAAAAAAATCCCCAAATGCTGACATTGCCATATGAGAGATATAGAGCATTTTCTCAATTATGTGTAGTAAACTAACAGATAAAAGAGATACATGATATGTAAATGTTTTTAGTTAGCAGTGGCTTAGGAGATGTGAAAATGTGATGTAATTCAAATTGTTGAGTAATTATACATATAGTGCATACCAACATATTATGACAATGGTTTAGAGCCATACTATGTCTCACTTTGTTATACAATCACTGACTGATTTCCAAATAATCTTCAATGCTACTGTTAAATCAAACCCAACATTATTTTAGTCTATAATCTAGAACTATTCCATAACCGTAGAAAACTGATATTAATATTAACCCCTTATACTAATACCAGATCAGTGGTTTTTAGTTATTTTTTTTAGTAAAACACGTCTATTTTTCCTGTGAAGAATACTATGAGGAGCTACTATGAAGAGTATTAAAACATGAAACTGAGATATGTGATGGTTCATATTAAGAACATAAGGGTGAAATGCTGTCCCACTAAGAGATAGACCCACCACTTTCCCAGTTTTGTTTGTTCCAAAAATAATCCTTTAAGTATGAGCTCAAAGACTGGGACTTGAGTTACTAATGAAGTTACAGAATCTATGCTATTAACGATTCTATTCTGTGTTACAATATATATTCTAGGATTTATCATATATGAATTTGCACAAATACATTTATATCATATATGTATTAATTAATATATATTTTAAAGATTATTTATTTGAGAGAGAAAGAGAGTGAGAGCTGGGGAGGAGCATGGAGGAGAGGAGGAGAGGGAGAGAGACTGAGCGTGGAACCCCATATGGAAGGTCTCATGACCCTGAGATCATGATTTGAGCTGAAATCAAGAGTCAGAAACTTAATCAACTGAGCCACACAGGTGCCCCATAGGTTTATTATATATTTTTAAAATTTAATTTTTTACAGTACTTTTAGGTGGGCCTAGGAAGTGATATCAAAATACAGTATATATGAAAATGAATTTCCTGAAGTCATGCAGGGTTTTTTAAAAAATATTTTATATATTTATTTATTTTGAGAGGGAGAGTAAGCGTGAACAGGTGGAGGGGCAGAGGCAGAGGGAGAGAGAGAATCGCTCAGCACAGAGCCTGTTAGAGGGCTTAATCACAGAACCCTGAGATCATGACCTGAGCTGACATCAAGAGTCAGTCACTTAACCGACTGAGCCAGGCAAGTGTTCCAAAGTCATGCAAATTTTATTCCATATTTGATGATATTTAAGATGATAGTTCAGTAGAAAATAACTGTTGAAAAGCTGGACATTTTGTGTCATTAAAGTTTTTATGGTATTTGCTGGTTGCATTAAACAGTCCAAAGTATGGACATCTGGGTGGCTTAGTCAGTTGAGCCTCTGCCTTTGACTTAGGTCATGATCCTGGGGTTCTGGGATCTAATCCAACTTTGGACTCCTTTCTCAACAGTGAGACTACTTCTCCCTCTGCCTGTTACTCCTCCTGCTTGTGCTCACTCTCTCTCTGACAAACAGATAAATAAAATCTTTAAAAATAAATAAATAAATAGTCCATAATATTTAAAAATAAGTTCCTGAACATTATTACATTATTTCTCTGTTAAAAATGTGAACAGTTGCGGTGCCTCAGTGGCTCAGTCATTAAGCTTCTGCCTTTGACTCAGGTCATGATCCCAGGATTCTGCTTGGATCCCTGTTTGGCCAGAAGCCTGCTTCTCCCTCTCCCCCTCCCTCTGCTTGTGTTTCCTCTCTCGCTGTGCTCGCTGTGTCTCTCTCTGTCAAATAAATAAATAAAACCTTAAAAATGAAAGAAAATGTGAACAGTAGTGTCAGTAACACATAAAACAGTGACTGGGACATACCAGTGTAACAGGTCCATATCAAATGTTTGTTTAATAATGATAAATGAATAATAAGTATTAATGATAATTAAGAAATAAGGGGCACCTGGGTGGCTCATTGGGTTAAAGCCTCTGCCTTCGGCTCAGGTCATGGTCCCGAGGTCCTGGGATAGAGCCCCGAATTGGGCTCTCTACTCAGCAGGGAGTCTGCTTCCTCCTCTCTCTCTGCCTGCCTCTCAGCCTACGTGTCATCTCTGTCAAATAAATAAACAAAATCTTAAAAATTAAAAAAAAAGAAAAGAAAAGAAACTATCTAAAGATGCATAAGAGGAAATTACACATTACCTTAGAATTTGGAAACATTAACTTACTTTGTATTTGTAACCTAGTAAAACAAATGTATATGATGACAATGAGATTTGTAGTGTCCACACTGCTCAATGTGGTGTTCACAAATGCTAGAAAGCCTAACAGGAAAGACCAGGAGCTGTGTGCAATTTTCAGTTAGCATTCAACTTAATATAGAATTTAACATACACAAACTAGTGCCTGAGCAAATTCCAGTATCCTACATGGACTTCTGAGTACTTTTCCTCAAAGTCAGGAGCAGGAGTGTCCCTACCTAACACTGAGGATCTGGAGTCTAATTAGATCTCCAGCATTGAAGAAATAGTTATTATGACATAACTATTCAAGATTAGCATATTTAGATACCTAAGAATCCAAGTGGTGGTTGAAAGGTAAATTGAAAGGATATCGAACATAGGGGATGGATTAAATTATTTTAATTTGAAGCATAGTGTAAGATAATTTGAAACAGAGAAGTAGGAAAAAAACTTGGTTTAATTTTTTTTTTAACTTTAGAATAGTTGATGCACAATGTTACACTAGTTTCAGGTATATGACATAGTGACTCAATATCTCTGTACATTATCCTATGCTCACCCTAAGTCTATCTACCCTCTGTCATTACACTACGCTCTTAACAATACCTTTGACTAGATTCCCCATGTTGTACCTTTCATACATTGATGACTTATTTATGCCATAAATGGAAGCCTGTATCCCTCATTCCACTTCACTCATTTTGATCATTCTCCGACTTCCTTCCCTCTGTCAACCATCAATTTGTTTTATATATTTACATATATGATTCTATTTTTTGTTGTATAAAAAATAGATGTACATTAGTTTCATTTTTCAGATTCTGCACATGAGTAGAATCATATGGTATTTGTCTTTCTTAGTGTGATTTATTTTGTTTAGTATAATACCTGCTGGGTTCATCCATGTTGTTACAAATGACAAGATCTCATCCTTTTTATGGCTGTATACTAATCTTTTGTGTGTGTGTGTGTGTGTGTGTATACCACATCTTTTTCCCCTCATCTATCTATGGACACTTAGGTTGCTGGGATATCTTAGCTATTGTAAGTAATGCATTGATAACCATAGGGATACATATATATTTTCCATTTAGTGCTTGTGTTTACTTTGTGTCAATGCTTAGTAGTGGAATTATTGGATCATATGATATTTTTATTTTTAATTTAAAAACAATAGTTGATTAATAATGGCTTGTGCTCAGACATAATATCCCTTCATCAAACTCAGGTAAAAAAAAAACAAGAATTAAGTTCGCAATTATCTTGTTATATTTTTGTTGTATAAGTTGCCACATGTTTTCATAATCTCTTTTAAGTGCACAATAACACAATAATTTCTTACAATAAAAATAATATTATTAGTGTTCAATATTAATTGAGTGTCTATGTTGAGAAGAGATTGTGCTATTTTCTTCTCTCATTTATAAGCTTATTTAATGCTTACTGTAGCTATGAAAAAAAAAAAGGTATTTTATCGGAGGAGGAGTCAAGATGGCGGAGAAGTAGCAGGCTGAGACTACCTCAGCTAGCAGCAGATCAGCTAGAGAGCTTATCTAAAGATTGCAAACACCTGCAAATCCATCGGCAGATCGAAGAGAAGAAGAACAGCAATTCTAGAAACAGAAAAACAACCACTTTCTGAAAGGTAGGACTGGCGGAGAAGTGAATCCAAAGCGACGGGAAGATAGACCCCGGGGGGAGGGGCCGGCTCCCGGCAAGCGGCGGAGCAACGGAGCACAAAATCAGGACTTTTAAAAGTCTGTTCCGCTGAGGGACATCGCTCCGGAGGCTAAACCGGGGCGAAGCCCACACGGGGTCGGCGTGACCTCAGGTCCCGTGGGGTCACAGAAGGATCGGGGGTGTCTGAGTGTCGCAGAGCTTGCGGATATTGGAACGGGAAAGCCGGCAGCAGAGACAGAGCCGACAGTAAGCTCGCAGCTCGGAGTTGCCTAGAACCGGTCGCAAGCTCGGTGAGCTCGGAGCGCGGCCGGAGGTTAGGCAGACGCGAGTTACTAGGAGCTGTTCGCTGAGGGCGCACAGGGGAGCGGGGCCCCGGGCTCTCGGCTCCTACGGGCCGGAGACCAGGAGGCCGCCATTTGTGTTCCCGTCCTCCGGAACTCTACGGAAAGCGCTCAGGGAACAAAAGCTCCTGAAAGCAAAGCCGAGCAGAACACTCAGCCCGGCCCCTGGTAAGGGCGGTGTAATTCCGCCTGGGGCAAAGACACTTGAGAATCACTACACCAGGCCCCTCCCCAAGAAGATCAACAAGAAATCCAGGCAAGACCAAGTTCACCTACCAAGGAGTGCAGTTTCAATACCAAGGAGAGAGCAGCAGAATTCCAGAGGAGGAGAAAACAAACCACGGAACTCATGGCTTTCTGCCTGTGATTTTTTAGTCTTGCAGTTAATTTAATTTTTTTCTTTTTCATTTTTTTTTTCTTCTGCTAAAATTTTTTATAACTTTTACCCTTTTCTTTTTTAACGTTTTTTAACTAGATTGTCTAATATATATATATTTTTCTTTTTTATACTTTTCTTTATTCATTTTCTTTTTTTAATTCTTTTTTTTCTTTATTTTCATTCTTTCTTTTTGAACCTCTTTTTATCCCCAAATCAGAAGAGATCCTAATCTCTTCAATCTTTTTTTTTTCTTAATTCTTTTTTTAATTCTTGATTGAATTTTTAATTCAATCTCTTTTTCTTAATTCTTTTTTTCTTTTTTTTCTTTCTTTCTTTTTGAACCTCTTTTTATCCCCAAATCAGAAGAGATACCAATCAGAAGAGATTGGGAGATCCAATCAAAGGAGATCCCAATCAGAGGAGATCCCTCACCCAATCTTAAGGGGGGAGAAATCCCCCCTCACGATTTGGGATCTCTTCTGATTGGGTTAAAGCATATTTTCCTGGGATTGTTGCCACCCTTTTAGTATTTTACTTGCTCCTTCATATACTCTTAGCTGGACAAAATGACAAGGCGGAAAAATTCACAACAAAAAAAAGAACAAGGGCAGTACCGAAGGCTAGGGACCTAATCAATACAGACATTGGTAATATGTCAGATCTAGAGTTCAAAATGACAATTCTCAAGGTTATAGCCGGGCTTGAAAAAGGCATGGAAGATATTAGAGAAACCCTCTCCAGAGATATAAAAGCCCTTTCTGGAGAAATAAAAGAACTAAAATCTAACCAAGTTGAAATCAAAAAAGCTATTAATGAGGTGCAATCAAAAATGGAGGCTCTCACTGCTAGGATAAATGAGGCAGAAGAAAGAAGTAGCGATATAGAAGACCAAATGACAGAGAATAAAGAAGCTGAGCAAAAGAGGGACAAACAGCTACTGGACCATGAGGGGAGAATTGGAGAGTTAAGTGACACCATAAGACGAAACAACATTAGAATAATTGGGATTCCAGAAGAAGAAGAAAGAGAGAGGGGAGCAGAAGGTATACTGGAGAGAATTATTGGGGAGAATTTCCCCAATATGGAAAAGGAAAGGAGTATCAAAATTCAGGAGGTTCAGAGAACGCCCCTCAAAATCAATAAGAATAGGCCCACACCCCGTCACCTAATAGTAAAATTTACAAGCCTTAGTGACAAAGAGAAAATCCTGAAAGCAGCCCGGGAAAAGAAGTCTGTAACATACAATGGTAAAAGTATTAGATTGGCAGCTGACTTATCCACAGAGACCTGGCAGGCCAGAAAGAGCTGGCATGACATTTTCAGAGCACTAAACGAGAAAAACATGCAGCCAAGAATACTATATCCAGCTAGGCTATCATTGAAAATAGAAGGAGAGATTAAAAGCTTCCAGGACAAACAAAAACTGAAAGAATTTGCAAACACCAAACCAGCTCTACAGGAAATACTGAAAGGGGTCCTCTAAGCAAAGAGAGAGCCTACAAGTGGTAGATCAGAAAGGAACAGAGACCATATACAGTAACAGTCACCTTACAGGCAATACAATGGCACTAAAATCATATCTCTCAATAGTTACCCTGAATGTTAATGGGCTAAATGCCCCAATCAAAAGACACAGGGTATCAAAATGGATAAAAAACAAAACCCATCTATATGTTGCCTCCAAGAAACTCATTTTAAACCCGAAGACACCTCCAGACTTAAAGTGTGGGGGTGGAAAAGAATTTACCATGCTAATGGACATCAGAAAAAAGCAGGAGTGGCAATCCTTAATTCAGATCAATTAGATTTTAAGCCAAAGACTATAATAAGAGATGAGGAAGGACACTATATCATACTCAAAGGGTCTGTCCAACAAGAAGATCTAACAATTTTAAATATATATGCCCCCAACATGGGAGCAGCCAACTATATAAACCAATTAATAACAAAATCAAAGAAACACATCAACAATAATACAATAATAGTAGGGGACTTTAACACTCCCCTCACTGAAATGGACAGATCATCCAAGCAAAAGATCAACAGGGAAATAAAGGCCTTAAATGATACACTGGATGAGATGGACATCACAGATATATTCAGAACATTTCATCCCAAAGCAACAGAATACACATACTTCTCTAGTGCACATGGAACATTCTCCAGAATAGATCACATCCTCGGTCCTAAATCAGGACTCAACCGGTATCAAAAGATTGGGATCATTCCCTGCATATTTTCAGACCACAATGCTCTGAAGCTAGAACTCAACCACAAGAGGAAGTTTGGAAAGAACACAAATACATGGAGACTAAACAGCATCCTTCTAAAGAATGAATGGGTCAACCGGGAAAGTAAAGAAGAATTGAAAAAAATCATGGAAACAAATGATAATGAAAATACAACGGTTCAAAATCTGTGGGACACAACAAAGGCAGTCCTGAGAGGAAAATATATAGCGGTACAAGCTTTTCTCAAGAAACAAGAAAGGTCTCAGGTACACAACCTAACCCTACACCTAAAGGAGCTGGAGAAAGAACAAGAAAGAAACCCTAAGCCCAGCAGGAGAAGAGAAATCATAAAGATCAGAGCAGAAATCAATGAAATAGAAACCAAAAAAACAATAGAACAAATCAACCAAACTAGGAGCTGGTTCTTTGAAAGAATTAATAAAATTGATAACCCCCTGGCCAGACTTATCAAAAAGAAAAGAGAAAGGACCCAAATAAATAAAATCATGAATGAAAGAGGAGAGATCACAACTAACACCAAAGAAATACAAACTATTATAAGAACATACTATGAGCAACTCTACGCCAACAAATTTGACAATCAGGAAGAAATGGATGCATTCCTAGAAACATATAAACACCAAAATTGAACCAGGAAGAAATAGAAAGCCTGAACAGACCCATAACCAGTAAGGAGATTGAAACAGTCATTAAAAATCTCCAAACAAACAAAAGCCCAGGGCCAGATGGCTTCTGGGGGAATTCTACCAAACATTTAAAGAAGAACTAATTCCTATTCTCCTGAAACTGTTCCAAAAAATAGAAATGGAAGGAAAACTCCCAAACTCATTTTATGAGGCCAGCATCACCTTGATCCCAAAACCAGACAAGGATCCCATCAAAAAAGAGAGCTATAATCATATGGTTTCACTCATTTGTGGAGCATAACCAATAGCATGGAGGACAAGGGGCGTTAGAGAGTAGTAGGGAATTTGGGTAAATTGGAAGGGGAGGTGAACCATGAGAGACTATGGACTCTGAAAAACAGTCTGAGGGGTTTGAAGTGGCGGGGGGGGTGGGAGGTTGGGGTGCCAGGTGGTGGGTATTATAGAGGGCACAGCTTGCATGGAGCATTGGGTGTGGTGAAAAAATAATGAATACTGTTTTTCTGAAAATAAATAAATTGGGAGAAAAAAAACGTATGTTTTAAGAAAAATAAAAAAAGAGAGCTATAGACCAATATCCTTGATGAACACAGATGCAAAAATTCTCACCAAAATACTAGCCAATAGGATTCAACAGTACATTAAAAGGATTATTCACCACGACCAAGTGGGATTTATCCCAGGGCTGCAAGGTTGGTTCAACATCCGCAAATCAGTCAATGTGATACAACACATCAATAAAAGAAAGAACAAGAACCATATGATACTCTCAATAGATGCTGAAAAAGCATTTGACAAAGTACAGCATCCCTTCCTGATCAAAACCCTTCAAAGTGTAGGGATAGAGGGCACATACCTCAATATCATCAAAGCCGTCTATGAAAAACCCACCACAAATATCATTCTCAATGGAGAAAAACTGAAAGCTTTTCCACTAAGGTCACGAACACGGCAGGGATGTCCATTATCACCACTGCTATTCAACATAGTACTAGAAGTCCTAGCCTCAGCAATCAGACAACAAAAGGAAATTAAAGGCATCCAAATCGGCAAAGAAGAAGTCAAATTATCACTCTTCGCAGATGATATGATACTCTATGTGGAAAACCCAAAAGACTCCACTCCAAAACTGCTAGAACTTGTACCGGAATTCAGTAAAGTGTCAGGATATAAGATCAATGCACAGAAATCAGTTGCATTTCTCTACACCAACAACAAGACAGAAGAAAGAGAAATTAAGGAGTCAATCCCATTTACAATTGCACCCCAAACCATAAGATACCTAGGAATAAACCTAACCAAAGAGGCACAGAATCTATACTCAGAAAACTATAAAGTACTCATGAAAGAAATTGAGGAAGACACAAAGAAATGGAAAAATGTTCCATGCTCCTGGATTGGAAGAATAAATATTGTGAAAATGTCTATGCTACCTAAAGCAATCTACACATTTAATGCAATTCCTATCAAAGTACCATCCATCTTTTTCAAAGAAATGGAACAAATAATTTTAAAATTTATATGGAACCAGAAAAGACCTCGAATAGCCAAAGGGATATTGAAAAACAAAGCCAAAGTTGGTGGCATCACAATTCCTGACTTCAAGCTTTACTACAAAGCTGTCATCATCAAGACAGCATGGTACTGGCACAAGAACAGACACATAGATCAATGGAACAGAATAGAGAGCCCAGAAATAGACCCTCAAC
This sequence comes from Neogale vison, assembly GCF_020171115.1. Classification (NCBI taxonomy): domain Eukaryota; kingdom Metazoa; phylum Chordata; class Mammalia; order Carnivora; family Mustelidae; genus Neogale; species Neogale vison. The sequence goes on along the minus strand of NC_058095.1, from coordinate 87,620,614 downwards.
TCTATGGTCAACTAATCTTTGACAAAGCAGGAAAGAATGTCCAATGGAAAAAAGACAGCCTCTTCAATAAATGGTGTTGGGAAAATTGGACAGCCACATGCAGAAAAATGAAATTGGACCATTTCCTTACACCATACACAAAAATAGAGTCAAAATGGATTAAGGACCTCATTGTGAGAAAGGAATCCATCAAAATCCTTGAGGAGAACACAGGCAGCAACCTCTTCGACCTCAGCCGCAGCAACATCTTCCTAGGAACATCGCCAAAGGCAAGGGAAGCAAGGGCAAAAATGAACTTTTGGGATTTCATCAAGATCAAAAGCTTTTGCACAGCCCAGGAAACAGTTAACAAAACCAAAAGACAACTGACAGAATGGGAGAAGATATTTGCAAACGACATATCAGATAAAGGACTAGTGTCCAAAATCTAGAAAGAACTTAGCAAACTCAACACCCAAAGAACAAATAATCCAATCAAGAAATGGGCAGAGGACATGAACAGACGTTTCTGCAAAGAAGACATCCAGATGGCCAGCAGACACATGAAAAAGTGCTCCATATCACTCGGCATCAGGGAAATACAAATCAAAACCACAATGAGATATCACCTCACACCAGTCAGAATGGCTAAAATCAACAAGTCAGGAAATGACAGATGCTGGCGAGGATGCGGAGAAAGGGGAACCCTCCTACACTGTTGGTGGGAATGCAAGCTGGTGCAGCCCCTCTGGAAAACAGCATGGAGGTTCCTCAAAATGTTGAAAATAGAACTGCCCTATGACCCAGCAATTGCACTACTGGGAATTTACCCTAAAGATACAAACGTAGTGATCCAAAGGGGCACGTGCACCCGAATGTTTATAGCAGCAATGTCCACAATACCCAAACTATGGAAAGAACCTAGATGTCCATCAACAGATGAATGGATCAAGAAGATGTGGTGTATATACACAATGGAATACTATGCAGCCATCAAAAGAAACGAAATCTTGCCATTTGCGACAACATGGATGGAACTAGAGCGTATCATGCTTAGTGAAATAAGTCAAGCGGAGAAAGACAACTATCATATGATCTCCCTGATATGAGGGAGTGGTGATGCAACATGGGGGCTTAAGTGGGTAGGAGAAGAATCCATGAAACACGATGGGATAGGGAGGGAGACAAACCATAAGTGACTCTTAATCTCACGAAACAAACTGTGGGTTGCTGGGTAGAGGGGGGTTGGGAGAAGGGGGGTGGGGTTGTGGACATTGGGGAGGGTATGTGCTTTTGGGTAAATTGGAAGGGGCGATGAACCATGAGAGACTATGGACTCTGAAAAACAATCTGAGGGGTTTGAAGTGGCGGGGGGGGTGGGAGGATGGGGTGCCAGGTGGTGGGTATTATAGAGGGTACAGCTTGCATGGAGCACTGGGTGTGGTGAAAAAATAATGAATACTGTTTTTCTGAAAATAAATAAATTGGAAAAAAAAAGGTATTTTATCATATGCAATTTTTACAGTGTTTCAGAAATTTTAGGAAACTAGCATATATTGGGCCATATATGTATATATACATATTTATAAATAGTTAAGCTATCTATATATAAATTCACAAATGTTCAGAGTATAAAGTAATACACAAGGCTTAAACAATTTTCTCCAGATACTTCTTATGAAAAATAAAGTAACTTCCACTGACTAACCATCTCTAACATAATGATTACATATTGTCAAGATTTATGATTGTGTATATTTTGGTTTTGTAAGTACACAATTGAGTAAAATTCAGTTTACTGGGAATTAGGAAATCTCTGACATTATTATTAATATTTTACATTTTCTGGCCAGTTTATTCATTACCATATTTTTCTCAGTGATGAAAAAAGAAAGAGGGTCAAAATCAAAAGATAATGCAAGAAATATAATTGCAAATTAAGGGGATCTTGTAACAGCTAAGGTAATTAAGGGGCTTTTTCACTGTTTGTACATGTCAGTCTCTAAAAGATTTTACCCTGTGATCTTCAGCCCCTGTACTGAAAGACAGTATAATTTTTTTTCTTATTTAATGCATGAAAAGCCAAAGCTTCAGTTACATGGTAGCTGATTTGTAATTTCTTTCTTGTATTTTCTTTATTTATTGTAATCCTAGTATAGTTAACATACAATGTTATATAAGTCTCATGTGTACAATATAATGATTCAACAATTCTATATATTACTCAATGCTCATCATGATAAATGTACTCTAAATCCCCTTCACCTTTTCATCCATCCCTCCCTTCTACCCTCCATGTTCCAGAGAACATCAAATTGTTCTCTGTAGTTAGGAGTCTGCATTTTGTTTTGTCTCTTTCCTTGTTTATTTGTTCCTTAAATTCCACTTATGAGAGACATCATATGATATTTGTCTTTCTCTGACTGGTTTATTTCACTTGGCATTATATCCTCTAGATCCACCCATGTTACTGAAATTGGTAAAATTTCATTCTTTTTTTCCTTAATTTTTTTTTTAATTTGAGGAAGAGAGAATGAGAGAGAGAGAGCATTAGAAAGGATAGGGTCAGAGGGAGAAGCAGACTCCCTGCTGAGCACAGAGCCCGATGCAGGACTCGATTCTGGGACTCCGGGATCATCACCTCAGCCAAAGGCTGTTGCTTAACTACTGAGCCACCCAGGTGCCCAAAATTTCATTCTTCTTTATGGCTGAATAATATTCCATTGTGATATATGTGAGTGTGTGTGTATGTGTGTGTGTGTGTGTATCCACCTCTTCTTTATCCATTCATCTATTAATGGACACTTAGGCTACTTCTATATTTTGGCTTTTGTAAATAATGCTGCAATAAACAGGGGGTGTATATATCTTTACGAATTATTGTTTACTTACTCTTTGGGCAAAAACTCAGTGGTGGAATTACTGGATCATGTGATAATTCTATTTTTAATTTTTAAGGAACTCCATACTGTCTTCTACAGTGGCTGAACCAGATTGCATTCTCACAAACAGTGCACAAGTGTTCCTTTTTCTCCACATCCTCTCCAACACTTGTTTCTTGTGTTTTTGATTATAGCCATTCTGATAGCTTTGAGGTGATGTCTCATTGTAGTTTTGATTTTTTTTTCTTCTGATGGTGAGTGATGTTGAGCTTCTTTTCATGTGTCTGTTGGCCATCTGTATGTATTTTTTTGGAGAAATGTCTTTTCATGTCTTATGCTCATTTTTTAATTGGATTATTTGTGGGGTTGTTGTTGTTGTTTTCATTTGTTTGTTTGTTTTGATGTTGAGTTCCATAAGATCTTTATATATTTTGGGTACTAACCCTTTAGTGAATATGTCACTTGAATGTATCTTCTCTTATTCAGTAGATTGTATTTTACTTTTGTTGATTGTTTTGTTTCCTGTGCAGAAGCTTTTTATTTTGATATAGACCTATAGTTTATTTTTGATTTTATTTACCTTGCCTCAGGAGACATATCTAGAACAATGTTACTACAGCTGTTGTCAGAGAAAATACTGCCTGTACTTTCTTCTAACATTTTCTGTGCTTTCCAGTATGGCTTTTGGGTCCCTAGTCTGTTTGGAGTTAATTTTTATATATGGTTCAAGAAAGTGATCCAGTTTCATTCTTTTGCATATAACTGTCCAGCTTTCTCAACACCACCTGTGGAAGGGACTATCTTTTTCCTATTGCATATTCTTTCTTCCTTTGTTGAAGATTAATTGACCACGTAATCATGTGTTTATTTCTGGGATCTCTATTCTGTGCTATTTAGATGTCTGTTTCTGTGCCTCGACAATATTGTTTTGATTACTATAGCTTTGTAGTGTATCTTGAAATCTAGGATTGTGATACCTCCAGTTTTATTTTTTTTCAAGGTTGCTTTGGCTATTCCTGAGTCTTTTGGCTCCATACAAATGTTAGGATTATTTGTTCTAGTTCTGTGAAAACTGCTGTTTATATTTTGATAAGGATTGTGTTAATTCTGTAGATTGTTTCAGATAATATGGACATTTTAACAATATTTGTTCTTCCAATCCATGAACCTGGAATATCTTTTCATTTATTTGTGTCATCTTCAGTATCTTTCATCACTGCTTTATAGCTTTTGAAATACAAATCTTTCACCTCCTTTGTTAAATTTATTCTTAGTAGCATTATTATTTTTGGTGCAATTGTAAAATGGGATTATTTTCTTATTTTCTCTTTCTGCTACTACATTATTAGTGTGTAGAAATGCAATGGATTTCTGTACTTTGATTTTGTATGCTGCTACCTTACTGAATTCATTTATTAGTCTTAGTACTTTCTTGGTGGAATTCTTTAGGTTTTCTCTATATAGTATTATGTCAACTGTAAAAACTGAGTTTAAGGGGTGCCTGGGTGGCTCAGTGGGTTAAGCCTCTGCCTTCAGCTCAGGTCATGATCCCAGGGTCCTGGGATCAAGCCCCACATCAGGCTCTCTGCTCAGCAGGGAGCCTGCTTCCCTTCCTCTCTCTCTGCTTGCCTCTGCCTACTTGTGATCTCTGTCTGTCAAATAAATAAATAAAATCTTTTTTAAAAAAAGTGAGTTTTACTTTTCCCTTAAGAATTTGAATGTCTTTTAGGGACGCCTGGGTGGCGCAGTTGGTTAAACGACTGCCTCCGGCTCAGGGCGTGATCCTGGAGTCCCGGGATCCAGTCCCACATCGGGCTCCCAGCTCCATGGGGAGTCTGCTTCTCCCTCTGACCTTCTCCTCGCTCATGCTCTCTCTCACTGTCTCTCTCACTCAAATAAATAAAATAAAATCTTAAAAAAAAAAAGAATTTGAATGTCTTTTATTACTTTTTCTTGTCTGACTGTGGTGATTAGGTCTTCTAGTACTATGTTGAATAAAAGTGGTGAGAGGGGGCATCCTTATCTTGTTCCTGATCTTAGGAGAAAAGCTCTGTTTTTCCCCATTGAATATGTTGTTAGGTATAGGGTTTTTTAATATATCACCTTGATTAAATGGAGGTATGTTCTAAACCTGCTTTGTTGAGGGTTTTTATCATGGATAGATGTACTTGGTCATAAAGCATCGGTCAAATGTTTTTTCTGCATTGATTGAAATGATCATATGGCTTTTATCCTTTCTCTTGTTGATGTAATTTATCACATTGATTGATTTGTGAAAAGTGAACCATCCATGCATCCCAGTAAAATCACATTTGATTGTGGTGAATATTTTTAACTTATTGTTGGATTCAGCTTGCTAATATTTTGTTGAGGGTTTTTGCACCTATGTTCATGAGAGCTATTGGCTTCCAGTGCTCTTTTTTTAAGTGTTTCTGATTGGGTTTGGTATCAAGGCAATCCTGGTCTTATAAATGAATTTGGAAGCTTTCCTTCCTCTTCTACTTTTTGGAATACTTTGGGAATAGGTAACAACTTTTCTTTAAAAGTTTGGTAGAATCTTTATGGTATTTTCTAATGCTGAGTTTAACTGGTAACTGGAGGGGGAATAAAGGAACAGGCTTCCAAATTAATATGTCACTTCATCTATCAATTATTTATGACTAGTTTTAATAATGTTGCATATGTATAAGTATGTAGTTAAAGGTAGCTGTGGTTAAATTAGATAATCCCTAATTCTTTGAATATTCTCCAATTCAAATAATAGACCAAGATTTATAATGAGTGAATTGGTAAAATATAATTGAATTCATATCTACAGATTTCTGAAGTCCAACTTTGTGTAAACTTCATAGACATTTTTCTTCGTCATGGTGGATGTAATCAGCTATCTAAGACTTACCCAAGCATCTATTATATAAGAACCTGATCAAGAAACTGAACAAACAAAATTATATAATATTATTTTCAGTGTCCAAACATGAAAAAAAAATGAAACAAATAATAGAAATTGAAGTCTCGAGTAATTAGTTGATTGTATTTTACAATTTTTAGAACTGAAATGAAATAACCTTTAAGAGTACTTAGATAAAATTATACAAATTTCCAGGTAAAAGTCCTTTATTCTTTGAATATAGGAAACAAAGTAATTCTTTTGCTATATCAGTAATTTCAATATTTATTTTACCTGAGAAAATATTCATATATGTAGCAAAGTCTCTGCCTTTTATTTATTTTTTTTAAAGATTTTCTTTATTTATTTGAGAGAGAGAGACAGTGAGAGAGAGCATGAGCGAGGAGAAGGTCAGAGAGCGAAGCAGACTCCCCATGGAGCTGGGAGCCCGATGCGGGACTCGATCCCGGGACTCCAGGATCACGCCCTGAGCCGAAGGCAGTCGTCCAACCAACTGCGCCACCCAGGCGTCCCAAGTCTCTGCCTTTTAACTAGGAATAAAATTCTTGCATCTAATACACAGTGATTTTAAATATGGTGTCTTCAAATTATATAAAAAATAACTGAAAAATTTCTTTACTGTAATGAAATCTAAGAAAAAATATAAGATCAGACAAGAGCTGTTTTAGAATAAAAATACCCAATAAATACTTGTGCATATTTCTGATAAGATATGCATTCTTCAACTTGTCACTTTGGAATTAAAATACAGCATGAGGATTTGAAGGGGAGGGAATCTCTTCTAATGCTTCCTATAAAAAACTAAATAGTGTTAAGATAAAATATGTAGCTTTTTTCATTTTAACTAGCTTTTTTCAAAGTCAGACACTATAATGGAAGAAAAGTATATTATCATTAAATAGTTGGGTGATAATATTGAAGTCCCAGCAACAACTATCTTTTCTATCATTATGTTCCTCCTCACCCACTGGAGTGGATCATAGGAGGTGGTACATGTATTAATAAGTGAGCGAAGAATATATGCTAATATTATGTATGGTTTAGAGGAGAGAGAGCACTATTTTGACATTGGTGATCTAAAAAATGTTTTTATAAAAATAGTAGGTATTTAATAATTATTTGTATTTATGTTACTTATTTATACTTCATAAATATTTAAGAAATACCAATGTACAGAATTCTTTACTTGAAGTCATTCTTCATGTATGAAGATAAATGTTTCCCTAACTCATAGCTGGATGAAAGTATCTCTTAAGAACATTGAGTTCCATTTGTTTGAATTAGACGATTACCAATTTCTCATCTAATTTGGTTTCTACACCAGAGCTAACCACTGTGAGGAAGTGACTTGTGCAGGCAACCAGTAAATTATAAATACATAAAATAGCATTTTGGTTTATAAAGCACTATCATGAGAACAGTTTTTGTCAATTTCTTACTTAGAGACCGATCATTCCTCATTACTTGTCTGCATTCTCCAATATGTTTAGATACATGGGGCTAGGGCAAAACTTATCATTTTAACCCTTCTATGGCTATCCTAGCACACTTAGGGTGTCATTATAGGCATTTCAGAAATATTTGCTAAGTGATCCAATAAAATCAATAAATGAAAAAACCCTACAAACTTGGAGACCATATCCTGCATGCATGATGCAGGGTTTCTTTGTCAGTCACCAAATCTCTTCTCTAAAAATCATCTCTAACCTGTTTTATTTAGTTCAAAATGCTATCATTGGGTGCCTGGGTGGCTCAGTCATTAAGCATCTGCCTTTGGCTCAGATCATGATCCCAGGCTCCTGGGATGGAGCCCTGCAGCGGGCTTCCTGCTCAGCAGGAAGCCTGCTTCTCCATCTCCTACTCCCCCTGCTTGTGTTCCCTCTCTCTTTGTGTCTCTGTCTGTCAAATAAATAAATAAAATCTTTAAAAAAAAATGAAAAAAACCAAAATGCTATCATCTAGTGATCTGTTTCAACATCATGACAAATTAATAGCACTTCTGAAAAATTTAAAAATATCTTTGTTTATTGATCTCTTTCATTATCCATTTATGCATTTTCTTTTTTTTTAATATTTTATTTATTTATTTGACAGACAGAGATCACAAGTAGGCAGAGAGGCAGGCAGAGAGAGAGAGGGGAGGAAGCAGGCTCCCCGCCAAACAGAGAGCCCGATGTGGGGCTCGATCCCAGAACCCTGGGACCATGACCTGAGCCGAAGGCAGAGGCTTTAACCCACTGAGCCACCCAGGCGCCCCCCATTTATGCATTTTCTAATGATAAATGGAGACAGAGATAGCTTAATAACTTCTTACTTTTTAAAAAACACTTTTTAATCTATTATATTTTTAGAAGAGAATACCAGATGCACCTCCCTGACCAAGTTGTATTATACATAAGATCTTATTATAAAGGCTCATGCTCAGTATTTCTGAAGGAATCTAAATACAATGGCACTGGGACACCTGGGTGGCTCAGTGGGTTAAAACCTCTGCCTTCAGCTCAGGTCATGATCCCAGGGTCCTGGGATTGAGCCCCGCATCGGGCTCTCTGCTCAGTGGGGAGCTTGCTTCCCTTCCTCTCCCTCTGCCTGCCTCTCTGCCTACTTGTGATCTCTATCAAATAAATAAAATCTAAAAATAAATAAATAAATAGATACAATGGCATTAATTATATAAGGATATCTATCTATAACATTTTACTTAGAAATTTTTTAAAAAGTCTAGAAAAAGACATCAGAGAGATGTCTATGGATCTAGAGATCCGTTCTGTAGAAAAGACGGTTGCCTCTTTTAATGACATTTTCTTGACAATATTTGGGTGAGAATTCTCTATTTTGGTGAATTGATGACTCACTAGGTGGAGAAGTTCTTATATTTCCCAATGATTAGAGAGCTTAGTTCTTATCTTGGTACAAATTTAAAACCATTCACAGGAGAACTCCTTGAGAAGTTAGCTTATTTTTCTATGTAGCTCTTGAAAAGAACATACTCGTGTTGAAGAGCTACATTAGAGACTAAAAAATCTTATTATTTCAAAAGTATGTTCTTTGCTGCCTTCAGTTTGAATGTAGAGCTTATCAGGACAGTATGAGATTGGGCAAAATACATTTATTTAAATCTACTCTGTAAACTGTAACTGTATGTACAATAATCAAGCCCAGGGGAACTTCACTGATAGAACCCTTGATAGAACTGCAAAATTGGTCCTCAGTAATTCAGTTCATTAAATTAAATTTGCGGCATCTTTTTTTTTTCCAATTTATTTATTTTCAGAAAAACAGTATTCATTATTTTTTCACCACGCCCAGTGCTCCATGCAAGCTGTGCCCCCTATAATACCCACCACCTGGTACCCCAACCTCCCACACCCCCCCCCCCCGCCACTGCAAACCCAATGCTTTTTAATTCTAACACTTCATCTTTCTTTCCATGAAAACGTTACCTCTTGGTCTTTCACTATGATCTGTGTTTATTATGGAAATCAACATCTTTCTCCAATTTTAACCTCTCAAAGTGCATTTTTGTTTCCAACTATCTAGGCCTATTTGCCTGATAGCATATTAGTAATGAATCTTTCTACCTGCCTTATATCCAAACCCTACTCCAAGGTCATGATACCCTCTTTCTCACCGTTACTTTGGGTGAAGGCTTAGCAGCCTATTTTTTTCTTTTTTGGAATTTAAATACCAGTTAGTTAATATATGGTGTAAAATTAGTTTCAGGTGTACAATATAGTGATTCAACATTTCCATACTTTCCAGTGCTCAACACAAAATTAGTTTCAGGTGTACAATATAGTGATTCAACACTTCCATACTTTCCAGTGCTCAACACTTCCACAACACCCAAATGCTCATCACAAGTGCATCTTTAAATCCCCAACACCTATTTAGATAGTTTTACTTTACAAAGTTCTATCATATATATGTATGTTTGGGTTTATATATACATATACTATGTTATATGTATATCACATATGTACTCTATCATGTATATTACATATGATATTTTATATAATACTTATAATCTTTATTCAATCATATATAATATGCATAATATATATAATAAATTTAACTTCAAGAACGTACGCAAATGTACATTTGTTTTCTTGATGCCCAGTTGCTGGAGTAAGTGATGTACTAGGGACTGAAGAGCCATTGTTACTATAATTTGTCCTTCAGAAAAGATAACAATCACAAAAGACATCTTTTATAAAGAAAATAACAGTTGTATTGAAATTGGATACAGGATAGAAATTGAGAGAAAGTAATATAGCAATTGAAATTTAGCCAGAATATTTTACACTTGCTCCTAAGACACTAAGTCGTGAAAGATTAACTCTCCATATCACTTAGAAAAAATATATATAAAAACAAACATAGTGGTAATTATATTACAACTTACATTCTGTGAAAAATAAAATTGAATGTAAAACATATCCTTATCAAATAATTGACCTTCCTTTCAAACCCCCACTAGTAATGACTTTGCAATTTTTTGATACTCAGTTACAGAAAATAGCTTACTTCTATGGATTTATAAAATATTTTCAATTAACCATGAAACATATAGTTTATTTCTAATAAATTCTCTATTTAAACTCATCATGTAGATAGACAATTATATTCAATATTACATAGAAGTATTCCTATTAACAGTCTTTCCAAATAGTTTGATATGAGACATAAAGAACATATCTGCAATTAAAGATATCAAGATATTAGTTTTCTCACCTTAATAAGTTTTAAAAATCAGAAAGTAGAGGAAGAATTATCGTTAATTTCTCTTAATTCAGTAATTCAATTAAAACTTGGATAATATTTTTCCTTATCTATTGTAATAAAGTTAAATTCTTCCTAAATTTATGGCTGTTAATGTCAATGGTTATAATTACTTAAAATGTATGACAATGGAATTATTTTATCTTGTTTCTTCATTAAACGTTATATGTCATAAACCTGGATTTGAGCCCCAACTATTTATGAAACCTTATACTTTTGCAGAATCTATTAGTGGCTTTGTGTCCCATTTATGCCTCCATGAATTTACCCTTTACTATCACACTAGAATACCATGCAAGAATAACCTTTCTGGTTCCTATTTTGAATAATTGAAACAATAACTTTCATTTTTATAGTGCCTTAAAGATCACAAGATGCTTTCACATACATTATCTTTTTATTGTTACAAATGCTCTGGAAATCCTTATTGCTAAATCTTCATTACAGATGAGGAAATGGAAATCAAAGTGTTAGTTAATGTCATATTCCTCATAAGTTAAAAACTTTTAAAGCTATGAGTTAAACCAATTCATCTGATTTTGAATCTATTAATTTTGAATCTATTAATGTTTATTTTTCTAATACAACTGCAGAGGTATATATTTCACTCTTTCTTTCTTTTTCTGCTTTTTTTCTAAAAGTCACATCCATTCAAATATGATCTTTATCATTACCCTGCCAGCTTTGTTCAGCACCCTACAATTTAAACAGCTTACCATCACTGGTTAAAGGCTGATAGCAAGCATCCAGAAACATTTTTTCAAATTCATGAATGAAATCTTGAGGGTAACTTGTTTTCTGAGCCGCTACCACGTTCCGGAGCCAACTGGGTTTTGTGGGCCATGTGAAGAAATTTAACAGGAGTAAAATCTGTGAATGAAAATTGTTGTTGCTGTTATTATTGCTATTGTTGTTACTAGTTTATTCCTAAAACTACAACATTATTTAGAGGAAATTGCTTAAAATAATTTTTCCTTCTTCTATATGATATTCTTGTGAAAAACTTTTAGTGCTGTATTGTAATATCCACTTAGTAGGTGTGTATGTAATGTTTCTTTCCTCCTTTTTTTTATTATGTTCAGTTAGCTAGCATAAAGTACATCATTAGTTTTTGATGTAGTGTTCAATGACTCATTTGCTGTGTATAACACCTAGTGTTCATCACAACATGTAATGTTGCTTTTCAAATGTAATTGCCATAAAAACAAAGCAAGAGTCTGCTTTGTTTATTCTTTACATTCAATGTCTGTTTTAAACTATGGACTTTCCTAGGCCCAATAAAAGAGAAAAAGACAAGTCAAGCCCCTGCTTTCCTCAAGTGTACCTTTAGTAAGAAAAGAAGACATAGCAAAGAAATATGAGAAAACTCTGAATTCAGTTTTTTTATTGAAATAATGTCTACTTCTCTTTGTTTTAGTTATCTGAAGTTCTTTTCCAATTGTCTTGTGAAATTTTTTGAAGATATGATTCAGCATCATTTCTCATCTTTTCTTTCTTTGCCCCAACAAGCTTACAAACATACTTTTTTTTTTCCTTCATTACATCCAGGAGGCTGAATCACACAGCAAATAATGTTTCATGATTTGTTCATTTTGAATTTTAGGACCTAAGTCTTGCTGACAACTTAATATATTATATGAAATATGCTGGGGTGCCTGGATGGCTCAGTTGGTGGGGCCTCCAATTCTTGGTTTTGGCCCAGGTCATGAACTCTGGGTGGTAGGATCAAGCTCCACATCGAGCCCCATCTCAGGCTCTGCACTCAGTGTGGATAATAAAATATTAAAAAATAAATAAATAACCAAGATGTGGTCCATATTCACTGTGGAGTATTATGCCTCCATCAGAAAGGATGAATACCCAACTTTTGTCGCAACATGGACGGGACTGGAAGAGAATTATGCTGAGTGAAATAGGTCAAACAGAGAGAGTCAATTATCATATGGTTTCACTTATTTGTGGAGCATAACAAATAGCATGGAGGACAAGGGGAGATGGAGGGAGAAGGGAGTTGAGGGAAATTGGAAGGGGAGGTGAACCATGAGAGACTATGGACTCTGAAAAACAGTCTGAGGGTTTTGAAGAGGCGGGGGGTGGGAGGTTGGGGGAACCAGGTGGTGGGTATTGGAGAGGGCATGGATTGCATGGAGCACTGGGTGTGGTTCAAAAACAATGAATACTGTTACGCTGAAAAGAAATAAAAAATTTTAAAAACTAACCAATATGATACATATTGTCATACCTCTAGAATTATTAGTTGAAGTCATTCTACTAATCAATCTTTTATTCTTTCTTTGTTTATTTGATGTACATTCCATATTTTATTAGACCTTAGACCTTAATAATTAGACCTCAATAATTAAAGGATGCACTGCTAAGCTGTGTATTAATAAATAAGAAAAAGAAATGCTCCCAACTAAATTATGGCACTAGCCTCAGTCTTAGGCACTATTGTCAAAATGATAACATCACTCTTCAGTTGCTTTCAAATTTCTTTCTTTTATTCCGAGGTATTTGGCTTTTCTAATTCCTTTAGCTGTATTACTTGGTGGGTGATAGGCTTCTTTTTTTAACCATTTTTATAATAAAACATTGTCATCTTTATCTATGATATAATTTTCCTTTTGTAGTTTCTATAAAGCGATTCATTATGGATTTACAAAAAATATGAAATTGCAAATTCCTTTAATGATGAAAGTTTACTTTTTTCTATCTTTCCTGAATCCTACAAGCCTCATATGTAGTTATATTGCTGAATAGTCTTGTTTTTTAAGACATGTTTTTTAAGACATTATAATTAGTAATTTAACCCAAACATAAGTAAACATAATTCACATATAGTAATGAATATGTCACTAAGTCCAGCCTACCTTGCACATGCACAATGATAACTAAATCATGAAGATTGTTGTATAACTACAATTTTAAGAAATATTGGGGTCAGACACATGTTATTGTTAAATGCTATGTTAAAATATGAAATCGTATGTTGTAGAACTGATAAAATAGGATGGTATGCTTGTAGATTTTTGGGTTAAGTATATGCTAGTACAGTAATACTGGTTGTTAAAATATTCCAATAATCCTACTCCAAAAGTTATTTATCCCCTTCTCCTAAGTTTCTTATGTGATCCCACCATATGTCCACCTGGCTGGTTTCCTAGGACCTGAGCTCCTGGTTTTAAGGGTAAAATGTGATTCAGCCAAACTCTCCACAAATATTGCTCCCATGTTATTGTAGGCATTAAGTTGGATTTATAAGGGTTTCCATTATCAATTGGCAAATATTTTGAGCATCGCATTTGTAGTACAATTATTAATTTGTACTTTGACTTCTAAATTCATAGTAAACCTTTAAGCTCCATCAAACATATATATTGAGTATACAAAGAATTCCTAAAATCAATAACAAAATTATAAAAAACAATAAAATATGGAGAAAAGACGGATATTTCATGAAGGAGATATAGAAATGGCCTTTAGGTACATGGGAACGTACTCAACAAATTAACCATTGTAGACATGGAATTTGAATTACAGTGAGTTATTACTACACAAACACACTAGAAATTCTAAAATTGAAAATATTGAAACACTAAATGTTGGTAAATATTCAGAACATGTTACTAAACCACTTTGTAAAACAGTTTGACAATTTTGTGTAAAAGTATATATACATTTACTATATGATCTAACAATTCAATTCTGAGGTATTTGCATAGGAGTGATGAAAATATATGTCCATGCAATCACTTGTACATGCTTTTAGTGGCTTTTCTTTTTTTTTTTCTTTTAAGATTTTATTTATTTATTTGACAGACAGAGATCACAAGTAGACAGAGAGGCAGGCAGAGAGAGAGGAGGAAGCAGGCTCCCTGCTGAGCAGAGAGCCTGATGCGGGGCTCGACCCCAAGACCCTGGGATCACGACCTGAGCCGAAGGCAGGGGCTTTAACCCACTGAGGCACCCAGGTGCCCCTAGTGGCTTTTCTTCATAATAGCCAAACACTGGAAGCCAAGTATCCATTGGATACTTGCCAAAATGGATCTACTGGAACAATTAAGATCTGTACAGCATGGAAACCATGCCTCTATTAAAAACTAAAAGACAAACAAGATAAATAAAATCTCCTAGGGTCTAATTGTAAATACTAAAGAATTTATTAACGTGATCTAAATAGCCATTTTAGTTATTTTTCTCTATTGTCATCACAAAGTACTTCTATATAGAATAAATTTAATATGTATGCATAACTAATGTATAAAACTCTTATTTTGTTAGTAATCTCATAAATCTGGAACCCTTAACAGCATTGTAGATAATGGCAAACACTTTGGAAGCTTACCATTGAATTAATGACCATCTAATTTAAATTCTGGAAAATAAAAGATCCTGTAGTATCTATACATTTTCCCATTTGTTTAATTTTTATTTGCTTATTACTTTTTGAAAATGAACTATAAAGGCATTGCAGGATAGATCATAAATCTATATACATTAGAAGTCTGGTTATAAATTATTTCTTTTTTTTCTTCTTGTATCAAAAGGTGGTATTGTTCAAAAAAGTTATATATAAAGTTTCTGACATTTTAACAAATAGTTCAAAAGACTATTACTTTCAAACAGCTCCTTACAACCCTCCATATTTATTAACAAAGAGCTCATTTTTATCTTCAAAAAGTAGTAAATTTTACTTTTAAATAAAATAATATTTATGCTTAATCATGAAATTAAACTTTAAAAAACCAGAACCTGGAAAATTACTTATATAGCCTCAGGTTCTGAGACAGTCCATGACCAGTCAGGTACTTAATGTCAATTTTGTTGGAGAGAGAGTAACTAGGGGATGAAGTAAGGATTGAGAGGAATAAGTTAATGGATTTTTGTGGAATAGTTTTGTGGGTAAATATAACATAAAACAACGGGGATTATTATTAATAACTTAAAAAATTCTGATTCCCATGGATTGTTTTCGAAATAATCTAATTTGTTTGTTTGTTTTCTGTAAGAATCTTTCCTGATCAATTCAACCTGAGTTCGTGTAATATTGTGTAAGCATTGCTTAATGATGAATATACCAACAAATGCCTAAGTTTTGTTGGTGTTACGGAAAGCATGACATTGGAAACTTGGACTTTGAAAGAGATAAGAATATTCTGTCTACTTTAGCTGTTATTCCTATGTTACAGTTTTATGTTTAGGTAGCACTCTTGATTCAGTGGGTTATGTTGTATGATTTGAAATAGGGATGTTTCAAAAGTTTCCTAAATGTTGGAGTTCATATCTTATTCTTGCATTTCATAAATCTTCTTGAAAGGATTATATAGACTATACATTTTTTCAAGGTTTGTAAGTTCAATTTACTTAAAAATTTTCAAAGATGTTGATGCTTCTTGAAATAATTTAAAACGTTAATATTTTGATAGATTTTGTTCTGAGGTCTGAAAAAAATACAGTATGGTAAACAAAGATTATAAAAACTGGTGACGTTTGTTCTTCATAAAAAGAAAATTTCCCCTTGCTTGGAGATATCATAACTGAATAGTGTTTCACCACAAATCATACTAATCACCTCAAGCTATTAAAAACAACAACAATGACAAAAATGCCATGAACTTTGAGTACCCCATCAGTGAAAGATGAAAAAGGACAAAGAACTTGGAGCATTTGGGGAGCATCACACTTTTAATGGACCAACACAGGAAGCTCTTTCCCGGCCAATGAGTAAGCACACTTGTTTTAAGAAAACATATACAGTCATATAAAATAATTATTTCTTATCCTGAGTTGAAGCTTTCCATTCCCAAGCAGTAGAAACTCCCATGCCTTTCTAGAACATACTTACCCTCTGCCCTGCATTTTCTCCTTTTATGATTCAGCCTACTGATTTTCATTGTCATTTTATTGGTTTGTGTTCTCTTTCTTGACAAGCAAATTGATTCAGTGTGACCCCGCCACAACCCCCACTTTCAATGTTCTTTGATTTTTTTTCACAACATTTTTTTCCAACCCCCTGTTGACTTTCAGATATTTCAAGCCATATTCACTTGCAATTGCTTACATCATCAAAAAATAAAAACAAAATAAAATAACCTCTCCCCACTTACTTTTTTACTTTTCTAATCTCTGGACTTCCTCCAATTATCTGTATTGTGACTGTTTTCTCACTATTCCACTACCTACTGCTATACATTAAGGCTGAATTTTAATGGATTAAAATAACTATTATTTCTCACAGTGGTTTGATTGACTGGATTCAGCAGAACAGATCCTCCTTCGAGTCTCCCATGTAGTTTCACACAGATGTCTGCGGAGGCTCCAGTGACTGGAAAGCACAGCTGTACTAGATGGCCAAGATAGTTGATTCACAAAGTTGGCAGTTGAGGCCAGCTGCTGGATGCAGTTCATCCAGAACTATTCACTAGAGCACCTGAATCTGGCAAGTCTATGTGACTGGTGCCTCTAACAGTACAGCTGCTGGCTTCTTAGAGGGAGTATAGTAAAAGTGAATGTTCTGAGAGGTAAGAGGCTGAAGTTACCAGCCCAAGAAAAGACATATCCAGGTCTGGCATAGTATCACTTTCACCATATGTTGTTTTTCAAGGCAGACACACAGCCAACTTAAACTCAAGAAGTTACAAAAATAAACTCCATCTATTGATAAGATGTCACAAATTCACACTGAAGAAGAGCACAGAAAGAGAAGTAAGGTGTTGTGTTGCACCTTGTCACACTAACGTTTAATTTTTCTAGCTAGTAACAGAAAAGAAGAGAGAGGCAAAAAGACCGAAGAGAAGAAGAGAGGAAAGGGGAGGAAAGGAGAGAAAAGGAAAGAATCACCAAAACAAAGAAAAAATAGGCATTTGGTACTGTACATTTTTGTTTATACATCACTATTATTTATACTATGAAAATGTCCATCAACACAACTCTGTATTCCTGAAGATGGGATTTCTATGATCATGGCAAGTCTTCATTCACTTACGTGCCTGTAATGTTCTTACATTATAAGACAGCATCCAGAGTGCTCTACGGACAATGGTCACACTTTCACAGACTTCACAAAGAGCTTATTATTTAATGTCCAATATCACTCTCAGAAAGAGAATGGTTTATAGCCAGTAAGTCTTTGATTTTGTAATCTCTGATTCTATCTTGGGAACTAATATTTTCTATGACATTAGCCTCAAAAGGCTGACTATGCACATAGACATATCTAGTTTCTTTGCGTGGTCAGTTATGGATCAACAGTCCATGAAATTGTCCTGCCCTTTTGAAATCAGTCTACATTTTCAGATCACGATACCATTTTGGGAATAATTTGTTCTGTGTATCATCTGTACATGTTCATGGTGGCAGAGTGTGGTGCTAAACAGTATTACTTAGATAGAGAATTTCAGTATGGGACTTCTTAATGTTGGGGTGTGTGTGTGTGTGTGTTGCATGGTTTTTGTTTTATTTTTTTTGTTGTTGTTGTTGTTTTGGTATCCATCTTACAGCAAGAGCATGCGTGGCTGAATTCCAGAAATCATAGTATTGATTTAATTGGTAAACAGAAAGTTGCTACAACTTTCTGTTTCTTAAGAAGTAGGTAGGTTTTCTGCAGAGGACTAATGTGTTCACAGTGTCTGAAGTATTCCTGTATAGTTATAAAAGCTGTTTAATCTTCAAGTAGCTGTTGCAGTGACAGGCTAAGGTGGTATGCGGCAGTCATTATTGTTTTGTTCTGAATTGTGGCATGTCTTCTGTTATCAAAGCTTGTGGATGCCAGGAGCAGAAAGCCCTTGCTATGAATGAGCCAAGTTTTTACCTGTTGGAACACTAAGAAAATGACGGTTCTTGTGTTTTTTGATCTTTGCTGTAATGGATAAGGCACTGTGCAAAGTGGCATCAGACACTTATTTCTTCTCTAATTAACATTGTTAGTGGTGAATTAGCCTGGCTTCCTGGGTTTTTACCACTTATTCAATTGTAAAAATTTAGAAAAATGCACTCTAAATCTTGTCATGTTAAACTTGAGCATGCATTTAGGAAGAGGTAGATTTGTGCAAACACCTGTAAGAGAGAATATTGTTAACTTTGTTTATAGAATGATTAACTTTGGGATCAACAAATACCATTTCATTCCAATAAATATAATAATTTGAAGTCATTATATGTACATTATTCTTAAGTCACTATCTCTTCTTCTATACTTCTATTTATTCCGATTTTTGTTATGCATAATATTTGCCTATATAAAAAATTATCACATATGCTAAATCCCATTGCATTTTCTATCTAGTTTTGTGAAAAGTTTACATGATGATAATCTTGACATAATGTGAAAATAAACAGTATTTGGAAAATAGAAGGTACATTTTTCAGCAATTGTTTTTCTCACTTTATATTTTCTTTGAATCTGAAACCAAGATATAATACATTAATATGATTCTTGTTTTCTGGCTCTGAATCTTACACATTTAGTCTAACTTTTATATTTTATCTCAACCCATTCTGGCAGGCCTCCAGCCTTGCTACTAACTTATTAAGCAGTCTAATAATCAGTATGCTAAATATGTAATATTCAAATATACTTGGCAATTTGTATTTTGAGAGAGTATTTTCCTCTTACAACTGACCATAGGAATCTATTGATAACAGGGGCTCTTATTTACATTTTTTGTTCTGAAGCTATAACAGAGGGTCTAAGTTATAAGCAGCATCCAATAACGTTGGAGAGAGATTTTAAAATGAATAGGTAACTTTTAAAAATAAATACTTTGTAGAGACCTCTGATGAATGTTATTATGAACCTATAAAGGCAATGCTTCAATTGTAAAGTAGAAAATAATATAAAGCCCACTCAAATTTGTGTTACGTTTCTCAAGTTTCATACAGTAGTATCCTCTATCTATATGAATGATTGGTTGCTGGAAGTCATTGCATTTTAAAATTATCCTTTTCATGAAATGTAAAAGCAGAAAGATTTTTCATACTTATTAAAACATGTTTTTTAATTGTGTATCTAGGGCTGAAATTTTGTCCCAAATTTCCTAAATAACAAGTAATAAATTGATATAAGCATTTGTCTTGTACATATGCCAATGCAACTCTTCCCACATACTTGTAATCCAGGAAAATTAAAAGAGAATGAATATATAGTGACTAAGCTTATAGAAAAAGTGAGCATTTCTGAGGAAGAGAGGCAAATATTTTAGGCATTAGGAAAATTACCTCAGTGCTTTGATATCAGGTATTATTTAGACACGTAGTGAGAGTAGTTTGGATCTGTGATTAGTAAAAACTAATGTGTTTTTGCTCATATAAAATAATCACATGGAGGATAAAAAACTAGCATTTAATGTGCAGAAATTTTAATGTAAAAATAGAGCTCTGGTGAACCAAAATTATTTATTTACATGCAAGAAACAAATAAAACTTCAGTTCTTCCTAACTTCAATTCTGCCTATGTATCTTCATTCCAAATTTGCCACTGGAGTTCAGGGTGCAGATAAAACAACAACAACAACAGCAACAAAACTACACACACATACACCCTCCTTATATAGTTATGAAATCAATTCATACATTCACACATTTCTGAATGTGACCGAATGTGTGGTTTGATCTCATATTTTTGTCTTTTATTTTCTTATCATTTTATTGAGTTGCCCCATGAGATCTATGTTTATGTTTCTTGCTCAAAGTAAAAACAATATGTCATTGTCTTTGTTGTATTCACGTGTCTTTAATTACGTTTTCTTTACTTTATCTATATTTTTTTTCCTGAGAGACCATCTTACTAATTTACCTGGTTCTATTATATATAAGTATATACTAGTTTTCATTTCAATTGCCCTTTCCTTTTTTTCTGCTTTTATTCGCATTATGAAGCGTTTTTAATTCAAAGAGAATGAACCCACTTTACCATTTTTTTAAAGATTTTACTTATTTATTTGAGAGACAGAGATCACAAGTAGGCAGAGAGAGAGAGAGGAGGAGGAGGCAGGCTCCCTGCAGAGCAGAGAGCCCGATGCGGGGCTCGATCCCAGGACCCTGAGATCATGACCTGAGCCGAAGGCAGAGGCTTTCACCCACTGAGCCACCCAGGCACCCGCACTTTACCATTTTTTGAATCTCAGAAATCTTGAAGTAGTGGAGGTATCTTTCTGATGATCTTTTATGTGTATCTACCTAATTCTTGCCTCATGTAGTGGCTAAAGATTCTTTAATGCAAAGAGAACTATTTCCCACTTAAGACCCACGAAGCAGAGGTTGTCTTATGGCAATGATAAATTTTAATTTGTTTCTTTCAAATTAATGTAATGATTTTTCTTAAAATGCCTGGGTGGCTCAGTGGGTTAAGCCGCTGCCTTCGGCTCAGGTCATGATCTCAGGGTCATGGGATCGAGTCCCACATCAGGCTCTCTGCTCAGCAGGGAGCCTGCTTCCTCCTCTCTCTCTGCCTGCCTCTCTGCCTACTTGTGATCTCTCTCTGTCAAATAAATAAATAAAATCTTTTAAAAAAATTTTCTAATTTTAAGAGTAAATCTCAAATGTTTGCTTTTGTGGGGAGGGGGGGCGCCTGGTGGCTTGGTTGGTTAAGTGGCTGCCTTTGTCTCCAGTCATGATCCCAGGGTCCTGAGATTGAGCCCCATCAGGCTCCATGATTTCTGGGAAGACTGCTTCTCCCTCTCCCACTCCCCTGCTTGTATTCCCTCTCTTGCTGTGTCTCTCTCTGTCAAATAAATAAATAAGATCCTTTAAAAAATTATAAAAGTTTGTTTTTTTGAGACTATAGGGATTATGAAGAGAGATAGATGAATAATTTTTCACCCTATTATATAGGGTAAATGTGGGGGTAAAAATTAAAATAATATCCCTATTGATGTTTGATCTTTCTGGTAGAAAAGAGGGCTTTATAGGTGGAAAGATGATGAACCCAGTAAAACATGATTAGCTAAATAATATTAGTTCATGAAAAAAAAATCAAATTATAGTGCATTACAATTAAGATTACATATCAAATATTTTACAATGAAAAACTATTCTTAAATTACTAAAGTAGGGTTTAATCGATAAAAAATGTAAATGCTGTTGATATTATATATTTCCCTTTTAACCTCTGTGAAATAGGTTCTCATTTCTGAATTTAAAGAACTATTATGTGTGTACACACACCCATACACACCATGTTCTAATGCTCTCAAGAGACAGTATAAGGCTATTAAATCCATCTTTTATGAAAGTGCTACTATACTGTACGTTAGAGCTTTAAAATATACTACAATAGCTATATATATATTGATTTAATAGTTTTCTGCATAGACAAAAGAGCAGACTATGTATTTTATTAGAAAAGCAAAAAATTCACTTGAATAAACAGTTGTTGAACACCAATTATATATGAAGTAGTGTGATAACTTCTTGGAGAAGGCATAAACATGAGTAATCCTTCTGTGCTCACAATTTAGTAGATATGATAATGCAGTTTAAGAGTATTTATCCCAAACTGCAAAATAGATAAAAGCTTGAAGTAAAGCAAAAAAAAAAAAAAAATATATATATATATATATATATATATATATATACATGAGGAAAGAAATTTAAACTATTTCTCATGTAGTCTTATATTTCTTTGTGTTCTATAAGCTATGCTAAGGAAGTAGGAGTATACATATGAGTTCCTTGTTTGTGGTAGTTCTGACTCTATCCCATAGTCTAACATATTTTTTCCTCAAATAGTGTATTGATTGACAATCAAGGAAAATAATCGTAATCCACTAAACAATGTATTCATTTCAAAATAGTAAAAACTGACCTTGTTTATGGACATATGCTAGAAGATATCAAAAACATTGCTTTCAATCTACTTATGCAGTACCTGTAAAATGTTTTTAAATAGTAATATGACCAGAACTAATAATTGTTAAAGGCTTTATTTTGTTTCATGCTTATAGTTTTCTACAGGTTCATGAAATATTCCTTTTTTAACATGTTAATGTAATTGGTGTACTATTTTCAAGCTTGCTTATTTTTTAGTAATCTTGGCACCCAACGTGGGACTCAAACTCACAGCCTTGAGATCAAGAGTCCCATGCTCTCCCGACTGAGCCAGCCAGGTGCCCCTGCAATCTTCTTTACAAGTACAACTATGCTACTTTCTGTACTTGGATTTGTCCTTCTCCACCTTCACTTCAGCACCTCATTTTTTTTTTAAGGTTTTATTTATTTGATAGAGAAAGAGAGAGAACACAAGCAGAGGAGCAGCAGGCAAAGGGAGAGAGAGAAGCAGGCTCCCTGGCAAAGCAGGAAGCGGGATGCGGGGCTTGATCCTAGGACCCTGAGATCATGATCTGAGTCGAAGGTAATTTAACTGACCGAGCCACCCAGCACCTTTTTTTAAAAAAATCCTTACCATTATGCCATCTAGCTTAAGAATTACCTGCTCTATGAACTCTTTCCTGGTCTTTCTCCTTTAAGCTACTTGATCATACCTTTGTATTGGGTCATGTTTTTACTATTGTAATGTCACACAGAACGATAATGTGTCCTCCACCAGAGGAAGCAAGATCTGGGTCTTTTTATTTTTGGCGTTTCTTTCTAAGCTATTTCTGAATATAAGTGACATTCAATAATTGGTTGGAATCAAGATGCTAGTAACAAATATAAGGACAGCAAAACTAGGTAGAGATCCTATGCTCCTCCTACTGGATGGCTAAGGAAATTACAGTAAATTTTTCAATTTTGCACAATCCAGGACTGAAGCACAGCATGTAAGTATTCTCTTCAAAGTGACCTTTCACATTTGGGGACCAAATCTTAGCTTTCAAAGTTAATTGCATGTATGTCTACTTAAGACTATTGCTGCTAAAATTAATTATGTGAATTGAGTGAAAAGGAATTGAATGGCACCTTCTTTAAGCACTTTAAATGTAGACATAGATTAATGATAATCATATTTTGTGGAGACAACTGAAAAAGATTCTTACATAATTAGAAATTTAACTAAAGCTCTTATATGTCTCTTTATAAATGAAAAGAAGTTACATTTATTTTAGCTCTTTTCAAATAAGCATATTAAATTTCCATTTGCTATGCTTCCTCTTATCCAGATACATCTTCAAAGATTTATAGGTCTATTTCTTAAATGATCATTTAAAAACTCACCACTAGGATTAATTATTTCACTAGGAATAATTGTCATTCTCCAACAATTATCTGTAATGGTGAGCACAGGGGTAGAGCTCATTTGATTGTCTGCCCTTGGGAGTATTTTGGTAAGGTAAAATAGCAACAGTGTTACAGTGTTTAAAAAAAAAACAATAAGCACTAAGAGGATTTTAATATCTTCTAAAATATTTTTAAAAATATGCATTTCTGTATAATTCTAGCTAACAGAAAGCAAAAGAATATCACATACCTAAAATAAAATGTTATATTTTAAGAAGTTATTTTTTTGTAAATCGTGTATTAAAAAATACTAGACAGCTATCTGGCTTCTGATACATGGCAATTACCATTGAAGTGCATATTTCATTAATATTTGTAATATTTAGAAGGTCATAGACCCATATTAATGACTTGACTGAAATTTTCTTAAATAATAAATGGATTGTGAGGTGCCTGGGTGGCTCAGTCGTTTAAACATCTGGCTCTTGATTTCTGCTCAGGTCATGATTTCAAGGTCATGAAATTGAGCTCTGAGTCACATGGAGGCATATTCCGTGTGGAGTCTGCTTGGGATTCTCAATCTCCCTCTCCCTCTAAAATAATAAATAAATAAAATCTTTACACTAATAATAAATAAATTGCTTATATTATAAAAAGTTTCAGGTAAGGATCAGTGGTAAGAATGATGCCCTCAAGGACACAAGGCCTTTCCATTCTTTTGTTCTCACCATAGTGCCCTCACTTTGCTTCAAATAGTATCTTCCAGTACCATCACTTCCTTCACCTTAAAAGTAAGGAAGTGTTTCTGAGGCATGTGCCCCCACAGCTGACTTCACATCTGCTTTACAAATTTAATAACATGCTTCACTGAATACAATGCATTCACTTGTTTTCCTGTTTTATTTAATATTCAAAAGGTACAGATCACCTACAATTTAATAAAATTATATTGGAGTATCTAATAACTAAAACTAATCCCTGAACCAGTGATTGGTCAGAAGAATTCAATGACGTACTGACTTAGATGAATCAGGAAGTACCCCTGATATGGCAACGGAGTAATTCACTTTGCTTCTGAATACTGAGTAGGCACAAGGGGCGACTGAATATAGCTGAGTTTTCTTTAACCAATACAAAACAATTTTTGTTTGAAACAAAACTATCACATGATAAGAACACCTAAGAAACATACCTCAAAATAAGTCTAGAAAGAAAGAAAACTTCCCAGTTCCCTAGGGATATTTCCTAAAGCTATGAAATCAAATAACTTAAAATTACACCTTGGGCTTTCTGTATCTTGCTATAATCAATTAATGAAGTCCAAAATTTTGAAAGTATGAACTAGATATAAAACACTGATGATTTCTTGATTTTAGTATACCCATTCCCTGATATTAAGAGAAAAGCACTTGAAATTTCAAAGTAAACAATAATACCAGCTATGTTAACAAAAACTACAGTTTGTTTTTTGGGTTTTTTTTTTTTTCATAGCTACTTGAGTTATGCATGACCCTGCAGAACTCTGACTGGATTTTATTTCTTAATATACACAGTATACATAATGCATCATGAAAAGCTTCTACCTTGACCATTTAAGATTTGAAATTGAATACATAATAAATATCTTGAGAACTTATCCTACTTCCTGTATGCCTTATCTTTCAATGACTGTGGCAGTAGCTACTGCTTTTTTCTGAATTGTTTCAAGGATTATTTCTGTACAATCTTTTGTCAGAAGCTAATTTCAGTAAGATCTTTTTACACAATAGCATAATGTTATCCTTTTTTACAATACAAACAGCCAAAATTGCTGCTATGCTGAAATTTAATAACATGCTTCACTGAATACAATACATTCACTTGTTTTCCTGTTTTATTTAATCTTCAAAAGGTACAGATCACCTACAATTTAATATAATTATATTGGAGTATCTAAAATATAAAATATTAATATCATAGTAAGAAAGTGGATAAGTATTTTAAAACTTGCATGGTCTGTAACATCTTTGAAGGATATTTTGTTCTTACTCTATTTATTGTGCATGTGGTAACAATGCCTGGATATAATTTTGTTATCATATAAATTTTACTGTCACTGGGTGTCTATTTTTTCATTTATACTTGCAAACTTAATTTGAAAAAGCTTTAGAGCAGGCCTATGAATATTACATGTGTATATTAGAAGTGAAAAAAATGTAGTTGCTGTATACATTATTGAAGACTATCTTACTAAGAGGTTGCACATTGAATAATTTTTTCTCTTCAAATTCTCCTCATTTTCATGTTAATGTCTTTGGAAATGTCACTTCAGTACTTTTGCGATTACAAACTTTTCAACAACTGTCCATAAATAATGCATCAGTGACAATATTGTTCTAATAACTTATTTAGGCTATAATTAATTCACAGCTCTAGGCATATTTAAATAAGGGTCTTCTCTTAAGTTTGTAGCTTTCAGTGCTGCTAGTTTAGGCAATCTGAAAAAACAAAATTCGTAACCAAAATAGTACACTTCCTGTGGTTATAGTTTGGAATTTACAATCTACGACAAACATATGCTACTAAATAAATTACCTGAAATATCTAAATCCATGTAGGATGTTTTTCTCCACCCTCCCTTTAATTTGCTCTGGAGTTTTAATTGCCAACAATGGATTCTCCTTTCTTATACCCTAATTCCCACTTTTCATGCAGAGGAGTTAATGGGGTTATAATCTCGTAATTAAAGAAGATAATTCTAATTTCTCTGATGACTCTTTATTATGATAATCTTGTTAAGATTATGGTATTTCATTTGTTAGTACATGTGAACAGTTGGCTTTGTGGAAGCTGCCTTGCTACTGAGTCACTAAATAATTAAAAAAGCAGAACCGTCTCGCCAGCAAAGTCTTACTGCTAATGTAAAAATAAAGTTAAATTTAACTCTCTGTACATAGATTGGACATATCACATATTTAATATAAGTTTTTAAATAAAAGATAAGGTTTCATTAAGCAAGTATCTGATTTCATATTTAATAGAGAATTGTTTTTTCTAGATTAATATCTTTGTATCCATTGGCACAGCAAGAAACATAAAAGACAACTCATTAACTAATTTACCAAACATAGCAATGATATTAGAAAGTTCAAAAGATACTTCATTCTTTCGAATTAACTCACATATGTAATGTACTACAAGTAACTTTGCATTTAAGTAATTTCTTAAGATGTGCTTGTGAAAGAATCATCTTTATTGTACTGGAGTCCCCAGTGGTCTCTGAACATGGCTGGCCTTAATTTCAGTGATAACTGTCAAAAGCAACAATGCAGGGGCGCCTGGTTGGCTCAGTGGGTTGAGCCGCTGCCTTCTGCTCAGGTCATGATCTCTGGGTCCTGGGATAGAGTCCCGCATTGGGCTCTCTGCTCAGCAGGGAGCCTGCTTCCCTCTCTCTCTCTGCCTGCCTCTCCATCTACTTGTGATTTCTCTCTGTCAAATAAATATATAAAATCTTTGAAAAAAAAAAGTAACAATGCAGTATGAGGTATCTCTATGCCTTCATGAATTATATGTAGTAAGAGAATTTACCCATTGTAAAATATATCTTGTCAGTTTAACATCTTCCATTTTTTAAAGGATTTTTTGAAGTGAACAGCTGGGTGATATTTATAAAGCTTGTTGCTCATGGGAGGAGCAAGTCATAGAAAACCAAGCGGTTAAGATCTAGTAACTTAAATCTCTTTTTTAAGAATATTTTGAATGGATCAACATTTAATATAAGAGAGGAAATTAAATCACTTCTATTAAAAGCAAAATCTACACTGAATTCAATGTAGTAAGTTGGTTAGAATAAAACAGAATGATATAGGGTTCTTTGGGACTGTTTCAGAGTTTTATGTGTATAGCTATAAACCAGAGTTTACCTGAAAATGGATTGTATCCTCAGTAAATTCCTGTATCAGTTTCTTCTATCTTATAAACCACTCTAATATCTGCTCTTCCACACTGGCCCACTGGGAAACTTCAACATTAATCTTCAAACATCACCATTTTGTCCATCACAGAATCTGATAGACAATAAAAATTATTATGTTTTCTAAGAACTTTACATCAAAATGTATCTTTTCAGGATTTGTTTAAAATTTGGTTATATCCTGACTTTTTATTAGATTGTAGCAAAAATGCAGAAAAGTTATAAACTCACAGATTTTTGGAGAATATAAAGAAATCCAACACACTTTTTAGCATTCAAAAAGAAGGTGTCTAAACTCATCACAGACCCTGAATAAACAGCTTTACTTAATATGCATAGATTGTGGAATGTAGCCAAAAACTATTTACTAATTATTTATAAATTCATCAATCTACTAATCTAAATATATCAATATGAACTTCTAAGCATTTATCATTTTCAGTACATTTTATGTTTATTAACTAATTTGTCTGGGTAGGAAATTAGGGATATTAAGATGCTATAGCTGGAAACCCTTGGCCTAAAGATCTAGTAATCTTGATATTGCAATATTCATGCAATAAAAGGATCTATATCTATCACTTTGTTAATTCATGTATCTAGGTATCATATATCTTCAGGAACTAAAAAAAAAAAAAATCATTGTAACTTAGTATATTTCATAGATGAGGTTTTTCCCAGTACCAGAACAGAGTTTGGGCAAGGGGTAAGAATATTTTTTGATTAATTTCTCCTTAGATACTTGAAGAAAAATAATAGTCATTCATCATAAACATCTCATTATGTTTCTATAGATCACTTAAAACATATTTGGAGAATTTAGTAGGGACTACACTGAATGTTTAAATGGTTCCCTTATATCAGAGTATCTTGTCTCTACTCCAGGTAGAGACTCTTCTCCAGGAAACCTAGATAAGGCAGTGTAGCTAACAACTATTTGGTGAAGGTGTCAAACAAGTGTATTCAAATCTATGTTCATTTCCAGATTTTGTTAGAGCAAAGGACATGTATATATTTTGTAGTTAAGATGAGATTCAGGAAGAAAAAATGAGAGAAAGACAGCATGGGTTCATTTTGTGTTTTGTCCAATTGAAATGGGAAGAGGTCCAAACAGAAGCTAGATTTGTACACTTGGCTGGGGTGGGGCGGGGGGCGAGGGCTAATGATGAAGGTGCAAAATATCTGAAGGCATAGAAATGTACCCTTTGGAATCTTGGTGATAAGAAGAACTGGAGGAGGGGCGCCTGGGTGGCTCAGTGGGTTAAAGCCTCTGCCTTTGGCTCAGGTCATGATCCCAGAATCCTGGGATTGAGCCCTGCATCAGGCTCTCTGCTCAGCAGGGAGCTTGCTTCCCTTCCTCTCTCTCTGCCTGCCTCTCTGCCTACTTGTGATCTCTGCCTGTCAAATAAATAAATAAAATTTAAAAAAAGAAGAAGAAAAAAAGAACTGGATTCTTTTTACTATTACTTCTAATAGACTTTATTAGGGAAACTTCTTAAAGTTTTATGAAAGGACCTTACCAGAGAAAAGGAAATTGCCTTGTCTCTAAGGCAAATTAAGTAAAAAAAAAAACAGTTCAAACCAAAGGATTACTGCCTCTTTCCCTTTCTCTTTCCCCATCAGCTACTCCTGGAGTTCTAAAGCCTTAGTAACCTAGCTCAGGGATGAGAGAGGAAAGGGAGAGGAACAGAGAGAGAAGCCATAAACATGCCCCTTTCTATCGGCTGGCTTTAGCTTGAACCTAGTTAATTAAAAAACCTCTAGCTAGACTCACCAAAAAAAAAAAAAGAGAGAACTCAAATATTTGTGCACCGTCAGTGGGAAAGTAAGTTGGTAAAGTCACTATGGAAGACAATATCAACTTCCTCAAAAAATTAAAACAATATGATATTACATGATATGATGTGACAATTTTACTTCTGGGTATAAATCTAAAGAAAATGGAAACATTAACTTGAAAATATATCTGAATACACATATATTTACTGCAACAGTAGTCATGAGTTCAGATGTGGAAACACACATATATATTTATATTTACATATATTTATAAATTTAACATAGATATATATTTAACATAGTTAAAAGACATGATATGGGACAGAAATTAATGCATGTGTTATAGCTGTTGGTGGAACAAGAAATTATAAACAATTGTTAAATAATAAAACTATTTTTTCAGTACTGCTGAGCATCAAAAGAATAGATCAAAGTAAGGGAAAAATAATCACAGAAAAAATTATGAATGAAGTCAAACTTGATGACTGTTTATAAAAGGAAAAGGATATTATAACTGAAGAAATGAAAATGGCATGTGGTCTTACTATATATTGGTTATAGATTCCTTGAAGTCAACAAATATTGAGCAGAAATTTTATGTCAGGAGTCATATTGTGTATTGGAGAAGTACATACGGATTAAAGAGGAAAGTTTCTTTTTGGTCAGAGGAAAAGAAATAGTTAAGAATGATATTGGAAATAAGGTCAATAACTAAAGTTTATTAGGAAATCTGTGAACTTACAGGACAAAATAACCAATTATTATGAAGAAAATATTAAGTGAGCTGAATCTTGAAAAATGAGAAATAGGAGAGGGAGAACGTTTCTGTAAGAATGAAGGTCATACAAAACTCACTCTCTCTTTCTCTCTCTCTCTCTCTCTCTCTCTATATATATATATATATGTTGAAATGTGAAAAGGAGTGTGTGCTTAAGGAACTGCAAGCTATTTTATGACTGTAGTTATAGCTATAAGTGAGCATTTATAGAAAACCTATGATAGCAGAAATATTTCCAAAGAGTGAAAAATAGAGCAGAATTCAGATACTAAAACATCACAGGTCATATCTTCACATTGGGAATGTACACTGAAGATAATGGAGACCTTGACTCCCTTCAGAGACTATAATGCATTAGCTTTGCACCAGATTGGATGTGGGTAACGCAGTTCCCCCATGAGGCCTGCCAGGTAACGTCTTTGTCATAGTCCATGATTTGGCCTGAAAATCATAGACTATGACATGGCCATGAAAATACATAGGTATTTAGCCAGGAGCCATCCTCCTCAAGTACCATTTGGAATATTGCCCTTCATAAAAAAGAATCATTTCCTATTTTTCCATTACTTCTAATAGAGTATGTGGCATATAATTAAAAATGATATTTGGCATTTGACTCTCTGTGCATTACATTTTATCCATATTTTTATCATACATGCCAAAGGAAGTTTTTTAAAAGTAGCAAGTGTTCAAACGCAGTTCTGCTATGGGAACTTTGGAACTATACTTAACATACAAAAGTGCAAGTTCAGTAAATCATCAAAACAACCAGCTCAAACATAAAAATTATTTTCAGCATTTAAAATTTGTAAGAGTTTATTACTGTAATTTGGGAGAATATTATGCTTTAATGTTAGATAATTTATGTTTACATGTCATTGAAGTTTCATACGTGGAAAATCACATTCAGTGAGGGGTTTTCACTGGTTATTTGATATTTTTTCTTGAAAGAAGGAGACAGTCATAATGCTAACAGTGTCAAATACATGCATATATATTAATAAATAATTGAGTCAAAGGCCAAAAGCCTTCAATGGTAAAAGTTCTACACCATGTTATTCTTACAAGCATAATGAAGGACCCATTGGAAATAGCACAAAGGTCTCTAAGAACTTTGGATTTCATTGATTTTGAGTACTCCATTGGGGAAAAAAAAATGAGCATATCTACTTGGAAAGTAATTCTGAGATTTGTGTGCGTGTGCACTTTGGTTTGTGTGTTAAAGGTTCAGGTGTTTAATAGTTTTCCTAGTTTGAATCCAGGTCATGAATACTCTTATACTCTGTAGGTGAAAATGTAAATGCAAATTTCTGAAGGGCAGTCAGTATCAAAATTTAAATGTGCATGTTTTTAGATGACTCAGGAACCTTATATCAGGAAATGTTACATAATGAAATAATTTAACAGTTTTGCAAAGAAATATATAAAATGATATTCATCAATGCAGCTAGGAGTGAGAAAGTAAGAGTGACACACTGTCCATCAATAAGGAAATGCTTAAATACATTACATATATTCATGAACGAGAACACTTTGTAGCCACTCTAAGTCATAATGTGTATTTATAATCTTTGTTATGGAAATATATACATAATACACAATTGAATGAAATAAAATGCTGTAAAACATTATTTAGAATACAATTGCATTAAAATTACTTTTATACATATCAATAACAACTACTATTGCTATCAAATGAAAGTAGTTTTAGTACCACTATTTACACATTTTGAAAGTGGCAGGATTTATTTCAAGAATTGCTTTATATTTATAGAACTATATTGCAGCAGACATGTTCTCAGATACCTACCATATCCCACTCATGACTTTCATCTTTGGTATTCATACCTTGCGTATTATCTTCCCTATCCAAGTATGGGCTTGATCTGCAATTTAACCAATAGAATATAACCAATAGAATATAGAAAAGGTGAATGCCACTTTATGATTACATTGTGTTATGTAAGATTCTGTCTTCTACTGGTCTTTTTTAGTTGTTAATTCATTACATATTTTTTTAATTTTTAAATTTTTTTCAAGTTTTTATTTAAATTCCAGTTACATATAGTGTAATATTAGTTTCAGATGTATACCTTATCACCTATTTAACCCATCCTCCCCCCCACCCCCCTTCTGGCAACCATCAGATTGTTCTCTCTAGTTAAGAGTCTGTTTCTTGGTTTTCCTCTCTCTCTTACCCATTTGCTTGTTTGTTTTATTTCTTAAATTCCACATATGAGTGAAATAATATGATATTTGTCTTTCTCTGGCTGTATTATTTTGCTTGGCATAATATTTTCTTTTTTTTTTAGATTTTTTTTTTTATTTATTTGATAGAGAGAGATCACAAGCAGGCAGAGAGAGAGAGAGAAGGAAGCAGGCTCCCGGGTGAGCAGAGAGCCCGATGCGGGGCTCGATCCCGGGACCCTAGGATCATGACCTGAGCCGAAGGCAGCGGCTTAACCCACTGAGCACCCAGGCGCCCAGGCATAATATTTTCTAACTCCAACCACGTCATTGCAAATGGCAAGATTTCATTCTTTTTATGGCTGAGTAATATTGACACACACACATATATATGTATATATATGCATATATATATTATATATATAATATATATATATATAATCTTACTAGATCCTAGATATTGTGTATACACACAAGCTCTTTATTCATTCATCAGTTGATAGATACATGGGCTATTTCTGTAATTTGGCTATTGTAGATAATGCTGCTATAAGCATTAAGGTTCATGTTCCCTTTGAATTAGTATTTTTATATTCTTTGGGTAAATACCTAGTAATGCAGTTGCTGAATCATAGGGTAGTTTTATTTTTAACTTTTTGAGGAACCTCTATACTATTTTCTAGAGTGGTTTTGCACAAGTTTGCATTCCCAGTGCATGAAGGTTCCCCTTTTTCCATATACTCGCCAGCAATTCTTGTTTCTTTTGTTGTTGATTTTAGCCATTCTGACAAGTGTGAGATGATATCTCATTGGAGTTTTGAGTTGTATTTCCCTGATAATCAGTGATTTTGAACATCTTTCCATGTCTGTGGGCCATCTGGATAAGTTCTTTGGAAAAATTTCTATTCGTGTCTTCTGCCTATTGTTAATTTTCTTAGTGTTGAGTTTTATAAGTTCTTTATAGATTTTGGATACTAACCTTTTATCAGATATGTCATTCACAAATATCTTCTCCATTCAGTAGGTTGCCTTGTAGTTTTGGTTTTTTTTTTTTTAAAGGTGATTTTTTATTTTATTTTTTACTTTATTTATTTATTTTTTCCATTTGTACATGATTTTTTTTTATTTATTTTCAGAAAAACAGTATTCATTATTTTTTCACCACACCCAGTGCTCCATGCAAGCCGTGCCCTCTATAATACCCACCACCTGGTACCCCAACCTCCCACCCCCCCCGCCACTTCAAACCCCTCAGATTGTTTTTCAGAGTCCATAGTCTCTCATGGTTCACCTCCCCTTCCAATTTACCCAAATTCCCTACTCCTCTCTAACACCCCTTGTCCTCCATGCTATTTGTTATGCTCCACAAATAAGTGAAACCATATGATAATTGACTCTCTCTGCTTGACTTATTTCACTCAGCATAATCTCTTCCAGTCCCGTCCATATTGCTACAAAAGTTGGGTATTCATCCTTTCTGATGGAGGCATAATACTCCATAGTGTATATGGACCACATCTTCCTTACCCATTCATCCGTTGAAGGGCATCTTGGTTCTTTCCATAGTTTGGCGACTGTGGCCTTGTAGTTTTGTTGATTGTTTCCTTTGCAGTGCAGAAGATTTTTATTTTGATGAAATCACAAAAATTTATTTTTGCTTTTGTTTCCCTTGCTTCAGGGGACATATCTAAAAAGAAGTTGCTATGGCTGAAGTCAAAGAGATTACTGCCTGTGTTCTTTTCTAGGATTTTTATGGTTTCAAGTCTCACATTAAGGTCTTTTGTCCATTTTGAATTTCTTTTTCTGTATGGTGTAAGGAATTGATCCAGTTTCATTCTTTGTATGTTGCTGTCCAGTTTTCCCAATACCATCTGTTGAAGAGACTGTATTTTTTCTATTGGATAATATTTCCTTATTAAAGATTAATTGACCATATAGCTCTGGGTTCATTTCTGGGTTTTCCATTCTGTTTCATTGGTCTATGTATCTATTTTTGTGCCAGTCCCATACTGTTTTGTTCATTATAGCTTTGTAAAATAACTCAAAGTATGGAACTGTAAAGCCTCCAGGTTTGCTTTACTTTTTCTAGGTTGCTTTGACTATTCAGGGTCTTTTGTGGTTCCATAAAAATTTAAGATTGCTTTTTCTAGCTCTGTGAAAAATGCTGTTGGTATTTTGATAAGGATGGCATTAAATGTGTAGATTACTTTAGGTAGTATAGACATTTTAACAATATCTGTTCTTCCAACCTATGAACATGAAAATTCTTTCCATTTCTTTGTGTCATCTTCAATTTCTATCATTGGTGTTTTATAGTTTTCAGGGCACCGGTCTTTCACCTCTTTGGTTAGGTTTATTCCTAAGATATCTTGGGATTTTTGGTGCAAATGTAAATAGGGTTGATTCCTTGGTTTCTCTTTCTTCTACTTCATTATTGGTGTATAGAAATGCAACAGATTTCTGTACATTGATTTTTGTGAACTATGACTTTACTGAATTTATGTATCAGTTCTAGCAGTTTTTTTGTTTGTTTGTTTTGTTTTGTTTTGTTTTTGGTGAAGTCTTTGGGTTTCCTATAGAGACTATCATGTCATCTGCAAATAGTGCAAATTTGACTTTTTCCTTACTGATTTGGATGCCTTTGTTTTTTCTTTTGGTTGTCTAATTGCTGAGGCTAGGACTTCCAGTACTATGTTAAGTAACAGTGATGATAGTGTACATCCTTGTCCTATTCCTGACTATAGAGGAAAAGCTCTGATTTTCCCCATTGAGGATGCTATTAGCTATGGGTTTTTTTCATATATGGCCTTTATAATGTTGAGTTATGTTCCCTCTAAATCTACTTTGTTGAGGATTTTTATCATGAACAGATTCTGTACTTGTTAAATGTTTTTTCTACATCTATTGAAATGATCATATGGTTCTTATCCTTATTTTTGTTAATGTGATGTATCATATTGGTTGCTTTGTGAATCACTCTTGATGTAGACATCCTCCTTGCTTCAGTGACACTAACTACTACTTAACAGCCTCCAGGAATTGTCAGCGTTTCTTGGAACTGTAGGAGGACTCCACAGCCTGAGTGCAGTCTCCAGCTGAGAGCCAATAACAAGCCTGGGATCTTCTTCCATCAGCTGCAAGAAAATGAATTCTGCCAAAAACCCGAGTGAGTTTCAAAGTAAATGCTTCCCCAGTGAAGATTCCACATACAAATTCAGGCCTACCTGGCACCTTGATTGCAATGTTTTGAGACCCTGAGCTGAGGACTAGCTAAATTGTTTCCAGACTTCTGACCCTGGGCCCCACTGCAAGAAAAAAAGAAAAAGTAATAAAAGTAATAAAATAAACACCTGCTGTTCTCAGCTATTACTTTTGCATTAATTTGTTGTGCAAAAATAGAAAAAAATCAAAATATGTTAAAACATATTTTGCTTAAGAGGGGACAAGATAGATTGGAAAATAAATTAGGTAAAAGGAACCTAACATATTTTGAATAAAAAAATAATGTTTAGATTTTTCATATCTCAAAGCAGGGATTATAAAGGTTGAGTTGAGTATAGAAAAAAGGAAACTACTTCAAGCAACTTGTGTAGGGCCCAATACCATGGCAAAAAGTTAAGATGGAGCTCAACTTAGTTTTATTTTCTTTTAAATTGCACTAACTTCTCCCTGTTATTTGAAAACCTGTAGGATGAGCTGGCTAAGATTTTTTTGCTTACCTTTAAGAAAAGAATGGGATCTGGGGCCACAAACAGAAGAGAGTGACTGGTTTTCATTTCCATTTTTAACTCTATATTTTCTATTGCAAATAACATAAATAATAATAACAAAATTATGACATATTCTATTGAATACCAAATTAGAGAACTTTTAATGCTTTCTAAAATAATAAAATCTAATTATGTTCCTATCTGTGGAAGTCTTTACAAATAATTGTCAGAAGAGAATTTTCTTTTATCTTTCTGCCTTATAATTAAATGTTGGTTAATTTATCAGCATAATATATTTTCATATAAAACAATATAATTCAGAAACATTAGTGTTATCTTTACAGAGCAGAGACTGTTCTAGTTGCTTAAGAAACATCAGTGAACACATCGGATATTTGTAAAATGACGAAGTCATTTACTGTCATTGAACTTACATACAATGGAGTAACAAAAAAGAACAGATAAATGAGAATTAATCAGAAAACACAGTTTCATTAAATATGTAAACAATCGTATTAACAGTCTTAGGCATTGCAACTTCTACACTGTCTTCCACAATATATATTAAAATACTTATTTACATTTCTAAGTAAATCTGTGAGAGATAATGCCAATTTTAGTCTTCCATTTTTCATTTATCTATAAGGCATGTGTGTAAGGGAAATAAAGAAAGAGAAATCATTGGTCAACTTTATCACACTTAAAGACTTTGTTAACATTGTAAAATTATCAAGATAAATTTGCCACAT